>NC_077233.1:49971389-50578889 GCF_027887165.1 Monodelphis domestica | reverse complement strand
GTGGTCGAGGATAGAATTTCACAGTGAGGGGGTTTGATACTCAAAGAGGTGATCCTGAAAGAGAAGAAAGAGGAAAGCCAAAGAGTGCAATGACCCTGAAATGTGAAGCAAGAAGGCATCTAGCATAAACTCTATCAATGTCAGTAGTTGGACTAGAACCACTCAATGCTGTTAGCAATTAAAAGACATAATTGCTGTCTGCTAGAGTGATAATTTTTCTCTCTCATGGTTTAATGTCACTAACCTGATTAGCATTTATTTTAGGAAAATCACTACCTGACTTATTCATCTCTGTCTCTGTAGTCTCATAAATTTCGTGATTCTGGTCATTGACAGTGATCTAATATTAAATGTGCTCATAGTAAATAAATGGTTATAGATGGCCTAACAGTTATGTGATTTGGTTCCTGTTTTTGTTGTTCCACCCCTGCCAGAGTAGAACTGGAAGGAGACTACAAAGCTGAATATATATACTTTATTTCACTGATTCCCAAGGAGATATATACAAAATTATATACTTATGTATATTTTCCATTATATATTTTCATATACATTAGGAATGTATGTTATGCATTTATATAAATATTATATACATTATATAGAGTCCATTTCTTATTAAGCATAATATCTTACTGAATGGATGAAAACAAAATCAACAGACAGCACAATGTAGTGAGGTGAGGACTATCTTAAAGTCTGGAAGATATGGGCTCAGCTCTTGCCTCTGACATATTTAGAAGAGGGTGACTATGAACCTATCTCTTGAATTCTATAAAGAATTACTCTGCTATTGGCTTTCTTTATACTTTTTTCAGACTAATTTGTCACAAGAATATTAATATTGACATATTGGATATAGAGCATAAGGGAAAAAAGACAGAGTCAAGAGTGGTGATTGGATTACAAACCTGGGTGTTTTAAAGGGCACTGATCTTGGCATAAATAGGAATATTGGAAATAGGGATTTTTTTTTGAGAAGAGTAATGAGCCCTTCTTTGGACTTAGTAAATTTGATATGATGTTTTGATTAGGTAGATTTTCTTCAGACAGGTAGAAACAGAGACTAGAAATAAAAGATATGAGGGCTGGATAATGTAGATTAGGTAGTCATCTCATAGAGATGAAAATTCAATTCATGGGAACTAATAAAACTGGTGGAGAGGGTAGAAAGAGATGAGAATACCTAAAACAGTGATCAATTTTTAGTAGGTGGGGCATAGATTCTAGTGAAGAAAGAGAACAAGTTAAAGGCTCTCAAAATATCAAGGAAGAAAACGTTTCTAGGAGAGTAGGGGAAATAGCAATGGATTCTGAAAACTAATGAAGGATGTGGATTGAGAAGATCTTTTATTTGACAATTAAATCTAATTATTATTTTTAAAAATTAATTAATTAATTTAGAATATTTTTTCTGTGGTTACAGGATTCATGTTCTTTCCCTCCCCTCCTCCCTCTGCCCTCTCAGAGCTGACAAGCAATTCCACTGTGTTTTATATATGACATTGTTCAAAACCTATTCCCATATTATTAATATTTGCAATAGATTGATCAATTAAAGTCAACATCCACAATATAGTCCCATAAAACCATATGATCAATCATATGTTTTTCTTCTGGGTTTCTACTTTCAAAGTTTTAAAGATAATTCTTGACTCTGATCTGAAAAGTTTCAATAAAGAATGGCTCCAGGGGTCTGATTTTCAGAGTTGAGAAATAAATGGAATAAGAGTTGGGGATTTGTAGGGAAGAAGTAGAAATGTCTTTTTTTTTCCTTGTTAGTTTTTCTGTGGGAGAGGATATACATAGAACAAAAGCTCAAAATCAAAGAATCAATTGATTTTTTTGTGATGATATTGTCATTTTTTTCTGTAATAGTAGAGAAAGAATGTATAAAATTCAGTAGAGCTAGAAGGAGAGTGAAGAGAGAAGGGTGATAAAATTAGATATTAAGGATATATATGGGTTGGCTTTAAGAAAGAGAAAGGCCACTTCCTTATTGGGAAGAAAGGTCAGATTGTGGGGTTAGATTAAGTGATTTGAATGTAGCATTCTGATAAAAAGAGGGAACTCACAATAAATGGGTTTAATATTATTGATAAAGTATAAAGCAAGTTGGTTAAGTGTCTTAAATTTATTGGAAAATAGATGGATTGATGTACAGGGGACAAGAAAGGTTTTATAACAGGGAAATGGAGGAGTTGAAGGGAGAGAGGGAATATGACTTCAGGTGAAGTAAAAGGAGAGATGCCCCCTGACAAGAGGCTATTTTTGAAAAATAGGGTTCCTGAGAAATGGGTCATTGATGTTAGCCTGTGGGGATGTCTTCTCTATGGATTGATGCTGAAGATGCCAGAGATCAGGTAAGCACTGACCCTCCTGAGGGACAAGCCTCTCCCCAGATCAAAGTCACCCAGTAGGGGTCCAATTAGGACCATTTCTAGTTGAATGGTTGTCTTGAGGTTCAGCTCCCTCTATGTCCCCTGAAAAGATAGTCCTCTTATCTGACTGTGATTAATTAAATAAAGATAAAATTTAATAACAAGTTTGGATTGGAGAGATATCAGGGAAGAGGGAAGAGGGATTTCCCTAGATGAGATTTTTGAGTCTTTCTCAGCTTTTGAGCTTAGGCCAAGCCTTACAGGCTGGTGAAGGGTTTCTCTTATTCCTGTCTATGCTATATATGCTAGCTTTCTTAAGTTCAAAGTCTTAGCAGTAGATAGCAAGAGGAAGAAAAGTTCTGACTTTCAGAGCTGGTTGGGCCTGTCTCTTCAGGCTGACACCCCTAAAGACTGGCCCTACAGTTCAAACTGCTTCCCTTCAGTCCTTTTGTCAATGACACAATCACAGGAATCCAGGGAGAGCACACAGTTGGGAAAATCAGGAAAATAGAAGCACTTCTATCCAGAGCCCAGGAGAGAGCTCCTACCAGTTACAGGGCCAGGAAAGAAGTTCTCCTCACAAGACCAACTGCCACTCCCAGTTGCCCCTTCCCCCACCAACTTGTCAGTCTTGTCAATATCTTCTCTTTAGCATTCCAACTGCTGTTAGTTCCAACTCAGTGGTAGAAAGTCCAGAACTTGCTTTCCATTTTCCTTTTCACAAACGGTTGCTGGTGAAAGATCATTTAAGTTTTGTGGGAGAGAGAACAGAAGGTTGGGAAAAAAAATTGTGTGGAAAGACCAATGAAATTCAGCTAAGAATAAAGAAAATGAATGCCACTGTGATAGGCTAGGTGAGAACAGGTAGTATAAATTGATATTAAAGCTGGTCAGTATGATTGTATACTTTCCTCTCAGAGTATTCAGCAGCAATCAAGAAGAAACAGAAAAGTATATAGTATTTGACCTTGGAAAAGAATGAGAAATGAGAGGTCAGTGGAACAAGAATTTAGAATATAGGCTAGTATACTATTGGTCTTAGAGAGTCAAGATTTTAGAACCTGGGGAATGAGATCAGAGAAGAGCTGATAAACTAGAAAAATAAGTAGAGTTGGAATGGTAGCAACAAATAGCAAGGATGCAGATGATTGTTAGTGAGGTTCAAGAAAAGGGAGAGGAAGAAGCCCAAGTTATAGTGAAAGTAATTTCAGAATTCTGGTTGTAATAGTGGAATGTTTGTGGTTGATCATAGCATGGATGTGATCCTTCCAGTGTATTGCTACGTTGGAATGAAGATGTGTGTCATGGGAGCTGAGGAATTGGTGATTAGAGAAGCCAGATTACTTGAAGAGATATCAGCATGTATATCAACGTCCCCAAGCATGATGACACAGGTCCCAGTCAAAGGGAAGAATATAAGCCATGCCCTAAACTGTTTTAGGAAACGAGAGAGAATGACCAGGGGGCTGGTAGATAACTTCTAACAGAAATCAGATAGGAAGGCCTACATGAATGGAGCGGATTTGGAGAAGGAGGAAAGTGGCAGAAGGATGATGTAGAAGTGGCAATGAAGAGCAAGGTGCCTACTTACTCTTCTTCTTTCAGTATTTTTAACTGATGAGAGGAGATATGACCAGTATTGGAGGGAGAAACCAGATTGCATTGCCATTTAGGGGCAACTTGGTCTCTGACTTTGTAAAGAAATGAAAGGAGTATAAGGAAGCAAAAGCCTAACTGAAAGGAAATTTAACTCTATATTTGAAGGAAGACAGTAATGAGGAGAAACAGAGGAGTCAAGGGACAAGAATCAGAAGCAGCAAGTCTTTTAGACAGCCCTGGATGGGGACAGCACACACCAAAGCATTTTTCCATTTTGAGTCTCATAATTGATTTGGTTCTGCCTTGTTAAAGGGGGAGAGTTTTATGATAGGTTTTACTCTTATTTAGGGTTTTAATGATTTGTTTTATTATGTTCCTAATGAGACATGTTAATAAAAATAGGCTATATAATCCAAGAAATGGCAAACATTTCTTTAATGCTTTAAACTCCATACTTCTGCATAAGTTACCTCCTCTTGTGCTTGGTATGTCTCCTCATCTCTGCCTCATGGAGTCTTCTTCTACCTTCAAGGCTCAGCTCAAGTGCCTCCTTTTTAAATTTTTTTTTTAAATTTTAATAAAAAACCCTTACCTTCCATCTTGGAATCAATACTGTATATTGGTTCCAAGACAGAAGAGTGGTAAAGGCTAGGTTGTGACTTGCCCAGGGTCACACAGCTAGGAAGTTTCTGAGGTCAAATTTGAACCCAGGACCTCCTGTCTCTAGGCCTGGCTCTCAATCCACTGAGCTACCCAGCTACCCCCTCAAGTGTCTCCTTCTACAAGATACCTTTTCAGATTTCTTTACCTGTTAGTCCCTCGCCTTCCTAATCTCTTTACTTTTCATTTGTTGTGTGTATATACCCCCATCGCTCACACAGACTATCAAATTGCCTTCTCTTCATACAAGCTCTACTCTTCCACAGGAATGAATGCTCTTTAAGGGCAGGGACAATTTGTATTTTGTCTTTGTATTTCTGGTGCCTAACACAGTGAGAAGACCATAGAAGCAGCTTAATAAATGCTTATTGAATTAAAATTATTAAATATAACCATTATGTTCATTATGGACTCCAAAGTCAGGAAGATTTCATTTTAAATTCTGCCCCTGATATTTACCAGCTCTGTGACTGTAGGAAAATCACTTAACGTAGATTTCTCTCAAACAACTCTGTCTTGCTCACTAAGGAAGAGGCATTAGAATATTTATTTATTAAAGAGGATTTTCATGCTAGGAATTCTCCACATTCATAAAATCAGAGAAATTTTGCATAACCATGTGTTATACATGTGGAGTTAGCACAATATACCAAATAGCATTTAAGATGGTAAGGCTGAGTTCACATGGGATAACCAATACACAAAAATTCTAAAGACATTTATTTGAGGCTGTTAATACATACCCATGTTTCAAAGCTTTCTATAACTTTCTCTCTCATTTCAATGTTCATTTTATTTATTTATTTTTAAACCCTTATCTTCCATCTTGGAACCAAGGGAGAAGAGAGGTAAGGGCTAGGCAATGGGGGTCAAGTGACTTGCCCAGGATCACACAGCTAGGAAGTATCTGAGACCAGATTCAAACCTAGCACCTCCCATCTTTGGGCTTGACTCTCAATCCACTGAGCTATCCAGTTGCCCCCACCCCCCAATCCCCCCATGCTCATTTTAGGAAAAGATCTAAGCATAATAAAATTTACAGATGGCTGGATCCAAGGTATTTAATAAATTATTTCCTCCTCTCCCATCCTCCATCCCCCATCCCCAAACAAAACCTATAAGAATAGGATCTCAAAGATTCTTCAGGACTGTAAACGGAATTGGTGCCAGTGATTTTCTTAGTTTTTTTCAGACCTACTTCCTTATTAAGAGAACTTCTTTGATAACCACAGCTCTCTGCTTATCTTGGCAATTTGACTCTTGCTTTGGTCTATAACCTCTAACCTTTATTTTATGAAATCAGACAAGAAAATGAAGTGATGTTTCTGTGACATTAATACTATAGATTCATTTCAATAGGTTCCTTTCATCTTCTCTTTAAAGGAAATCTCTTTATCTTTTCAAGGTGACCTTTTTTCCCCCAGCTGCTACTAGTTGGAAAATATTCTTTGGCATTTTTGCTTTTTTCCCTTTTCTTGTTCTGTGCAGCCTGTATTTTGAGGACAGTGGCAGAGTGTATTTATCATTGTTTCGTACCAGCAGCTTTGTTCCCAGATGATTATATTCTACAACCCTCGATATAGTTGTCACAATTCAACGATTGTTTTTTAACCAATCATAACAGTTGAATAAAGTGGCAAAAATCCTTGAAAATGACTGGGAATCTTTTTTTTATAAACCAATGATTTTAATTCAGTCTCATTTTCAATGATTATTTTCTAACATCCTGTAAACATGAAACTCAACTTAAAAATATATGATGATGAGTGTTAAGGAAGGATTATCTCTTCATATGTAATAGTTGACAATGAAGTATTTTTATGTAAAGAAAATATTGGATAGGAAGCAGTTTATTTGGGGAAAAATCTGGGAGACTTTAATAGACTGAAAGGTAATCATGAATCTACAAGCTTACATTGATAGTCAGAAACTATGATAAAATATGGGATTACAATAAGAGAACCTTAAACTTCCAGGAAGAAAGAGTTGATAGTCCTGCTAAATTCTGCTCTGGTTCTACACTATCGGGAGTACTGACTTCATTTCTAGGCATCAGAGTTTAGAGATGATATTGGTAACCTGGAGACTGTCCAGAGGAAAACAGCAAATATAGTAAAGGAGCTCACGTTCATCCCGTGAGGATCAATTGAAGAAACTAGGACTGTTTAGCCAGGAGAAGTGAAGACTCTGAGTCAACATTATACCTTGACATACTTGAAGGGCTACTGGATGCAAATACTTGGTCCAGAAGAACTAAGACAATAAATGGGAAGAAGTTAGAAAGTAGTTCAGGGAGTTTTCTATGAGTATAAATTAGAGGTTTCCTTAAGGAGTTCATCTGGGAGGTTGTGAATTTCCTATAAAGATGGAATAATTGGAACCAAAATAATCATATATGCATCTAAATCATTTTAGCATTGACAAGCAAGGCCTATTAACTCCTTTGATGATCACATCTGATTTGATTATCACAATGCTAGTAGTTAGGGGAAGAAAAGGATTTGTTATGCTACAGAGGGGGAAACTAAGACTCAGCAAGATGGTGACTTTCCAAAATTAACAAAGTTACTAAACAGCATAGCTGTGAGAGATGTCTTATTTTCAATTTCTATTCTTGTGACCTAGGGATTATTTGTAGATGGTGAGATCCTCCAGATGCTCCTCTTTGCAAATATCATTTTGCTGATAGTATTAAGCTCCAGAGTACTTTAATCTCCTGAAAGATATCTTTAATCATTCAAAGGAGTTTGCCTTAACCATCCATTCAGAAAGGCCAAGTTTATGGAGATCATCTGTTACCTCAGTTGCCTATTGTGGAAGAGAATTTACAATGCATGCAAAGGACATCATCTGTCAATAAGAAGGTAACATTACCAGGAAAAGTCAATTGGAGCCAAGTCAGTAGTGGAACTGGGTTGAACTGACTTCTGACCTAGGCTGAGAGACCCTTTGGGCTTCTGGAGCTGGGGGAGAGACTTTTGAACTAAGTTTACCTGTTTGTGGATGATGGTGAAGACCCTGAAGCTTTTGCTGACTGACTGATATTTACCTGACTGGCTAAAAGAAGAGAGAAGAAAAATATTTGTCCTCCAAACTCTCTGACTGTCCCTGCTAGAGACTAATTGCCATTTCCCCAATATCCTCCAAACCGGCTAGACTAGGGAAAACCCCATCCCTGTTACCTCATCCTCTATCCTTGTCCTGTCTTCCCCAATAAACCTCCTTACTTGAGAAAGGAGAGAAAAGAATGTTTCCTCTGAAATCTCATAGTGCACCCTGAGTAAAACTTGTGAAGGGGAAGGGGAAGCAAAAGACTTCAGAAGAAGTCTGGGTGATGAAGGGTGGAGAATAGGTAAAATCTTGATCCATTAGTCATCCAGTATTGATCAATAGACATCCTCAGAAGTATCTCTCTTGTGACAGAGTATCTCTTTATATCAACTTTGGGGAGTAGTTGGGGGTAGAGAATGGGCAGTATTTTGCAGGAAGTGGTAGAATGCAGAAACAAGATGTTTCAGGAGGTTTGATAACAATGGCTGACCATAAGGTTGGTTTAAGACAGCTTTGGGCTGCTTCAGATAGCATCTGTGAAGGATTCTGGGAGTGTATGAGACTTCTGATTCACTGGACGCTCCTGATTGGCTTTTTCCTGCAAATAGGTTTACTCTGTATCCAGTGCATGTATGTAGTAAAGTAGTTGATAGAAAACAGACATGTTACTTTCAGGAATATTTCCACAGCACAAATCAATTATTTCTAAAATTCACTTCAATAAAATAATTATTATTCACCAAATCCATTCATTGAGAACAGAAGTAAATTCCAGGGGTAGAGATTGATCTATAATTTCATTGGTCCAGGGAACTCGTAAAGTAGGAAACTTCTCTACCAAAGCAGGTCAGCAACTTCTCTGCATCCTATAGCCAGAGAGTTGCCCACAGTCCTTAGAGGTTAAATAATTTGGTCATATGTTCCAAAAGTGAAACTTGAATCCAGACTTTCCTAGCTACAAGGCTAGCTTTTTATTATGTCAGAGTTACAAATATACACCCCCCAAAAGTTTCTGATTTATCCGCAAAGACTGTAAATTCAGGCTATGGCACTGAAAAACCATTGTGTCCCAAATAGGGAGTGTTGTGTCTTTCTCATAGCAAGTGCTTAATAAAAGATTTGTTGAATTAAACTAAATCAAAGAGTAGTATGGATAATTTCAAACCAATGAATGAATAAGAAAGAATTTTTATTGAGGTCTAATTCTCTTTATCTACTTAAAATTCCAGCTAAATTGTCCTATAAACTATTCCTTGTACCCAGAAATTCATGTCATGCTTCTATGTCTTTGAAGCTGTTGTTTCCCAGTCCTGGAATGTGTGTGTTTCATAGCTTCTACCTCTCAAGATACTCATCTCCATTCAATGATGAGCTTAAGAATTATTTCATACTAGAAGCCTTCTTAATCTGCTTAGTTATTACTAAATTGTGCTTTCTTTCTCTCTCTCTCTCTCTCTCTCTCTCTCTCTCTCTCTCTCTCTCTCTCTCTCTCTCTCTCTCTCTCTCCCTCTCCCATGCACATACACACACAAACACAAAGACATACAGACACACAGACACACACACAAGTTCTCTTTTCTTTCTCTCCAAATTAACGTGTATTTACTTAATTTGTGCATCTTGTATCTCCCTAGGACAGCATTAGCAGGAACTAGCTGCTTTGATTTTGTCTTTGTATCACTGGAATCTAGCACAATGTCTCAGACATGGTATAGAGATTCAGAATAAGGATCTGACCTCTGGTTTCCTTGATTTAGGGAACTCCTAGGTAGAGAACCTGAGACTTCCAAAGCATGACTACACCCTCTCTATCACTTAGAATCTTAAAGAGTTGTCTAAAATGTGCCAAGAAAAATTTTAAATTTTTATCCAAAGTGGGATATGAGCCCAGGTCTTCTTGATTTTGAGACTAACTTTCTGCACACTATTCCTCAATCATTCATAGTATAAGATTAATAGATGATTATTAAACTTTAGAAGTTATAAGTATACACTAATGTCCCTTAGCTGTTATCTTTCTGTACTATGCTATATTGCTTTGTGGCAAATCAAGTAAACAAACATTTATTATGTTGTTAGTATGTGCCAGATGTAATGCCAAGTGCCACAAATATTAAGAAAAACAAAAACATGGCCTCTCATCTCAAGGAACTCACAGTGTAATAGAGGAGATGACATACAAAAAAGGTAAGTTTAAGCAAGATAAGAATTAGAGTGAATCTAGTGGGATACTATTATAATACAATTATATATATATATTATGTAATATATGATTATTATAAAATAATAATCCAATGGGATATTATTATAAGATAATTTAGTGGGAAAGCATTAAAGGGGATGGGGGAAAGGCTTAGAACAAAAGATAGGATTTTAGTTGAGGCTTGAAAGAGGGCAAGAAAGTCAAAAGGTGAAGATGAGATAAGCAAGAATTCTGGATACAAGAGACCTGTGCTTATAGCATGGAGATGGCATTTGTTGTGAGAGGAGCAACAAGAGAATAGATTATAAGCTCCTTGAGGGCAATGATCGTCTTTCTTTTTTTCTTTATTTGTATCTCCAACATTTTGTACACATAATAAGCACTAAATAAATATTGATTGATTGATGAATGGATTGAAGGAGGCCAGTGTCATTGAATTAGAGAGAAAAGGAGGGTGATTAAAGTGTAAGAAGATTGGAAATATAAGAGATGGTCAGTTGCAAAGGACATTGTAAGCCAAACAGAGGACTTGAAGGCAATAAAAAGCCACTGGAGTAGAGGTCAAGCAATGATTGTCTTTCTACTTGTATTTGCATTACCAGAACTTAAACAGTGCCCTCAGTGGTACCTGAGGTGTTACAGATGGTTGGAGGTATCTCCTGTGAATCTTCTTCAAAGCTAGAAAGGAAATGAGAAATACGTGTGGCTGTAATAAGTATTCTCTGTTTTTATTTAATCAAAATTTGCATTGTTTTCTCATTATGCTATTAAAATGGGAATTTTGCTTCCGTGTGCAGTAGTAATAACATAACTACCAGAACAGTGGGTTTGTACTTAGCACCTTCCATCTTTGACTCTCCAAGGAACTCATAAGCAGATAATGTTCTTTCCAAATGAGCTATTTTGCCAGCACATTCCACATGATTGTTTAAAATGATGATTATTGCTTCACCTTAATATAAAAAGATTTATTAACCAATAGAAAACTGACTTTACTCAGAAACGTTTCTGTTAACTGCCTCTCTGCTTTTCAAGGCTCAGTGGAAATCTCAGTGTTGGGAAGTATAAATGCTCTGTTATGATTCTATAGTATTTGAAGAAAATATGAAATGTTTTCTTTTTACCTACCCAAAGGCTACGTGGTCTAGGGCAAAAGAAATGGTAAGGCCAATGGAGCTAGTATTAGGTTAGTTTTCCTAGAGTTATTACTTTCTCCTGGGTAGAAGATTGTGGAGAAAGAACAAAGAGAAACTACTTGGGAATTAGAGTGTACACGTTCCTTGAAAGCAGGAAGTATTGTTCCTGTCTAAGGATATAAGCAAGGAGAGAAATAGATAAATAATGCTTATCTAACATCTTCCAAAACTGTATAATTTTGAATAACTCTCCCAGTCTAAAGGTTATTTCTAAAAAGTCATTATGTAACCCCTGTTGACTAGCAACATGTAAAGTACTAGGTTCTAATGGAAGAACCTATCCAGGAGAACTGAGATTGGACCTAGAGATTATGGTTTTTAATTGTTCGAGAATTCTGAGACTTCTTTCTAAAACAGCAGAAAGACTCTAGACAAATTATTTTTGTATCATCCCTCCAATTATTCTCAGATTGAGTTCAGTAGTTAGTATATTCCCTATCTCTGCCTCTGTAGAATGTTGTCTCATGGAGACAGGGACAATTTATATTACATATATATAAATATCTATAGTTCCTTTCACACAGTAAGCATTTAATAAATGCAAATTGAATTTATTAAAATTGTTTTCTAGTACCCCTGGTGCCCAGCACAGTACCTTGCATATAGTAGGACATTAATCTAGTTTTTATTAGATTTCCAAGAGAAGGAATATGGAGGGAATCATCAGAGATATTTTCTCCATATTTGACTATCCATTGGGTTGGTTTTACAAGTAGACAGCATAGAGCAGTTACCAATAAGAGATATATCTTGAAGGATTCCAGGAATACTTCTCTTCTCAAAAATCTATTCCATAGTCTGTTAAGAGTATCTGAAATTCTGCAATTAAAGATTCATTCATTTGGGTTTTGATGATTTGAAGTCTTTGAAAGCTTCCATTTTCTCCTATATAATATAAAAGAAATAAAATGAGATGGCATGAGATGTTGGGACATATACATCTGAGGCTGTGGTATGTCTGAGTGATTAGCCCTTGTTCTCCCATGTGTTGGTTTAGCCAAAAAAGATGATAAGTTTAAAAAGCTCACCCACTGAACAATTATTAGACCATATCCAAAGTATTAAGTTTATGCTGGGACATAACTTTGGGAAAATCATTGATTCAGCAGAGCAGGACAATTCTGATGTTGGATCACTAAGCTTTGGGATATAAAAGAGAAAAATGACAGTGCCTGACCTCAAGGAGCTCACGTGCTAATGAGAGGAGAAAACAAACAGAGAGGTATGTATAAGCAAGCTATTTTCAAGATAACAATTAAGAGGGGTTGAGAACGGCTTCCTGGAGATAAATGGAATTTTAATTCAGACTAGAAGGAAACCTTGGAAGGCAGTTGAGGCAGTAGGCAGAGATGAGAAGGAATTACCTTCCAGCCATGGAGGGATAGCCAGAAAAAAAAAATCTGGAACTGAGAAATGATGTGTTTGGACCTAAGCATATTTTTAAGTCCATAAGGAAATACTGCATTTTATTAAGTGAGGGGGTGATATGGATAGATCTCTGCTTTAGGAAAAATCATGTTAGTGGCCAAATGGAGGGTGGATTAGAGTGGGAAGAGATTTGAGGCAGTAAGCTACTCAGCAGGTTATTGCAATAGTCCAATTATGAGGTGATGAGGGACTATACCAGACTGGCTGCAATGTTAGAGAAAAGAAGGAGGCATATAAAAGAGATGTTGCAAAGATGAACTAAACAGGCTTTAGAAACAGGTTGTATTTTGGGTGTTGGTGGTTGAGAAATAGTGCAGTTTTGAGGATGACATGTAGGTGGTGAGCCAGAGGAATTGAGAGGATGGTGTTGTTCTCAACAGTCATAAAGAAGCGAGTGGAGTCAGGGTTAGGGGAAAGACAATGTGCCCTGTTTGGGGTAGGTTGACATTAAGATGTCTATTTGACACCTAGTTCAAGATGTCAATAAGGCAGAGATGCATGATTGGAACTCAATAGAGAGATTAAGGCAGAATAGTGGATTTGAGAATTATCAAAATAGAAATCATAATTAAATATATGAGAGTTGATGAGAATGCCAACTGAAGTAGTGTAGAGGGAGAAGAGAAAATGACCCTGGACAAAATCCTGAGGGATACCTGTGGTTCGAAGGTTGATCTGGAAGTTGTTCCATCAAGGAAGAGAGAGAAGGAGCAGTGAGATAGTAGGAAAACCTGGACGGTCTGATGTTTTAAAATTTTAGAGAAGAGAATATCAAGGAAAAGTAAATGGTTAAATGTCAGAGACTACAAAGAAGTTAAGGAGAACGAGGTGAGGCCATCTGGTTTTCTAAGAGATCATTGGTAATTTTGGCGGGAAAAATTGGGGAGAAAAATGAGGTGGTAAAGGGTAAAAAAGAGAGTGAAGGGAGGGAAACTGGAGGTATTCATTGTATATGGTCTTTTCAAATAGTGTAGTCATAAAAGCTAGGAAGGATAAAAGAGAAGAGAGGGGAGTGAAAGATCAAATAAGGGGTTTTTGAGGATGCGGGATACATAGATATATTTGCTGGAAGTATAGAATGAGCAAGTAGACATGGAGAGATTGAAAATAAGTGATAGAGTAGGGATGATAGAGGAGGCAAGTTGAAGGCTATGGGAATGAATGAGATCTCTTAAATAGGTCTTGTTAAGGAATAATGTCATTTCATTATGTGAGAAAGGAATTAAGGAAGAGATAGTGGCAGACATTATCTAAGTGAGAGGAGATGAGGAAGATGAAATAAAAGGAAGGTGATTGTGATTGCACTCAAATTTTTTCTCTAAAACTTGGCAAAATTTTTATCTGAGAGAGGAGGAGGAGGAGGAGGACAAGTCATGAGAGATCTGAGGAAGGATGAAAAAGTTTGGAAAATCTACTGTAGAGACTAGGAAAGTAAGTTGATAAAGAAGGTATTTTAGGATTACCTAGCATCAGAGAAGGCCCAGTTGAGGCCATTTGGCATAAATTTATGGTGTACTGAATTAGGATTATTTCATGATTTTCTTTATCGACATTCAACAGCACATCTATAAGAGCAGAGACAGTAGATGAAGGGAGTCATCCAAGCCTGAGACTTACCAGAGGAAAATCAGTAATATGTTAAGGAGGCTGTATATATGTTATAGGGCCCAGGTCAAATAGGTGGCATAGATGGCCTGGAGTCAGACGTGAGTTCAAATCTGTCTCAGAAATTACTAATTGTATGATCATGAGTAAGTAACTTAACACTGTTTCCCTCAGTTTTCTCACCTGTAAAATATTTGAAGGAAAGACAGATTATTCCAGTATCTTTGCCAGGAAAAAATTAAACAACAGCACAATGAGGGAGACACAACTAAATGATGACATTAAGAAGATGCTGATTGGATATGCATAGTGTGAGAGAATGAGAATTAAGGATGGCTTCTAAGTTTGGACCAAGATGAATGGAAATATGGTAGTGCTTTTGACAGTAATAAAGAATCCAGAAGTGATATAGGTTCAGAGAAAACATATAATGAATTCCATTTGTACTGTGATTTTGAGATGCTTATGAAATATCCATTTTGTAATGTTTAATAAGCAGCTGTTGCCATGAGACTCCAGAGAAGAAATAGGAGTGAATATATTGGTTTTAGGACCATCTGAATAGGAATGATAATTCAACTGATAAGATCACTAAGATAGTATGGAGAGTGAGAAGCCAGGAAGGCCAATGACAGAGTCTTCAAGGACACCTAAAGTTACAAGGAAAGGTATGGATAATGATCTAGCAAATGAAAATGAGGAATATTCATATATATATATATATATATAAATATATATATATATATATACACATACATATGTATAGGAAGAAAGACTAGTGTCCCCAAACCCTGGACAGAGACAGTTTATAAGAGGACAGGATGATCAATAGTGTTGAATATTGCTAGGATGCTAGGATGAAAGATCACTGATAAGAGGCTATTAGATTTTGAAATTAAGTTATCATTGCTAACCTTGGAGAAATCAATTTTACTTGAGTGACATGATCAGAAGCCACATTATGAGGCAATGAGAAGTGAGAGGAGAGGAAATTGTACCAATAAATACAAATGGCTTTTTCTAGGAATTTGAGGAATGACAGTAAGAGAAATTCTGGAGTTTATTGGAGTTTAAGACTCCAATAGGAAATACAAAATAGAAAGAATAATGAAGAATCGATCCCTAATAGTAGAAGTTCTGGAAGTGAGAATGTTGGATTTAATAACAAAATAAAGGCAGAAATTGTAGAAAATTAGCAGCAGAGAAGCAAAAAGTTATAACTTTAAAAAAATGTGTGATTTTATATAAATGAAAACATTAACAGAAAGAACAAGGAGAAATTAAGGGGTAAAATTCTCTCTGAAGATCATGATTAACCTAAATCTGAGTAGCAGATTATAGAAAATCATAAAGAGATATTTTTTAAACAGGAAAATCCAGCAATATGGTACTCTGAAAACAGCAGTGATTCTGTTGTTCAATGACCTGGCTTCAGATCTTACTTCTTTAAGTTTACAATTTGTAGCACTTTGGGAAAATCACTTAAAAAAGAAATGAAGAGCAGGTCAATTAAAAAAAAAAGCATGGAAAGACCTACATGAAATTATGAAGAGGGAAATGAGTAGAACCAGGTGAACATTATATAGAGCAACAGAAATATTTTTTGAAGAATGACTCATATATGTCCATCTCCAGGGAAAGAATTGGTAAATAGAAACAAGCAAGACATAGGTTTATACATACATATATATGTGTGTTTTTTATTTTATTTTGTCAGATGATGCCTTCTCCAATAAGGGAAGTGGAGATAAGGAAGGAGATACCTGGGAACTTTAGTAATAACTTAAACAAATAAATAAAAGAAAACTTTCAAAAACCCCTTGATCTTGTTTTTATCATATGTAAAATTAGGGAATGGACTAGATACTTTCTGGGGTCCCTTACAAATTTTGGCATATAGGATTCTATGATCAAATGCCAAATGATTCAAACTTATTTTGCAAACTCAAGTTGATAAAAAGAGCAGGAAATAGAAAATTTTGAAAAGGAAATGAGCTAATGCTACTATACAAACTAACATAGCTATAAATAGATGTAATAGATAAGCTTATAAATTAAAAAATTGAGCTTTCAATAAAATGGAGATATTTGAGTCCTTCATGAAAAAGAAAATAACAGCAAAAACAACAAAAAACTCAAACTAAAAAGGTGTTGACCAGAAAACCAACTTGTAAATAATTTGAAAAATAGAATTATACCCTAAATATAAATAAGTACAATTACATTGTATAAAATGCATAATAAAATAAATGGCCTCATTTTTATAGTCTATTAGTTCAAAAGAAAAGAAAAAGATAAAAAAATGATCATCAAGGGATAATAAAATGTATTTAAGAGCTAAAGATTTAAGGAAGGCTTAGAGAGGGGAATAGGAAGGACACAACAAATCCTCTATGTGCTAGATAATTTCCTTATAAGGAAATCAGACTTCTGAAGGAAATACCTCACAAAGAGAAAAAATCGGTAAGGGAATTCCATTCAAAAGAGATATAAACTGCCTAAAATATATGTGAATCATTCTAATAGATTATTTGTAAGTCAAAAACAATTCTTTAAAAGAACAAGAGTGTCTTATGTAATTGAAGGGAGAGTGACTGTTCCTGGTTAGAATGTGCCAGCATAACAATGGCAATATTAAACCAATTAATTTGTAAATGAATTTCTGTATATAACAAAGTAAAAAAAGAAAAAAAAAAGAAAACTCACTTAAAAAAACCATCTAGAATATACAGAAAAGTTGTGATTATTATCATTATTTCCCTTCATATTCTAGATATTTTCTTCTAACTGAATTTTCTGATTATTTTTACTTCACTTTAATAATAATAATAATGTAACAATGCAAAGTAGATAAGACTATAAGACCAGAAATATGGTTTAAAATATATCAATGGAAAAATTATTAAGTAGCAAGAAAAAATATCTGGTCAGTGTTGTGCCAAGAAAAGATTAAAATCTATGATTTCGAACTCCAAATCTAGCCCTTTTTCTAGTCCCCTAAAAATGGAATTTGTCTTAGTTCTAGAATTGTGGAGCAAAAAGAGATATTTGATGCCAGGCCCAAAACTCTATACACTGCATCATCAGTTACTCAAAAAAAGAGATTTATGAAATCTTCCAGGGTTGGAGAAACCAAAGCATAAACATTTAGGAAAGACTTCTCTATTTGATAAAACTAGAAGGTAGTTAGGCAAACAACACATTCAAGCCTGCATTTTACATGCCACATACCTCTACTTGCCTTAGATATAAAAAAATAGATTATTTAACAAAATAGAAAACAAAGAAAGATGATATCATTCACAAATATGACTTGATACTGTATTGTTTGGAATCTTGAACACTGGGAACTATAATTCCCACAATTTCCTTTTCCCTTTCCTGTATGTGAGTCATTTATGTTGATTTTGTATTTGGTTTCATTTTGGCACAGGCATGCTCTCTCTGGATCCATGTGAAGAAAAGAGGAAAGATCTGGGATTTTGGGCTAGCCTTACTTCCTTATACTTTGAGTTAAATATTTAATAAATATTATTAAATATAATACTTGAAGTATTGGATATTAATTTTAATCCCTACATCTGGCAACCAGGAAGGGATTCGAAACCTTGCCCCACAGATTTTTCACTTCATGATTTAAACCTAGGAGATAGTGTGTACATAAAGAATTTCGAAAGTACTGGGTCAACTGAACCTGCTTTTGATGGACTATTTCAGGTCCTACTAACTACACCAAGAGCCATAAAAATTGGAGATAGAAACTCATGGATTCACTGTAGCCATGCAAAATGAGTACCTTCTGTTGATGTCGAACAATTGCTTGTACTGATTGTATTTGACTATTGAGTGTGATAAGACTTCTTTATTGCTGGATTTGTAGTATTTTGTTGCATTTTATTTGGTTGATCCTTGTACTTGAACAAATTGCCTTGTAGGGCAACAGATATAATACATCAAAGAAGAAAATCTGTATTAGTGACCTATATTGACTTGATGTGTCTTTTGTAACATTTTGTGCTTTTCTAACTTTTTTGATATTTTCTTGAATGTAGTATTGCTTTATCTACCTCATTTGCACTGACATTGTTTTGTCTACCTCATTTACACTCACCTTGTTTTATATTCCTCATTTGCACTCACATTATGGATCATGGGAAGTCTAAGAGGAAATGAATCTTATGTATTGAAAACTAGCCTCTATCTTTACTTCTTTAATTGCAAAATATATACATTTTAATATATTGTTTTCCTCCTACATTTGTCATACAGTATTTGATTTTTTATCTTCATTTTTGCCTTTGAAACACATCATTAGTATTGAAAAGGTTTTTTTTTAACTATTTTTACTTTTTACAATAGAATAAGCTAAGATATCCATTTACCTAGTATATAAAAGCATACCCCAAAAAGCTTTGAACTATGGTAACCTCCCACTAGTTATTTAAATATTATGAGACTTTTGCTTGATGACGGTCTAATTCAAGGAGAAATGGACCACAAAGGAGCAGAGTGTAAAGATTAAAATTTAGGAATATGGGGAGACTGAGGCAGGTAGAAATTAGTTTCTCTCTGCAAGGAGTATTAAATTTTTTTAGAGGTTTATTAAAGGTTAAAGATTAAAGAAAATACAGAATAAGAAAAAACATGTGCCTAGGCCAGAGGCCTAGGCCAGATAACCTCACATCATGGAAGAGATGCATCTGCTCCAAAATGGAAGTCAAAAGAAGCCCCAAAAACCTTTGCCACCAGCTTAAGTCCTTCCTCAACCTTGGCCCACCTCAGAATTCCCGTGAGATTACAAAGCATTTTGGGGAAGGTGGAGCAAAGGCTTGTGGGGATTGTAGTCCTGTATTTGAGTCTATTTTTTATATTCCCCCATTTGATACTCTGGGAAAAAGTCCTTCCCCAAAGGATTATAAAAACATAATCAATTTAAAGATTACAATAATTTGAGGATAAGAAAAAAAAAGAACAAAACCAATAATTACTGGACGCATTGACAGAAAGCCAGTTAGGGGGCAGTCCCCTTTGGCATAAAAGTTTACATACAGATAAATGTTCAATCAACCATACCCAAAGTTCAATTTTGTGCAACTTGTGGTCTGGAGGCTTCTTCATGATGGCTTCTCTAACAGTTCAGTTCTGGATTCAGAGAGGTAGCATCTTCTTTACCTAAAATTCTTCTCAAAAGGAATTTAAACTTTGCAATTTAAATAATGATATTTTTTTTACATTCCCCCCATTAAGAGGGTAATTGACAAATACAGGATCACTTAGGAATGCATGGCTGAGGTATGAGGTATATGAATCAATTGGCACAAGAAATTAAAAATATATCAGAAAAATCCAAAAGAAAAGAAAACATTTCTGGATGAAAATATAGACTATCAAAGTCTTATGTGTAAAAATTCCAAGTAAAAAGAAAAATAAATCTATAACAGTTCCTTCTATCAGGGCCCAATCAAAATGATCTAAGCAATGATGCATTTACCCAGTCAATAGCCAGGACTACAGAAAGGTACCACACTATGAGAGGCAGAAAAGAAAGGGACCAGATTATAGGAGCCAAGTAGGAGCCAAGTTTGGGGATACTCGTCTGTGAGTGTCTTCAGAGTGAGTGTGGACACAAGGAAAGTCTATGTCTAGCAATGTTAAACATAGTAACCTTGAGTCTTCACACTAGGTTCAAGACCTTTGTATTGGCCTAGACATGCATCAATACATCCTGGATTGGCTTTTCTTTGGCTCTGTGCAATGGCTCTTGTGTGTATATCTTGTCCTGGAATCAGACAGAATCATTAATCAAAGTACCATAACTTATTTTAAACAATTGTGGCATCATTTTTATAGTCACAAGCTTTTTAGGGCATGCATTAGCAAATGTATTTCAAACTTGAGGCACTGAAAAGTCAAAAAGTTAAAGAAAATCTTAATGCTGATGACATGTGCTTCAAATATAAAAAGGAGAGAAAAAAATAATGAAAAAAACTGAAAAAGTATATTGTACATGCAAGAAAAATATAATAATAAAAGAGCTTTAAAAAATTCAAAAATATAGCTTATAATCATTGACACTCTGTGTCAGCTAAGAAAATATAAAATGCAAGGCTTTCTCACCAAAATGAGATCCATTTCCTCTTAATATCTGGCCATGATCACTGTGAGTAGAAGGCAAATGAATTGAACAAGGTTAACAATTTTTTCATTTTTAAAAATACAGTAGTACAAATATGTAGTTATCAAAATCCCCAAAATTCTCAATAGTCCAATTAATTACAATAGCAAACAAACACACTTTCATATTTCACATAAGTTGCTGTATGACATTTTTAAAACCTATGAATTGATGGATATTTCTCACAATTTTTACAAAAGTAGCAATCTTTCAACCTTGGTATTTAAACATTTTTTAAACAAAGTAAAACTCATCTTGGTTTAAGAACATAATCAAGAAATCTATATATCATTCTGGTGCAAGTAAAAGAGTGAATTGAAGAGTATAAATAAAGGGATGCTCCTTTTCTTTTGGAGGCTTATAGGGATACAAATGCCCTGAGATTAACTGCCCAACTTCCATTCACATGTGGGAAGGTTGGGGTTTATAAAATACATTTCACTTCAGCTACTAGAATGGGCCTTACCTCGTGGTAGAGGCAGGCAAAAATAACCAGATTGTTAAAAAAAATTCCAAAAATCATATTTAAAAAACCCTTAAAATCAAATCATTTGAGGTATTTAGCACATTAAATTTTTCCAAGGTTGTTAATACAATTATAACCAGTTCTGAAGTCCATCTATCCTTGGCAAAATAGAAAAAAGCTGTTTTTTTCATATATGGGCTTATTCACAATAATATTTGTTCATCACAGTTATAGGGGAAAAACAACAGAATTTATAAAACTAAGTACATTCAAAATAAATTCAATCAAACTTCAGTTCAAGCAGAATAATATTGAATCCAGTAATATATGAACTTAAAATCACAAAGTTAAACCATAACAAAAAATGCAATAGAAATACAGAGATTTTTATAAACCATTGGAGTCTGAAATGCCTTAGAATATAGCCTTTAGTTTCTTCAAAGTTCCTTGGGTTCTTATCCATTTAAATGTCTATTGTCAGAAGGCAGAGTGGTAAGGGCTAGGCAATGGGGTCTAAGGGGTCTGCTCAGGGCCCCACAGCTGGGAAGTATCTGAGGCCAGATTTTAACCCAGGACCACATGTCCTCAGGTCTGGCTCCCAGTTTGTTGAGCCACCCATTTGCCCCTTCAAAGTTAAAGTTGAATCTTTGGGCTGAATCTGCTCCCTGACAGGCAGGTAAAATCAATGAAATTACCAGAAGAGTCAAAAGGTATCCTTTTAAACAGCCCATTGCTTTTTAAGTTTCTGTTTGAAAAAATATGTTTCTTCTCCTCTCCCTTTTCTCTCTCCTCTGCTCTGATACCTCCTCCTGCCCCAGTCCACGTGGAGCCCAGGCCGCCCAAGTGGAGCCAATACCGCTCCCTCCACCCCCCTCCCCCCAGTTTTGTTACCCGCCAGGGATCTGGGTTTGTTGGGCAGGCATGTCACCAGGTGATTACAACCTTGGTTGAATCAGGTGGGCCAGGTGAGGGAGAGAAAGACTGTGGGGTGGGCAGGGCCAGGAGCCTGAGGGCAGACAAACAGGGCCGGAAGCTTGGGCACCAGGTGAGAGGCCAGGAGCAGAAGCAGGAGAAGCAGGCAGGCAGAACTTAGCAGCCAGGGGCCAGGTGGGTGGCAACCACAACAGGTCTGGATCGGGGACTGCAGTAAAAAAAAAAAAAAAAAACCTTGGCCAGAGAGATGTGGCTCAAAAATTTTTTTTCTAGGTACTAGCTATTAAAGATTAACTAAAGATCAGAAAAGAAATCAGAAGATTGAGAGTTTTTTTTTTCCCATTAGGTCGCCAAACTGTAAAGATTAAAATTTAGGAATATGGGGAGACTGAGGCAGGTAGAAATTAGTTTCTCTCTGCAAGGAGTATTATATTTTTTAGAAGTTTATTAAAGGTTAAAGATTAAAGAAAAAACAGAATAATCACGGAAGAGACACATTTGCTCCAAAAAGGAAGTCAAAAGAAGCCCCAAAAACCTTTGCCACTAGCTTAAATCCTTCCTTGATCTTGGCCCACCTCCGAATTCCCGTGAGATTACAAAGCATTTTGGGGAAGTGGAGCAAAGGCTTGTGGGGATTGTAGTCCTGTATTCGAGTCTATTTTTTACAACAGAACTTGACCTGCAAAGTACCAAATGAGCACAAAAAGGTAAAAGAAACCAAGTCAATCCTACAGGGATCGATGACATTATGCACAAAAAGCACATGTGTTAAATGAAGGACTTCCTTGTACCACATTTTATATCAAACACATAACATCGATTGTTCTAACTCCATTATCCCGAAAAAGTGAAGAAAAGGGTTCAACTGGGGAATGCTATTTCCCATTTGTCTTGAGATCTAATCTCTTTTTCTATTTTTGTTTATGATGTGGCAACTTACTGTAGTCTAGGCTGCTAAACTGGGTTAGTGAGTGATTGTTGTTACATGGTTATGGGACATGGACCACTACAAGAACCTGTTGTGAGTTGTGAAATTTTTTTTCTTTTTCCTTCTTCACAGAATTTTTTCAAGTTTTCATTTTATAGTCTATATTTCACCTAGAGGTTATTTTTTAATTTCTTTGGATTCTTTGATATGCTTGATAATTGACTCATATGACTTAAGACTATCTATCCCTGTGTAATTCCTATGTATATCCCAGTATCTTCCTCAGGGGGGGAATGCATTATTATTTTCCTCAGAGGGGACTATGTTATTGTTGTGAACTTTGACTTGAATTTGAACCTAATTTAAAACAAGAGACTACCTCCCAGAATCTAGAAGGCATGTGAATAGGCCTGCAGAGACCACACTCTGCACCAGAAGATCCAGAGTGAACTTTGAGATGTGGCAAATTTGAATTTTGTGGGGGTTGAAATGCTTTTGTTTTGAACATACATTCTTATGCCAAAGGGGACTGCCCCCTAATTATTTTTTGTCAATGCAGCTATTATTGGTTTTGTTCCTTTTCTTTTTCATTTTCCTCTTATCCCCATATTATTGTTATTTCTCTTTAAAAATCTGTAATATTTATATATTCCTCTAGTTCAAGTTATGTTACTTATGTTTTCATGATCCATTGGGGAGACTGGTCTCCTAAAGGATCATAGGGGGATAACATATTGATTGGAAACTTGAACCCTGGGGACTACAATTCCCATAATTCCCTTTTCCCTTTTGTTTATGTGCATCATTTATATTGATTTTGTATTAGGTTTAGGTTTGGCATAGACACGCTCTCTCTGGATCTATGTGGAGGAGAGAGGAGTGCTCTGGGGTTTTTGGCTAGCCTTACTTCCTTATACTTCAAATTAAATATTTAATGAATGTTATTAAATATAATACTTGGAGTATTGGATACTAATTTTAATTCTTAAAATACTTAAACAAAAATGAAATAGAAGAGATCACAAAAAGTAAAACAAATTCTTTTGATGCCAAAATTTAAATAGCTTTTGTGCAAGCATGATCTCAAGGTTATAAGAAAGAAAAGTAGAGATTAGGAGGAAAATAATATATCTTTGCACCAAATACAACCAACAAAGTTCTGACATGCAAGAAAAATATTAGGAATCATTATAAATATACAAGAAAGAACAATTCATTGATTAATGACATCAATTGATTTTAATGAAGTTCTCAGAAATAATTGCAAACTATTAACAGATTACTCTGAATCATTAATGAAAAGAACAAAGCAAAGTAAAGCCACTCTGAGCTTTTATCTCATACCCAGAGAATTGGTAAAGAAAGATATTTCTTTCAAAAGATTTTCTTTCAAAAAATATTTCTAAATAGTCAATGGTACAAGGATTATAGGTTGGTAGGTACAATAATACATGGTTGGGGATGCTGGGAATCTGCCCAACCACTCTAGAAAGCAATATGAAATTCTCCTCTTTGCAGATGTGGGATTTGTGAGTTTGTTAGAGTATATGTTCAGTCAAGGATAGTCAGCATAAAGGTTGCTTTTGTGAAATTGTACTCTACTCTTTAAAACTCTGTTTCTAAAGAAGAATGTTTCTGCATAGGTAAAGGGAGAAGGATAAATTATGAAATAAATGTGATTTAAAAACAAAAGGCATTGATTTAAAATAAATGAAGCCATGTGAGTAGAGGACTGATAAGGGTACTTTAAAACTCTGACTCTATAATTCCTTGATCATTTTGAAAAACAGAACAACTAACCATCTGAAGAGATGTCAGTATATCAAAAGAATATCATGTAGAATTCTTCCTCCCATCAATGTCAGAAAGAACTCAGGACACCGACACTGACACTTGTGATCATGTATCTTCTCCTGACTTGTGTATCTGGCCTTGAGTTTTATAAGTATCTGTTGTATTACAGAGATCTCAAACTGGGTTGATGGATAAGTCAGGTGTTGTAAAGATTCATTTAAGGAAAAAAGAATGGCCTCTTTGACCTTGATGTAAATCTAATCTGTCACAGAACACACAATTTAGCCCTGGTCTTTGTCTTTTTTTCAGTTTTGGCTTCCAAAAAGTACATTGGATAGCTTTTCATTCACTCCTGGAATATTGAGTGACCTTGGCAATAGCCTAATCTATCTTGGCAGATTCAAGATAGAGAAAACAAGTAAGAAAGACAGACTGGCTGGTTTCAGCTATTGATCAGGTACTTGAATGAAAGCTCATTATGAGCCAAAAAGACATGTCAGACAAAGATGTCGGGGTGGAACAACTGCAAGTGGATCCTGGGAGCAGAGGGAAGATGCAAGAGTTATTTTGTTTTGGGGTGGGAGGAATACTTTTTGTTGGTTTACCAGAACACATTTCTTAGAATTACAGGAGAGAGATCTATAGGTAGAGGGTGGATACTTCATCCAGTTCAACCCCCTCATTTTCCATCTGAGAAAAGAAAGTCCAGAGAAGTCCTCAAGACCATCAATGTAGTAATATGTTGAAGAATGATTCAAATCTAAGTATTCTGACTCCAAATCTAACCTCCTTTCTTCTCTACTCAGAAATGTATTCTGGGGGCAGCTGGGTGGCTCAGT
This sequence comes from Monodelphis domestica, assembly GCF_027887165.1. Lineage (NCBI taxonomy): Eukaryota > Metazoa > Chordata > Mammalia > Didelphimorphia > Didelphidae > Monodelphis > Monodelphis domestica. The sequence continues at coordinate 50,553,634 of NC_077233.1, read as the reverse complement.
GGATTGAGAGCCAAGCTTAGAGACAGGAGGTCCTGGGTTCAAATTTGGCTTCAGACACTTCCTAATTGTGTGACCTTCGGCAAGCCACTTAATCCCCACTACATAGCCCTTCCCACTCTTCTTCCTTGGAACCAATACATGGTATTGATTATAAGATGGAAGATAAAGGTTAAAAAAAAAAGAAATATATTCCATCTTAGGCCTAGAACTTTACAGCAGAAAAAGATATCTGAAATCATCTAGTCCTATTCTACCCTTTTATAGATGAGGAAGTTGGAACCTAGAGAGACTAAATAAATTTCCTATAGACATACAATGAGTTAGTTGCAGAGATAAGACTAGAAATCAGGATGCCCAATTCCTAAGCCATAGCACTTCCCACTATACAACACTGATTCCTATAACCAGAGCTGCTAAACTTAGTCATTACTTTAAAATTATCATGCTGTATCAAGCTATTTCTCCTCTGTAAAGAATGTGAGATAATCTATTTAGAGTGTTTTTGCAAATAAAAGTGCTACATTATTATAATTATTAATATGCAAGTTGTACTTGTAAGGGATATATGTATTCATATGGATATATTTATGTCTAAATAAATGTCTAAATGTGGGGAAGCATGGGTGAAATCTTGCCCCCCTCTCCCCAAGGAGACTTGTCTAGAGGTAAGTAGAAGGGGCCAAGAGGCTGACTCTCATGACTAGAATTATATCTGTACCTCTCCTGCTACAAGTACACCTTCTACAGCAAATTGGAGCTGAATACAGTATTTATTGGGACAACAGAGACATAGTTAATAATTATAGTCATTCTTGAGAGCTGAGAGTTTGGATTTTCCTTTTCATTAATTGCTATCAGCAGTCATAGCAGCTTCTTGTCAACGAGTATTGGGTATAGTCTTTACCGCAAGTTTTACATGAACCTATGTAGCTTCATGCAGCTTCTTCTTGAAGGAATTAAACTCCAAAATTTTTTCCTGTTTGTGTGTGGCATTGGGTGTTCAAAGGTCTCCAGAAAAATCCCTCTGTCCCTGGACCATTATGGTAACTCAAGAATATGATTCAAGCCATTGAGACAGCTGGATGGCACAGTGTTTTAGACAAACATGATTTAGACTCCTGACTCAGTCCCTTATTAGTTGTGTGACTTTGGTCAAGTTTTCCTTATCTATGAAATAAGAAAGTTGAAATCAGTGGCCAATAAGGTCCTTTCCAGCCCTAAGTCTATGAACCTGTAAGTCAGCTAAAATCATTCCAAAACCTAATTGTGATTATATTTTAAACCCAGACTTTGCTGGAGAGCATGCTTTTTTCCCTACTTCCCTGAGGGTCTTTCTGAGGCATTTCCTTTTCTTCTGTCTAAGGAACAATAGGAAGGGAGAGGGTAGGTACTGGTTAATGTGAAGGACAAGAAGCAGGAAGGGAAATTTTTAAAAGAAAGAGCAGTGTTGAATGGGGGAAAGAGGAGCCCAGGGCAAAATAGTCTGTTTGCCAATTTTGTCTTGGGTCAGGCTCATGTGGATATTAATTGGAATGAGATAGAAGTTGTTTCCCTTCCATAAGTATCTAGAGTATTTTGTCTCCTCTTTCCTAAAAGGATAGAAGTTATTTAAAGTGTCCCTATTGGTTCTGGTCTCCCCTAGCTAAAGCTGTAGCCTCAGAAGTCTCATCGACCTCCTCATGAGAGTCTGTCTGCTAAAGTACGATATCCTTTCCAAAGGTTTTTATTCCCTTCCTTCAGGGGCCAGGGAGCCTTGCCTTTTTGTCATAAAGTAGAAAAAAATATCACTGAATATTAGGCACTGGCAGACATCAATAGAGCTATAATCGTGCAATGGAACTCGGGGGACAGATATCAAGTGGTAAGAACGGGCAGTCATGTAGAGCATGTGCAGCTGATATGTCCTGGAAAATGTCAGTTTCATTAAAGGTCACAAGCTCTATTGATTTCTGATTCTTTTTTATGTAGCTGAGTCTGAACAACAATTGCTTACATGATAGATTAGACATCTTAATGGTTTAATATGGGAAGTGAGACCGGACACTCCCGTTAATGGGAAAGAAAAGAGCTCTCCATTAGACGATGTGGAGAGGAATTTCATTTAGCAATCTCATAAATCCTAAGCTATCATTGTTACTTACTTTAAGACTCTGAGGATCTGTAATTTCATCAACATTGGTACTTCTTCCACCAGTGCATTTTACATTGCCGTATCACTTGGGAAACGTCTTCAGAAATCACTGGGTTTGAAAAATTGGCCACCCTCCAGAATACCTTCTAATGGACCTCTTCAAATGAATTAGGCTGGTCCTTGGACAACGTATACATAGTTCATAACTACTAACATAATCAAGGCCTGGGGATTTAGATTATTTTTTCACCAACTTCCATTGTCTTAAATAACCATTCTGATGTCTTCTTCCCACTAGCAATTAGCATCCTAGTTCCATTTGGCTGAATATCATCTATTAGCTTTTACAAAGGAATATTTACTTGAAAAAAATATGAGAAGTTGAGAAGTATAAACTTTCCATCCAACACTGTAAGGGCATACTCTCCTCTATGCTACCTCTTACCCTTGTGAGAATGGGTTTAGACAACATAATTTCTACATAGCATTGGTCATGATTGCTGAATAAGCCTGCATTGTCATTGCCAATGGGCTGAGTCTCAAAGGTCAGTGGTACTCAATGCATTGTCACTAGATTGACTGTCTGAAAAACCTAGGATGTGCTCTACTTCCAGGTGTTCTGATGGCTAAATTTTCTAGCCCTTTCAAAGATCAAAGGGTCAGAGTTACTCTAATCTCTTAAACCTACAATTAGGAAGAACAAATGTTAAGACCATTACTGAACTGAGATCTGTATTCAGAGGTCATATGACGATCTTGGATGAGGAAGATCCAAGGACTCTTCCTTAGGACTTTCTCTTCTATTGCCAGAATATAAGCCCCAGCTGGAAAAAAAGTAACAATAAAGGAAAAGGACATGTTTTGGTTGACTAGTACCTTTTGAATATCATCAATCTAGCTACACAGTCACTCAAAAAGGCTCCTCTTCATCTTAAGGTTTGGAGAACAGAACCAATTACAAAATATCCATTCCTGCTACAAATCTCAGAAACAAAGGAAGTCAAGCCATAGAAGAGTAAATGGGTGAACATGTGCATAAGAATATGGCAATGGGAGGGTAAGGAGGAGGAAAATTATTCTGGAGGTCAGGGTTGGATTTAACATTATTTTTGCCTTTGGAATACTTATAATCTGGACTTACAAGCAAAGCACTCTTAAACCAACTTTTAAAAACAAATTCAGTTTTAGGCAATGGTGGGAAAGTGGGAAAGAAAGAGACCACATGAACACCACTACTGTAGAAGAAAGAGTCATTGGGTCAGGAGTCATTGGGTGGTTTCCTATTGAATTAATTGCTTTTGGTGACTAAGAGAGGGAGCATGACATGGTACGTAGGTGGTCTTGGAGCCAGGAAGACATGGCTTCAGGTCTTACCTCTTTCCTGTGATACACATTGATTATGTGACTACTATGGGCAAGTTCTTTAACTTCTAAGTGCTTCAGGTAACTCTTTCAGATTTCAAGTTACAGATAAGATGATGACCTACCTATTTCAGAGACTCCTTTTGGAAGTGGAAGTTCACTCTCAGTGCCTATTCTTATTCACTTATTGCCAAATTCAGTTGGCCTTAACTGTTGAAGGAAGGTAAATACTGTTAATTTGTTCTAAATTTTTGTGCCCAGAGCCAAAACTGATGACCATGCAACCCTAGTTATATATCTTCTAGAATTCCCTAAATTAATGAATAAATTTGAATTTGAGAAACCAATCAGAGTTGAGCACACAGTGAGCCTGGACAAGCATCTGGGGAGCATGGAGATGGATACTACTTGCTTAGGATGACTGACCTTTGAAGAGATCTTAGCAACTCTTACAGTCCCTCTCCTCTGTGAAAAGGGTTCAGACCTGAATGTCTGATTAGGTCCAAATGCATTTCTGTGTATTTTCAGGAAGCTGAATATTGCCATGAAGGAAGGTGATGCAAAACTTGCTTTCCTCTCTCAGCTACCTAAGATTCCCTAACATTGTAGCATCAATTCAGGTGAAAAGAAAATATGATGAATTGACAACTTAAGACTCAGCAAGCCAGGCAGAGGTTTAAACAAGACCCAGTTGTTTTCTGCATCTCCTCTGACCTATTTCTGGATTGTCTGTCACTATTCATTTGGCCATAGGAGGAGCTTTCTCTAAGTTGAGCAAAGCTAAGAGGTTTAGAGAATGCTAAACTGTCAGGGATGCTAGAATAAATCTATGCCTTTATGAATGAGAAATACATCAAATTGTAGTTTGAAACAATAGCAGCAGCAAACAATACAACAGCATAAAAGAGCTTAAAACCATTTTCCTAAGGTTAATAAAACAATGTGACCTTGGGATGTTCTTTTCAGGCACATGAAACTTTGATGCTTCAATATGAGGTCAAGAACAAAGCAGCACGTAGTGGTCCAGCATATCTTAGTGTTAGAAAAGGTCTGAAATGAAATTCTATGGCACTATGAAGTCCTATCTTTTTATTTTCCACTCTTTAATTGTTTTTTTTCCCCTAATATTTCTTCATTTCTTTGTCATTATTATTAGCTAAAGGAATATGGCACCTGATCTTAAGGCTCATGGAATTTGGGTGGGATAAAGCTACTAACAAGCAACAAACTGCTAAGAGAGGATTCAACTTCAATTCAACTCAAACATGTATAAAACCTCTATTTATTGTATGCAAGGGACTGTGCTAGGGGAAATTGGACATTTCCAATGGCTATGTGGTCTCATCTTTGTGGATATTTCTTGCCCCAACCAGAGTGAATTTTGTCCTTGTCTTCCTATAATTTTTTATAATCTCTCAATATCAATGATTTGTTGATTCTGTTCCTGCAGTGGTCTATGACATGCCTCCAAGGAAACTGAGATGTAACTACAAATGGTATGTAATGAATTAGAGGATTGGAAGGTGCATCTCATCCAACCCTCTGCACAATAGCAATCATGAACTTGACTCTAACTCAACATCCCTTTACCCTATAGATATTCATGCCTTCTATCTTCCTCTCAAAGCATGATAATCTTTAGCTTTATGGAGACTGTTATTCTAGAATGCACAGTAACACAACATCACCAGAATCATAGATCCAAAGCTAAAAGGGACCTAGAGATCATCCAGTCCAACCACTTCATTTTACAGATAAAGAATCTGGGGTCCAGGACAATTAAGTGACTTGCCCAAAGTCATATTTGATTGAACATAAATATATGAGATCATTAAGAGTTGGATAATTTTCCTGAGCCAATGGAGTTAACTTTACTCTTTTTCCATTGTATACCCAACTAATAGTTAATATGATTGTCTACACACACACACACACACACACACACACACACAAACTGATGAATGAAATGTAGATTTTATATGACTATCCTAGGAGACTCAGTGATAGATATTCTTTGTCTCTATTTACCCTCTGTGGGAATGAGTAGACCAACCATTTTTAAATAGTTATGGATCTCATTTTAGGAGGATCTGCAATGATTTAGTACTTAGTGCAATCAGTCCAAAAAAACCCCCTGCAAATAGAAGATTCTGGGGGACTTCATTATTAACAGAGACTCCCTGGATTTGGTTTTATCTCAAGATGTCCTCTATCACAGTGGCAAACACCTTTGGTGAATCTTAGGTCTTTCTGTTTTATCCCAAACTTTATCATCTATCTATCTATCCATCTATCTATCTATCTATCTATCTATCTATCTATCTATCTATCTATCTATCTATCCACTGTGTCAGTACCTATCTCTTTCCTTTTCTCTCTGTGCCTCTCCCTTCCCTCCCTTCCCATTTTTTTAATTGTGTAAAGCATAGTTTAAAATTTGTTTAGAAAAGAGTTTAATATAAAAAGCATGGAACTTGCATTAGAAGTTTTTTGTCCTAGGAGCCACACAGAATAGATATAGAGGGATAAAGACCTGAATTCAAATCCAGCCTCAGTCAATAGCCACATGATTCTGGGTAAGTAATTTAACTTCTATATGTCCCAGTTTCCTCATCATTATTTTTGTTTTGTTTTTGAAAATTTTATTTAATTAGTCAATTTAGAATATTTTTCCTTGGTTACATGAATTGTATTCTTTCTCTCCACTTTCCCCACCCCTTCCTGTAGATGATGCACAATTCCACTGGGTTTAACATGTGTCCTTGATCAAAACTTGTTTCCATATTATTGATATTTGCATTAGGGTGATTGTTTAGAGTCTATATCCCCAATCATATCCCCATCAACCCATGTGATCAAGTAGTCATTTTTCTTCTGTGTTTCTACTCCCACAGTATTTCCTTTGGATGTGGATAGTGCTCTTTCTCATAAATCCCTCCAAATTGTCCTGGAGAAGAGAAGTCCACTACATTCGATTGTGACACAGTGTATGTGTCTCCATTTATAATTTCTCCTGGTTCTGCTCCTTTCAGTCTGTGTCAATTCCTGGAGATCATTTCAGTTCACATGGAATTACTCCATTTCATTGTTTCTTTGAGTACAATAGTAGCATATCACTAACATATACCACAATTTGTTCATTCATTCCCCAATCAAAGGGTATTCCCTCATTTTCCAATTTTTTGCCACCACAATGTGCAGCTATGAATATTCTTATACGGGTTTTTTTTCCTTATTATCTCTTTGGGGTACAAACCCAGCAGTGCTATGACTGTATCAAAGGACAGATAGTCTTTTAGTGCCCTTTGGGAATAACTCCAACTTGCCCTCCAGAATGGTTGGATCAATTCACAACTCCACATGCAATGAATTAGTGTTCCAATTTTGCCACATCCCCTCCAGCATTCATTACTTTCCTTTGCTGTCATGTTAGCCAATCTACTAGGTGTGAGGTGATACCTCAGAGTTGTTTTGATTTGCATTTCTCTGATTATAAGAGATTATAAGAGATCATGTGTTTATTAATAGTTTTGATTTCTTTATCTGAAAATTGTCTATTCATGTCCCTTGCCCATTTATCAATTGGGCAATGGCTTGACTTTTTGTGCAATTGATTTAGCTCTTTATAAATTTGAGTAATTAGACCTTGGTCAGAGGTAGGATGAGCTAACATAATAAAAATGACAATCCTACCCAAACTTGTTTACTTATTAGTGCCATACCCATTGAACTACCAAGAAGCTATTTTTTTTTTTACTGAATTAGAAAAAAAAAAACTAACAAAGTTCATTTGGAAAAACAGAAGATCAAGGGAAATAATGGAAAAAATGTGAAGGAAGGTGGTCCAGCATTACCAGATCTCAAACTATACTATAAAGCAATGGCCATCAAAACAATATGGTACTGGTTAAGAGACAGAAAGGAAGATCAGTGGAATAGACTTGGGGTAAGTGACTTCAACAAGTCAGTCTATCCCAAAGATCCCAGCTTTGGGGACAAAAATCTAGTATATGACAAAAACTGCTGGGAAAATTAGAAGACAGTATGGGAGAGATTAGGTTTACATCAACATCTCACACCCTACACCAAGATAAACTCAGAATGGGTGAATGATTTGAATATAAAGAAGGAAACCATAAGTAAATTAGGTGAACACAGAATAGTATACTTGTCATATCTTTGGGAAAGGAAACATTTTAAGATCAAGGAAGAGTTAGAAATTTTACAAAATATAAAATAAATAATTTTGATTACATTAACTTAAAAAGTTTTTGTACAAACAGAACCAAGGCAATCAAAATTAGAAGGGAAGCGACAAATTGGGGAAAAATCTTCATCACAAATCCCTTCCCATTTTCTCTAACCTAACATAGATTATATGTCCATAATGGATATTTTTACCTCAATGTCCTGCCAATGATTCCTTAATATCTCAGCTTGTTGGACTCCTTCAAGAGAGAGTCCTCACGACAACCCCTCTTCTCTTATTTATAGGTATCTGGAATTTGCCTTCAGTTCTTTTTAGCACATTTCAGAAAGGCCATTGACAAAATGGGGTAGGGGGCATGAAGGATTATGAGTGAAACTGAAGGCTATTCTGCATTAGGATTGGTTAAAGGAACTAATGTAAAAATAATTTTTAACATTGATATTTTAAAATTATGGGTTCTAAATTCTCTCTCCCCTTCCATCCTCCATTAATTCCTCCCTCTCTACTGACCCTTATGTGGTAAGCACTCTGATAGAGATATTACATGTAAATGTAACACATTTTTATATATTAGGTATTTTGTGGAAGAGATCTTAAACAAAAAAAAAGAAAAAAGGTAGAAAGAAAAGTAAAAATATAGTATATTTCAGTTTGCATTCAGGCTCTATTACTTCTTTCTTGGAAGGCAGATGGTATTTTTCATCATGAGTCTCTGGGATTATCTTGGATGACTACATTGCTGAGAATAACTAAGTCATTCATAGTTGTTAGTCAAAAAATATTACTACCACTGTGTACAATTTCACTTTGCATCAGTTCATATAAGTCTTTCCAGATTTTTCCAGAGATCATCTTGTTTGTCGTTTCTTATAATACAATAGAATTCCATCAAATTCACATATCACACCTTGTTCTACTATTCCCAAATTGATGGACAACTCCTTAATTTCTAATTCTTTGCCACCAAAAAATAAAAAAGAGTTGCAATAAATATTTTTGTACAGATGTGCCCTTTCTCCCTTTCTTATCTCTTTAGAATATAGACCTAATAATGTTATTAATTAGTCAAAAGGTATACCTAGTTTTAGAGTTCTTTGAGTGTAATTCCAAATTCTTCTACAGAATGATTGGATCAGATCACAACTTCATCAACAGTGTATTAAGTGTCCCAATTTTTCTTGTTCCCTTCCAAGAGTTATCATTTTCCTTTTCTATCATCTTAGTCATTCTAATAAGTATGAGGTGGTACCTCAGAGCTGTTTCAATTTACATTTCTATAATCAAGAGCAATTTAATCATTGGAAAACTTCCTATTCATATCCTTTAACCATTTATCCATTGGAGAATGATTTTTATTTTTAATAATTTGACGTAATTGGTAATTGGTCTTTTAGTTCTCTTTATATTTGAGAAATTAGAACTCTATTAGAAATACTTTCTGTGAAACCAAGAACTTACTCTATTTAGCTTCATTGAATAGAAATAGGAGGAATGGATAGAAGTAATAATAAGATTGGTTTAGGATATATAGGGAAAATATCCTAGTAATTGGAATTGTCCAAAAGTGGAAAGAATGGTTTTGAGAGTAAATATTCTCTCTGAAGAAGATTTTCTAGCAAATATTGGATGGCTACCTGTTGGAGATGTTACAGGGGAGAAGATTATTCTGCTACTGGTTGGACCAGGTTCATAACTTTCAAGCTAGATGTGACTAAGAGGTCATCATTGAATCCAACCTCTTCATTTTACCAGCAGGGAAAATGAGGCCAAAGAATCTGTAAATTGCCCAAGGCTAACATAAGCCATGAGCTTCAGAACTGAGGTCTTAATCCAGTTTTTCTGCCTCCAACTCAATCCTTCTTTCTCCTGTCCCATTCTACTTTAAGATATACTCTGATTTCCCTTTCACCTCTGCAATTCTGCAATTAAGATTCAGTGAAATGTCCTTCTTCATTCCCCCTAACTGAATTGTTCTTTCCTTAACCAAATCGCATAACACTTAGTTTAGATTTCTTCTCTGCCCCTGAACATACCTTGTCTAGCATGTGTACACATGCCCATTGTCTGCTCTGCCACTGTAAGCTTCTTGAAGTCAGGAACTGTGTCATATTTTCTCTATTACTAGAACTTTCTCCAGTGCCTTACCCATTCCATGCATGCATTTCTTAATGAAATTGAACTGACCTGCAATTCTTTCTCTTCTCCATTAGAAAAGTTTTGTATAATTGGCCCTATTTCACTAGTGAACTCATAGCTGAAAAAACATTTTTATGCAGTAGGGGGAGCTCCTTGATTTAAGTCAGGCCAATTTGTAGTTAAAAATCCAAACTGCATCTATTCACTATGTAAGCTTTTTGTTCAGTTTCCCCTTTATTGTTAGAATTACAGAGTCTCGTAGTCATAAGAGGCTATAGAGGTCATTCAAATTCAACCTTTCACTGAAAGAAAAAAAATTTCCATAGCTTCCCAGATAGGTAGACCTTTAGCCCCTGCCTTAAGCCTTCCTGAGAATGGTAGCATGAAATGGCAGAAGGAGAACCAGATCTGGAAATGGGATGTCTTTGCCTAAATCCTAACCCCTCTACTTACTATCTGGCCAATTAGTTTAGGTTGGGAGAGATGGGGATAAATTTCCGATCTTCCTTCCCCTATTCCCATTCTCTTTTCTGGACTCTACACTCTACTGCCTCACTGGATTTGGGATTCTTGGCTATTTAAACTGGGCAAGCTATTACATTTTTCTTTGAGCCTTAGTTTCCTCGTCCATACATCAAGGATAGAATCATGCCCTCTTCACAGGGTGGTCAGGATACAAGCACTTTATAAACTATATAGGGTCAGTTAACAAGGCAAGAATTTATTAATTTGCTTTTGTGTGCCAGGAACTAAGCTAAGCAATAGGTCTAAAAATGTGATCCAAGAGAATAACAATCTTTGCCCTAAAGAAATTTACATTCTAATAGGGGAAGACACTACAAAAGTAACTGAAAATAGTGAGAATGGAGAAGACCTGAGAAGGGACCATGATAGAGAATTATACTGTGTGACCAGGAGAGTAGGAAAATATGTCTGGATTGGGTACCTTCCTTAAATCAAAGTTCTAGGAGGAGCCCCCTGATCAGAGGAAGGGGACTCAGGAGCAGAGAATATTTCTAACATGTGAATTCCGGGGTTAAATGTAAAATGTTGTTACCACTGTAACATCGGATTTGAGAGTGGTTTCCTGTTGCCTCCAGGAGCATATATAAAAGACTTTGGCACTCACAGTCCTTCATAACCTGCCTCCCTCCTATCTTTCCATCCTCCTTACATATTATTCCCCAATGTGTATTCTTAGATCTAGTGACACCAGCCTTTCTGCTGTTCCATTAATCAGACACTCCATCTCTTGATTCTAGTCATTTTTTTTCTGGCTATCCCCAGGTCTAGAATACTCTTCCTCCTCTATCTACTCTGACTACTGACCTCCTTGTCTTCCTTTAAGGTCCTACCAAAATCCCACCTTCTATAGGAAGTTTTCCCAAACCTCTCTTAATACTAGTTCTTTCCTTCTTTTAATTATTTCCTATTTCCTGTATGTAGCTTGTTTTGTATATAGTTGTTTGCAAGTTGTCTTCCCGATTACGTCATAAGCTCTTTGAAGTCAGTGAATAACTTTGGTCTCTTTTTGTATCCTCAGCATTTAGCAGAATGACTGATACATAGTAGAAATGTAATAAATATTGATTGCTTGTTTGAGAATATCAGACCCCAAACTACTATGTCTGGTAGTTTAACATCATTACAACAGGAGTCATCTATAATTTTGGTCTTGGAAACCACTAGGTTACTCTGGAGTGAGGGGAGAAAAAAGTTAGTTCCCTAAAGCAGGCATTAAATTGTTGACTCCCTACTTGTCTTCTTTGGTATTTAGACCTATGTGACAATTCAGCATAAATAATGATCAAAGGAATCTTTGCTTATTTGCATGTCAAAGTAAATATTGATCTCTCTTTCCTCCAAATGTCCTAGTTGCCTTTATCTGAATCTTTCTTTTTCTCATCATATTCTACTTTGTTTCATTCTTATCCAAATACCTGTCAGGATGGTGGATTTGGAGCTGAGAAGGCACATGGAGATCATCTCCCTTAAACCCTTCATTTCAAATGAAGACCAAAGGAAGGCCCAAGGTAAAAAAAAATAAGTGGTAAGTCACAGGGCCAAAAATCTCATATTTTGTGAGATAATACAGTTTTGTGGAAAGACCATTGGAATAGAAGCAAAGGGAGGATGAGATTTTGTACTAGCTCTGCCCAATCCTTATAGTCTTGCCAAATCACTTAGCCTCTGAGCCTCAGTTTCCTTATCCATAAAATGAGTGAACAAAGATCTGATTAAATGATTGCTAAAGATAGGCTTTTGAGGTGCTCAGATTCATGAGCTCATACACTCAGATTTTGTAGCTGGACAGGGCACTGGAGGTCATCTAGTCCAAACGTCCCATTTTATAGATGAGAAGCTAAGGTCCTTGCATTTAAGTGACTTGCCCAAGGTCATCTCAGAAGCAGAATTTGAACATAGGACCTCTGGCTCTAGAGGTAGTATTATTTCTATTAATTCTATGATTTCAGGATATAGCCAGAGAATAAATAAACAATTAAATGCAAGTGAATTAACAACAGTTAAATTCAAGTAATGTCTTTATTTCTTTATTTTAGAGTCCCCCATTTGAAAAGCAGATAGAAATATGAAGGGGATTTCATTTTCATTTCCTCTTCATTGATAATAACTCGGGCCCCCCGTTGACTACTCTCTGCTAAGCAGGAAGAGGACAGGCATAGACAAAAGCCTTGGCTCCCGCTGTGCCCAATTAGATGCACTGTTAATTTGGAGGGCCACCTCATTTAACCCAGAAAGAGGGAAAAAAAGACAACGACAACCATGCCAGCTCCAATACATTCACAGATTCACAAAGAGCTGTTCACCTGCAGGCATGACATATTTAAATGAATCTTTAAAGGAGAAACGGGGGAAAAAGTCCTTCAAAGCTTTTTTTGAATCTCATTTGTCCATTAGCCTGACCAAGGAGTCCATGCTTAATAATAACAGTAGCTAACATTTATCTGGTACTTGCTACATGCCAGGCAGTGTGCTAAGCACTTTACAATGATTATTTCATGTGAGCCTCACTACAGCCCTGGAACGTAGGTGCTATTATTATTTCCATTTTACAGATGATGAAAGCAGAAGAAAGGAAGCACGTGCCTTCTCCAGAGTCACAAAGCAATGATATGGCTGATGATCAAGTGAATTCCGGTTTGCCTGACTCCACAACTAGCACTCTATCCACTTTTAGCTCTTTTCATACTGAGATTTTTCCTCTTTCATTATTGTTGTTGTTCATTCTTCCTTTTTAAAAAGGATCAGTGATGTCACAGGTGATGTCTTGACTTATGGATGAATTTGATTTAAGGGAGGCAGAGTTGCATGGAGTTGTCAGCTTCCCTCTTTCTTCCAGAGCCACTGAAGTCCATTAACAAGACAAAAAGTCAAGATGACTGGCAACAGCCTGTGATGCAATGGATGGCCTTCACATTAGCTTCATGGCTATTGGAACAAATTGTGTGCCATTTTGACAGATTGTGTGTCACTTGCCCAATTTGCCTGGGGAAGTCTTCACATGGTTAAGGTTGTTTGGGGTCTATTGGTTACCTTCAACCTGATTTAGCCCATCTGCTCAGATGGTTTTCCTGGAGTATGATAGCTGCTGTGCATGCTAAAGCTTCTTGGAGCCACTGGGGAGAGATTTAGGTGAGTGATGGACACCAAAGGAGGATAAACAACTCTGAAAAGACTTGGCAAGCCCTTATATTAGAGGTGCTAGTTCTCCCTGAACACCCCTTACAAATTTCAGTTGAATGATAAGGCCAGTCATTAAGCAAATCCAGGAGGAAAGGGATCCAATTCAATTCCTCCCATCTTTACTGAGCCTGACATGGACCCTTCCTTCACATGCCCCACCCAGTGATGGAAAACACACTTGTTTTCTCTTCTTTCTCGGTCTCTGCCTATCTTTTGTCCTTTTCTGCCTCTGTCTCTTTCTCTATCTGTCCCTTTCTTTATCTGTGCCTCTGTGTGTCTGTCTCTCTTTGTTTTTGTCTCTGTCTACATCTCTCTCTGTCTCAGTCTCCATTTCCATTTGCCTTGCCTCTGCCTCTGTCTTTCAAATTCTGTATTGTCTCTGTCTCGGTCTTGCATCTCTGTGTCTCTCTCTACTGTCTGTCTTTGCCTTTCTGTCTTTGTCTCTCTCCCCTCTTCCTTCTTCTACTTTCTACTCACTCACATTGCCTCCATGCTCTGCTGTATACTCCCTACACTTAGATTGCCAATCATAGCTATTCCATCATTTGTAAGAGATAGGAAAAATAACCTGATCACTCTGCTGAAGGCTAGGAACAATGAATGATTCTGGACAGCTACCAAAATGTTGCATTTTCCTTGCAGCATTCTTTGCCTTCCCTCCTGGTTCTTAACCCTGACATAGTTTAGATAGGTCCTGCAATGAGAACATTTCAGGTAAAAACATTTTCATTACCTGATGTAGATGTCAGTTTTTTGATTAGGGGAAAACACTATTTCATTTTATCTTGTTTGGTGTTGGGTGTGAAATCTGTCAGCTGAAAAAGAGTATCCATAGGTTTAAGGGTCTCTTCTCTGGCTTTAGTTGTAGATAGCTAATTGAGGTTAGTAATGATTTTTCTAAAGCCATATTGGTAAGTAGAAATGAATGTTTCTCCTTGTGAATGAGTAAAAGGCTTCAGAATGACAAGAAGTCTGGTTTTGAAGATATTTTAATTTCTATTTTGCCATATTTAACTATGTTCTTTTTCCAAATTTTGATGATAAAGTACAGTATGTGATTTTATGCCTGCTCTCTTCAGTCTTCAGAGGCTCCATTGGAGTGCCAGGAGGGAGACTCTATACTTCCATTGTGGCAATTTAGAGTAATTTTTGCATTTAAAATTTTTCATTCCTTTTTTAGTTGAGAAAACATCTGCTAAAAGTGGGATAGAAGACAATTATGTAGATAAAATCCAGACACAAAATCTCACTGGATCTTTACAAGAGCCCACTAAAGTACATAGGACACCTAGGTTGCAAAGTGAATAGTGCACTGAGCCTGAAATTCAGAAGAACTGAGTTCAAATTTCACCACCCTAGTTATATGACCTTGGATAAGTCATTTAACCCTGTTTGTCTCAGTTGCCTCACCTGTAAAATGATCTGGAGGAGTAAATGGCAGACCACTCCAGTATCTCTGCAAAGAAAACCATAAATGGAGTCATGATGGGTCAGACCATGACTGAAAATGACTGGAAAGCAACAATAAATGAATTACGCAGCATTATAGCAAGTTTTATATGTGAGGAAACTGAGTCAATATATGTACTCATAGATGAACTAAGAGTAGCAAAGTGAGATTTGATACCTTATTATGATTGATCCAAAGGCCCTCTCTTCTACAGTTTCTTCCCAGGTACTTTATTCTTTTTAAAAATTAATTAATTTCTTTGTTACCTTAAAGTTCCTTCCCTGTCCAGGAATGAAATCAATAAAGGTTATCTGAATATATTCTGAAACCCAGATGTCACCTCTTAGTTGTCTTCTCTCGGACCTTGATGGGATGTCTTATTTGGAGTTCATCTGCCGTATAATGTGGTCAATAAAGATTTGGACATGGAATCAGGAAGAATGAGATTCAATTCTGACTTAGACTCTTGTGAGTTGTATCATCTGGGACAAGTCACTTAGCCACTAAGTGTCTCAGTTTCCCAAAAGTAAAATAAGGTGATTATTCTCAGTGGCCTCAGAGGTCCTTTCTAGTTCTTATTTCCATATTAGAATACTTTCCAGCTCCACCACTCAGCTACCGAATTCTTGATCTTTGCTTGTTTGCATTGAGATTCTGAACCCTACCATCAACACTCCTTAAATATTGTCTAATGAGTTTCTTGAATGGAATCAACCTTTGCCAGAATAGGGCCAGAGGGAATGAATGGTTCAGTGTCCTCTTTAGTCCTGCTCTTGGCAAATAAGTGTTCCATTCTATGTAGAACTCTAGAATAGAAGGGGAAATCAAGGCACTGTGAAAAGAAAAGATGACTATAAAATTTATTTAAAAAAAAACCCATCCAAGTTACTTACTCAGGATCATGCAAGTAATTGAGGCAAGGGCCCAACTGAATGTGCTTCTTCATTCTACTCTACTCTACTCTACCACTATATCATGGATTGCTTGGATTGGAGGCTCTCTTTTCTGTAGTCTCTTTCCATTTGCCCTACTTAAAAAAATTAATTAATGTCTTTTAAAATTAAAGTTCCCTCCTTCATTCCCCTCCCCATACTAGAGAAGACATCATTTGATAAAAAAAAAGATATGTGTATATAAAAACTATGTCTTGCTTATTTCAATTTTTCAGCTTTTTCTCTGGAGATGGGTACACACAAGTCATTCTTCAAACAATATTTCTGTTGCTATATATAATGTTCCCTTGATTCAGCTTGTTTCACTCTTCCAAAATTCATGTAATTCTTTCCAAGTTTTTTAAAAAAAATTAATCTGCTCATCATTTCCTACAGTACAGTAATATTCCATCACAATAATCTGCCACAATTTGTTCAGTCATTCCCCAATTGATGGGCATCCTCTCCATTTCTTGTTCTTTGCCACTACAAAGAAAGCTGCTATAAATATTTTAGAACATAATGTAGCCAAGGTTAGAAGAAAAGCAGAACATTGGGGGAAAAATTACAGTTTTCCATTTGCCTTATTCTTATCAATAGGGTGAAAAAAGCACTGGGTTTGAAGTTAGCCAGTCCTGGATCTTTATTCTAGTCCTTCTACTTACTAGCTATATGACCTTGGGCAAATAAAAACTTCTCTGAGCCTCAGCTTCCTTACTTAGGAAAGAGAGTTTGAATTAGCTGATTTCTGAGGTCTTTTCCAGTCCTAAATCTACGATTCTACAGTTCCTTCCTCTTATTGCCTTCTTCAGTCTGTCTCAGACTTACATATCATGATGTCTATCCTTTGGGTTGGAAGTTTTATTTTCCCTAGATACTCAATGGGAAAGATAAGTGAGGGAGTCCCTTGTTGGGGATGAACACAGTATTTCCTGGGTCAGTGGTTTTAGGTCCTCCTAGACTATAGAGGATGCCCTTCTCCCTTAGGGGGCTAGATATTTCTGTAAGTGACCTTTTCTCTCCATAACAACCAGAGAACAAAAAGTCACTTGAGGTAGCTGACATCAATCTGAAGCATTGTTGTGTTTTGATGAGTTTTTCTTTCCGAGGCTCATTTTTCCAAATGGTTCCATAAAAGGTGGACTTTGATGAATAATAAGTTTGCTAGACAACAATTCTGGCTTCTGAGCTTACCTTCCTTAGCATCCCTGCAAAGGCGAGAAGAGATCAAGTGACTGTCAGTGAGGACACCAGGAGCTATATTTCTGGTGTTCTCCAACTGTGACTTTGGGCTGTCTCTGATGACTATATAAATCTCTTCACACACACACACACACACACACACACACATGCATGTGTGCATATCTTCCCTCCCAAAATACACAAAACTTTGATGAAAGACTGTAAGATTTTGGAAAGCTCAGAATTATTATATACTATTTAATAGTATATTTTTAGTATATATTATAGTATATAAATACTATATATTATATATACTATATAATACTATATATTATAGTATATAATACTATATTTAGTATATAATTAGTATATATTTAATAGTATAATTATTGTGAGCCCTACATGGGATATAATATCTTTCTGGAGTTGTGTATTTTCTGCTTTTCTCTTAACATTTAAATTTATTTCTATTCCCTGACCTTTGTTAACCAAATAAAAAAATAGCTCACATTTTTGTAGTTACTTTCTTTCTCATTATCCCATTTGATTCTACCAATAAAGTACTTAATTAGTAATCTGAGTATTATTATCCCCGCTTTACAGATAAGTGACCTGAGATTTAAAGGAATCATGTGAGATATTCAAAATATGCCAGTAAGTTACCAATGCAGATATTACATGAAAGTAAGACTCCAAGATCAAGGCCCTTTCCACTACATTATCTGATGTCTATGAGGATTATGTTTTCCATAGCAAGAGAATTGGATTTAGTCAGAGGTTTTAGGTTCAAATCTAAGCTCTGCTTCTTAGAACTTCAATATTTTTGGGAATGCCATTCAATAGAGTTAGAAGTGTCTTCAGATGTCATCTGGTCCATCTTCATTTTATAGATGAGATAAATAAGGTTCATGGATGTTAAGTGACAAAATCAAATCAGTACTATGCATCAGAGGAGAGATTTGAACCCAAGTCCCATGTCTTCAAAGCAAGTAGCCTTTCTCTCATCAATATCTCTTCCCCCTTTTTAGGTCTAAGTTTCTCTGGCTGGAAAATAATCCCTTTCATATCTAAGGACCCTTCCAGCTCTTAATCCCATGATTTTGTTTTCAGGTGTAAGGACATTCATCACCTCTATGCTTTTCTTTCATCATCAGTCTATCTCCCTCCTGTCTTCCTCTCTTGTGAAAAGGTTCATTATTGAAATTCATGAAGAGATAATGGAGTCAAAAGATGAAATGAAAATTCTCATCTCTGCATATCTGTAGTTGTGGGTGTTAAAATTTTACTCCTTTACTCTTCTCCCACCTTCTCCCTTCTCTACCTGCCACATCCAACATTACTGGAGGTGCCTTAGACATCATAGCTTAGTGGAATAAACCCTGGATGAGAATTCAGTAGACACAGGTTCTAATTTTAATTCTGTCATTACCTAGTTGTATGACTCTGAAAAGGCACTTCCTTTCCTGGTCCTCCATCTAATCATCTGTGAAATAAGTGGGGGAGGGACTCAATAAACCATGAGAATCCTTTTCCAATTTTAAAGAGGTTAGGCTTGCAGAGTCTTTGTTTTTCTGCCTCCAAGTGACTGAACTATATTTACAAAAGGCAGATAAAGAAGTATTAAAAAAGGAGGAAAAATAATAGAAACACACAAATCCAGAATGGACACTGGTGGGTAGGCACACGTGCTACAGAAACTTTTCCTGTTGCTTTGGCATGGGGCAGAAATCACCAGGATGGAGAGCTCACTTCGCTCTTTTCTTATTTCTCTTGTCTGCATATTTCTATGAAAAATCTCCAGCCTGATGGTATCTCATACCCTTTGGATGGCATTCCTGCCTTTGGCACAGTGAATATAAAATGGCCTGTAGGGAAGAAAAAGACATCAATTGTTCTTAAAAGTGAAGATTCAAACCTCTTGAGAGGAACATTTTAAATTAAGACTCAAAATATTCAATTTCTCTGTAGCACGGTTGCAAATTGACATAAGCACTCCACCAAAAATGAGCCGATTGAAGCATCTTGAAACTTGTTTTGAATTACTTGGTGCATATTTTAAAGCACTGAAAGCATTATCAGAAGATTTTCACCCTGGTGATATAATAAACTGATGAGACATCTTTCTTGCTGGGACAGTGTGTGACTATCAGGATGGTCCAGATTACTAGAGAGGAACAGGGCAGTTTGTGAGGCAGGCACTGTTCTGTTCTTGGGTCAATAGCGGTGTATTGTTATCGAGGGGTGGAATGCTGCCAGGGCTGTCTCAGGACGACCAGACAATCTCCCCTGATGGAGTATTGATCTCAGGCTGTCAGTTTCAATGGAATTGTGGAATGAGATGCTATAAAACAAAGCTGTATTTAGTTTTATAGGATTGTTGTCATATTGTTAATTTCTTTCCACATGTAGTGTCGTCCACCAGGCCTCCGAAAACATATGCTCTTCCTCTTATAAAAATGCAATCTTTGTGGAACTGCTGACAAGATCAGTTAACGGAACTCCATTAGAAGCTCACAACCTGAAGGTCCCGTCTAATCACATTAAGAACTGAAAGAACACACTTAGAGATAATATTCAGGCTATTTACTTGTCACCATGACAATATGTCCACTGTGTAGGGGCATAACTGGTGCAAGGCATTCAAATGTTCACTATATTAGTCCAATCAAATCTGATATGAAAAGAAGAGACATTTTAATTTTCAAATTAGATACAAAGCATGGTCCATGCTTAGATGAGGCTTTTGAGGTGGAACAGAATGGAATTAGAATCAAGTTTCATCTTGTTTCCTGCTATCCTATCAATTAAACTATTTCTAGAAGCCAGAGGAACAGCACAGATGGCATTACACTGACTTTTATGGGGTAGTTTTCTACCCCTTAATGTAAGAGGAAATGATAATAGTAGGTAATACGATTTCTGTTATTACTCTCTTTGTTCTTTCTTAATGAGCCTACTTTTCTCCCACTGGCTGTGACTTCCTTGGGTGTATGGAGGAAAAGTATCTCCTTCTGTCCTGTAATTTTCCCATATGAGTCCTATTTCCTTGTTTGTTAGAGTTACTAGAATTGTTGGGAACTAGACATAATGTATCAGAATTTCAGCTAAGTAGTTGATGGAATCTCTTTTGATATCTTTGGAATGTGAAGGACAGATGAAGACTTGAGTAGATTATGTATGGATAAAATGTCTGCACCTGAAGAGTAATGAACTAGGGGGGAGTCTACCATAGAGTATCTCGGGGATCTGTCTTAAGTCATAGTGGGTAGAATGCCAAACTTGGAGTAAGGAAATAGAGTGCTAACCCTGCCTCTAATAATTCCTAACTAGATAACCCTGACAAGTTACTAAACCTTTCCCAGCCTCGATTTCCTCTGCTGCAAAATGAGCATAATAATAGCACTCACCTCACAAAGTTTCTGTGGATATAAACCAAAATAAAGCACCTTCAAACCTTATAGTGCTATAGAAACACTACTTATTATCATATTTTAAAGTCATGGATGAAGATACAAATGCCATGTTTATAAAATTTGATACAATGATATCCAGCTAGGAGAAATAAATGTATCTGATACACACACACACACACACACACACACACACATATACACACACACACATACACACACACATAATAAATAATTGAGGTAAGCACCCAACTCAACTCTTTGCCAATCCAAGTCCTCACTCTACCACTATACCATGAACTTCTTGACCTGGTATTATATATGTATATAGGTATAGGTATCACACATACATACATGTGTAGATAAATGGATAAAGAGATAGAGAGACAGATAGATAAAATGACAGGCTGGGACAATGGACTCAATAAAAGAAAGTTACATATAATAGGGACAAGTTTAGAGTCTTATACTTGAATTTACAAGCTCAACGACACAAAAACAGGAGGAAAAAAATACATGTGAAAGAAAACGAGTTTTTTAATGGCTCATCAGCTCACTGTGAGTCAACAGTGAAGGGAGGAGAAAATGGAATTGAGTAACTGCTCTTTATTTCACAGCCAATATTTTTGTGGGTAGCTAAGTGGTGAGTGGATGGGCCTGGAGTCAGGAAGATTCATCTTTTGAGTTCAAATCTGGCCTCAAACATTTACTAGATGTATGACCCTGGGCAAGTCACTTAAGAATGTTTGCCTTAGTTTTTCTTTTGTAAAATGAACTGGAGAAGGAAGTGGAAAACTATTGCAATATCTTGCCAAGAAAAACCCAAATTGGGTCACGAAGATTTGGACAGAACAAAAAATGACTGAAGAACAGCAACATGTCTTGATATTTTGTACATTTGTGACTGAGGATATGAAAATTTATTTCTCTCATTGATACCTTCTCTATATTACACTGAGGTATAAGTGGTCAAATTGATGTGGTAGAAAGAAGCCTGCATAAGAATTTGGTGGACAGAAATTCTCATTCAGTCTTTGCTTACTTAATAGTCACACCATATGAAAGGAGACACTCGTCCTCTTAAATCTGTCCTTGTTTGGACCATCTCTGAAGTGATTGTTTTCAATTCTAGCATGACATTTTAAGATGGACACTGGCCAAGTGACAAATGTCCAAAGCAGAGCAACCAGAGTGGTGAGTCACCTCAAGAGCTTGTCATATGCTAGGTATTACATACCTATAATGCCTGCTACTGGGGAGGCTGATGGATCATTTGAACCTGGAGGTTCAGAGACTGATTAGTGTTCTTACTAAATTATGGTAATTATGGTAGTCACATTATGGTAAATCCTAAGCTGCCCAAGGAAGGGCAAATCACCCCTGGTCAGAAATGGAACAGCAATTGGCTCTGGCCTGTCATTGGCCACTGTACTAACTTTTTGGGAAAGAGAAGGGGGCTCAGACTCTCCTCCACCCCAGAATGAATGATTGAGGGATACTAGTGAATCTGGCTTAATTGTGGCATAGGGAATCATGGATGGGAAATTCTTAGAAATTAGTCTGCCTAACTGGTATATTATCCTGGATATCATGTATGCAGAGAGTAAAGAACCAAATGAAAAAGCATAGAATGGAAGTTTGCATTTATTCACTCAGCAAGTAGAAGCTACTATCCTTTTAAGAGCAGAAAAGAGAATCATTCTATGAAAGTTGTGTCTTAGGATAATCTGCAATTATAGATAGAAATTGGGGACTGAGGACAAAGAGACAAGTTATAAGATTCTTTCAGGGATTCAGGCATGAGATGATGAATGTTTGGACTGGTCAATCAGCAATTAAAAGTGCTTATTAGGTTCCAGGCACTGCATTGAACATCAGAGACATAAAGAAAGACAAAATATGGTTCCTCCTCTCAAGGAGATCACATTATCATTGAGGCGACCACCTTCAAACATTAAGTAGTAGGATAGTGGTAGTCTCTCGGTGACCGAGAATGACTATTGTCTTTGTGCAGTTTCATCTACGGTGTACCCCCATGTGGCTTTGGAGTCCAAAGGTTGAGGCACACAGTTTGTGGCACATGGGGCCTGGGACGCCAGTTGTTATGGGAGGTGTGGGTGTGGCCTGGTGTCTGCGTTCATGCACAGCGGCAAGACGTCGGCGTCGCTCATCTTCAAAGGTGGTGGCGGCATGGTGAATGTGGGTTCGCCAGCTGCTTCTGTCAGAGGCAGCCAGTTCTAGTTGCTTTGGTGTAATGCCAGCCCACTTCAAGTTGGACTTTAGCTGATCCTTGAATCTTTTCTTTGGTCGGCCTTGTTTCCTGAGTCTAGCTGACAGTTCACCATAGAATACCTGTCTTGGTATTTGCGGTGGGTCCATGCGTATGACGTGTCCAGACCATCGTAGCTGGGCTTTGAGGACCAGGACTTCGATGCTGGTGGAGTTGGCTCTGTCGAGGACTTCCTGGTTGGTGATTCGGTCCTGCCATCGGATCCTCATGATTGACCGGAGGGAGCGTTGGTGGAATTGCTCCAGCTGTTTCATGTGCTTCCGGTACAGTGTCCATGTCTCACAACCGTACAGGAGCGAGCTGAGGACCACTGCATTGTACACTTTGAGCTTCGTCACAGTGCTTACACCGCTGTGTTGGAGGACTTTGCAGCACAGCCGCCCAAGTGCCTGACTGGCCTTTTGGATCCTGGCATTAATCTCGTGGTCTAGGGACCCGTCGTTGGCGATGGTGCTGCCCAGGTACTTGAAAGTGTTGACGTTAGAAAGCTGCATGCTGTCGATTGTAATGAACTGCTGGTTCGTTGGCCTCCCTGGTGCAGGTTGGAACAGCACCTCTGTTTTGCTGAGGCTGATAGTCAGGCCAAACAGTTTTGTTGCAGTGGAGAACCTGTCCACAATGTTTTGGAGATTATTTTCTTGGTGGGCCATGAGAGCACAGTCATCTGCGAAGAGAGCTTCCAGGATGAGTCTCTCTGTTGTCTTTGTTTTTGCAGTCAGGTGGCAAAGGTCGAATAGTGAGCCATCCAGTCGGTATTTGATGTAGACACCCAGGTCTAGATCCATCACAGCATGTTGTAATACTTGGGTGAAAAATAGGTTGAATAGTATCGGAGTGAGGACACAGCCTTGTTTCACGCCTTTGGAGATGTTGAAGCGATCAGAAGTCTCTCCACCAGATAGGACTTCCCCTGTCATGTCGACATGAAAGAGCTGGATCAGTTTGACGAATTTTGCTGGGCAACCGAGCTTGCTGAGTATCATCCACAATGCGTCCCTGTTCACTGTGTCGAACGCCTTTGTCAGGTCTATGAAGACAATGTAGAGACTCAGGTTCTGCTCAAGGCATTTTTCCTGCATTTGCCTCACTGTGAAGACCACATCGATGGTGCTGCGATCTGGTCGGAAGCCACATTGTGATTCAGGCAGGTTCTG
Organism: Monodelphis domestica; assembly: GCF_027887165.1. Lineage (NCBI taxonomy): Eukaryota > Metazoa > Chordata > Mammalia > Didelphimorphia > Didelphidae > Monodelphis > Monodelphis domestica. Next base: position 50,529,672 of record NC_077233.1, on the reverse strand, counting down.
CTCTGAAACAGATGACAGGAGTCTGTTGAGTATAACATGGGCGAGGATCTTTCCGGCAGTGGAGAGTAGTGAGATGCCTCTGTAGTTGTCACAGGCTGCTCGTGCGCCTTTGTTCTTGTATAGGGCTATGATGGAGGTGTCTCTGAGTTCTGGGGGCATGTCTTCCTCTTCCCATATGCTGGTCAGTACTATGTGGAATGCCTGGAGCTCCTTTCCATTTAAGGCCTTGTACACTTTGGTTGGGATCCCGTCTTTACTGGGTGCCTTGCCTGCACTCATTTGTTTAATGGCCTTTTGGACTTCCTCTATTGAAGGAGGGACATCAAGTTGTTCAATGGTGAGGTTTTGGGGGATCTGGTCAAGGGTGCTTTGGTCGACTGAAGAGGATTGGTTGAGAAGCTGACTGAAGTGTTCTTTCCACCTGTTGCTGCCTTTTTTATCTTTTATGAGAGTGTCACCATCAGAGGATAGCAAGGGAGTGGTGGTGGGTTTTGATGGCCCAAAGACAGTCTTGAGGGCACTGAAAAATTGTTTGTAGTTTTTCATATCAGCAAACAGCTGGATTTCTTCTGCCTTTTTTTTCCCACCATTGGTCTTGCATCTTCCTGATCTCATGCTGTGCCATGGCTTGGAGAGACTTGAATCTGTCCTTTTTAGAAGCAGAGTTTGGGTTATTTTGCCACTCCATAAAGGCTTTGTTCTTTTTGCTCAATAGGTCTTCAATAGCAGTGTTGTTCTCGTCGAACCAGTCCTGGTGGTTGCGTTGTTTGGGGCCTAGGACTGCCTTTGATGTTTCCTTCACTGCGTCTCTGAACTGGTTCCATTTCTCGGTTGAGCTTCCAGTGAGTGGTCCCTTGGCAGACAGCTTGTTGTCCAGGCAGGACTGGAATGTTTGCAAATAAGATGGATCTCTAAGAGGACTCACGTTGTAAAATGCGTGAAATGTCTGGGCGCGTTTTGGATGGTGAGGCGCAATGTGCATTTGAAGAGTTGCTCTAACCAATCGGTGGTCTGTCCAGAATTCAGCTCCTCTCATGGCTCTGGTGATCTGTACATCCTGGGTGTCTCGCTGGTGTACAATGATGTAGTCAATGAGATGCCACTGTTTTGATCTTGGGTGCATCCACATTGTTTTATATTTGTTTGCCATTCTGAACACAGTGTTCGTGATGGTGAGTTCAAACTCTGAGCATTTGCTGAGTAGCAGTAGGCCGTTGTTGTTCATTTTGCCAATGCCTTGTTTGCTGAGCACTCCTTTCCATCTTTCATGGTCCTGGCCAACGTGGGCATTGAAGTCTCCCAGTAGTATCAGCTTGTCATTTGTGGGCACTGAGTGCAGGACGGCACTCAGGTCAGAGTAGAACTGCTCGATGGTCTCCTCTGTGCTGGTCAGTGTTGGGGCATATGCGCTGATGATTGTGGCATACCGGTCTTTGCTGAGAGGCAAATGGATCTTCATGAGCCTCTCGTTGATGCCCACAGGCAAGTCTGGCAGCTGTTTGAGCAAACTGGTCTTGATGGCCAGGCCAACACCGTGAATTCTGTCTTCATTTGAGGCTCTACCTCTCCAGAAGAAGGTGTATCCAGTGGTGGGTTCGCTGAGTGATCCCTCTTCTGGTAAGCATGTTTCGCTTAAGGCTGCGATGTTGATGTTATATCACGCCAGTTCTTTACCTATTAGAGCTGTTCTTCTCTCAGGTTTTGTGATATTCTCTCTATCAAGTAATGTTCTGATGTTCCATGCTCCTAGTAGGAGTTTCTTTGTTTTTTCTTTGATTTCGACTGCTTAAAGGGATGATCCGCCAGCCGCGGTGTACTGACCGGGTGTTTGTAGGGCAGGCAATGTTTGGGACACCTTTTCTAGTCCCCTCCCTTGATTAGGGTGAGCAGTGCTGTCCTAGAGAGGGCTGCTCAGTCGCCCAGGATGCTGCCGAACGTCCCTGCTGCCCACAGGGCCGAGTGACCACTGGTCCATGGGCTGCCTACATGCAGGATCGTGACTACAACTGCCAGTGGTCACCTCCACCTGTTGCGTCGTCACTCCCCCATCGATGCAGGTCTTGAAGAGGGTGGACGGGGTTAGGATAGATGAGTCGCACAAAGCTACTTGTGCATGGAAGAGATTTAAGTGGAAAAGCCGATGCACAGAGACAGTCCCACTCTCTCGGCGTTGGAAGCCTGGGTCCAGTGGCACGAAAAATTGTTACGTCTGGAGACTTCCTCAGCTGCATTGGATGGCCATGTTGTCCTTTGTGCTCCAACACGCCCTAAGCTCTCCACAGTGCTTCGCTGCGTCGCCCTCTCAGCCTTCTGAACCTTCTTATTGGTTTCTTCCGTCTGTTCAGCCGAAAACAGTCTTCACATGCTGGGTGAGCAAAGCCCTAGTTCACCAGGTGTCTACGATGACCAGATTGCAACCCTCACAAGGTTTAGCCGGCCTGTCGAAGCCATTGCCCGGGGTGTGGCCACTGCCACATGCTAGCAGCTACTGGGAGCCACAAGTGAGAGCTGGGTGTTAGGTGGGCGTCAGAGGTTGGAGAGCTGCCCTAGAAGGGCACGACAAGCCCTCCACACCGGAGATACTACCCCTCCCTGAGCACCCCATACACCCATAACATTAAGTACAAACAAGATATACACAATTAGTTGGAGATAATAAAAAAAGGAAGGTAATGCAGTGGCAGTGTGGTAGGGGGAGGGAGAAGTCTTCTGAAGGAAGTAGGATTTAAACTGAGCCTTGGAAGTAGTCTGAACAACTAGTAGGCAAAGAAGATAGAGAGCATTCCAGGCATGGGGAATAGCCATTAAAGAGACAATATAAGTAGGCATCAACCAGAAGGAGACAGGGGATACTTTATCCTATTTGCTCTGGCACTGCCAAATCACTTAAGCCTCTCTTGGATCTGGTTTACTCACTGATAAAAATGAAGTGTTTGAACTAGATTAAGTGCCTCCTACTCGAAGCCTTTCATGATCCCTCCAGAGTCTCCCAACTCTCCAATGCCCCATCTTCATTTTGCATATATTTTAATAGCTATTTTGTATAGGATTATGTGTATGCATGTTGTCTACCTCAACAAAATATAAAATCTTACGGAATAAGGACTGTTTTGTCTTTTTCTTTGAATCTCTGGCAATTCCCTCATTGTGAGGCTCATACTAGACATCCATTAAATTATTGTAGATTGATTAACTCAGAGTCAAAAGTACTAGGGATGAATCTCGACTTTGCCTCTCACTTCTTTGTATGACTCTAGGAAAGTTATTTAATCTTGTTGAGTTTCAGTCAATCTGTCAGTCAACAAATATTTATTAAACTCTGTCCTGATACTATGCTTAATTATAAGGATACTAAAAATCCAAAGAAAAAAGCAAAAAAAAATAGTTCTTGTCCATTAATTCTAGAGGGAGAGATTTAATATGTACATAGATAGTTAAATATAACATTGAGAGTAGTTAGGAGGTGACCTAAGAGAAGACTCTAGCAGCTATCAGTGTTGGGGTGTTTGAAGAGGGAAAAGCCAAGGAAGACCTCTTGTGGAAGATGATTAAAAAAAATATTAAACCCTTACCTTCTGTCTTAGAATCAATACTGTGTATTGGTTCCAAGGCAGAAAAGTGGTAAGGTCTAGGCAATGGGGTTAAGTGACTTGCCCAGGGTCACACAGCTGGGAAGTGTCTGAAGCCAGATTTGAACCTACGACCTCCCATATCTAGGCCTGTGGAAGATCAATTTTTGAAGGAAGGCAGGGATTCCAGCAATAGAAGACAAGGAGGGAAAATATTTCAAATGCAAGGAATGGTTACTACAAGGGAGATCAAAGAAACATGGAGGCCACTTCAAATAGACCATAGAATTCATGAAGAAGCATTGTAGATGGAGTGTTCAGTGCAAGAAATAGCAAACAGTTCACTATATTTGGACTGAAGAGCCTGTAGAGGGGTGGAGGGTCATATAAGCAAAAAGGAAAGTTGTAGGAGGGGGTCAGTTTGGAAGGGTTTTAAATGTCAGAAAGATGAATTTCTATTTTATCCAAGAGGAAATATGGATCATCTAGGTGGTGTGTTAGATAGAGCATTGGGCCTGGTTCTACAAGACTAACTCAGGTTCAAATCTGGCCTCAGACATTTAGTAGCTATGTTACCCATGGCAAGCCATTTAACCCTGTTTGTCTCAGTTTCTTCATCTGTAAAATAAGCTGGAGAAAGAAATGACAAACAACTTTGCCAAGAAAACCCTAAGTGGAGTCACAGAGTTGGATATGATTGAAATGACTAAACAAAATAGAGAACCACTTGAATTTATTGAGTAATTAGAAGGGCTATGACATGGTCCTTACTCTAGAGTGCAGTCCCTTATGTCTGAGTGACAGAAAACCATGGAACTATCTGGGATATGAGGGGTCATCCCACTACTTTAAGAGCATAACCAAATTTTTGTTTCTTTGATTTTAAATAATTGCGAAGAATTATTAGAGAAGAATTATTAGAGAATAATGCTACAATTCTGAGGATTCTGTAAGAAGACTGGAGAAGCTTTCTTATTTTAATTTATTTACTCGTTGGGGAGGAGGGAGGAGGTAGAACACATGCTATTTTTCATTGTTCTCAATTTATGGGAATAGAATTCAGGCTGGATGCTTCCAGGCAGGCAAGTATGCATGAATACTTGGTCCTGCTGTAGCAAGGTTATTTAGCATGTCTGGTATTATGGTTTTCTGAAGATGTCCTGTTTATTCCAACAGATTGAACCTTTTCACTTCAACTCAATTAATGGGTTTTTATTATCCTCTTCAGTTCCCTCCCAGGGCTATGGTTTTATGATTAACAGTGAGCAAATAGAGAATGCCAGTGGATACTAGTTGAAGGGCAAAACTGGAATGAATGAAAGGCAGTTGTCCTACAGAAAATAAACACAATGATTGGTTTGCCCTCAGCCCTTCACATTTACTTATTAGAACTGCCATGACAAGGACAAGTAAAATAATATGAAATCCAAATTGTCAGGGATTTATTAGGGAAATGTTTCTCACCAGCAAGGCCTTTGGAAACAGAAAAATTAGTAGAAAATGTTCTGTGATTCGGCATCAACACCTGACTCATGGCCAATCATTTAAAGTGTTCAATTCAATTTGACAAGCATTAATTAAGCACCTGCTGTAATATATGAGGCATATAAAAGGTGCTAAAGATGAAAAGAAAACAGTTTCTTTTGTGAAATAGCTTACATCCTCAGGGAGGAGACAATTACCACATCTTAAGTACATTTACAATGATTACAAAGTAATTGGGGGATGACTGGGAGGCACAAGGGTGCCAGGGAAGACTTCCTGTAAGAGTGGCTTAGGAACATAGCTTTAAGGGGGAATTGGGGATTCTGGGAATCAGAATGGGTGAGGAGATTGAGCCCCATCCTGTCCAAACATTCTAAGGCAAGACACACAATGACAGTTGTGAGTAATGGCAAGAAGACTACATCCTTCAAGGTGGGGAGCAAGTATAGCCAACTTTGCTCTACTCTAGGTGTGCAAACTCATTTTCTTATAAAAAAAATCACATGGCCAAAAGGCATACTGTAGTTGTTTTGAGGCTTTCCATTATTGTAGATCACCCCTGTCACGATTCCTTTCTTTGATCAGAGATAATTGAGACTGTAAATTACAAGAATCACTCTTGTTTATATAACTCCTACTCTGTACCAGGCACTAGGCTAAGTACTTTATGGTGACTGTGTCATTTGATCTTCCCAACAACTCTGTGAAGTAGGTGCTATTATTGAAATATATATATGTATAGATTATATCTAGATATAGATAGAGGCAGCTAAGTGGTTTGAGTATCAAACCTAGTACTCTATCCACTGAGCCATTTAGCTTCCTATATCTACATCTACATTCCTTTTAAATACTATACTTACCTCTCTTTCTCTATGGCTATGTTTATACGTATATGACATATACATATAATATGCAATATATTCACAATTATATTTAAGGATAAAAGGCTTGGATGTATGATCAATTCTTTCTCTTCACCTATTGCTCAAGTTTGCTAATTATACATTCCAGAAAGTCCTGTGTCTTAGGAAATGCCTTCTACACCTATCAAATTGCCAGCCATACTCAGCTCTCTCATCCCTAGGAGTCATGAATGAGCTCTAGGTAGCCTATTTAAAAAAATGTTAATATCATATATTAGTATATTACTATGCAACTGAAACCTATATTTGTGTAATAAACTTACAAAATAGGTCATATAATTATTATTATGGATTTATGAATAACCATCATCACCATAACAGTTATTATCTTCTTCAATGGTTGTATCCAACACTATGGGGTAGGTGTATTATTGTGTCCATTTTAGATATGAGGAAACTGAGGCTGAGAAGTGAAGTGATTGGTTCTGGGTTACACAGCCAGTAAGGGTCTAAGGTAAGATTCTATTGCAAGTGTTCCTGTCTCCAAGACTGATGCTCATTAGGAGCAGAATGAGGAGAACATTGTACACAATAGCAGAAATAATGTCTATTGATCAACTGTGAATAACAACTTCTATCAGCAGCACAAAGGAATCAAGACAACTCCAAGGGACACATTAAGAGAAAGGTTATCCACTGTCATGGAAGGAATGATGGAGACTGAATAAAGATCGAAGCATGCCATTCTTCACTTTATTTCTTACATAAATTTTTATTATGTGTTTTCTTTCAAAATATGGTGAACATGGAACTAAGTATTACATGATAACACAAGTAGCACCTCTATCTTATTGCCTGCTATCTCCAGGAAGAGGGAAGGGCTTGGCAGGAGGGAGAAAACATGAATCATGAAATATCATAAAATGTTTATTAAAATTATATCTAAATACAAGCTAGAAAAATATTTTAAAAAGAAAACGAGCATTATTTTTAAAAAAGGACTGAGCCTTATTGTAATATGCCACCAAGCTAAGCTCAAAAGAGAAAACTGAAACTCAGTTAGAGGTGTAAATGATGCTTAGGGTTACATGAAATTACATGAAGTTTGGGAACTGATTCTAATCCCGGTTTTCAGACTCCAAAGTCAGTGCTCTTTTCATTGTCCTATGGTGCTTCCCCATTATTACATAAGATCTCTATTGTAATTCATCATAGTCATAGAATCTAGGGTTGGAGGGAAACTCAAGAGGCTAAATAGTCCAACTCCCTTATATAAGTAGCAAATGAAGAAACTGAGACCCAGAGAGAGGATATGACTTGACTAATTTAATATCAGGCTGTTATAGCTCAAATCCATTGCTCTTTTAACTTCATTAATGTGTCTTTCTTGTGTAGTTGTAGTGTACTCAATGTCATTTATCATTTTACAAGTTAGATATTGGAAGTCCTTTGGAAAATACTGGTTCATAGGTTTAGTAAGGCTGAAATTAGTGTATCTGGTGTTTTCTATGCTTTCCTTTATTGAGAACATCAATATTATTATTTAGATCTTTTGACTTTTTTTCTTGGTTTCCTTCCTCCTTACCACCAAACTGCTTTATATCTTTAATTAAAATTTTCTTTTTCCTTACTGTCTTCAAGGAAGAGATGATCCTTCTTTTGGTCAGAGTAATAATGTCATCTGGGTAGTTGATTCTTTTTTTTTTTCAGCTCCTCCAAGGCATCTCTCCATCTATCCTTTTCCTTGGTTTGTTAATTTCTCTTTATTCATTGGCTTTTTTCCTCTCTTCCTACAAACAACTCAAGGTGTCCTCTACTCTAAATAATGCTGTACTGGGACCACCCCCCCTCCTCTAGTTACCATTCCATGTCTCTGGGTGAAAAATTTGAATGACTAGTCTGCTTTCATTCCTCTCAGTTTTTCTTCAGACTCTTGAAATTTCATTTCCATCCCCATCTCTTCACCGAAACTTTTCTTTCAGATCACCAGTGATCTTTTTTCATTCATTTTCCTCTTTTTTTTCCTCTGCAACATTTGATATAGCTTCTCCCTCCAAAATTCTCAATTTCCTCAGCTTCTATAGAGCCTTTCTCTTCTCTCTTCAACATTTTTTTCTCATTGACTTTCTTCTCTTCATCCTTGTACTATATTAACATAGAAATTCCCCAAAGATCTGTCTTTAGCCTTTTTAACATTTGCCCCTGGTGTTATCATGTACTTTCAGGTTCAACGATCAATTTTAGGAGAATGTCTACAAATCTAATCACTAATTAAATTGTGGTACTCATTGACATCTGTTTCATGAATGAAAATTCATACTGAAAGGGAATACATGGTCTCTAGGTTTTTGTGCCATTGCTCTTACTTACTTCTTGAGATCCAGGTTAACATTTCCACTTGCCTCCCAGAGACCTCTCATTACCAGCTTCCCAGAAGTATCTAAGTCCATCATGTCTAAAACTTAATTTACTATTTCTCTATGGAATCCTGATATTCCTTCTAGCTTCTTTTCTTCTGTGTCACTGCTATTTTCCTTGTAATTCAAGGTCATACACTAGTCACTCTTTATTTCTTCCTGTCCTTTATCCTATATATCCATTCATCAAGTCCTGATATTTCTACATCTGTAATATCTTTCACATTTGTCATTTTCTTATAATCCCCACTTTTCCTATTAGTTGAGACATTGAATACTTGTTCACCTAAACTATTATGGCTACTTCCACTAAACTTTCCCCATTTCCAACCTCTTACCTCTCTCTGCAAGACATTCTAGATACCAATGACACTGGTTCTCTTGGTTCACAGGTATGATGGCATTATTCCATTATTTAAATTGATCTTTATTATCCCGCAAATATAAACTGGCCTTTATATATTGGCATTCATAATCCTCATAAAATGCAATTCTTGTCTATCTTAAAATTTTTTTTTCTGTTAAATTATTTTTTATTTTTCTACCAAAGGAAAAAAAATAGAAAAACAAAATCCTATAGTAAATCCTGTAGTAAATATGTATAGTCAAGCAAAACAAATACCCATGTTAGCAATAAACATATCTGTATGTATAAATATGTATGCATATATACATATATTTGTTGATATAGGACAAAGGTAATGGACTCAGCATACTGAATGAGACTATATGCACATGGCCATAAATTTATATGTTCTTCTAAAGACATATAATCTACTATACATATAGCGTATTATAGAAATGTATCATATATGTAGTCTACTGCAGAAACATATCTAGCCATATGTGTGTGTGTGCTCATACACAATCTTATTCTGTATGCTGAGGAAACTGGGAACACACTTCAGCTTGAGTCTCCTGTATTCATAGTTGGTTTTTGGGTTGATCAAAGTTCTGATGTCTTTAAATTGTTTTTATTTGGAATATTATTAGTGTATAAAGTTTCCCCTGCTTCTATTCATTTAAGTGCCATTTTCTTTGAAACCATCACCTTCATCATTGACATTAGCTAGCCATTCCTTAATTGATGGGCAACCTTTAGTTTCCAGTTTTAAGACCTATGTCACAAGCTAATGTCTCCAAGATTGATTTATCATATTCAAATTTGCATCATACTATACTCATCTCATCTCTCTGATTATATCTTAAGTTCTTTGAGTAACAGAATCATTCCATCCCCAAAGATCTAGCATGATTCCTTGTGTTAGCAGAGAATAAATTTTCTTGCTGAACAACTGAATATCATATATGGAAGCAGTCTGGTATAGTGGAAAGAGCCTTTGACTGAAATTAGAACTTCTGTTTTCAAGATAAGATTGAATAAGCTATTTCATCACTTTAGGCCTCGTAGTTTTTCTATAAAAATGTTGATGTCACTATGCATAAATGTTTGCACTCATGATTTTTATATAAAATTTAACTCTATGGGATAAAGCATAATTAAGAAATAATTAATGTTGGGGGCAGCTGGTTAGCTCAGTGGATTGAGAGCTAGCCCTAGAGACAGGAGGCCCTAGGTTCAAATCTGGCTTCAGACACTTCCCAGCTGTGTGACCCTGGGCAAGTCACTTGACCCCCATTGCCTAGCCCTTACCACTCTTCTGCCTTGGAGCCAATACACAGTATTAACTCCAAGACAGAAGGTAAAAGTTTAAAAAAAAAAGAAATAATTAATTTCTATTTATTAATTGTATGGAATTACTTTTATGAAATTTAGAACAAGATTTCAAGAAGTAGAAATACATAGGAACAATAAGGTGTTGTAGCTTTGTTCATTAACTTTTAAATAGTCACAATTATTGCTTAATTCAACTCTGTTTTGCAGTGAACCTGAGGGCGTTTAATTAATGATAAATCAGTCTCCCAGAATAGAAAACCTCCAGGGTCTATTTTTCAGCTCTGAAACTTTCACAGTTTCTTTAGTTTTCAAAATCCCTGCAAACTTTTTTCCCCCTATAGCTTTAAGTCTCCCAATAAATTATACATTTGCTTGTGTTTGCTTTCTTCTAATTATAGGAATGCCCTAAGACTCATTTGCTCCATTGCATTATTTTTCCATGAGAGAAAACTCTTTTTCATTTCACAATATACATTTTGAAAAAATATAACAGGCATATAAATGTTACAACACCCTGTCACTGTATTTTTCAATTATATTTCTTTCTTAATAGGACTCATTACATGCTAAATTCCTAGCTTTTATACAACTGATTTAAAAAGAAAATTATCTTGTATGAAATACCTAGACCAATCACTGTCATCTATTTTGTGCTAAAGACTAAGGACAATGGACCTCACATTTATTAAGTATGAATTATATAATGTGCTAGGTGTAATTGTGTTGCAAAAACAAAGGTATAAGACATGGCATGTATCCTCAGAAAGCAAACTTTAGTAATTTTTAACCATTACAACAATCTTATTCTCATTGGGTATTCTTAGATCTATTTTCTGGAGGACCTATTTACCTCCTCTATAGAATGTACAAATTATTTTAAAACACATTTTAAAAAGAAATAGTATTTTTCTTTATATATTTGTTTTTAAACTCTTACTTTCTGTCTAGTAACAATTCTAAGACAAAAAATGGAGTTAAGTGACATGTCCAGGGTCTCTCAATAAAGAAATATCTGAGGTCTAATTTGAACCCAAGTCTTCCTAAGACCAGGCTGGCTCTCAACCAATTGTAAACTAAGGCACCCAATTTAGGAACTTAGGTCTCCCTTTGAAAGGGAGCTATATATTGAAGCACTGTGACAAGCCCAGGTTTCCACTGAGACCTTTATCCCAGGAAGAAAAACAAAAGATATCAAAAGCTTGTAATATTAAAATATTTTAATTAAGGACATACATGTGCATGAGAACATTGGTCTAGAACCAAAATGCACTCAGAGTCTAGATGAGTGCCAGTTACTTTTTTATAATTCTTAGTGAAGAGAATTAAGAAAGGGCTGGAAAGTATCAGTCTAGGGAGGGATCTGAGGATGGAATGCTCCCAGGAACAGAGTGACACATTCTGAGGTTCCAGGGGGATCAGAGACATCTTTAGTACATATTATTGTCTTAAGACATTGAGATAAGAGTATGTGGTGACTCAGATTCAAGGTTTTTGCAATACAATGACCCACTGAGTCTTAGGGCTAGAGGTCCCATAGTTGAGACCAAAGGGATAAACTTGATGAGAGATAGAGTTTGGAACCAAATAAAAAAGCTCTGGGAACAGAGATACAAAATCTAAGACCAGACATATCTGCATGAAGCACATTGACTTTAGAATGGTTCATCCCATAGAGAACTGGTATAAAATGAGCCAGGTGGGAACCAAATTCAGTCTAATGTCTCAGGGCTGAGAGATCTCATATCCATGGTTACCTGAGTCAGGATGGAATTTTCTTTTTTTTAATTAATTAATCAATTAAATTAATATAGAATATTTTTCTATGGCTAGATGATTCATGTTCTTTCCCTTCCCTCCTCATACCCCACTCCTGTAGCCAATGAGCACTTCCACTGGGTTTTACATATATCATTGATGAAGACCTATTTCCATAGTATTACTATTTGCACTAGAGTGATCATTTAGAGTCTACATCCTCAATCATATCCCCTTCAAGTCATGTGATCAGTCATATGTTTTTCTTTTGGGTTTCTACCCCCACAGTTCTTTCTTTGGATGCGGATAGGGTTCTTTCTCATAAGTTCCTCAGAATTGTCTTGGATCATTGCATTCCTGCTAGTAGAGAAATCCATTACTTTGGATTTTGCCATAGGGTATCCATCTCTGTGTATAATGTTTTCCTGGTTCTTTTCTTTTTGCTCTGCATCAATTTTTGGAGATCCATCCAGTTCACATGGAATTCCCCCAGTTAATTATTCCTTTTAGCACAATAACATTCCATCAGCAACAGAGACCACAATTTAGGACAGAATTTTCAAAGACAGTTAAGAGTTTCTTCAGGTTACTCTGGGACCCAAAGACAATTGGTTTCTCCAAATTGCTCTGAGTCCCAGGTAATTTGAGTCCATCTTATTCTCATCATACATAGTAGGGCAACTTGAGAATATCAGGATAGTTATCAAGAGATTTTACACACGACTGTGCCACCTACCTGCCCCACTTCTACACAGTTTTGTGTCCTTAAATTTATTTTTCTTCACCCAAAACTTATCAGTAAAAGAAAATAAATACATACATAAAGAAAATAAATTCCCCAGAGGGAAAAGAGAGCAACTAACTAATTTATCTGAATACTGATCCCAGAACTACAATTTGTTGCTTCTTTATGGAAAACAGAAATATTGCTAACTATTTGGTTTATTGTCTTTCAGAAAGTCCCTACCCTTAATTCCAAAGGAGTAAACAAACTGAATGAAATGAATTTTGAACAGCTCCTAATATTATATGAATCCAACATTATTACAACCCTCTCTGCTGGGAAGAGATAATATATTATTTTAATTCATTAAGATGGCAATAATTGGAAGCTTCAATCCTTTCAGGAAATGAAACAATTAAGAAATCATAATATCAGAAACAAATAGGATGCCTATTCAGATTAGGCAGCAATATTGTACATGACACAGGGATCATGCATTTGCTTTTTAAAACAATCTGATCATATACTATCATTTCTCACACATGTCCTCCAGAATGTTGCAGTCTGGGAAGGGTTGCCTTATTTCTGTTCTCTCATATTTTACAAAAGCCCAATCATTTAGAATGGCCAAGTATAGAGGGACAAAGACTTTTCTACCACTGTCATGGAAACTAGCAAAAGGGGCCTAGAAATTCTCTTATTGTCATTCAGTCATTTCATATATCTTTAAGTTTATAAGTACTTCTGATGACATTTCCACTTCCTAACTGAATTTGCTGACTATTTGAATGTGAACCCTGAGAATAGGGTTTGCCTAAGAAAGTATCACATCATTATCCTTAGCAGCAGGTAAGATCTAATACCAAACACAGAAGCTTATGTCATTACTAGGTCAGTTTTACTTCCCCCTTTTTCTAAATAGGCCCATTCATGGTTCACTGAACTTAAAGCCTTTATGAAATCTCAGTTTTTTGGACTAATTGGCTGTATGTACAGTGAAAACTCCATGGGGCTGCATGCAAAGCTTACTTACATCTCTAGAATGAAGCAGGACAGCCTGGTAGAATGGAATACGCATGACTTTGAGGCCAGCAGACCAAAATGTGAGCACTGGCACCACTATCATCCCTGTGCTGTGAGGCATTTACGTTACCTTCTTTTTTTTTAAATAGTATTTTATTTTATCATTTCCATGCATTATTCATTAAAGACAAAGATCATTTTCTTTTCCTCACTCCCACCCCCCATAGCCGACGCGTGATTCCACTGGGTATCACATGTGTTCTTGATTCGAACCCATTGCCATGTTGTTAGTATTTGCATTAGAGTGTTCGTTTAGAGCCTCTCCTTTGTCATGTCCCCTCAGCCATTGTAGTCAGGCAGTTGCTTTTCCTCGGTGTTTCTACTCCCTCAGTTTGTCCTCTGCTTATGGATAGTGTTTTTTCTCCTAGATCCCTGCAGATTGTTCAGGGACATTGCACTACCACTAATGGAGAAGTCCATTACGTTCGATATTTTCCCCTGTAGTTTTTTTAAAAATTCCCCCCCCCAACCCTCTCCCTCCCTTGTACTGCTTCCCTCCCCACCAGTCCATTTTTTACCCTTCTACTCCTCTATAGGGCGCAAATCTATTCTCTTCCCCAATGGATTGGATTGTTCTTCCCTCTTTGGGTCAGTTTCAAAGTACGTAAGAGTTGAATATTTCCTATCTCCGACCTCTTTACCCTTCCAGTGTATCGATGTTGTCCCCCCTCCCGCCATAAGCTTCTTTGTGACATATAAATTTACCCCCATTTGTTTCTTTTCCCATTTCTTTTAGTCATAACCTCTTTTCTTTTTTAGCTTTAGTCATGTATATATATTTTTATATATATACATACACATGTATATGTATTTATGCATGCATATATCTATATACCTATTTATGTCTTGTCCTTTCATCCTATACAGTTTGTCACTGTTCCCTCTGAGTGTAGTTCTTCTAGCTGCTAAGGTGATAGCAACAGTTTTTAAGAGTTGCCAATGACTTCTTTTCTTATAGGGATACATATCATTTGAACTTATTGAGTCTCTTAAAAAAAACCCTTTTTTGTTGTTGTTGTTTTTCCCCTCTTTTTTAATTACCTTTTGATGATTCTCTTGAGTTCTGTGGTTGGACTTCGAATTTTCTGTTCAGGTCTGGTCTTTTATTTATGAATGCTTGGAACTCTTCTGTTGTGTTAAATGACCATACTTTCCCCTGTAAGAATATAGTCAGTTTTGATGGGTATTTTATTCTTGGCTGTAGGCCTAGTTCCCTTGCTTTCCGGAATATCATATTCCATGCCTTTTGGTCCTTCAGTGTGGATGCAGACAGATCCTGTGTTATCCTCACCATGTTTCCATGGTATCTGAATGGTTTCTTCTTGGCTACTTGTAATACCTGTTCTTTTATCTGATTGTTTTTGAATTTGGCTATAACATTTCTTGGTGTTGTCAGTTGGGGATTAAATACAGGGGGTGATCTGTGGATTCTTTCAATCTCCCCTTTCCCCTCTTGTTCTAGGATTTCGGGACAGTTTTCCTTGATAATTTCCTCTAGTATTATGTCCAGGCTTTTTCTTTTGTCGTGGTCTTCTGGTAGTCCAATTATTCCTAAATTGTCTCTTCTTGAACGATTTTCTAAATCGTCTGTTTTGTGAATGAGATGCTTCACATTTTCCTCAATTTTTTCATTCTTTTTGTTTTGTTTTATAGTGTCCTGCTGCCTTGTGAGGTCACTTGATTCTAGTTGTTTTACTCTGGTTCTTAAAGATTGGATTTCATCTTTGGCTTTTTGGTTGTCTTTTTCTTTCTGGTCTGAGTTTCTTTGAAGATCGTCTTTCATCCTCTTTATCTCATCTTTCATTTCCTTTGCCTCATCTTTCATCTCCTTTGCCTCATTTTCTAGCTGGATGATTTTGGCTTTCAGGACACTATTTTCTTGTTTTAGTTCAAGTGCCTCTGTTTCCAGATGACTTATCTTAATTTTTAAGTTCTTTTCCCAATTGTCTTCAGCCTCTCTTAGTTATGTTTTGAGTTCTTCCACAGCCTGTATCCAATTCACTGGGATTTCTGGTTTATTGTTTGCTGATCTCTCCCCCTCTGTTCCATTTGGTGAGTAGTAGCTGTCTATTGTAGTTTCTTTCTTCTGTTTCTGTTGTTTGTTCAAATTCACCCCTTCTTTCCTCCCCATATTTGTCTGTGCTCTTGTTCCTCTCATTTTTTTGTTTTTTAGGGACTTCTATGAGTCTCCCCTCTTGGAGCTTTAACAGAGGATCTCTTGGTGTAATCTCTGAGGGAGGGTTGTTGGGGGTTTGAGCTTCCCTGTCCTCTGGAGGCTTTTGATTGGCTTAAAGTCCAGCAGTCAATGAGGATGGATGGGGAGCCTGGGCTTCCCTGTGTTCTGGAGACTTTTGATGGGATTGAGTTCAGCTTAGTTGGGCTGGGTTTAATCTAAGTTTTAAACTTCCTGGACAGCTGGAGCAGATATGGAGGATCTCTAAAGCTCTGGCCAGGCTGCCAGGTCTATGCTCTTTCTAGGCTGCCATTTTGACTTCACCTCTAGGTTTCTGTTTTTTCAGAAGACCCAGCTCTCTAAGGGGGGAAGGGTCGTGGCTTGCCTGGACTCTGATGGCTCCTGATGGGATTAGGTTCAGGTGGTGTGGGCCGAATGATTCCCAAGCCAAAAAAAGGGAAAAAAAAGCAGCAACCTACTCTTCCACAGTCTGTGTTGAGTGCCCAGAAACTGGCCCGGGTTACTTTCAAGGTAAGCTCTTTGGAGCAACCCCTTTGCCAGCCCTGAGTTTTCTGTCCTTTCAGTAGCTCAGAGGGCTCCTGATGGGATTGGGTTCAGCTGGTGCCTTAAAGCTGGGACCTCCCTTGAGATTCAGATGGAAGAACCCAGCCAGGGGGCTACAGGCTTCCCCCTTCTCTCTATGCTTCCCTGCCGTCTGTGTTGGGCGCTCCGGAGACTGGCTCAGGTTGCTTTCAAGGTGAGTCCTCAGAGCCCTGAGGTTCCCGCTGCTGCCTTGGGCTCAGCACTCTGGGTTGGGGGGGATGGGTCCTGGGACCTTCTTTCTGTCTACCCCTTAGATCCGAGTGATCTAGGGTTCTGGCTTTTGGGGTGTGGTACCTTTTGATCCAGGTCCAGGAGGAGGTTTCCCCAGGTCTATCCTGTTGTTCAGCTTGAATTTCAGTGGCCTAGGAGCACTCCGCGATTGGTAGGGAAGGGTTTCCGAGGTCTGAACTTTCGCTGCTTCTACACCACCATCTTGACCAGAAGTACGTTACCTTCTTTAACCCAGTTGTGACCTTGCCATTCCCTTCTTCCAAAAGCTCCAATGGCACCCCTTTCCACTAAGATAAACTACAAGCTCTTCTGTTTGCCTTCAAACTCTTCAGATACTGGTTCTCTTTCATGTTATGTGCTAACACAGTGATCCTATTTGCTTTCTCCCGTTTATGATATTCCAGATTCCAACTCTTTGCTTTAGACATTCTATGCCTTTCATATACTCTACCATTATATATACCTCTTGGAGTCCCCAGTTTCGTTCACAGCTCTACTGAAGTAGCAGAATCTGCAAGAAACCCATCCGGATCCCCTAACAGTCAACACGTTCTTCTCTGAAATTAATTTGTATAAATTTCATATAGATTTTGGAAATACTTTTCTGTGTATATATCATTTCTGCCTAATAGAATGTGAGGACAGAGGACAGAGATTATTTTGAATTTGGCATGGTATTCCACATGGCTAACATAGTGCCTAACATAACACATATTAAGCAATTAATAATTGTTGAATGAATAAATATCTCAGTTTCTTCAAATATGGAATGGGAATGATATTTTCTACTATCTCATGGGGAAGCCCCAGTTTCCTCATATATATGGAATAGAACTAATATTTGCCTTTCTCTCAAAAAAATAGCTAATGAGCTTATTTGTGAAGCTCAAATATATACTATCTTATTGACCATATATTATATATGCTATCTGAGAGAACACATATTACATATTCTCCCTGATAGAATGATTATTATATGTTCTACCTTATGAATATATATTTTATCACCTAAAATATATTAATTATTGACACTTGGATGTAGAGAAGAGTAATAAATGTTCTTTCTCATTGAAAGAGGTAACGCATTATGGAAGAAGCAGGCTTTTGAAAGAGCTCTAAAGGATAGTTTAAATGGCAAGAGAAAGAGAAGTAGGCCATTGCAGATGCTTTAAGCCCGATGTCCTAAGTCAACAAGAAGAGACTCACTGAAAGAAGGGAATTGGGAGCAGAGGAAGTAGGTGAACATAGAGAGAGATGAATAAGTTCACTGACTTCCATGAGAGATATTCTTGTTCAGTGAACAGTGGGGCCAGACCTACCAGAAATATTGGAAATATGTAAAGTAGACAAAGGATTAACATAAAACCTCAGACTGTCTGAGATGCATGCTGATGTCTCCTGTGCCTGATAAATTCAGAGAGCATTTTTCTATTTTCCTTAATGTTTTTTCAAGTTCCATCTCATTTCTTGCTTTAATGAGGAAATTCTTTATGCCTAAACAAAATCCCTCCTGTTGAAATTCAAGCCTGTTACCTCCAACTAGGTTCTCAGCTAGAAATAAGAGTCCAGTTTTGATGCACTGTTAAAAAACCTGCAGTGAGATTCCTCTTTCCCTTTATTGACTTGTGACTTACTAGGAGTATAGAACATCCCATCCTTTTAATGCTAATTCTGTCTCCCATATTGTGCCAACATAGCATGGGAAAAACACAGATGACTAGACCCACTTAAGAGGTCTATTTGGCAAATGGTGGAGTGCACAGAAATTATTGTGTGGTCACTCCTTTAGTAAATTTGCCTGCCAAACTATGAAAGGATTAGGGGAAAGGGAGGTAATTAGGTGAAAAAATAGCTAATAGCAGAAATATGTCTCCCTCATTTAAGAGGGTGCAGGTTGTACTAGCTTCTATTTTGGATCTCCCTTTTTTCTACTGCTATTAAGATTAGGCATGACTAAGTAGACAACTCAGATGACTGGCTGGCTACCATTTATCTTCAACCCATAATTCCAGGTATAGTGGAAAGAACAAAGGACTTAGAATCAAAGGACTGAGACTAGTTGTACCAATTAAGACTTGTATGACCTTAGATAGGACTTTTCTCTGGTACTTAATTTTCTCTTCATGAAAAATGGATTTTTGTTTTTGTCCTTTTGTCCTTATTCCCTTGCTAATTGAATTGGATTGATTCAAATGGAAATAGAAGAAGAGAATTCTTGGCATACTAGGAACATGCATTTAAGTTGGAGCTTGTGGGTTCAAATCTGTCCTGAAGCACTTCCTAGCTGTGTGATCCTGGTCAAGTCACCTAGCACTGACTACCTACTCCTTGCCAGTCTTCTGTCTTAGAAATGATACTAAGACAGATAGTAGAAGTTAAGAAAAAATAAAGTGGAGCTTGAAAGGACCTCAGATCCCATTTAGTCATAATTTCTTGCTTTCTATATGAGGAAACTGATGAATGAGTAGATTAAGCCATTTTCCCAAGTAGTAATCATCAGAGATAGGATTTGAACCAATGTCCTCTGACAGGAGTTTGTGTACATTTGAATGTATCACATTACAAGAAGGCATATCTGTTCTGCCCTGATTGTGCCAATTATAGTAGGGGATACCCTTCTAGGGAAATACTGAGTTATTAAAGAAAGAAGGGCAGATCATGCCAGTGTGGTGATATGTTTGTAGATTTATTTGACTTTATTAGGTTAATTGGGAGTTTATTCATGAGATTGGCCCTGGGCAGCAGCAGAACAGAACCCTCACTCCAGCCAGGTATTGCATAGAAAGAGAATAAAGAAGGCATAGTACTAGGGACAGCTGATGATCACATTCAAGTTTTTTCCATGGGATACTTAGAGGTTTTCTTTTTTTTTCTTATCTTATCTTTTCTTTCTTTCTTTTTTTACTTTCCATGCCATCTATTTTATTTTATATTTTTCATTAATAGAATTTATTTCCAGGTATCTTAATCTCTTTCTTCCCTCCCTATGCCATAGAAGACATCATCTGACACACACACACACATATAATGCCTTTCATAGTTCCACTTCTCAGTTCATTCTCTGAAGGTAAACATTCACAAGTTATTTTTCAAATATTAAATCTGTAGCTGTTTATAATCTTCTCTTTGTTCTACTCTTTTCATTTTTTCCTATCTTGTTTAGTTCTTTCCAAGTTAAAAAATTAATCCATATATTGTTTCTTATGGTGCTATAATATTCTAACACAACTATATACCAAAATGCCTTTGTCCATTCTCTAGTTGATGGTCATCTTCTTATTATCCAATGCTTTGACTCTACAAAGAGAGACGGTATAAATATTTTCAATGTGTAGCTTATTTCTCTATTTTCCCTATGATTTCCTTGGCAAATAGACTCAACGATGGAATTGCTAGGTCTAAGGGTTATTACAATTTTATACTTCTCTGGGTATAGAACTTTTCTTGCTATTTATATTTAAGATCATTTACATTAACCATTAGATTCAAGATCATGCTCAGGATATGGTTCTTGTCTTTCAATGGTCAACTGGTTCTTCTATTTATGATCTATGTCATCTTGGATAGCCATTTCTTCTCTCAAAGCTTTTCTTATAGATACTTTGGGAGTTCAACAGGATATTTCTAAAATTATTCTCAGTAAGTAAACAATAGTCAATGAACATTTATTAAATTCTTGTTATGTGCCACCTCTTGTATTATCCAGTTATGATGGGAAATTTGGATTTTTTTAAAGCCTAGAATAGAGAATGCGCAGGGAGAACTCAATAGATATCAATACATATTTGAAGGACTGTCATATGGAAGAGAGAATGAACTTTTTCTTCTTGATTCCAGCAGGCAAAATTAGCAAAAAGGAAAGAAAAGTTAAAGAGAATTGTATTTTGGCTCAATTTAAGGAAAAACTGCCTAATACTGTTATCACAACATTTAAGGCTGTGGCTTAGGTAGTAGTGATTTTCTACTCCTACTTCTCTCTACCTTACATTATAAGACTTTGAGAAAAAGTGAGATGATTACTGTAGGGGACTGTTTTAGGAAATATTTTTATTCAGTTATGTATCAGTATCCTGTGAGGCAAATTCTAACTCGGATATTACTATTTGTTGGTTTTGTGACTCTAGCTCCAACAGGCACTGTACTACAAACAGCATTCTGCCCTTCAGTAGTGGCTCAATAAATAATTATCCACTTGATAGGTTATTTTAGTTCCTCTATTGTTTTGAGTTACATGGTACCCTTTCTCTTCCAGTAGTGCAAATAATTGAGATGATTATGCAAGGTCACCCGACTAATGAGTCTGGTTCCAGAGCTATTCATTATAATGTTACTAGTTGCAATTATGATAAATAACATTTATATTACACTTTAAGGTTTAAAAAGTACTTCACATATAGTATCTCATTTGATCCTTGCAGCAAAACTGTGATGTAGATAATATTATTTTGTTGAGTCATTTCAGTCATGTCTGACTCTGTGACTGTGTCTGAGGTTTTCTTTGACTCTTTCCAAAGGCAAGATTGGTTTGCCATTTCCATCTCCAGCTCATTTTTTTTAAACACTTACCTTCCTTCTTAGAATCAATACAATGTAATGGTTCCAAAGGAGAAGAGTGGTAAGAGCTTGGTAATGGAGTGACTTGCCCCAGGTCACTTAGGAAATGTCTGAGGACATATTTGAACTCAAAACTTCTCATTTTTATACCTAACTCTCAACCCACTGAACCACCTAGCTGCTCCCTCTCTAGATCAATTTACAGTTGAGGGAACTGAGACATGTATCCTCAATTTGAACATTTTTTAGGAACTGGGAGTTTAGTATTTGCTATATTAGCCTATCCTGACAACAGATATACTAGTTTAGATGAGAGTACCTAAAGCAGAATGCTGAATAATAAGCCCAAAATTAGACTGAAGCTAGAGGATGAAGGTGGCAGTGAAGGATCCAGTACAGATACTCGGAGGATGATGAGTAGAGGAGAATAATTTCAGGCGCCCTCTTTTAGAGGAGATTGTATAGGATGGAATCTTGAATGTAAGTAGAATGATTGAACTTGATGCAAAGGACCACATTTTCATTTGAAGAAGGAGAAAAAGAGGAGCCTCTAGGAGACTAGAATGAGGTGGATGTTCATACAGTTTGAGATGTGATGTTAGGATTCTGTTAGGTTATTATTTAGGGGTCTTGGATCCTGAATGCCCTAGTGGCAGGACATAGGAGTCATAGCATGAAGGCATGATGGCCAGACTCCAGGGTTCCCTGTCAGGGGATTCCCAGCATCAATGTGCCAGAGCTAGCACAAGGTTGCCACAGAGGAAGGAGGAAGTGAGTTTTAAAATGAAGAAAGGAAGTGGGAACAGCTCTCTTTATGGTGGTACCTGGCTCCCTGGGCTGATGTTTTTTTCTCTCTGCTCCTTATCAGGCCCTCTCTAGCAAGTGGTGCCTCAACCATGCACCTGAAATGGGGGAATGGATATTTCCCTAAAATTAGAAAGCTGGAATATCCTCTTCTATTTCTCTATAATTACTAATAAATGCTTATAAATCTGGTAATAAGCCTTCAGATTAATTTTTATTTATAACAGGAAGAAAAGGGAGTTCACTGCATCTAGCTCCCCCCCCCCCTAAATAGGAAACATTTAACATTCAAGACCTTTGCTTTTTCTGCTTCTTTGAAGAATGCTGACCAATCTTGAAGGCCCAGGGGTGAGATGAGGTTAGGGAGAACCAAGGAAAAAGATTAATTCACAATCAGTGAACAGGCATTTTTTTTTTCAGTGCTTCAAATGGAATGAGTACTGTGACAAGCACTGGAAATACAAAGAAAGGCAAAAAATATAGCCCTTGCTTTGAGATCCTTAAGAACTTGACATTATTATAGGAAAGAAAATTATATATACAGCAAAAAGAATCAATCTTCAAAGAAAACAAATAGTGGAGAGGAACGGGGAAGGTCTGCTGCAAAAGGTAGGATTTGGATCAACTCTTGCCAGGAAAGTCAGAAGGTAAATATGAGGAAAGAGAACATTTTAGTACTGAAGAATGACCACTGTGAATGAATGGATTAGGAAGATGAAGTGTCATGAGTGAAAAATAGCAAGTAGGTCTCTATACATAGGTCATAAATTGAGTAGAAAGACGTCCCTATTTAATCTGTATATAACTTATATGTATATGTTTGTTTGTATCTTGCCTCCCCTATTAGATTATGACCTCCTTAAGGGCAAATGCTGTCTTTTGATGTTCTTTGTATCTCTCAAGAGCTTAGTACAGTGTCTGGCACATAATAGGCTCTAAATAAATGCTTATTGAGAAAATGATGGAAACTGGGGTTAATAAGGAACAACTAAAGAGTTTGTTAGAAAGGTATGACATTTTACCTAGATTTTAATAAGCTTAATTATCATGACAAGTAGGATATAGATTGGAAAAGAGAGAAAGTTGAGTCATGGAGACCAATAAAAAGGCTACAGCAATAGTCTAGGTGAGAGTTGATAAAAGCTTGTACAAAGATAGTGGTTTTGTGAATGGAAAACAGAGATATATATTCAAGATGTTGTGAAGGTAGAAATAATATATCTTAAAATAGTTTGGATATATAGAGTGAGTTTAAGAAGGAAATTTCCAATAACAATGAGATTGTGAACTTCGTGTCCTCTATAATAATAAAGAAGTGTGGAAAAAAGGAGAGATTTGTGTGTGTATGTGTGTATGTGTTTGAATATGTTGCATTCGAGATGCCTGTAGGACATCCATTTTGACATCTTCAAGAAGCAGTTGATGAGACAGAGACCAGGCTTGACCCAAGACACCAGCAGACAGAGGAACTTAGCCTCAAATTGTCCAGCCTCAATGGGACTGGGAAGAACTCAACTCCAACTAGTTGAACTGAATAGCTGCAATCTCTACATAATAGGAAATCTTCCCACCTCTGTAGAATGCTCAGTCCAAGACTGAGAAAGCTAAGTTGACCCTAGACTCAGTACGAGTGGGAAAGTACTCCCTCCACCCCAGGAAAAGTGGTAATCTTCAGCTGATAGACAAGACCAAGGAAAGACAATCTCCAAATAATAAACAAAGAAATGAAAAAGGCTGACACTAAAAAAAAATATCTCAACAAGAGAGATCATCACAAATATAAGTTCAGAAGAGGACAACAATACAAAAATGAAAATGTGTGAACTCTCAAAGAAAAATGTGAAAGTATGTCAATCTCAAAATGAACCCCTGGTAGAGCTCCAAAAAAGGTTAGAAAAATAAAAAACAAGAAAATTAGAAGAAAAATTATAAAAGGTGATAGAAAAAAGCCAGTGCTTTAGAACAAAAACTTTGAAGAAAACAGCTTTCTAAAAATGAAATACATCATCACAAACAGGAAAATCATGTCATTAGAAATGAAGTACATGCCCTTAAAGAAGGAAATCATTTCCTAAAAAGTAGAATTCGACAAATGGAAGTCAATGACTTCATAAAATAGTAGGAAACAATAAAATACATTCAAAATATGAAAAAAAAATAGAAGAAAATTTTAAATCTGTAACTGGAGAAACAATTGACCTGGAAAATAGATCAAGGATAGATAATTTAAGAATGATTAGATTGGCTGAAAACTATGACCAAAAAAATACTTGGATGCAGTATTAAAAGAAATTATCAGGAAAACCCTTAATTTTCTTGAACAAGAGGAGAAAAAAGAAATTGAAAGAATTCACCAGTCACCTCCTGAAAGAAATCCAAAATTTTAAAATCCCAAGGCTATTATTGTTAAATTCCAGAAGTCCCAAGTCAAAGAGAACATCCTACAACCAGTCAAAAAAATTTCAAATATTGTGGAATCACAATCAGTATTACACTGTATCTCATAGCTTCTATATTACAGGATCAGAAGACATGAAATAGGACACCTGCAAGGCAAAGGATCTAGATCTACAACAAAAAATCACCTACCCAGTGAAACAGAGTATGATACTCCAGGAAAAGAAATGGATATTTAATGAAAAAGAAGAATTCCAGGCATTCTGGACAAAATGACCAGAGCTAAAAAGTAAATTCAATAATCAAATTCTACACTTTAAAAAAGCATAGAAAAGTAATTAGAAAAAATCAAGGGAATCATTGGGATTAAATTAACTGAATTTCTGAATGTGAATGTGCTAACTAGGATATTTAAGAATTCTATAACATAGAAGTTAACTAAAGTATATATTTAAACGATAAAGGGAAACCATAGAGTTAAACTGATTACATTCTTTGCTTGGGAAAGGGATAACTAAAATATTAAGATGCTTATGGAATTAGAGATACTTAAGAGACTTTAATCCAATCAAGGAAAACAATGGAGTTAAACTGATTACATTACTAGTAATAAGTAATAACTAAGGTGTTTAAGATATTTATGGTACCCTGAGGTACCTAAGATACCTAAATTACTTGGGATGCTTAAATTTGTGAAGATATCTAAGAACTTTATCATTATTAGGGTAATGAATAGGAGCATACATAGACAGAAAGAAGGGGGTAAGTTGAATATGATGGGATGATATTTTTAAAAATCAAAGGATAAGATAGAGAAATATACTGGGAAAAGAGAAAATTAGAAAAAGTTGGAGATAAATTATCTTACATGAGGAAGCATAAAAGAATCAATACAATGGAAGGGAAAATGAGGGGATAACACGCAGTGCTTGAACCTTACTCTTCTTAGAATTGGTACAAAGTGGGGATAACTTCCAAATTTAAAGACAAGAATCTATCTTACCCAATGGGGAAGAAAGGGAGAGGGAACAAAAAATGGGGACAGACGCAATGAAGGGGGAATTTGGGTGGCAAGTAAGCAGTAGCAAAAATATTTGTGAACAAAGGAAGGCTGAAAAGAGAGCAAGAGACATATAAATGGGAAAAATAGCATGGAGAGAGCAGAGAGAGGTAAAAAAAGACCTACTTCTACAAAAAAGTATTTTTATTAGCTATTTTTGTAGTGGCAAAGAATTGGAAGTGGAGGGAGTGTCCATAGGTTAGGGAATGGCTGAACATCTTATGATATATGGTAATGGAAAACTTGTGCCATAAGAGATGAATTGGGTGAATTCATAAAAGTCTGGGAAGACTTGCATGAACCAATGCAAAGTGAAGTAAACAAAATCAGGAAAGCAGTGTATACAGTAAAAGAAATATTGTATGATTATTAACTATGAAGGAATAAACTATTACCAATAAAACAAGGTTCCAAGATAACCTCAAGGGACACATAATTAAAAAACTACTATCTATCATCAAAGTAGGAATCTGATTGCAGATCAAAGCATACCATCCATCACTTTATTTCCTTCATGAGTTTTTTATTGTATATGTGATATGTGTCTTCAGTCATGACATGGGAATATGGAAATATAGATTGCATGAAAGCACTGACATAAATTGTATCAGACTATTTACTACTTGGGGGAGAAGGGGAATGGAAGGTGAGAGAAAATCTAAATTGCAAAATATAAAAAAAATAATTGTCAAAAATGTTTTCTACAAGTAATTAAAAAAATAAAATTCAATAAAAGAAAGAAAGAAATAGTTTATGATTTATGAATGGAACTCAGGAGAATGATTAGGGCTGGATATATATATATATATATATATATATATATATATATATATATAGGGAAAATCATATGCAGAGTGCTGATAGGTATACTAGATTCTATTTAATAAATTTCAGTTAATGTTATGTCAGTTAAATAACAAGATCAGAAGTCAAGTTGAAGAGATTTTAAAAGCAAATAAAAGGATAATTTTAGTGGTATTGCAATTAGTGGTATGCAATATGAAACAATTTATCAATGAATTTAGCTGAGAAGAGAAAAATATAGGACTACATAATGAATATTTCAGGATAATGTGAGTTTTTTTTAAAGGATGGAGTAGCCATGAGTATTTTGGTATGCAACAGGAAATAATCAGTACATAGGTAGGAAAAGATTGAAGTTTAAAGAGAGTTGAGATGATGTGGGAGCAAATTTTGGGAGAGAAATAGATGGGAAAGGATCAAGGATAAATGTAGAGGTATTTTTCTTGGCAAAGAATAGGGTCACTTTTTCTTGAGAGAAGGATGAAGGTGTAGGTGGTAGAGAAGTCATATGAAGTGATAGAAGAGAAAAGAAAGAAAGTAAATGATCTCATTTTTTTGTTGTTGAAGTAGGAAGTCAAGTCCACAGCTGAGAATCAGAGCCTGCCATGGAAAGCTGGAGAAGAAATGAAAAGGAGTGGAGTGGGAATAGTAGCTATTGTGATTACAATAACAAATTGATTAGCGATATCTTAAATCATTGCCTCGCTACAGTGAGACTCCACTTTGGATCATGTAACATGCATCTGTAGTGGATCCAGTCTGTATGCTTATGTGCTTTTCTTCAGCTCTTTTTAGTAGCACCTGATATTAAAGAAGATAAGAAGATGAAAGATGAGAATAATTTAAGACTGAGTTTGGCAAGGCCTGGTCATTGATAGGACAAGGCTCAAGAGATCTAAGGATCCTCTATAGTGTAGAATTGAACTATTTTACCAAAAGGTCAAGTTAATGTAGGAAGGAGCATGTAATCAGTGCAAATGTGATGTGCTTGGAAGGAATTGAAGAGTAGAGAAATAGAGGTCATTCTGAGATCAAAGAATGTGAGTAAAGGTAAGTGATAGATTGATAAGTGATAGATCCTGGGACCAAAGTCCCCTTTTCCCCAATCCAGGCCCAAGACCAAAGTCCCTCTCTTCCCCTTTTGCCCCAGTACTTGCCCACACCTGAGACAAAAACTTCCCAGTAAAACCTGGCAGGACACCAAGATATTCCTGCCAGGACCAGAAAAATGACCTCCTTCCTCACTGACCATTATGCATGAGAACTTCCTACTCCCCAGACACTGAGGTTCCCAACCTTCTTAGGGCTATCCAATTATCTGGACACAAGGACCCCAACTTTTCCCAATAGAGATAGACCAGGTTACCTCATCTCAGACCATCACACTATAAAATATTGCCCCATTCTCTACCCAGGTGGAGACCCCTAGCCATCTACAGGTTTCCAGGCTCCCTCCTTGCTCTCCCTTCCTCCACACCCCCTTCCTTAATCACAATAAGGATTTGCTACATCATTCAATCTCTCTGTCTCATTGGCCTTGGGTTGGACCTATCAGTCAGATATGACAATAAGAGGTTATAGTCAGAAAAAGGAATTTCACTGTTCATGAACATAGATGTGGAACACATTTGGGTGATGGGATAATGAAAGATTTGATCATATTTATATATACCTGAAATATCATGGAAGAATAATCTAAGGGCATTGGGTAGGCTAAGGAATTGGGGAATTAAGAATAGTTGAGAGAGAATCATTATGTTTGTTGAAGTCTCCTAATGTCACTGAAAAGACAAATGAAGAGTTTGAACCAAAGTCAGAATTCATTCAAGAAAACAAAAAGAATATCTTGGAGGTTGGTAGATGAAGACTATTAGAATCTGGATTGGGTGATGGATTTGGATAAGATGACTTTAAATGGAGGAGATTTTACTGATTGTGGTAGATAGAGACCCTGGAAAGTGAAGGTAATATTGGAAATGGTAGAAAGGGATACAGTGTTGTAAGGTAGGGCAGAGGTCTCACTTGGTTTCAGAAACTGGAAAGACTGAGAATGGAAAATATTTAACAGAGGTGAGGTGCATAGTCAGAAAGGTGGGTTCAAACTGACAATTGTGAGGCCTTTCCATCATCCTACAGCTGCCAATTTCTAGAAATCCTGGGAAGCAGGAGAATGAAAACCTCTGACAGAAAAGCTAGAGTGATGTGCTGATAAATGCTCATGTCAGAATAAATTTATTTTTGGTTATGACTGATGCACATAAGTGTCTTAGACATATTCATATGAATATCACTAGTGAGCATGTCTGTCTATATTTCTTGGGAGAGGAAGACTGTTGGGACATACCAACTGAGCTAATATCTTCTTTGCTATAAGATAGAATGAATGATAGAGCATGATGACTTTGGATGTTACTAAAGGAGGCAAGCTCTCCTAGAGAACAAAGTCATGGAAGCTAGAGATGATTTAATGAAATAGAAAGGAAACTTGTTATTCCACCTGGTTAAATGATGGATGATGATGTATGAATGGTCCAGTGAAAGATTAGGGCTTACTGAAAAAGCAATATATCAATATTATTGAAGTCATACTATTTTTAGTTATTGAACCTTCTGTGCATGTGAACCTAAGTATAAATAATTACCTGAAATATCTGGTTTTATTATTTGTTTTTTTTATCAGTTGAAATAATTGACACCTTTCTCCTTCATTATGTGCTTTGAAGTCTGTCCATGAACATATCCTGATCTTGTGAACATATCCATTGTCCATACATAGAAATATTTTCATTTTATATGAATTTCATCTATAATTCATATAATTTCAAGGAATTATATTGCATGGGGGAGGGGAAGAAGAATGCATTTGAAGCTAATATCTCAATATTCTTGCTTGTCTGCTTTTAGGAGGGTAATCTGGTAGACACAGTTCCTAGCTTGGTCAAATGATGGTATTATTAGCCATCCTAGAGTAAAAAGATTAAAATGGCAGTGACTTCTAGAGACTTAGATTGATGACATACCACTTTTTTTTTTTTAATAAACCCTTACCTTCCATCTTGGAGTCAATACTGTGTATTGGTTCCAAGGCAGAATAGCAATAAGGGCTAGGCAATGGGGGTCAAGTGACTTGCCTAGGGTCACACAGCTGGGAAGTTTCTGAGGCTAGATTTGAACGTAGGACCTCCTGTCTCTAGGCCTGGCTCTCAATCCACTGAGTAACCCAGCTTCCCCCGACATACCACTTTTAAGAAGTCTCCTGACATATATGCATGACTATTTGGGTAGCTAATACCTAGATGTGGGCTCCTACAACTGAGTCATGCATCTAGAAATGGGCTTGACACAGCTATACAAATTATTGATTCAAACTTAACAGGATTTCTGTAAAAATCTGTACAACTTACTCTTTTTGCATCTAAGTAAATGAAGGCTCAGAGAGTGTTGGTAGCTTACCTAGGGTTTCCCAGACAGTGGTAGAACAGAGACTTGATACAATTCACCTATCATCCAGGTCAGAGATGTTTCTAGGACATTGATTATTTTATGAAATACCTTTATATATAGACACCTTCCAGACTTGAATTTAGGGTACTCACTTCTACACTTTTAGCTCATGGCCACTTTTCAATGATCCTACATGGCATGAACTACTAATCTTTATAAAGAATAATATTCAGCACTGTGACTCTGAACATTGACTTGGCACATAGTAAGTGTTGAATGAATGAATGAATAATTGTCTTGAAATGCAGTTTCCATGGTCAGGAGGGAGATCAGGTGAGGAAAGAGGAATAAATTCATTCAAGCCTCTCTCCAATAGGGAATCAATCCTATACAGTTTATTTAAACAATAGCAGGTTTTAAAATATACACTATACAATGTATAATTAGCTTGATACACATGTTATAATTAATAACAGCAATGAATGATATTTATATAGCACTTCAAGATTTGAAAACCATTTTATATGACATCATTACCTCTGGTTCTCAAATAACTCTATGAGAGGAGCAACATGGCATAGCTTTTGGGGACCTGTCTTTAAAAACAGATGTACCTGGGCTCAACTCCTACTTTTGACACATGTACCTGCTGTGCAACCTTGGGTACTTACTTAATCTCTCAGTGCTCTAGGTAACCATTTGAGTTGTGACATGCATTGTAACAGGGAATTTCTTTATCTGGGAGTTCCCTATACCAATGAAATCACCAATTTATAATCTATCCCTATCAACCCTATGAGGTAGGTAGTACATAGATTATTATTCCCATTTTAAATATGAACAACCTAAATATCAAAGAGTTTAAGGAACCTGAAAGTGATCACAAAGCTATTAAGCATCAGGGTTATGATTTTTTTAAATTTTAAATCCAAATCTATTTAATCATTCATGCATCCTCTATATAAATGAAAACACATATTAGAAGAATAAATCATGTTACTTTGGGCTTGATTTTTATTCTTTCACATTATTTCAAAACTAGAATTTTAATTTAAAATTCTTTTGGAACTTGAATGAAGTAGTTATGAAAAGCATATGTGACTATTTTATACATAATTCTTTCTGCCCTAACAAAGCATATTTCATTTTCTGATTATTTCATGACAGTTATAAATATTTGTATTTAATATCAAGACACAGTGGTATATGGAAAGAATACTTGCCTTGAAGCAGGAAGACCTGGGGCTAAGGCATATGCTGGGAGGAGTTCCTTTATTTCATGAAATGGAAAATTCAGGACCTGAATATCTGGGAAAAAAATCCCTTTTCCAATGCAGAGATATAAGGGAGCTTAGCTCCCCTTCACCTTTTTTAAAAGCATGCTTAGTGACTCCCCAGTCATGCTGCAAGGAAATTTGGTTGGATCAGAGAAACCTATGCCCATAGAAAGGTTGGTCATTGTACCAAAATTGTTTACCTGAACAAAGTTGTCCCAAGATGTGCCTTAATCATAGCAATCTAACCTACAACAGCTCAATTCTTCTATCTTTAAATTCTGAATTCATGGATTCTTAATCTCCTTGTTCCTCATTTTCTTTATCTGCAAAATGAGTAAATGTATAAATACTTTAGCATCCTTTTCTTAGGATTATTGTGAAGCTCAAAGAAGACATTATGTAAAACATTCATAAAAAACTACATAACAGAAGCTATTGTTTTCTAGTTCCTTGTTTGAGTTCAAGTTGATTTTGTATCCAATGTCCCAGGGCCACTCACTCCTAAAACCAGCCATGAAATGTGAGCAGGGCAATCTATGTCAAATTCTGTGTTTCTCTTTTACTTTTTTTTTTGTGATTTGAGAAGATGATGGGCACATTGATGTTAAATGGAACTAACAAAAAAGGAAGAAAATTACAAGTCCTGAAAATTTGAAAGGAAAAAAAAAGAGGCTCTAATCCCCAGCCGCTTCTTAAAATCCTGTCAAAATATAGTCCTTTGGTACATCAAGGTCAAAATAGTGTAGGTCAAAGATAGGTGGGGATTGAGTGTCTAAAAACAGCTTCCCAGAACACTGTGTGATGATGAGTCTTTGTTTTTGAGCCTGAAATAGCTTTGGTCATTTTTAGTTAAATGGCAGCAAAAAATAGGAAAGTCTATTTCAGATAAAATGCCTCAGAATAGGGGGTGTGATTGTTTCATTCCATGTGACACTGGGAGAACAGATGTGGAGCAACCCATTGCATTGGGGACAGCTCAGCCTTCAAAATGTGGAGAAGACATGAGAGAGACAACTGCAAAGAAAGCAAAGATGAAGCCCTTGGATGGCTGGTTGGAGAACTAAGAATCAAAGGCAGGCTGGTTGGGACTAGAAGGAGATTCCTCAGGGATGATTTACTTATTGTATTAATAGATGACGATAATCCAGGATAAAATTTAGATTATATTAACCCCATCCCCAAGGATTCATTTGACAACACAGTAAAATGGAAAGGCTGATGAATGTCTAATCAGGTTCAAATCCTTGC
The DNA here is from genome assembly GCF_027887165.1 of Monodelphis domestica. NCBI lineage: Eukaryota > Metazoa > Chordata > Mammalia > Didelphimorphia > Didelphidae > Monodelphis > Monodelphis domestica. The sequence continues at coordinate 50,497,500 of NC_077233.1, read as the reverse complement.
TCTGACAATTAATACCTCAGTGACCTTGGTCAAATAACTGTTATGGGTTTTAAGTGCAGAATTACATCCACTATATCATAGTGACTATACATATATCAGTTGTTCATTTAGTTTTTTGTTTTTTCTTGTTTTTGTTTGTTTTTGTAAACCCTTACCTTCCATCTTAGAATCAATACTGGGTATTGGTTCTAAAGCAGAAGAGTGGTAAGGGCTAGGCAATAGGGTTTAAGTGGCTTGCAAAGAGTCACACAGCTAGGAAGTATCTGAATCTAGATTTGAACCCAGGACCTCCCATGTCTGGGCCTGGCTCTCAATCCACTGAGCCAGCTAGTTGTCCCCTGTTCATTTAGTTTTAAATTCTTTGCTCCCAAGTAAGGTCATAAACTTGGGATAAACTGTACACATTTTCATTAGTCAGAGGGGAAATCTTTGATTTCTTTGAAGTTTGTCTGCCTTCACTGAAGCATACTGAATGACTGCTATGATTTTTCATATGGTTTTAGATTATTGCTGCTGCTGGACAGCTCCTCCCCCTATGATGTCCTGGATAATGGACTGGGCTTGTCCTCAGATGGCTGATACCCAGCCCATCTTTGGGCTGGTGCCTGAAACCCATCCAGCTTGATAGGACCAAAACTTTCATTCTGATGGTATAGACCTGGAAAATGCAAGGTCTCTTGTTTGGGGACTATCAGGAGGAGACATCTAAGGAGGATTTTAGGGTTATGCTTGATGCACTTATTTCAGACTTCAAAAGCAAAAAGAAAGTAATGGGAACAACAAGAGCTACCATTTACATATATTTATATATATAGCTATTTAATGTTTACATAGAACTTTATACATATTATTTTATCTTCACAGAAACCTTAAAAGGTAGGTGCCATCATGATCTCATTTTAAGAAGAAGAAACTGAGGCAGAAAAAGTTTAAGTGATTTGCCCAGTCATACAGCCAGTAAGTATCTGAGGTATTCTTTGACTTTATGTTTTCCAGATTCTATTTGTATCTCTCTATTATCTGAGCCATCTATCTGCCTCAGCTTCTATCAAGATATTCTAATTACATTTTATATGATGTAAGATTTCATTGGTATGGAGAACTTCCAATGAAGTCATTTTCTCTATCAAAAAATATTGAAACCACCTCAGCAATTTTTGACCTTAGAATGTTGCCTGGGTAAAATTGCTTAAAGACTGTTACATAGCCAGAAATAACAGGTGGAAGTTGCAAAAAAAGGGGTCTTTAGGCTTGATGTTAGGATAAAGCTAAAATTATTAACAAGAAGAATTATCCAAAAGGAGGACTGGCTGCTTCTAGAGGTGACAAGTTCTTTCTCCTTGGAACTCTTAAAGCAAATGTTAAGTGATCATTTGTCAAATAGATTGTTGTGTGGATGTTTTTTTTCAGAAGGAAAAGTTAGATACTGAAGTTTTTTCTTTTCTAAAATGCTACGACTTCATGTGTCAGACGTGGGACTTCAACCCAGGTTTTCTTGAATGCAGCCAGCTTTACATTTTCTACAGAACTCATGAAAATACCCAGATTTTTTTGTCTTGACATTTGTTTATACCATGCCTGGAATGCTTTCCTTCCTAACTTCCTTCTCATGCTTTCTTTGCCTTTCTTCCAGATCAAACAAGTTCATATTTCTGTAGGAGGCCTTTCCTTACCCTACCTTAACCCTACCGGGGTACTATCTGTTTCTTTCTGAGGTTAGTAGAAATATATGTGTTTTGTACATTTATATTCTATACTTGGTCATTTGAATCTTGGCTCCCCTATTAGAATATGAACTCCCTGAGGACAGAGACTATATTTTGTCTTCTTATTAATCCTGACTGACCAAGACAGTAATAAGTGAGTGTTGACTAATAAGCACCATTCCTACACTCCTGGATATATGTAATTTAGAACATTCTTATCTTTAGTTAGGTTGGAACATTTCTAATCTGTGTAACAAAGTTAGATCATTCCTCACCTGTCTTTTGGTCAATAGGCATGTAATAACATTTACTATGGGCCAGACATGTCATAATCCCTAGGGATACAAAGAATGACAAAAAAATTATCCCTGCTCTCAAAGAGCTTATATTCTATTGGGGAGCTAAATGCAAATAACTAGGAATATATATGTATATCTATGAAAATAACTAGGGATTTATATATATATATGCATTTGTATATGGGAATATATATACAAAATGCATATATATTTGTAAATGGGAATATATATATATATATACAAAATGCATATATATCACCTCTACATGTAGATATACTCATATGCAGCAGCTAGGTACTGTAGTGGATAAAATGTTGGGCCTATAATCAAGTAAATCTGAATTCAGACACTTGCTGTAGCTGTGTGACCATAGATAAGACACATAACTCTTTTTGCCTCAGTTTCCTTTTCTGTAAAATGAACTGGAGAAGGAAATGGCAAGTCATTCTAGTATCTTTCCCAAGAAAGGCTCAAATGGGATCACAAGAATAATAAATGCCTGAAATGATTGAACAATAACAAATATTGTATACACACAGACATGTATACATAGACATATTTATGTATGATGTAAATGGAAAGGTGTCAAAATTTAGAGAGGAGCAGAGCAATGACATCAAGCTCAAGCAGAAATGGATCTCTTTGGGTACTTATTAACTTAGAAAATGACAAATAAACATGTTTCTTTGAGTATATTTTATTTATTTTGTTAAATTTCTCAATTACATTTTAATTTAGTTAGTGTGGCTCATTTGGCCATGAATTTGATACTTCCACAGCAGAAGATAATACCAAAGTTGGGAACTTCAATCATATAAATGCTAGTGCTGTTCTTAAAAGCAATAGGAAGTTGGAAAATGAGAAGGATTTGGGGAAAAGACAGTTTCAATATAAAGAGTTTTTAGCTTGGAATATTTCTCACCTGTGGAACCAATTTAGAATATTCCTCTCTTCTCTCTTGAAAGAATCTGGTGAGTTTCCTGTTGTCTAAAAGATTGAATCTGAAGACACATATATCCTGTGGTGATTGTGTAAATGAGTATTCTATTTAGTGTTAGCCAGAGAACAAGTTAATCAATCAGCCAATTACCATGTATATATGGGGGCAAGGGGTAGGAGAAAAGAAAAAGTATATAATAGTCACTGTCCTGGCTCCCATTGCCTGAGGGCCTGAAATGCTTCATTCCACTCTTCCTGTATACTTCTCTCTTACCCTTAAGAGGATGCAGGGGTGGGTGTCTAGTCTCTTTGTCATTGTTTTAAACCCCTAACAATTTTGTTTTTCCAATTTTGCTTGTCCTGTGTACATAGTTCTTTTTAGAATTAAGTTGAATGTTAGTTCTACTTCACAGCCAAAGTAACTTTTACAAATGAATATTTACTTCAAAGGTATAGCAAGAACAACCATAAAAACAGCCACCCCCAACACTTGGGGGGGTCATAATCTTATTTTACAAAACCTTAGACTAGTAGGACATTAAGCCCACACCTTGATTCTATTCCTATATAGCATAGTCCCATCATGTTCCAAAGTCAAAGTTAGCCACCTGTCCTGGGGTTGCATTTCAGAATCTTACTTCTCAGGTCTTCTTGGTAGGACTGAAAGGAACATCTAGCCTGGTAGTCTGCCTCTAAGGTCATCATGGTTCAATTTCTTGAGTCTGGGAAGTATTCCATTTGTATCCAGAACTAAAAAGAACAAACAAAACAGACTAAAAACCCAAACCTAGTTCTGGAAGTCACAAAGTCCAACAGCTCAGTTTGTGGTATACATTTTGTGGGTAAAGAGAAGACTTTCATCCTCTTTAACCCTGCTGGAGAGAGAGAGGGGGGAGAGAGACCGACAGACAGAAATAGAGACAGAGACACACACACAGATAGATAGATAGATAGATAGATAGATAGATAGATAGATAGATAGACAGACAGATAGACAGACAGACAGACAGACAGACAGGACCAGAAAGACAGAGAGAGACATAGAGACAGAGACAGAAGTGGAGAGACAGAGACAGAGACCAGGAGGCAGACACAGAGACAGAAACAGAGAGACAGATGGTCAGAGACAGAGACAGAGAAAGACAGAGAGACAGAGACAGAAGCAGAGAGAGACAGAGGGGTATAGACAGAAACAGACAGAGACCAGGAGGCAGACACAGAGAGAGAAAGACAGACAGATGGACAGAGACAGACAAACAGAGACATAAAGAGAAAGAAAGAATATCTTAACAGTGGTTTTAAAGATACATCCAATTCTGGATGGTAGTCAATGTAAAAAGACTCTGCTCCCACATAGACATACTAGTCAGATTCCTACCATCTCCCACATGGGTGCTTCCACTTTTGGTGATTGGAGAATGCACTGAAGCCAAATTACAGATAAGAGGAGTATTAGAACTCCATACTTCCCATAAATAGATGAGGTCCGAATGGTGGATCATGGATTATGGAGGTTGCTTTATGGCATGAATAATTTAATGCCTTTATTATTTTGTTTCATAAATGTGGCATCCACTGAACATTTTTTGCTTAATAAAAACAATAGAGATTTTATTTGTTACATAATTTCATTTGTAGTATTATATATAATAAGTTTTAAATTAAAATGAATGAATTTTTTAACCAAAGACAATTTTTTTTATATTTTGGCAGTATGCTTATTTAATGAGAATACTAGTCAGGAACTGTACACACATATTCACACATACTCACAGATACACAGACACACACACATTAAAAGCAGTGTCAGTTTGGGAGTTCCAACACCCAACTCAATATAAAGCCAAATTAAAATTACTCAAATTATATAATGAAGAAATGTTTTTCACCCTCATTTCATTTCTGTCAAGAGACATTTTTAAAGTATGAATTTTTAATGTAAACTTTGAGACAACTTTCATTGTGGTGATTATGTGAGGTAACTGACTCTTCATGAACCAGGTCCAATCTTTTCTGATACATTAATGATTTCTTCCCTGACACTAAGTCAATAAACATTTATTAAATGCTAATTATGTGCTAGTTACTATGGTAAAAAAATATTGGAGATATTACTCTACCCTTGGGAAAAAATGAATTGCTTTACCTGCTGGAGAAGGAAGAGATGAGTTACAACCTTGGTTTCTGCCAAGGGGGCTGTATTTTGGGGAGAGTGTGATAGGATATGACCATAGGATGGAAACAGGGCTTAGTGAGAACCAGGACTTCTCTGTCCATTCCTTTTTCTCTTTTCTTCTAGTAGGTGATGAGCTAGCAGCTTATTGGCTTTGCTTTTACCTTTTTTTCTCTTTTGTTTGGTAACAAGAGCAGCAGTCTCTTGGTGCTGATCCAGCATTTCTCTTATCCTGTCTGGCCTTTTGGGGACTCTGGTCAATTGGTTTCATTGGTGCCACTTTTCCCTACTCTTCTCCTTTCCCTATACTTTTCCCTCAAGTTCAATGGAAGATTGGCATTAGATTCAATGCTCTGGACCCTTTTGTCTCTTCAGAACACTCTCCTGGTGATGTCATCAGCTCTAATGGGTTCATTTGGCATCTCTATTCACACAACTTCCTCTTATCCAGCTCAATTCTCTCTCCTGAGCTTCAACTCCACATCACCTACTGACTGCTGGACAGTTCCCCCTGGACAATCCATCAGCATCTCTAGCTTAGCATGTCAGAAAGAGAACTCATTGTCTTTCCCTAAGGGAGAACAAGCAAACAAGTAAAACCACTGCTCCTTCAAACTCTCTTATTCCTTTTGAGGATAGTATCCTCTTTTAACAGGTTCACAACATTGCAATAATCCTTGATTCCTGTAGCTTCCTCAAACACAATTAGTTCTAAGTCTTCTTGATTTTAATTCCATAATATTGTTTACATCTTTTCCCTTCTCTCTACTCATATATTGTTCAGGTCCTTAACTCCTCTGAGTGGAACTATTGTGATAAATCTCATTTCCTTTCCCTTAGCTAATGACCTTCCTCTTCCTCCCCCATCTGTACTACCCCGAGCTGTCAAAATAATCTCAAGAAACCAGAATAGCACATAACCTCAGGAAAAACAAACGAACACAGAGTCCATATGCACAATATACCCATACATATAGAAAATGAGTATGGAAGGTTCAGGATATTCTAGATTTTCGAAGATTATGAAACCAATGTAACTCTATTTAACTAGACAAATATTTAAAATACTTTATTCAGTAAGAAATACTAAAGACTTTTTTTTAAACCCTTACCTTCTTGACTCCAAGGCAGAAGAGTGGTAAAGGCTAGGCAGTGGGGGTCAAGTGACTTGCCCAGGGCCACAGAGCTGGGAAGTGTCTGATGCCAGATTTGAACCTAGGACCTCCCATCTCTAGGCCTGGTTCTCAAACCACTGAGCCACCTAGCTGCCCCCAATATTAAAGACATTGAGGAAGCATATAACCAAATGACATACTATTGTTATTATTTTTACCAAATCCTATCCTGAAAGTAGTTCTATAGGAAAACTTATTGCTGCTTTTTGGTTCATACTTTAAACCATCTAGAATCTGTACCATGATTTTCATATCAGATTCTATCACAACTAGTTATGTTCAGTAGGTATTGGTGGGCAGGGAGCCATTGCTAGTCATTACATTCTCAGAATGGACTTTTATAACCACTGAGTATTTATGCTTTTAGTATTCTCCAGTTTCCATTACCTGCCCTCTATCTAATTAGACTTATTGTCATTCCATTGCACATTAAGGCCTCCTGATATAGCATGTGACCTCACAGGTATACTTTGAGGGCCTTGATGACTAATTCAGAGGTAAATGACATCCAACTATGTGATTCTCTGAGTCACTCTAGATATATGCAATTATTCCAAAGCAAAGGCCATAGGATTTTAGTAATGGACTATGTATCTGTTTGAAAAAGATTTTGGAACTCAAAGAGGAAAAGAAGTATTTGATTTTTTTCAAGTACTGAATTAACCTATTCTCCTTGAATAGAATTTCTATCTCACTCCTCTTTTCTCCTCACTGCCTTGAGAAAAACTCCCTGCCCATTTTCTCACAAAATTCACTTGAATTCATGTTCCATTTATTTAATGGAGGTTTTCTGGATTTTGCCAACTGTTCTTTATATCTTTTTTATTAAATAATTATGTATTAAATCACTGACATATCTTATCCCTATAAGAGAATTTAAGCTTCTTGAGGGCAGTAATTATTTTTTAAATTATTTTTTAAAATTTAAAACTGGGGGAGGGGATCTGGGTAGCTCAGTGGATTGAGAGCCAGGCCCAGAGTTGGGAGGTCCAGGGTCCAAATCTGGCCTCAGACAGTTCCCAGCTGTGTGACCCTGGGCAAGTCACTTAATCCTCATTGCCTAGCCCTTATCACTCTTCTGCCTAACCCTAAGCAATATACAGTATTATTACAAGAGGGAAGGTAAGGGTTTTTAAAAATAAATAAATAAACAAATTTATCCCTCTTTCTTTCTCCCCAAACCATTTACATAATTCCTCACTGCCTTCCTTTCCTACAATCTTTTATAACAAGATGATCACAATGAAGTGAACTTTCACCTTTCCAAGATTAACCCCTTTATATATGCCATTGATCCCATCATTTCCCACCTTCCTCAGAAAATTACCACTTGAATCATTCTCTCCCTGTCTCTGTCTGTCTCTCTCTCAGCTACCAGCTTCTTCCTTACTGCCTTCAAACATAGTCAAGTTTTCTCTATCTTTACAAAAATGATTATACTTCATCCCTTAAACTATCATCCTACAGATCTACCCATTTTTAGCCAAACTCCCAGAAAAAGTTCTATATACTTCCTGCTTCTAATTCCCCTCCTCTCCACTTCCATTTAAAATCTGTCTTCTCTCCTCATCACTCAACTGAATCCCAAATTACCAAAGATCTCATTATTGCCAAATCTCTAATTGTCTATATACAATTCTCATACTTCTTGACATCTCTACTGCACTAAACACCATCCCCCTTTGGCTTCTATTGCCTTTCCTGGATTTTCATGATACTACATATGACTGATTCTTCTTATACTCACCTAACTCCCTCCCTTTTTTTTACTGAAATTATCTATATAAACCCCATAACTCAGGCTTTTCTGTCCTTTCTCTATGCTCAATGAAACACAGGTGATGAAGGGATACAATCCAAACATGGGGGACAGGCAGTAAAAAGGCATACAAAAGAGGGACTGAGTGGTATATGTGAGGAAATTTAAAAGGGCATAGAGTGAGAGAAAGGGACAAAATGAGTCTAGAAAGGTGGGTTGGTACCAAGTTGTGAAGGACCTTAAAAGACAGAAATTTATGGAAGAGATCATTAGAATATTTTGAGTAAGGAAATGACATATTCCAAAGTACATAGTTTGGCAGCTGCTAGGGAAAATGACTGCACTTCCTCATCACCTCTGCTCCAGCATTGCTCACCTTCTTCAAGTCTGTGGCACATTAGCTTCTACACAAAACTTCTTTTGATTTCTTTAATTACCGATTTCCTTACTTTTCTAACTACCTTTTATTTAACAACTTTTTTATTGATTTATTCTGTATCTGCTCAATTGTTTGTTTCTCTTGAAAGAAAATAATCATTGATAAAAGAGATCATTTAATTTACTTTGTCCTTTTATCCCCAGCATGTTTCAAAGTACCTGACACACAGTAAACCCCTAATAAATACTTTTTGACTGAGTGATTAATTTCCAGGCTTGTACATTTTTCCTGTTCCTAAAAAACCATTCCTTTCCTCTCTCACCAATAAGAATATATAGTCTCTAGTGCCAAATACAAAAATAATTATGGCTAAACATGTAACTCAAAGAAAATTAAAACTAATAAGGTAATATATATATATATAATTAAAGCATTAATAAAACTCAGATACCATCATCATAATCATTATATCATCACCATCATTATCAGGATCATTGTTGTGAAAAATATTAAACAAAACTAAATAGTGCAGTGGCCAACTTTGAGGATATATGTAATATTCTATACCTGTGATCCTCTACATTTTTATCAAGAGTATCACCATATTTTTATTATTTGTCCCCTGGAACCAAAATTGTCTTTCTATTTAAATATAAATTCAGATGTCTTGATATTTTTAAATTTTTATTTACATTACTGTTGATATCACATATTTTCTTTCCTGATTCTATTTTCTTCCCTTTGTATCAGTTCCTACAAGTCTTCCAATGTTTCATGAATTTCTTTCATCATTTATCATGGTGCAATAATATTCCATTGCATTTACATACCACAATATGGTCCACCATTCCACTATCAATAGGTCCTTCCTTTGTTTTGGGGTTTGTATGTTTTTGCTTCTGTAAAGAAGGCTGACAAAAACATTTGGGTATGCTCTGTTGAAAGATTGGTGAATAAAAGAATATGAAGAGTTTAATGACGTATTTCTCATTATTTATGGATAGTGCTATCTTCTGAACTCCCATTCACCTTTGAGACTCTCTGATTCTTTGATTTGAGGTATTTTTAACTGAAGACCCAGCTGAGGTCATAGACTTAAGAGATTAATAAATATTTGTTTATTGATTCTTTCATACTTTCCAGGTTGAAATTATTGAATCAGGACATGCTTTTATTTTCAGTGAATAAGGATCAACATTCTATAATCATTCTTTTACTAGCAATCTCAAAGACCAAAACACCAAACCTCCAAATTCAGAGTTTACAATACAATCATCTCAAAAGTAAAATTGTGGTGCACTGCTAACTCATTTTATTTGTCCAAGGTCAAGCATGATTCCCTAGATATGATGGCCTAACCCCCAAGTTACTGGAATGAATTCTGAAGCCTCACATATCACCCTTTTGATTAAAGTATAAAAGCTTTTCTATTCTATGTAAAGACAAAATCTAATCTTCCCCTTTCTTCTGTAGCATCTTGGATTAAGTCACGAGCAGTGGCCACAAATAGAATGCTAAGTGAGGGACCATATGGCAATGTCTACTTTAAAAAGCCAAAAAAAGCACCATAAAAAACTCTATACAAGTGTGAAAGAAGGAAATCCCTTAAAGAAGGATATGTGTGTGGTTATTTTCAATTTTTGTATATTGAGTGTGCTGATTAGCTCCTCTTTACAAAGATGCTCTTGAACTAATTAAATTAATTTGAGATGAAACTTTGGCTAATCTCCATATCCTACTCAAGTAGAAGTATCTGATACTTAAAAATGTAAATTGGACTAGATTTTCGATGGGCTTTTCATCTTTTTACTCAACATTATTAAGGGGCCAGGTCCCTAATAAATAGATAAAGGAAGGAATAGTGAAAGGGACAAGCTAAGTAAAAGTCAGGATATAAAGGCCAGACTTTGTCTCACAGAGCTGAATTATGTCATATTGAAAACATTTGAAACCCTTCAATAGTATAGAAAAAGCAAAGCTTAGATATCAGCAAAAAGAATGAAATAAAAAAGAAAGTTATCAGGTGATGTTCTCCTCAGTCTTATCTCACTCTACTCCCCTCCCTTTCTCCCCCAATCTATCAGCTCCCTAGGTTTTTGTAACACAATCTCTGTTTCTTGCCCCCATAGTTCTTTGTGATGTCCTATATTCAAAAATTGTTAATCAAAGCTTTGGAAGCAAATCTCCCTACCTTAGGCTAATTATCTCTCTTGGTAACAAAGTGCATTATTGTTTATCTTTTGTGGTAGTTATTGGATTTCTATTATTTCTATATAAGTGAATTCCAACTTCAAAACATAAATATTACATTTGGAGGAATGCAAGTCAAGATCTTCGCAATTAGCATTTATTCTTGCCAATGGGTCCCATTACCCACATGTAAACTTCTTTGTCAATTGTTTTAATTTTCTTCAGTATGAATCTTAAACTTTAAAACTGTTGATTTTATTAAAACTGTCCATTTTTAATAAACACATGTGCCTTTAATAGTGAAAAATGAAAGATGTCATGATGGAGGATAGTTCTATTAAAAAATGAGCTGGCAGATAAAAATGGAGGCCCTCCAGTCTTCTGCTCTTCCTACTCTACTGAGTAAACCTAAGAATTTATATGTCTTATGACATCAAAGGTCATGAGAAGTATATCTGTATTAAGATATTCATACAATTATAAGAATTGCTCACACTATGATGCTTTACAGTTTAAAATGGCATTTATAACTAGTACCCTATGAGTTTGAAAGGTTCAGTGAAACTATGAACTCACTTTTCCAAAATGAGGATGGCTATATCTTCTCTTCATGATTCTAAGGAAACCCCTGAAGGGCAGTGGAATGACTTCCTATAATGCTATTGGCTCAAGCTCCCTTTCTAGTGTGTTCTTTTCATGGTTAATTGCCAGTGATTAGCACTACACTTCAACTTGGAAAATTGATTAGCACAAAGGAATACTTACTCAGACACCATGTCAAGAAGAGAAGTACAAAACCTATGCCCAACATTCCATGTACACAACCTGGGGAGCATACTCTTTAATTCATCACTTTGGTCCTTAGGAAGAATGGCTTTAAATTGAATTGAATTGAAAGGAGTTTCTACTTACTTCTCTGCATCAAGTTCTCTTTTAAATGAAGGATTACTGATTGGTGGATGAGTTAATTTCTTTGCTTCTGTTAGACTAGATTTTACTAGGCAGGCAATTCATGACTTTGCTCCTTAATATTTGGCTTCCAGGAAATCCTGGTTGTATTTGGCCACCAACTTAACCCTTTATTCATATTAAGTAGAGAACATTCTTATATCCCAATTTACAGTTAAAGAAACAGAACAAGAGATATCAACTTACTTATGATCTTACTTATGACTTACTTATGATCATCAACTAGAAAGAGATGGCTCTAATATTCAAAACTTGGTTTCTTGACTCTAAGTAGAGATTGCAAGTAGAGAGAGCACTGGTTTGGGACTCAGAGGATCTGGCTTTAAATATATTGAAATCAATCATAGTGAGCCTAGATGTCTAAGGTTCCTTTCAGCTCTGATTCTATGATTACATGACCCAGAGAAAAGGAAATAAAATATATCAAATTGAATATATCAAAAAATCAATATCAAAACATAACAGACTATACTTCACATCTCATCTAGTCATCTAACTAGGTCATCTTGCCCTACTGTCATTTATGTCCCCTCTTACTCCTGGTTTTCTACTTTCTGCTCAAGACAAAGTAGTAAGATAACTACCACTGATGTTTCTGTAATAGTTCATGTAAGTTGGCTGCCTAGTGAATCAAATCATGATCTCTGACTTTCTCGAAAAAAAAATCCTTCTGTTTCTACCATTTCTCTATTCTTTCTACCTTTTCTAATTAGAATTTAAGCTTTTTCAAGGTAGAAGGAATGTTTGATTTTGTATTTACATTCTGAGTTCATAGCACAATGTCTACAGTATAGTACATATGTATTAAATGCTCATTCATTCATTCATTCATTCTTCCACTTCTTTTCTACCAAAATTGTGATGTCATGCATTCTGTAAAAAGGATAACATTTCTTGGTGCAAAGGAACTTCACAATTTTTACAAGAAACAAGGTTTTCCACAGACAATATTTCTCTACCAAAGGTTTCATCAGCTACTAATTTCACAGTTGATAAAAAAAACAATATATAGAACAATGGATAAATGTGGCAGAAGAAACATTCCATGCAGAATGAATGAAAAACTTTTGTTTATATGTCTTCAAAACTTCAAACATTTTTTTTCAACTAAGTTCTTAGTTACTCATTATCTCCTTTTATTTCTCTCCTTGATGTAACCCTCTTCCATTGTATATATACATATATATATATATAATCACTTGATTTTTATTGTTAATATTCATGAATCATTTACTGAGGATCTACTATGCATAGAATTTGAGGATATTCAGATGCTGATTTGGGACAATGACCTTCCTATTGCTCCTCACACTTATTTAAAGATGGTTTAAATGCTATCTTTCATGTCTAGAATGATCTCCAACCTTAATTTCACCTCTTAGAATCCTTAGTTCCCTTCAAAATCCAGGTCAAATTCCACCTACTATAAGGTCATTCCTGAATCGTCAACTGCTAGAACTTATATCCCAAAGATAATGTATTTATTTCAAATATATGTTGCATTTACTTACATGAGTACATGTTGTTTCATTTAATAGAATGTAAGCTTCTTGAGAGCAGGGATTATTTAATATAATTTCTGCATCTCCAATACATGTCTTGGTCTTGGGCACTAAGTAGGAACCTAGGAGATACTTGTTTAAATGTTTGACTTCTGAGGTTGGACTAAAAGGTGTTGTTTACTTGAAAACATTCCCTCCATAATTTTTACTGCAGAGAAGTTGGGTATCTGACTGCCTGCTTCTAATTCCCTGAAGTTACTTAGTGGCACAAGGAAGAGGACACAAAATGACAAACAGAACAGGTGAAAACAAATATATGGTAATATAATTTGGGGTTTTGGTTTTAAAGGATTACTCTTTTACAAAAATGAATAATATGGAAATGAGTTTGAGTGATAATATATATGAATAACTCAGTGGAATTGCTTGTCAACTCCAGGAATGGGGGAAGGATGAGGAGAGGAAGAAAATGCGAATCATGGAATCATGTAAACATTTTAAAAATAAAAGATTTAATAGAAAAAAATAAACTTAAAAAAATAAATGAATTTTACCTATTTAAGAAAATTAGTATTTGGGGGCAGTGCATACTATTTTATATAATAAATGTCATGGAATTGATAGAATTTTAAGTTAAATTTTATAGCATGAAGCATGCAAATTCTTTCATTTTACTAGTAAGGAAACTAAAGACCAGGGAATAAGTCAGTTGGTTGACAAAAATTTTTAATGGACTGACTATGTGTGAGGCACTGTGCAAACCACTAAAGACACAAAGGAATATAAAATGATCCTTGTTCTCAAGGAGCTTACAATATAATGGGCAAAGACAGGTAAATAAGAAGGTGTACCAGTTAAAAATTAGGGGGAGACTGAGGCAGGTAGAAATTAGTTTCTCTCTGCAAGGAATATTATATTTTTATGAGTTTTATTAAAGATTAAGGATTAAAGAAAATATAGGATAAGAAAACAAGTGTCTAAGTCACAGAGAGGCCTAGACACAACTTCACCTACATTATGAAAAGAGCCACCTCTGCTCCAAAACAGAAGTCCAAAAGACCCCTCAGTAGGCGGAGAACTCCTTTAAATAATCATTTGTGCTCTCGCACAGAGGAGAATTCAGTGTGATTACGTAGCACTCTGGGGAAGTGGAGCAAAGGATTCTGGGGATTGGAGTCCTGGATTCGAGTCTATTTTTATAAAGGTATATGTAAGATTATCTATTTGTCTGTCTGTCTGTCTCTGTCTCTGTCTGTCTGTCTGACTATCTATACCTATCTATCTATCTATCTATCTATCTATCTATCTATCTATCTATCTATCTATCTATCTATCTATCTAGTTGAAAGATATGACTCTCTGAAAAGAGAAGTTACCAGTAGCTGGGAAAAGTAGAAAACAACTCCTACCAAAAGTGAGGCTTAAAGTTAAGAGGTAGTCTGAGAGTTGGTGATGGGGGCAAGACCATTCTAGGCATGGGTTGTAGCCAATGCAAATTCCCAGAGCTAAGAGATAGAGTATCACATGTAAGGAACTGCAAGTAGGCCAAGACTGTTGGATCATAGAAAGCTTGGCAGAGGTGGGAGTGGGAGCAGTAAAATATAAGAAGACTGGAAAAGAAGGAAACAGCTTATAGGTCATAAAGAGCTTTAAACAGGTTATAAAAAGCTTTAAATATGAGGTAGAAGAGCTTATATTTGATCATGGAGGTAACCTTGTAGCAAGTTGAGCAGGGGGTGGCATTGTTCAACCTACATTTTAGAAAAGGAATAGAAACTACATGTTCCAAAATATTTATAGCAGCCTTTTTTGTGATGACAAAGAATTAGAAACTGAAAGGATGTCCATCAACTAGGGAATAGCTGAACAAGTGGTAGTACATGCTTGTAATGGAGTAATATTTTGCCATAAGAAATGACAAGCGATGATCACCAAAAAACCTGGAAAGATTTACATGAAGCGATGCAAAAGGAACTATAAGAACTAGGAGGAAGTTATACACAGTAACAACAATAGTGATGACCAACAGTAAACTTAATTATTAGCACCTAAGGAATGGATCTAGGACAACAAAAGCACATCCACCATCATAGAAAGAATGGATAAAATGCATATTGAAACAAACCTTTCATCATTTTATTTCTTCCATAGATTTTCCTCTAGTGTAAGCAATATGTGTCATTTCATTTGATAACATACATGCAATCTATATCATATTATTTGCCTTCTTGGGGAGAGGGAGTGGGAGAGAAGAGAAAAAAGAATAAGATATAGAATTTTGGATGTAACTGATGTGAGAATTTATTTCTAATATTTATTACAATGTATTTTATGTTTATAATAAATCACATGCATTATATTATTGCTCTCTTACATATTATATTATGTTATATATAAAAGGTAACAAAAATATAAAAATTACCATGGCAGCTAAGTGGGGGGTGAAATGGATAAGGAAGATAATTGAGGAAATTAGTCAATATGCATTTATTAAGAAGTTACCATTTTCTAGGCTTTGTGATAAATTCTATGAATTAAAAAAGGTCATAATAAATTCATGCCCATAAAGAACTCATTTTCTAATGGCAGAATAGTGCAATAGTTCAAGCATTGGGCAATGAAAGCTTGAGATAAAGTTCTTGTGGTATGAGGGGAGAGAAAGGGACATATGTGAGAGATGTCAAAGTACAGATGATAAACCTTGGATATGTGTAGTGATTAAGATGGAGGAGTCAAGAATTTTATTGAAATTGTGTTACTGGGTGATTGGAGAAATGGTGGGGCCTTAATTGTAATAGGGAAGTTCAAAAGAAGGAAGAGTTTTAGAAGAAAGATAGTGAGTTCTGTTTGTGACATGTTGAATTTAAGATGAATATTGGACATAAAGTTTGAGATATCAAAAAGACAGTTGGTGATGCAAGACTGGAAATATTAAAGATTATATATATGTGTGTATATATATATAGCTTTAATCTTAACTATACTTAAGAATAATCCTTATAATATGTAATATAATGTAATAATTCTTATTCTTAATGTATATACACATATATGTACATTTGAAGTAGTTGCATAGAAATGAAAATTGAACCCATGTGAGCTGGTGAACTCATTCAACAAAGAGAAGAGGCCCAAGATATTGACTTTTTGAACAATTTTTAGCAAGTAAGTTTGACATGCAAGAAGAATCAGTAAAGGATCCTGAGGAGCAGTCAGATGAGTAGGAGAATCCGAAGAGGACTGTTATGAAAATCCAGAGAGGAGTTAGCTTCCAGGAAAAGATGACTGAATGTCAAATTGCATAGAAAGCTCAAGAATAATAAAGACTGAGAACAGGCTGATAGATTTGGCAATATAGAAATCATTAGTTAATTTTCAGGGGGCAGTTTCAGTTGATTGAGAAGGTCAGACATCAGACTGCAGAGGGCTTAGAAGGGGATAAAAAAAGTACTGGTTTCAGGTGGTTTTCTCAAAAAGTTTAGCTGACAAGGGGAGAAGAGATATTAGGCAATAGCTAGCAGATATGGTAGGATCAAATTAGGGTGGTTTTTTAACATTATGTTGTATTGGTAGGCAATAGGAAAGGAGTCAGGGTCCAGTAGTTAGGGAGAATATAAATATAAAAGAATCATGTTGTTAATGGGGCCAATCTTTTTGGGGAAAAAAAGCAGAATGAGATGGGATCAAGGATGCACATAGGAATTTTACAAAGAGGGCCACCTATTTGTTTGAGACGAGCAAAGGAGAAAGCAGAAGAAGATATTTTAATGAGTGAGGAGGAAAGACTAGTTCTCAGTAAATATACTCAATATTTTAATAGTAAATCATAAAGATGAATTTGACTTGGTCCAAAATGTTAACATGCCTTCTGAATCATCAAAAATTTTAATTGTATTATTTTAGGTATAAATCTCCATTTTTTAACTGATCATAGATATAGAGCTATGAGGGACCTTAGATATCATATAAGTCCAGTCCCTTATTCTGTTACCAATTTCCTGTTCATGCTTGATAATGGAGAAAGTGCTATTCAAGTCATTCTTTATAAAAGGAAAAATGAATAGGAAGACATATCAGCTTTAGCCATGGAAGTTTTAAGAGGATGAATAAAAATTGGACATAGTTCCATCAAGGGCACTAGTCTGTAGTTTTTGATGAAGTCTTAAAACTGAGTTAGAGATAAATGCTTCAACTTCACCATTTGGCAGGTTATTCTCCTTGAGTAGAGTGAAAAAAAAAGCCACCTTTCAAATTTAAGGAAAGGATCTTAAATGTCAAAATGTCTGTCACTTTCCAAATAAAACTTTCCACTCAAGAATAAGAAGAATGTTACCTTTGATCCATTCGATGTCAAGTCTGAGGGGAATATTGATGACTTTAGTGAGCTGACAAACGAAGACAAACATTTGTGAAATATGCAACAAATTTGTAACTTGCCTACTTCAACTCAACCAGCCATTACAGAAATAAATACACATTGGGTCAAAATTAAACAATGTAATTTAATCTAATCAAATTCAATTGAAGAAGCATTTATTAAGCACCCAGTGTATGCTACCACTTGGAGATGCAAATACCAAAATAAAATGTTCTGCTTTAACATTTTTACTTTCTGTTATGGAAAGGAAGTCACCTCTAACTTGGACATGCCATTATAGCTAAGTAATCTTCTAATTCCTCAGCAAGAATGTAAGCTTTTCGAAAGCAGGGTGGTTTTCCTTTTTCCTTTTCATTCATAGCACTTAGTTCAGAATTGATACCTAGTAAGGGCTTAAAAATATTTATTATTTATTGACTTGCCTCTACTAACAAATGGGACTGGACAATAACAGCAAAACTTTGATTTACCAGGAGGGAACAAGCATTTATAGGGTGCCTGCTCTGTGCTAGGCATTGTACTAAGCCCTATATGAATATAATCTCATTTGATCCCTTCAGCAAAACTATGAAGTTGGTGTTATAATTTTATAATTAATTAAATGCAGGTATAAAGAAAAATGAATTTCCCAGGGTCCCTAACTTGTGGAACCCCTGGTTTTCTTCTAGACTTAGCTAACCTACCACCTTCTACATGGACTTTCCTCATCTACACAGCTACTGGTGTACATTATCCCCAAAGCACCTGGTAATCATTTTCTATGATGCATATTTTATCTCTTTGTGTTAATGTGTATGGGTTGTCTCCTAGATGGCAGTAACTACTTCACTTTTGTCTTTGTATTCCTAGCAGTTGGCTCAGTGCCTGACACAAAGAATCTAATACGTGCTGATTGATCATTGATTCATTTGTTCCCCATATGGGAGTTTTGTAAATAACTAAAGCCTTACCAACTTCATCCAATTCATATAATTTCCTAGAGTACATCAGGGAAATTTTAAATTTTGTTTTTTTCTTTTGTTAATATTTAACATATTTCTCCAGTTTATTGAAGTGAGTAAGCCACAACTAGTTTATCCATGATTCAATGTTATAATTACAGACACCAAAGATTGGTGGAAGTTACCACAGGGATGTCCATGGGATTATTGACATGTATAATGCTGTTTACCCTTATAAAACATTGTCTTGGATTTTTGTGCCCTTTAAGTGTATGTGTCTAGTTTTTTATGGATTTCTTTTTTATCTGCCCTAGCATGATTAAACTGTCACCACTCTTCACTTTGTGCTTTCTTCTTCACATCTATCACCTTCTCATTGTCTGTTGTTAACCTGTTGTAGGCTGGACAATAAGATAACCAGGATTTTGGAACTGTATGGTAAGCCTTTGAAATCTTAGAAGTGGTGCTGGGAATGAGGACAATCCTTGAGTCCCATCTCCTTCAGAATTCCCAGTCAATCTTGTCTCATTTCTGTCTCCTGCCTTCCCTGGTTCCCTTCAGATCCCAGGTAAAAATTCCACCTTTTATAGGCAAACTTTCCCAATCCCTCTTAATTCGAGTACCTGTCTTTTTGATGACATCCCATTTATCCTACATAGAACTTATTTGTCTGTGGTCATTTATGTGTGGTCTCCCCCTTTAGATCATGAGCTCTACAAGGGTAGTAATGTGCTCAGCACAGGGCAAGGCACAGAGGAAGTGCTTAATGAATGCCTTTTGGCCAAAAGACTAATGCGTAAGTATGTGTGTGTAATAAATCTTGGTTAGAATCAGCAAATCATATGACAATTCTTCCATCATAGCCCATTGCCCTAAGTGTAGATTTCTACAAGAGAGATTTTCACAAAACCAAGTAGAGACATTTCTCTGATGTTTACACAGTCATTCTTTTTCCCCTTCACTTAATGTAGTTTGTATCCCAATAACTTTTGGAGACCATTTAATACATGTGCATTTCCTGAGTGATTATTTCAATTTATCATATATCATACCATATATCATATATCATATATATTGTTTGCCTACCATTTGATAGTATAATATCACCAGTAAATCTGTATTCCAAAGAGATAAAAAAGTAAGGAAAAAAAGGAAAAAGGACATATTTGTACAAACATATTTATTGTAGCTCCTCTTGTGGTAGGAAAGAACTGGAAAGTGAGGAGATGCCCATCAACTGGGAAATGGCCAAACAAATTGTAGTATGTGGCTATAATGGAATACTACTGTGCTATAAGAAATAATGAGCAGGATGATTTCAGAAAAACCTAGAAAGGCTTACATGATGCAAAATGAGGTGAGCAGAACTAGGAGGATATTGCGCACAGAAAGAGCAATATTACAATAACCAACTATAAATGATCTAAGATAATTCTGATGGACTTAGGATGAAAACCACTCTCTACTTTCACTCAAAGAAATCATGGAAGTTGAATGAAGAAGAAATAATTCTATCCTCAATTTATTTTCTTCATTTTTTGAATATGTATCTTCCACAATACAACCAATATGGAAATATATTTTGTATGAAATGATATGTATAATCTATATCAAATTACTTACTGTCTCATGAGGGACAGAGAGAATTTAGAACTCAAAATTATAGAAAACTAATGTTAAAATTGTTTTTATATGTCATTGAGGAAAAATAAAATTTTGAAAAATAGATTTATCTTGTCTATATCTTGTTTGTATGGACAACTTGGTGGTACAGTGCAAAGAGCACCAGAGGAATACCTGAGTTCAAATCTGACCTTAGACACTTATTAGCTGTGTGATCCTGGGCAAGTCACTTAACCCTGTTTATCTCATTTTCCTTATCTGTTAAATGAGCTGAAGAAGGAAAAGAAAAACCCCCAAAGAGGTCAGGAAGGGTTGGACTTGAGTGAAATAAGTGAATGGTAACAATTTTGTTTGCATGTAGTTGTCTGTATTAAACTGTGAGTTCCTTAAGGCTGGTGACTTTTTTTTTGCCTCCCTCCTCCAATGGTTACCATGATACCTGGAGCATAGTAAGTATATAAGAAATGTTTTCTCTACTTCTTGCCTTGATTTCCAGATTCATAAGGTCCACTGTGAGGGAGAAAAGAAAAGTAGTAAAATATTTTCTCCCTTTCTATGCCAAGGAAGAAAATAGCTCTATAAAATACTTAAGTACTTGATTTGGGAAATGATGATGGAAATAGGAAATTAGGAATAGGATTACTTTGTGGTTTCCATGGAGCAAACCATTCATATCTCTAGCTTTGAACATCCCTTTTGTTTTCTCCTTGTTCTGTAAAATGTAAAAATAATTTAATAATAAATTGGTAAGATTAAAACAAATAAGAAATAATTTTAACATTAGTTTTCTAAAATTCTGAATTCTAAATTTTCTCCCTCCCTCTCTTCATGAGACCACAAGCAATTTGATATAGATTATACATGTGATATCATATAAAATATAGTTCCATATCATGTTTCACCACATATATCAGGGGCCCACGTGCTCTGCACAGTGATTAGATCACACTTTTAAAAGATGGGGAGGGGGGAGCTGGGTGGCTCAGTGGATTGAGAGTCAGAACTAGAGATGGGAGGTCCTAAGGTCCTGAGTTCAAATTTGGCCTTAGACAATTCCCAGCTGTGTGACTCTGGGCAAGTCACTTAACCCCCATTGCCTAGCCCTTACCACTCTTCTGCCTTTGAAGCAATACACAGTATTGACTCCAAGATGGAAGGTAAAGGTTTAAAAAAAAGAAGATGGGGAAACATTCCAGCTGTGCCACTCACCTCTTCTTTAAGGTCTATTTATGGAGAAAATGCAGAATTTGATATAATAGAGTTATTTATCTGCCTCTGAGGTCTTCCTCATTAGGGTGCCCTGAGACCTAGTACTGAAGTTTGTCTTTGGAGTATTTATTGTAAGACTATTCACTTAGTCAACTCTTTTTCTTCTTATAATTATTTTTTGGTCTACACCTGAGATTTCACCATTGTGGAAAATCTCCAGTATTCCCAACCACCAAATTATAGGATGCTAATGGTACTTCATTAATTACACTCCCTCATGTGGGAGATCTAAAAGGATCTTTCTTTTTGCTGAATAGAAGAAAGGGTAGATATAGTCATAACCTACCTCCTGAGTCTGAGTGTTTGCATAGACTATCTCCCATTCCCAGAATGCTCTGCTCCTCACCTCAGGCTTTGAGACTCCCTGACTTCGAAGATTTTTAAATTACACTTACTTTACATTAGATACGTCATACATTACATTTCCCTTACATTTCCATTATGCTTTGCATTTATTTATTTACATACAGATTCCTCCCCTCCTCACTATCAGGAAGTAAGCTCCGTGAATTGAGGAGTTTCATATTTTTCTTTTTATCACCATTGCCAAATGTCAGTGTCTTGCACATAGTAGGTATTTTAGTAATGTTGAAGCAAATTGGAGGGTGGAATTCACTTGCACTAGTATTAATATATTATCAAATAACATTATTTTATAATATATTCTAATTAATCATAATACATGTAATTAATGAAACATAATATACTCATAATATAATAATAAAATAATTAAATTATTATTCCTCCTCCTACTAGCAATGTACAAAATTAGCAATTCCAGCCACCAATTATTCTTCAGAAATTCATTATCATCTTTGATAAAGATCTCATCACTGGGCTTAATGACTCTGGTAGAAAGAATAAGGCTCACAACTTTGTGCAATTCTGCCTCACTTAAATCCAATTCATTCACAAGTCATGACATCACCCCATCATGTCATTGATCCTCTGCAAAACAAAGGTTGGATTTATGTCTTTCATAGACTGACAGATGACAAATCCCCACACAACAACAAATACATAACATAAAAATGCTCTGGAGAACTCAAACCAAGAAACAACATAGAAACTTGCTTACTATTTCTCACAATCCATGGGACGTAAAATTCATCTCCAAAATTCAAAAACAAAATTTTTAACATATGCCACCATAGCAACTAAACATAATCTCCAAACTATATGAAGTGAAAAGCTTTCAAGCCATAGAGCTAGATACTTATGGAAGTGGCCTGACTCAATCTTCCTTAGTGCTGGCGCTTTCCATGTAAAATTAGCTTTCATTTACATTGGAAATATCTGGTATGTGCAATTTTTTTTATACATTGTCTTCCCTAGCAGAATATGGGATCCATGAAGTTAGGGACCATATTTGTTCCTTTCTTTGTTTTTTTAGCACTTAACAATGCGCCTGCAATATAGTAAGTTTTTAAACATTTCTTATATTAATTTATTAATCAATTTAATGTGTGCTGATTAATTTATTAAAATAGAAAATAAAGATCATTTGGAAACACACAGACACATATCATGCCTTTTTTTCTTGTATCCTTCTGGAGGATGCTTGAAGTAAGACTGCAGAGAATGAGCTTTCTTCATAGAGCTTTTTGAACTGAAAAAAAAGGCAAAAAAGTTGTTTTATTTATCTGTGCAATAGTTCATAAAATAATGAATGTACAAGAATGATAACAGGATAATGACTTGTCCCAGGACAATTTGTGTCTGAATCTACTGAAGAGATAAGAAGACTCAAACAGCAAGAATAATAGCAATGGAGTTTTAAATCTAAATAAATCTGTCAATAACTTATGTCAGAAAGACCAGCCTAATTAATTTGGAGAGGCACACTACTAGTTTGGGTGTAAAACAATAACCTGTTATGCTACAACCCATTCTTATGGCCATCTCCTCATTCAGAAAGGGTGAAATATCTGCAATCTAGAACATGGAAATAGAGATTTAAAGTTGCGAGGGGTCTTAGAGGCACTTTAATTCGACCTCTTTATTTCATAGTAAGACACAGACTATTTAAATGACTTGTCTAAAGTCAAACAGATAGTAAATGGTAGAGGTGGGATTTGAACTCAGTTTTCTGCCTCCAAATCTACTATTTTATCCACTTTCTCATGCTAGTGTCAAGAATTCATGATCACCTCCATGCAGTGCTGAGGAATCAGAAGACAATTTTCAGGTTTGTTTTAGGGGCAGCTAGGGGGTATGGAAGATAGAGCTCCAGGCCTGTAGTTAGGAATACCCAAGTTCAAATTTGGCATCATACAGTTATCTGTTATGTGACCTTGACCAATGCAAGTAGCTTCTCTTTGCCTCAATTTGCCTCATCTCTAAAATGGTGATAATAGCACCTACCTCCCAGGGTTCTTGTGTGGATTGAAGGAAATAAAATGTGTAAAGTGCTTGGCACAGTTCATGGAACATAATAAGCACTACAACATCATCATCATTTTTACTAATATAGTAATGAGCTAATATAGAAATAATACTAATAGAAAACATTTATACTATTCTTTGAGACTAATATAGTATTCCCTCAAAAGAGCTCTGATGAAAGCTAGTGTAAGTATTATTATTATCACTTCACAGAAGAGTAAAGTTTATCTTTTAGAATGACCCATTTGTGAACAATACTACCTAAAAAGAAGTCAATTCATTTCTCTTTCTCGGAGAGAAGGAAATTTTCTACCCTGTCTATTTCAAGGAAGGTAGGTTGAAAAAGAAATAAAAGGAATTGGATGTAGAGGGTCAAGCCTAACATTTCCCATTTTTGTACCCTGTAGAATTCAGAGAGCATTTATCCCTCTCCTTCCTATTCTCTCCTTAGACAACTCCTCAGTGAACGATTATGGCATTTGGTGAGTCTACCAACTCAAACATGGCACTTGGGGTGATGCTGTGATTTTGGCTTGATCATTATTTCCAAGAAACTGAGCTAGTTCATTGCTGAAGTATATAAAAACCTCTAAAATATCAAATATTCATGAACTACCCCTCCACTCTCCATTATATTTTTAAAAATATACAGTAGGAGAGAAAGGTAAATAATGTTTAAGAAACACTCATAAAGCACAAGCATAACCATTTTGTACAATTCCTGGTTTTGTTTAATGAGCCTCAGTAATACGGGATGAAAGTCATCCCCAAAGGGCCCCAATCAACTAGAATATTGAACTGAAAAGCAGAATGTAAATTGGGTTTTAACTAAAATCATAGAGCCATTACATTTTTATGGAGCCTATAATTTCTGTTACATAGCAGGAATATAGAAAACTGACATTATGGAACTGCCTGAAGGGATTTGACCAAATGTATTTTCACACAAATGAATTCTTTGAGGTTGATTTGTACGTAACCACTGGTTGTATATGGTAAAGTTATGGCATGCATTTCTTAATAATGTGATTTTCTTTGCTGGGTAGATTTTAGACACCTTGCCTCATCCACATTCCAAGCATGTTTTTTTTTATTTGTTTGGACTTTAAAATAGAAAATTGGGCAATCATTGGAATTATCTCCGTTGTGTTACAAGGGAATCACTTTAAAAGACTGATATATATTAATTTAAGGTCGCCAAGGAATCAGCTATGTAATTCCTAAATGAAAAACTCAAGTCAGCCGTCAGCCTTTTTTGGAGTTTAATTACAATAGGAGCAAGAAAGGAATTAGAGATATAGAGAGAGAGAGAGAAAGGGGAGAGAAGGGAATAGGGCTTAAATACCCCTTCTGTTTAGGCAGGGCCAAAAGGCCCAAGCCCTTAGATAGCTGGGGCAAAGAAAAGAGATCAGTCCCTATTACTCACGTGTCCAAAATGGAGAAACAGTCTCAGAGGCCCCCACCTTCAGCTTCCTTCAGACCAAGCTTCCTCAGAGCCCAGGAACCACACCGACCAAAAACTCAATCCTCTCCCTCTCGTCTCCAGACCCTCCTATCTTTAAGGACACCATCCAAGTTGCCTCCCCTCAGTCCTCACATCTACCAATCACTCTTCATCAATTTCCCTGTCAATGGAGGCTCTCGCTTAACCCAGGACCGCCCAGAGGTTTCTGGCTTTTGCACATGTCTGTTGAAGGTCATATTTTTCAAATGATTAAATCTTTACTCTTTTGTTACAGCCCTTTCTAAATCCTGTTAACTTGAGTATGGTAGAGATTGGAATAATTAAATTTTGATCTAGGCTGCAGCCCTTACTCAATCCTATTAGGACTGAATAGGGTGGAGATTTATTCCAAGTATCTCCATTGTATCAATTCTAAAATCAATCAAGACTCAAAGAAATTCCTGTTCTATGCTTAAGCATAGGTCAAAGTCCTTTCCATTGTTCAGCAAAGGGTTTCTGTCCTAAAGTAATCTTAAGAAGGGAAGAGAAGGAACCTCCCATGCCAATGGAGTTCCCATTCCAATAGACTATCAGTAAGAAATTTTCCAAGTATGAAATATCCCAATGGTGAAATTTTCAACAATTATAAGTCTAAGGAAATTTGAGGTTTACAGTTGG
This sequence comes from Monodelphis domestica, assembly GCF_027887165.1. Classification (NCBI taxonomy): domain Eukaryota; kingdom Metazoa; phylum Chordata; class Mammalia; order Didelphimorphia; family Didelphidae; genus Monodelphis; species Monodelphis domestica. Next base: position 50,471,691 of record NC_077233.1, on the reverse strand, counting down.
CAAATGTGGCATGTGGTAAGGTACCTCTCACTGAATGTCTTTCAGAAAAAGTTAGATGCCCACTTATAAGTGATGCTATAGATGGCATTCTTGCTCAGGCATGGGGTGAAAGGGATGACTTCTGAGTTAAGTTCTAATTGTGAGACTTATGATTTTATTTTTCTTGCCTTATCCTTGATGTCATAAGGGTAGTGAGATTTTTTTAAAAACTCATGCTAGTGGCATAATATGACATTGTCCTACCACCAAAAAATTAATAGCTATAGATCTATAGCTATAGAATGGATCATGTTATCTTGTTTGATTACAACTCTACGAGTTGGATGTTATTATTAATCACATTCTATGTTATTTTTAAAATAATTTTTTTCAGATTACACCAGTACAATTTTTCAGTAATCATTTTCTTACATTTTTGATCCATGTTCTGTTCTTCCCACCTGTCCCCAAGATGGAAGGTAATAAGATTTAGATTGTAAATGTGTTATTAAACATATATATATATATATATTTCCATGTTATATGATCCACATCTTACAAATGAGGAAACTAAGCCTGAGAAAGATTAAGTGTCTTGCCTAAGGCCATACAGCTAATATGGATTTGAGGTAGACATTTCTTAATCTTTCTTCAGCAGAGTGTGTATTGGTACAAAGGCAATGAATGATGAGAGTGCTACAAGGCTGAGGTTTAGCTGGGCATAATTAGTGATATGATAAGGGGAGTAGGGATTCAAGAGAAGGGGGCAATATAGAGTTGAATTGTCTTACAAAGGAGTATGGAATATGAGAAGAAAAGGAGAAAATGGTTAGTGCAGGAGAGATGACTTTATAGAGATCAAGGAACTGACCCCCAAGGGATTAACCCAGCTACATGTGGTCAGGGAATAAAGATAAGCGTATATAAATGAAATCATAAAGAGAAATGAAAAGCCAATAGATTTTGGTCAGAAAAAGGAGTTGTAGAATTTGTTAACATGGAAGTGGTACATTTTTGGGTGATGGCAAGAACAAGGGTGTGACTATCTTTATGTGTGACTGACTTGGGATGGAAGTAGTTCATGAGAGGTGAGAAGCTTAAAGAACTATATGGTCAGGGTATTTGAAGGAGTGCCAATATGTATGTTGAAGGCCCCTAGTATGAAGACAGGAGTTGGCAGGGAGAAAAAAAGTAAATCAGGTATCAAACTCACTGAGGAAGGAAGGGGAATCTGGGGGTCTGTAGACAATAGCTACCAAGATTTTTATTGGGTGGGAGGTATGAATAGCATGAACTTCAAAGGAAGAGAGGCTACTGAATGATGGAAGAAAGAGGAGAAAGGAGTACTCAAACTCCCATTCCTTTCCTAGTGAGCTGAGAAGAATGTGTGAAGGTACAGTCAATACTGCAAAGGGTGAGCAGGGAGGCTGTGGTTTAAGGGAAAAGCCAGGTTTCAGTAGATCTAGTAGATGGAAGGAGGAGGAGGGGAATAAATTTAAGATTCAGGGAAATTTTTTGACAATGGAATAGACATTCAAGAGGGCACAGTGGAAGGTCTGGGCAGAGTTAAGATGAAACTTTGGGTGAGAAGTATGAAGAGAATAGGAAGGAGAAAACAAATGGTAGGCGGGTATTGAGTGGGATTTGGATGATGACTTATAGGAGCTCAGAATCACTGGAATATGAAAAGCATGATCAGGTATGAGAATGTTCATTATTGAGTAGGAAGCTCAGGATCTGGATTATTCAATAAATCCTTCAAAATGAGTAGTAATGCTGAAATGTTAATATTGTTTATCCTCTATTGTCACCAATGAGACAAAATACAAGCCTTGCAGGTTAAATATATCTGGAGAAACAATGTGGTATAGTTGATAGAACATTAGTCATGGAATAAGGATAACCTGAGTTCTGTTTTTGATATTTTTGAGATGTATTATCACAAACTTAACTTGTCAGAGTTCTCAGGCTATAAGCTACAGAAATATTGCTGATTTGCATCCAGAAAGGAAATTCCAACACCCAGAAATCTCCATGTAAAGGAATCAGAGGTCAAGACAAGAATATGGTTATGCTTGATTCTCTGAGTTTAAAGATACAAATTCTATCTCTCTTTAAGGTTGAAGTCATTTCATCCTTTTTTTAAATTTTCTTTTTTTAAAATACTATTTTATTTGATCACTTCCAAGCATTATTCATTAAAGACAAAGATCATTTTCTTTTCCTCCCCCCCCCCCATAGCCAACGTGTGATTCTACTGGGTATCACATGTGTTCTTGATTCGAACCCATTGCCATGTTGTTAGCATTTGCATTAGAGTATTCATTTAGAGTCTCTCCTATGACATGACCCCCCAACCGCTATAGTCAGGCAGTTGCTTTTCCTCGGTGTTTCTACTCCCACAGTTAGTCCTCTGCTTATGGATAGGGTTTTTCTCCTAAATCCCTGCAGATTGTTCAGGGATATTACACCGCCATTACGTTCGATTATACCACAGTGTATTAGTCTCTGTGTACCATGTTCTCCTGGTTCTGTTCCTCTCGCTCTGCATCACTTCCTGGAGGTTGTTCCCATCTCCATGGAATTCCTCCACTTTACTATTCCTTTTTGCACAATAGTATTCCATCACCAACATATACCACAATTTGCTCAGCCATTCCCCAATTAATGGGCATCCCCTCGTTTTCCAGTTTTTGGCCACCACAAAGAGAGCAGCTATGAATATTTTTGTACAAGTCTTTTTGTCCATTATCTTTTGGGGTACAGACCCAGCAGTGCTATGGCTGGATCAAAGGGTAGACATTCTTTTGTCGCCCTTTGGGCATAGTTCCAAATTGCCCTCCAGAATGGTTAGATCAGTTCACAACTCCACCAGCAATGAATTAATGTCCCTAGTTTGCCACATCCCCTCCAGCATACTTTACTTTCCTTTGCTATCATGCTAGCCAGTCTGCTTGGTGTGAGGTGATACCTCAGAGTTCTTTTGATTTGCATCTCTCTGATTATAAGAGATTTAGAACACTTCTTCATGTGCTTATTAATAGTTTTGATTTCTTTATCTGAATACTGCCTATCCATGTCCCTTGCCCATTTATCAATTGGAGAATGGATTGATTTTTTGTACAATTGATTTAGCTCTTTATAAATTTGAGTAATTAAACCATTATCAGATATGAAGATTTTTTCCCAATTTGTTGTTTCCCTTCTTATTTTAGTTACATTGGTTTTGTTTGTACAAAAGCTTTTTAATTTGATGTAGTCAAAATTATTTATTTTACATTTTGTGATTCTTTCTAAGTCTTGCTTGGTTTTAAAGTCTTTCACCTCCCAAAGGTCTGACATGTATACTATTCTGTGTTTACCCAATTTAGTTATGGTTTCCTTCTTTATGTTTAAGTCATTCACCCATTTTGAATTTATCTTGGTATAAGGTGTGAGGTGCTGACCAATTCCTAATCTCTCCCACACTGTCTTCCAATTTTCCCAGCAGTTTTTATCGAATAGTGGATTTTTGTCCCAAAAGCTGGGATCTTTGGGTTTATCGTATACTGTCTTGCTGAGGTTGCTTGCCCCCAGTCTATTCCACTGATCCTCCTTTCTGTCTCTTAGCCAGTACCAAATTGTTTTGATGACTGCTGCTTTGTAATATAGTTTGAGGTCTGGGACTGCAAGGCCCTAATCATTTGTGTTTTTTTTTTTTTCATAATTTCCCTGGATATCCTAGATCCTTTGTTATTCCAAATGAACGGTGTTGTGGTTTTTTCTAAATCAGTAAGTAAATTTTTGGGGAGTTCCATGGGTATGGCACTAAATAGAGATAAAGGTTTGGGTAGGATGTTCATTTTTATTATATTGGCTCGTCCTATCCATGAGCATTTAATGTTTTTCCAATTGCTCAAGTCTTGCTTTAGTTGTGTGGAGAGTGTTTTGTAGTTGTGTTCATATAGTTCCTGTGTTTGTCTTGGGAGATAGATTCCTATGTATTTTATTTTGTCTAAGATAATTTTGAATAGGATTTCTCTTTCTAGTTTTTGCTGCTGAGCTGTGTTGGAGATATATACAAATGCTGATGACTTATGCGGGTTTATTCTGTATCCTGCAACTTTGCTAAAGTTGTTGATTATCTCAATTAGCTTTTAGGTTGAATCTCTAGGATTCCGTAAGTGACCATCATGTCATCTGCAAAGAGCGATAACTTGGTCTCCTCCTTGCCTATTTTGATGCCTTCAATTTCTTTTTCTTCTCTAATTGCTACTGCTAGTGTTTCTAGTACAATGTCAAATAGTAGAGGTGATAATGGGCATCCTTGTTTCACTCCTGATCTTATTGGGAATGCATCTAGTTTATCCCCATTGCAGATGATATTAGCTGATGGTTTTAGATATATACTGTTTATTATTTTTAGGAACGACCCTTCTATTTCTATGCTTTCTAGTGTTTTTAATAGGAATGGATGTTGTATTTCATCAAATGCTTTTTCTGCGTCTATTGAGATAATCATGTGGTTCTTGCTGGTTTGCTTGTTGATGTGGTCAATTATGTGGATGGTTTTCCTAATATTGAACCAGCCCTGAATCCCTGGTATAAATCCTACTTGATCATGGTGGATGATCCTTTTGATCACTTGCTGGAGTCTTTTTGCTAGTATCCTATTTAAAATTTTTGCATCTATGTTCATTAGGGAGATTAGTCTATAGTATTCTTTCTCTGTTTTTGACCTGCCTGGTTTTGGGATCAGTACCATGTTTGTGTCATAAGAGGAGTTTGGTAGAACTCCCTCTTTGCTTATTATGTCAAATAGTTTGTATATTATTGGGATTAACTGTTCTCTGAATGTTTGATAGAATTCACTTGTGAATCCGTTGGACCCTGGGGATTTTTTCTTAGGGAGTTCTTTGATGGCCTGTTGGATTTCATTTTCTAATATGGGATTATTTAAAAATTCTATTTCTTCTTCTGTTAGTCGAGGCAGTTTGTATTTTTGTATATATTCATCCATATCACCTAGATTGGTGTTTTTATTGCTATATAGTTGGGCAAAGTAGTTTTTAATGATTGCCTTAATTTCCTCTTCATCGGAGGTGATGTCCCTCTTTTCATCTTTGATGCTGTTAATTTGCTTTTCTTCTTTCCTTTTTTAAATTAGATTGACCAATACTTTGTTTATTTGTTTGTTTTTTTCAAAGTACCAGCTTCTTGTCTTATTTATTAAATCAATAGTTCTTTCACTTTTGATTTTATTAATTTCTCCCTTAATTTTTAGTATTTCTAGTTTGGTTTTCTTCTGGGGGGTTTTAATTTGATCACTTTCAAGTTTTTTTATTTGCATTTCCAATTAATTTATCTCTGCTCTCCCTAGTTTGTTAATATATGTACTCAGGGATATGAATTTACCTCTGCTTACTTCTTTGGCTGCATCCCAAAAAGTTTGAAAGGATGTCTTGCTGTTGTCATTTTCCTCGATGAAATTATTGTTTCTATGATTTCTTCTCTAACTAAACGATTTTGCAACATCATATTGTTTAATTTCCAATTAGTTGTTGATTTGGTTTTCCACGTACCATTACTGATCATTATTTTTATTGCCTTGTGATCTGAAAAGGCTGCATTTATTATTTCTACTTTTCTGAATTTGAATGCCATGTTTCTGTGACCCAGTGTATGGTCGATCTTTGTGAATGTGCCATGTGGTGCTGAGAAGAAGGTGTATTCCTTTTTGTCCCTATTTATTTTTCTCCATATGTCTATTAATTCTAATTTTTCTAAGATTTCATTCAGTTCTTTTACCTCTTTCTTATTTATTTTTTGATTTGATTTATCTAAATTTGATAATGGTTGGTTCAAGTCTCACACTAATATGGTTTTACTGTCTATTTCTTCTTTAAATTCTCCTAGTTTCTCCATTAGAAATTTGGGTGCTATATTATTTGGTGCATATATGTTGATTAGTGATATTTCCTCATTATCAAAAGTACCTTTTAACAGAATATAATTACCTTCCCTATCCCTTTTAATCAGGTCTATTTTTGCTATGGCTTTATCAGTTATCATGATTGTAACTCCTGCCTTCTTTCTGTCAGTTGAGGCCCAGAAGGTCTTACTCCATCCTTTAATTCTGACCTCTTGGGTGTCTACCCGCCTCATGTGTGTTTTTTGAAGACAACATATGGTAGAGTTTTGGATTCTAACCCATTCTTCTATTCGTCTGTGTTTTATGGGTGAGTTCATCCCATTCACGTTCAAAGTTATGATTGTCACTTGTGGACTCCCTGGAATTTTGATATCCTTCCCTAATTCTAACCTTTCTTCTTCAGCTCTAACTTTTTAATCCAGTTATTTACTTTAAATCAGTCCCCCTTGTCCCCTCCCTTGATATATTTTCCTTTCTAGCCCCTCCCTTTTTGTTCCCTCCCCGCCCCCCTCTTCTTCCCTCCCTTTTCTATGTTCCCTACCCCCTACCCCCCTTTGTTTTCCCTTCTCCCTACCCTTGTTGGGTAAGATAGAATTCAAGATTCCAAAGGATCTGGATGTTCTTCCCTCTCAGAGTTGATTTCCCTGAGAGTAAGGTTTAAGTAAAAACTCTCTTCTTCTCCTTCTTATAGGAGTTTTCTTCCCCTCCCCTTCCTGTGTGAATCTTTGTGTGAGAATAATTATTCTATTTGGTCTTTCTTTTCCCCCTATTTACACATTACATTTTCCCCCATATTAATGTACATAGATTGATATAAAAGTAGTCCTTATAGAAGAGAGTTTGAATAAAAGAAAAAGGTAATATTTCTCTCCTTTTCCTTTTCCTTCATATTTACCTTTTCTGGTATTCCATGCTTTTTGTTTTTTGATATCAAACTTTCCACAGAGCTCTGGTCTTTTCTTTGCAAAAAGTTGGAAATATTCTATTTTGTTGAATGCCCATACTTTCCCTTGGAAGTATATAGACAGTTTTGATGGGTAGCTGATTCTTGGTTGAAGGCCCAGCTGTCTTGCCTTTCTGAAAATCATGTTCCATGCCTTATAATCATTCAGAGTGGAACTTGCAAGGTCTTGTTTGACCCTGACTGGCATTACTTTATATCTAAATTGTCTTTTTCTGGCTTCTTGTAAGATTTTTTCTTTTACTTGAAATCTTTGGAATTTGGCAATTACATTCCTGGGAGTTATCTTTTAGGGGTTTATTGTAGAGGGTGTTCTGTGAACTCTTTCAGTGGCTATATTGTCCCCTTGTTCTAGAATCTCTGGGCTATTTTCTTTGATTATATCTTGTATTACGATGTCAAGTTTGCTGTTTATTTCTGGCTTTTCTGGTAGTCCAATTATTCTTAAATTGTCTCTTCTCCCTCTATTTTCCAAGTCTATGACCTTGTCAGTGAGATATTTTATGTTCTCTTCTAATTTCTTGGTCTTTTGGCTTTGCTTTAATAATTCTTGCTCTTTTACATGCTCGTTGTCTTCCAGTTGGCTGATTCTGACCGTTAAAGCCTGGTTTTCCTTTTCAGTTTGGTCAAACTGGTTTTGTAGATGCGTGAATTTCTTTTGCATTATTTCCCACTTTTCCTCCCAGAAGGCTTCCATCTTTTTGATCATTTCCAATTCAAATTCTTCATGGGTTTGTGGAGAGTTTCCGTTTCCTTTGGAAGGTTTCGGAGAATTTGCTTGTGTTTCCTCTTCTATCTCCTCTGTATTTTGTATTTTTGCTCCATAAAATGTGTCCAAATTCGCCCCCTTCTTCTTGTTTTTCTTGGAGTGTTGAGACTTTTCTGTGCTGTTTCCCATCTCTATCTGAGTGGGGAGGTCTAGCTTTTCTTATCTCTGTCTCATGTTCAGAGGCTTTAGCCCCAGGCAAATTGTCCATTCGCTGGTGTTACTGCTCTAGGTTCCCTCCCTATGCTTCTTCATTGCCTTACTTCCACGCTCTGAGCCTGGCTTGGCACTATCCGCAAGGTATCTCAGAGCCTTTGTGGGCCAGAAGGGCCTGCACTCTGAGGGGGGAGGGGCCGTGGCTTCCCAGAGCTCCAAGGGCTCCTGATAGGATTAATTTCAGCTGGGTTAGACTGAGTGTGTCCTAATGCAGGGATCTTCTGTGAGACTCAGATGGGAGGAGCCAGCCAGGGGGCTACAGGATCCCCTCTGTTGCTCTCTGTTTCCCTGCTGTCTGGGTGCTCCTGCGACTGGCTCAGGTTGTTTTCCGGATATGGCCTTCTGGATAGCCAGCCCTGAGGTCCCTTTGCCGGCCCTGAGGGTTACTGTTGTTCTAGAAGACCCTGCACTCTGAGGGGGGAGGGGCCATGGTTTCCCAGAGCTTGGAGGGCTCCTGATAGGATTAACTTCAGCTGGGTTGGACTCAGATGGAAGGATCCAGCCAGGGGGCTACAGGCTCCCCTCTGTCTCTCTCTGTTTCCCTGCTGTCTGTGTTACCTCCGCGGCTGGTTCAGGTTGTTTTCAGGATGCGGTCTTCAGAATAGCTGGCCCTGAGGTCCTTTTGCTGACTCTTAGGTTCCTGCTGCTGCCTTGGACTCAGTGCTCTGGTTTGGGGGTGGGATGTGTCTTGGGACCTTCCTTCTGCCTACCCCTTAGATCCGAGTGATCTCAGGTTCTGGCTTTTGGGGGGCTGTATCTTTTGATCCAGGTCCAGGAGGAGGGTTCCTGGGATCTATCCTGTTGTTTGTTTTGAATTTTGATGCCCTAGGAGCATATAGTATGAGATCGGTAAGGAAGGGTGTCCGGAGATCTGAACTTTAGCTCTCTCTAAGCCGCCATCTTGACCGGAAGTCTCATTCCATTTCATCCTTACTATGAAACTATCTGCCCACTATACACTTTGTAGATTCTCTCCTCCTCTGAACTTTTGTGATGTATTTAATCACTACCACTAAAATAATCAATTTCTTGTACTATTTCATACATTCATTGCTATTTTATGTGTTACTTTTTTCCTCTGAAATAGAAATTTTAAAGTGCTTGGGTAGATCATTTCCTATTTTTTGTACCCTATAGGCAGATTTATATGATTAAAATCAATTCAACAAAATTTTTTTAAAGCAATAGTCAGGGGGCAGCTGGGTAGCTCAGTGGATTGAGAGCCAGCCCTAGAGACAGGAGGTCCTAAGTTCAAATCTGGCCTCAGACACTTCCCAGCTGTGTGACCCTGGGCAAGTCACTTGACCCCCATTGCCTAGCCCTTACCACTCTTCTGCCTTGGAGCCAATATACAGTATTGACTCCAAGACAGAAGGTAAGGGTTTAAAAAAAAAAAGAAATAGTATTTTTAGCAGCCCTTATTGTAGTGGCAAAGAATTGGAAAATGAGGGAGTATCTATCAATGGTTGAATGGTTGAATGAGCAGTAGTATATGATTGTAATGGAAAATTATTTTACCATAAGAAATGAAAAACAGAATGAGTTCAGAAAAATCTGAAAAGAATTATATGAACTGATGAAAAGTGAAGTGATCAGAACCAGAACATTATATATAGTAACAGAAATATCATAAAATGGTCAGCTGTGAAGACCTAAATTATCAGCAAAATAAGGTCCCAAGATATACCCAAAGGACTCATAATAAAAAACAAAAACAAACTAAAACTTCTATCCACAATCAAAGAAGGAACTGTTGGAATCTGATTATACATCAAAGCACTCAATCCTTCACTTCATTTCCTTCATGAGCTTTTTCATTACATATGTGAAATGTGTCTTCAGTCATGACATGGAGAATATGGAAATAAATACTGAGTGAAAGCACTGATATAACCTATATAAGATTATTTACCATGTCTGGGGGCAGGAAAGAGGGAGAGAATATGAATTGTAAAATGTCAGAAAACAATTGTCAAAAATTGTTTGTACATGTAATTTAAAAAAATAAAGTTTAATAAAAATATTTTTAAAATTAGACAAAAAATTGTTCCAAGATTACTATGTGCCAGGTATTGTACAAAACATTGAGCATTCAAAGAAAAGCAAAAAGTAAAGCAAAACAGTCCCTCTTCTCAAGGAAGAAGTTTATTATCTAATGGGGAAGACAAAGACAATATACAAATTACAAAGGAGGTTATATGCAAGATTAACAAGAAAAAAAATCAACCAGGGAAAGGAGCTAGAATTAGAAAAAGGAAGAATTCCCTGTTATAAGAGGGATTTTTGCTGTGTTTGAAAGGAATCCAACTTTATTGCATTGAAGTATTATTATCAATTATTCAACAAGCATATATTAGGTGCCTACTAGGTGTCAGGCACTATTCTAAGTGCTGAAGATATGAAGAGAGAAATTAAATAGCTCCTGCTATCAAAAAGCTTAAAATCTATGAGGAGAGATGATATGTATGTGCAAATCACATGCAAAATGTATGTAAAATGAACAAAAGTTCAGGATGGCAGAAGAAGTACTAATATTTAGAAATCAAGGAGAAGCTGTTGACCAAACTGAGCTTTTAAGAAAACTATGCAGTCTAGGAAAGGAAGGTAGAGAAGGATTGCATTAGCCAGTTATGATAGCTCAAAACAGTCATCCTCCCTACTAGGGGAGACTATGCCTCCTGAATCAATTGAATTCAGGGGTTCTGAGTGGCATTTTGGCTTAAAGCTGATCAGGTGTTCACATTTGATCTGCAACTAAAATGATAAATCTATGATCTGTGGAAGTGGTGGGCCAAGAGGCTTCCTAAAGAAAGATGAACTAATCCAGATTGGAAACACAGAGCAGGCAAAAGCTTCTGGACCAATCAACATGGAGATTGGGTAAGGCAGGTACATTGACATTGTACTTCCAGTCAATGGCAAGATAGAAAGACCAAGTCTAAAAAGAAAAGCAAAACTTCAGGCCATGGAGGATATCTGAAATAAGAGATGAAATGTACATGAATAAAAAGGTCAGTTTAGCTGAACTGTCAAATCATTAAAGAAAATTATATATATTAAGCCTAGAAAGATAGCTTATAAAATTATTTTATTTATTCCCTCTAAGTCAGCATGAGAACATTTTCTTAATTCATTTTCATTTATTTTTTCTTCAGATATTTGTGGTTAGTGTTTATTCTTCTTGTGGCATTTTTTCCAGCAAACATTTATTAAGCACTTTATAAAATAATAAAAAAAGATTAAAATGGTATGGTCTCTGATTTGAGATATTTCAGCAACCCAAGTCATAAAAAATTATTGAAAAGTGATAGAAAGCATATAGCAGTGCTTTGCTAAGTGTAAAGAGTTGATGAAATTAGCTGTAGTTTTATAACTTTGGAGATAACTAGAAAAAGTCCAATCATGCAATAAACTCAACTCTTTGTTCTTATTGGAATTCTCCATCATCCTCTTTTTCAAGGAAGGTAAGTCATTACCTTGAGTTATCAACTGAGGTCTCTCCATACTCTGGGAAAATATTCTGCCTTTGCAGGATGTGTATGAGGCCTTTACTGAGACAGACTTTGACAGAGAATCAATTTAACAATTCAGAGCTCTAATTGCTGGCAAGTTGACCTGGCTTCTTTGAATGCTTGGATCTAAGAATTTCTGCCAACATCTTTGTGACCTCTGATAACTTTACTTTCACCTCAGCTCTGAACAAAAAAAATTCCATTTCCATATTATTAGCTTATTAGTTTAGTTTCTGAATCTTTCTGGTGACTGCTAACCCTCCATTGTCCAAAACCAACAGTAATCAGGATGAACAACATTCAAATACACACACTAGGGTAAAGAGTAATGAGAATGAAGGGAAGAAAATATCTGAGACCTGGAGAATTTGGTATTGTCCCATATATGTTTAGATCCCTCTTTAAAACATCTTTTGTAGTTTATATAAGTTGCTGGGGTCCTAATATCAGCTTCCAATTACATTAACAAATGGGATCACCAAAGCTTGGACTTTAAGTCCACTTAGGTTCCACATAATTAGAAATAAATAAAATACTATTGTAAAATATTGCATTTCTGCCCCCAGCAGCAACAACAACAACAATAATAACAAAAAGAGGTATCTTTTTAATGCTATAGCTCCTGAGCTCCATCTGGTATGCTTCTCGTATTTATTATTAGTCCCTATTAATTATCAGGCAGACACAAAGAGTTTTTAGAAAGGGGTATTAACTAAGGCTCAGAGCAGTTAGTACAAAACATATTTTAAAAAGTTTGAAACATTCCTCCACATGTACATATAGAGTCTGAAGAAAATGAGATCAAGAATAGAGAACACGTGTGACAAAGTAGTAACACAGTTCCTAGAAATGAATTTGTCAGTGTATAACTTCAGGGTTGGGTAGTTATTCTTCTGGGTTCCATCATAGACCCATAAATCTGATTTTCTCATTATATCCAATCTGTCCTTGGTTCCCAAAACAGCCAACTACCACTCACTATTTTAACCACATGGCTAAGTGGGAAGTCCAAAAACCTTCCAGACTCTTCAAAGCTAACAATCCTCTTATTTAGAGCATAGAAAAGGGAAAAAAAAGGCTGAAGAAGCAGTGCTTAGTTTTTCTGATATGATTCCTTTTTGGGGTAACCCTCTTCTTTGCTGTTTGATACTTGAAATCCATCAATTCCAAGTAATTTGATGGTTTTTATATGACCCCTCGAGGCCATGACTAAGACCTTTAGTCTATCCAAAAGAACTTCTGTTATACCCAGGAAGGTTCACAAGGGATAGCTAGGATATGAAATGGATAGAGTGATAGACTTGTAATCAGGAAGAGCTAAGTTCAAATCTTTACTAAGACATTTACTGTATGACCATGAATAAGTCATTTAACACATATCTCCCTTATCTGTAAATGTCTATAATACTTCATCTGGAATGTTGTGGTGATCAAGTGAAAAACAAATCTCTTTGCAAAACTTAAAATTATATATAAATGCTTATACTTATGATGATCATTGTTGTTATTGTTTATACATCGTGAACATTACAGGTATGTTCTTGCCTCATAAATGTATTAAGTTTTAGCATACTAAAACTTACTGGAAATGGAGTGGGGTGACTGAGTTGACTTGCATTATAATAGGATTTTGGTGAGGAATAAGCAAGAAGGAAACATATAAAACATTCAGATTTCTTGGTTGGGAAGGGAAGGAAGGAAAAGGGGTTAGGAGAATTATTACAACTTATCTTAAACTCAAATTTCTATAAATCTATCTAAACCTAGCTTATTCCAAACTAAACAATACGTTTCTTCAATAACCAAATCTCACAGGTGGAGTCCAATCAAATGGGCCAGGATCTTCAGGTGATAACTGTTCAAACAGGTCCAATGGAGAAGTGTGTTCTTGATCTTCTGTTCAAGCCAGCAGCCAGTTCAAAAGATTCCTCTCTTCAATTGGTATCAGGAAAAGCCAGAAACTTGTTTTTCAAACCTCCAACCACGGTCCTTCAGGAGAGAAGTGCCCAGACAGTTGGGACTTTAGAATCTATCCCCAGATCTTCACCCTTAGGCTGTCATGTGACTCAGTCACATGCTCCTGTCAATGGGCAGGATCTGACATATGCATTACTCAGTTTGTTGCAAAACATCTTTTCCCTATCACACTTGTATACTATTTATTGGGGAAGGAAATGGGGGGATTGGAAAAATGGGGGATAATGGGAGGTTTGTTTGGGGTATGTAGGAGTTGAGGGGATAGAGGGAATATTGCTTGGAGAAGCAAAGGAGAGAGATGCCCCCTGCTGAGAGGAAGCTGCAGGGGTCCAATAAGGACTGTTTGTCATTGAATGACTGAACTGATGTTCAGCTCCCTCTATGCCCAGAAAAGATAGTCCACTCATCTCACTGCAAATTCAATAATATAAAGCTTAATAACCATTTGGGATTAGAGTTTTTCCCTCAGCTTTTAGAGTTGAGACCAGGCCCCAGAGGCTGGCGGAGGGTTTCTCCCATTCCTGTCTACTCTATATCAGTCCTCACTTTATCTAATTCAGAATATTAGCAGTAGACAGAAAGCAAACAAGAACAGATCTGACCTTCAGAAGTGAGCCTGAATATTCGGGCTGAGCCAAGAAGAGGCACACCACACCAGACTGGGCTGAATAAGCTCCTCTCTCCTCCAACACCAGGAAAGAGGTCCAACCCGCCAGGAAGGAAGTGCTAGTCACAAGACCCAACTGCCACTCCCAGTTGTCCCTCCCCCCACCAACTGTTAGTCTAGTTTCCTTTCCACACTTGTAATTCTTCTTTATTATGAACTTAACAATTGCAAAAAGACTCTTTAATATACAAAGAAGAACAAATAAAACAGTAAACTTGTATAATACACATTTTTTTAAATGTGTCTATTACATTTTAGAAAATAGTGACAAATTGTTCTATTTTGTCCCTTTTCAAATTTGCTCATTATTTTATACATTTTAGAATATGCTATTGATCTTTTCTTTCCTATTCTAATATCTCTCCCTACCTACTAAATCACTCTCCTTCATTAGAAGGCTCCCTCAGTTGCAACAAATAAGTATACCCAAGCAAAGCAGTCACATCAATAAATTTATCAACCAATCAAGAAGCATTTATTATGTACTTTCCATATGTCAGGAACTTTGTTAGACATTGGGCATACAAATTCCTTGAATGAATGAATCTTTTTTTTTAAATATCCCCTATTATATGTAAAAATATTTAAAAATTTTTTTTGTTTTGTTTTGAGTTCTAAATTCTCTTCCTTCTAATCTTCCTTCCCTCCTTCCCTCACTGCCTTCCCCTTCCCTGAGATGGTAAGCAATCTGATAAAGATTTTATATAGATAATCAAGTAAAACTTTATTTCTACATTAGTCTTTTTTGGAAGAGCTTTCAAATGAAAAAAAAAAAGAGAAGAAAGAAAGGGAAATGTAGTAGATTTCAGTCTGCAGTCAGACTCCATCAGTTCTTTCTCAGGGGGCAGATGGCATTTTTAATCTTGAGTCTCTAGATTGTCTTGGATCATAGCATTTCTGAAAATAGGTAGGTCACTCACAGATATTCATCAAGAAATCTTGTTGTCGCTATGTACAATGTTCTTTGGTTCTACTCACTTCAGTTTGCATTGGTTCAAGTAAGTCTTTCTAGATTTTTTTCTGAAGTTATTTTGCCTGTCATTTCTTATAGCACTATAGTGTTACATAATTATCATATAGGGCATTATTCAGCCATTCTCTAACAGAAGGACAACCTTTCGATTTCCAATTCTTTGCTACCACTAAAAAAAGAAGCTAAAATAATTTTGTACAAACAGGTTCTTTCCCCTCTTTGGGGATTTCTTTGGGATATAGAACTAGGAATGTTATTGATGGGTCAAAGGGTATGCATAATTTTTGAGTAATTTTAATATAATTCCAAATTGCTGTCCAGAAATTTTGGATAAAAACTCCACTAACAGTGTATTAGTGTCTCAATCTTCCCACATCCCCTTCAGCATTTATCATCTTCCTTTTCTGTCAAATTAGCCAATCTGAAAAGTATGAGATGGTACCTCGGAGTTATTTTAATTCGCTTTTCTCTAATCAAGAGTGATTTAGAGCATTTTTTTCATATGACCAGAGTTGGCTTTTATTTCTTCATCTGAAAACTGCCTGTTCATATTCTTTGACCATTTATCAGTTGGAGAATGACTTTTATTTTGATAAATTTGACTTAGTTCTCTATATAGTTGATAGATTAGTCTTTTGTCAGAGATAATTGATGCAAAAATTTCCCCCAGCTTTATAATGAATCAATCTTGACTCATATAGATCTTACATTCTAATAGAGATACATGGACATAGATATATATATATATATATACAGAATAATTTAAAAGAGAGTAAATACATATAAATACAAAATAATTAGGGGGCATTATTATAATTATAATATTAATTAGCTACTTTTTTCAGTAGATAGACTACTGAGTTTGGGGTTAGGAAGACTTGAATTCAAACCCAGCCTCACACTCTGACTAGCTATATGAATCTGGACAAGTCACTAACATTTATACACCTCTATTAAATGGGAATAATAATGACACCCATCTCCTATCTTCCTTTAAGGATAAAATAAGATATTTGTAAAGCACTTTGCAGGCCTCAAAATGCCATATAAATGCTAAAATATTATGATTTCATGATGGTAGAATTAGTATTTGTTGAGGAGATCAAGAAAGGTTTCACACAGAAGGCTTCCCTTTAGCAGTCTTTGAAGGAAATGAGTTATTTTGGGAGGTAGAGGATAAGAGAATTATTCAGGGTATGAGAAAGAGACTGTATAAATAAAAAGAGATTGGGGCAGCTGGGTAGCTCTGTGGATTGAGAGCCAGGAAGATGGGAGGCCTGGGTTCAAATCTAGCCTCAGAAACTTCCTAGCTGTGTGTCCCTGGGCAAGTCATTAAACCTATTGCCTAGTGCTTACTGCTCTTCTGCCTTGAAATCAATACATAAATTGATTCTAAGATGGAAGGTAAGGGTTTATAAATAAACAAACAAATAAATACAAAGAGGTGAGAGATGGCATATCATCTATGAAAAACAAAAAAAAAAAAAGCCTCTTTTAGCTGGATCTTAGAGGATGGGAAGGAGGATAATGTCCAAGAAAGCTGGAAAGATATGAATTAATACTTTATCCTGAAGGAAATAGGGATTCACTAGAATTTATTTAAAAGAAGAATGATAATAATACATGTAAATCCCAGTGGAATTGCATGATGTTTGGGGAGGGAAGAGGCAACTGAAAGAACATGAATCATGTAACCATGAAAAAATATTCTAAATTAATTAATTAAATACTTTTTAAATTAAAAAAAATAAAGAAAACAAGAATGATATGGTTAGATTTAGGCTTAAGGAAAATCACTTTGGTAACTGTGTGGAGGCCAGATTGGAGTGAGGAGAAGCTGACAGAGACACTGATTAGGAGACTTGCAATAATATATATGAGAGATGATGTGAATCTAAATGGATGTGGATGTGTGAGTAGGTAAAAAAGGATGGAATGAGATATTTTGGAAGAAGAAATAGTACGATTTGGCAATTAAATGTAAATGTGCTTTGAGTAAGTTAAAGGAGTTGAAGACAATGTCAAGGTTGGAACCAGAAACTGAAATAGCTGTATCTTTGGCAGAAATAAAGAAATTTGGGGGAAGGGTGTGTATCAAGAGAGGAAAAGGGAAAGAAGGATAAATCAATTCTGTTGTCGGCATATTGAGTTTCATATATTTCTGGGAGAGTTTGAAATATCCAATAGATAGATAGTGATGAAGGGCTGCAGTTCAAGGGACCAGACTGGCCTGGATCTAGAGATTTATCAGTCATATACCCAGAATGATACAAGAATCAACATAGTGGCCATTTCTGAAAATATATGTGGCATTCCCAACTTACAACCTTACCATCGAGAAGCAGAAAGCTGGCTTTATTCTCAGCTTTCTAGTTTTGTTTTGTTTTTTTCAGCTCAAAAGGATTCAGATTGTGTTAGATGAGAATGGAGCCCAGGAGTGACAGAACAACTTCATCAATGCTGCCATAGATAGATTTTTTCTCTGTGGTACCCACATGAATTGAAGAGTCAGACCTTGAAAGCTCCCCTATCTCCCGGGCCTTGGAGAGGTGTGGGATTGGAACTTTTGAGTGTGACAGGAAGAAAACAAGCTGAATGGGGAAAAAAAACAACAAGAAAGAAGTGGTAAATAACAGGGTGAAAGACAGCCTGCTCTAACCAGTCCGTGGGTTCATTCTTCTTTTTAAAACATTGTTGGGTGCATTATTCCAAACCAAGTGTGCAAGCTAACAAGACAGAAAGCATCCATCTGCAAGTAATATGCACAACTCACCCTGTGGAGAATGTTAATTATGTTTTTATAGGGAGACTGGGAGCCCTGGTCTTTTTAAGCGCAAAGCCATGCTGAAAATGATGGCCTGAGGTAGGAATGCTAAATAGTCTTCAAATTTGTATTACTAGCTCTGCGTGTTGTTCTGGGAGGAAGGGAAAAAATGAAAAACTTATTCTAGAATTGAAACTATCTATGCAAGAGCTCATTTGTATGTTTGCCGCCATCCTCTCCCAATCCTTTGTTGCCACAGGTGCTGACTCTGATGAAGAGCTGATGCATACCGCTAATTCCTATGGAAAACCCATGCCCCTGGAAATGAGAGCTCACAGAGCATCCATAATGGATGGTCCATCCTAGTTAGGCAATACAAGAGTGGAGCAGAACGGGCCAAACGGAGGCCATTGTTAGAAGATTACCATTCACTCCATGGCTTCTTTTGCCCAGTGGAATTTTCCTTTTCAAAAAGGGTATCTCTTTCTATTACAGGAAACTCGAAAGGGATGCTCGGCATGTCTGGGGATTGAAAGATGGCTGAATAAAATAAGTCATAAGGCACATCTCAATATATCCATGTAAGTAGTAATAGTAGCAGTAGCAGTAGCAGTAGCAGAAGTAGCAGCAGCAGCAACAGAGTAGCAGTAGTAGTAACAATACTTGTAGTGGCAGCAGTAGTAGTAGTAGTAGAAGTAGTAGTAGTAGTAGTAGTAGTAGTAGTAGTATCAATAATAGTAGTGTAGACTTGACATTTTATCTATGAAGATACCCCTTCCTATATATGGATAGATAGACAACTATTCTGCAATGTAAAGGTTTAGGCAGTGTCCTGAAGTCACTGGAAGGGAAATGGCTTCCATAAGGTCACCCAGCCAGTATGGATTAGAGGCAGGAATTGAATTCAGGTCTTCGTGATTCCAAAGCCAATAGACTATCAAACAAAACATGCTGTGTTTTTATCTTTATTGTAGTGGCAACATCTTTAGGTAAGGGCATATAAAAGTCTGAGGATTAGGATGGTAAAGAGGATAAACACACACACAGCCTGAGGGAAGGGATATACATTTATAAAGCACTTACTATGTGCCAGGCACTGTGATAAATACTTTTTACAATGGTATCTCATTTGATCCTGCACATAATCTTAGGAGGTAGGTGCTATTATTATCCTCATTTTAGAGTTGAAGAAACTGAGGTAAACAGAGGTAAAATGACTTACCAAGGGTCATACAGCTTTAAGTGTGTGAGGCTGTATTTGAACTCAGATCTTCCTGACTCTAGGCTTAGCTCAATTTACTATGCCACTAGCCTATGTGGGTTCAAGTAGTTCTTTGACTGTAAACTTGCTGTGTGACCTGGGACAAGACATTTAACATCCATTTTTCTCAGGCAAAAACAGAAATCTTTACAAAATTATAGGTGGATTGTATCTGTATTGTTAGAATGGGTCCTAGCACTGGAAATTCCTTAATAATAATTAGCTTGCATTTCTGTAGGGTTATAAGGTTTGTAAAGAACTTTACAAATATCTTATTTTATCCTCTCCACAACTCTGGGAAATAAATTCAACCTGTTTTACAGATGAGGAAAATTGAGACCAAGAGAAATTAAGTGATTTGCCCAAGGTCACAAAGACAGTAAGTAATGGAGAGACAAGATTTGTACTTGAAATTTCTTGACATAGACCCAGTGTTCTATCAACTATATTAACTGGTTGTTTTCTTCAGTTAATTTATGAAATCCTCTGTTGAGTCAGGTTGTTGTTTTCACTGTAAGAATTCCATTCTTCCCAAAGTCAACATGACTCCCTTGTAGAGAGGGTGAAAAAAAATTAGCTCATTCATATATTGCTTTCTTGGTAATAAATACTTGTTGAATGAATGAATGAATGAACCTATGCAAGCATGAAGGGTGTCAGTGCTGATTAAAGCTACAAACAAATAAAAATGAGCATTTTTCCCCATATGAGCCAAAATATTTTCTAGCAGGACATTAGTGGCAGCAAGTAACTTGACACAAAGTAGATGTTTGTTTTTTTAACTTTTTAAAGCTAAATGACCTTATTCAGGTGTTTCATCTTGTTCAGTTGTTTCTGACTTTCCTGAACTCATTCCCCTATCACTATTTGGATAAATAGTCCCTGGATTGACATCAGTTGTAGTTATAGTCTTTTTAGTCCTTGTGACCTCAATTTGGGGTTTTCTTGGCAAAAACACTATAGCAGTTTGCCATTTCCTTCTCCAGCTTATTTTACAGATGAGGAAACTGAGGCAAACCGGCTTAAGTGACTTGTTCAGGGTCACCCAGCTAGTAGGTGTCTGAGACTAGATTTAAATTTAGGAAGATGAGTCTTGACTTCAGGGCCAAATGCTCTATGTAATAGAGTTGGCTAAAGGGAGAGAGATTTATACTAAGGGAGGAAGGGTGAAAAGGGAATGGCATTCTCTCCCTCTAAGGCAGGGACAGAGTGAGGAGATGATATTGATGAGCCAAGGGAAAGAAGGAGGATGGGTTTATCTTTCCCCCCTCAGCACCATCTGACAACACCTCCCTTTCCCCCCCTCCACCACTATGGCTGCCTTCAATTCTTAATTGCTGGGTTCTCTGAAGGATCTTGTTGAAGAGGCTTGTGATGACGAGCCTCTTTCTGGAGAGAGAAATAACACTTCTCTCTCCCTCAATCTCAAACTTCCCTCTAGTAAAGGTTTAAGTCTGTTTCTGGGTCTTATTAACTGAATTTATTTGAGGGAAACGGAAAGGAATCAGAGCAGATGGATGTAGGAAATTGAGGTTCAAGAAGGATGGAGGGAGAGGGGGTCCCTCTCTGACTACTACCCTTCCCCCCCAAAGTCAGGCAAATCAGAGTTTGGTTCACCTGACCCCCTTGGGGTCAGAGCAAGGAAACCCTGGTTCTTGGCTGCACAGTGAGTGTCCCCAAGTCAAAGTTCAAGGAGGTTGATGGAAATCTTTTTCTTTAGTGGACAGCTTTGTGTTTCAAAGTCCTGGCCAATTGGCTGGTCTTCTTGTGAGGATCTGGGGTCAGGAATCTCAGGGAAAGAGACCACTGAGCTGGAGATTAGCTGGAATCTGCTTCTCTGGTGGGTGTTTCCAGACAGATGTCCCTTTTCAGCTCCTGGATCAGCTCTCTCCCCCTCTCTCTCCAAAGTTCTGTGTTCCTTTTTGCCCATTCCTCACTGCTGTAGAATCCTGCAGCTCTTCCAAGTTCATTTTCTTTCCAAGATCTCAAACCTTCTCTTCCAACTATCCACTGTACCACCTCGCTGCCCTTTAATGAATGTGGTGGGGTGTTGTTGGTCTGTAAGAAATGGTGAATATGAAGACATGAAATGTAAAAAAAAACTCCCATGAACTGATGCAAAGAGAAGGAAGTACAACCTGGAAAACAATATATGTAATGGCTGTAATGATGGAAATAAAAGCATCCATAATGCTAACGACAAAAACCAAAGACTGAGAAATTAAAGTGACCAAGTTTGGCCCCAAAGAAGTGGCTGAAGTCACTTCACCTACTTATTTGCAGAAAGTAGGGACTGTGTGTGAATTTAAAAGTAAATTTTTATTCATGGTGCAATGGATAGAGTACTGGGTGGGCCAAGACTCAGGAAGACCTGAGATCAAATCTGACCTCAGACACTCACTAGCTATTTGGGGGGGGGCAAGTCACCCAACACTGATCTCTCTGTTTCCTTCACTGTAAAATGGGGATGATAATAGCATCTACTTGCAGGAATTGTTATGAGAATCAAATGAGATCATCGTTGTAAAATGCTTAGCACAGTTCCTGGCACTTAGTAACACTATAAATGTGAGCTTTCCTACATATTATTTTTAGCTTCATTTCACTGAACCACTTCCCCCTCTTTTTTCTTCTTCATAATAAAGCATAACTTTCTAGGATGGAAGGGGAGAGACATAGACTCAAAACTGGTTGTGATTTAAAAACAAGAGATATCAATTTCAATTTAATGTAGATTGTAACACATTCATTTTTCCTTGTCCTCTGGGGTATCTGTGCACATTTCTCCTTAATGGTCCATTGAAATTTCAGTCAACACACTGGAAGCCTCATTTGATTCTGTTTATATTTTGTGAAAATCAGGGTAACACACGAGTGATCCATTTGGTACTACTAGCTTTTACTACAGAATTGTCCCAACTCCACTTCTATTCTGATATGTCTTTGATCATATTTCTATCATCACTACTTTTTCACAAATCATTGATTATAAAAGTGCTATAGTCCACTTATGGCCACCATGACCCTTTGCTCTTTGGATCATGTAGACCCAATTATTCTTCTGAGATTGTAGTAGTCCTTGATTCATTGCAATCAAACTATCTCTCACTGGGAGAATATTGATCTAAAGTATTAGGGTTTTTTGACTTGGTAGAATTTGCAATAACTGAAAGCACAGCATCTTTTCACATATGATTCAATTCAATACAAAATCTTTCTATCTGATTTTAGATCAAGTTCTTATCCATCTGCAATATGGCTCCATGATATCATGCAATATAATATGTCATTCTATAATTTCTTCCATCCTTCCTTTGTTCGTTCGTTTGTTCATTCATTCGTTCGTTTGTTCCTTTCTTCCTTCTTTCCTTCCTTCCTTCCTTCGTTTCTTTGTTCCTTTGTTCCTTCCTTCTTTCCTTCATTCATTTGTTCCTTCCACCTTTCCTTCATTTGGTAAAGTTTAATATTTAAGATGGGATTCAAGTTCTTTGTTACCAAGGAAAGTACTACTATTAAATATTTTGGTGTATATGAAGCTTTTTTTTTGGCAAATGTGCCCCTTGGGGTATATAATTATCAGTAGAATTCATGGGTCAAAAATTATGAATATTTCAGTTACATAATTTACATAATTTCAATTTTCATTCCATTTATGAATGGTTGCACCAATTTAGAACATTACCATAGATTTAAAGGTTCAATGCCTGTCTATTTTGTTAGCATTAGTGTGCCTCCCTTTCCACAATATGAACTTCTAATATCAACTTCTAATATCAAACTATTGTGGTTAGGTAGTACATTCTATGAAAACATTTAGAAAGTCTTGGGCAATCAAAGCTAGCTAAAATGTAACCAACAAAATAGACCAGCTATGAACCTTTAATTCCCTTGTATGGAGAACCCCTAGGAGAGGAAACTCCTGTTATTAGTGAAGGTCTAAAACTCCTTTGAAGTTTATAAGTCTTAGAGAGTTGTCTGTGATGGTGATAATCTAAATGGCTTACCCACAATAACAGAGTCAAAAAGTGTTAGCAATGGAACCCAAGCCTTCTTGGCTCCAAATCCTCTTTCCAACAAACTATACTACATTGCCTCCTTAAGAAAGAAAACGTGTTGGGGAAATAATCATCTATGCTATCTGGAAGGTAAATATAAATATATACCTGTGTTACTTGTGATGTTCAACAGTAAGAGAGAGTACAGTAGATAGGACACTTTGTCCTGGAGTCCAGGGACCTGTATTCATATTCTGCTTCTATACATTCTGTTCATGTGACTTTAGGCAAATCACTTAATCTTCCTAGGGTTCTGAGATGTATGCTGGCAACAATCCCAATAAGCTCTTGATAACAGATTATTTAATTTTCAGGGTGACCACTTACACTTTGGAAATCAGCAAATAGAGCTTAAAATGATTTTTTGTAGATTGTCTAGACTTAAGAAAGTGATAGAGAAAAGGTCAATAATGTTGTTTAAACCTAAGAGTGTATTATAGAAATACAAATATTGTACAAATATTGTCTCAAATAAAATACCCAAGTCAGTCTGGGAATTTATGGTAATTTAATTAATATAGTGGGAAGGAATTTAAGGAGATGAGGGAAGAGGATATAGGATTTCTCCTGCCTGGCCTGTGCCAGGGGGAGTTTAAAATCCTTGCCTCTAGGTCTCTGAAGAAGATTAGAGGCTTCTAAGAGGAAAAGTTGGAAAGTAAAGGAGGAAAACTCAGCCAGAAACTCACCACAGAACTGGATAATAGCTTGTAGCCAAGCTAAGATCCTGAAAGGCCCAGCATGCTGCCACCAGCCAACTCTCCACTGCCAGAAAGGTGCCTGAGAGAGGAAGTGAGTCAAATATATAGACCTTTCACTCATGTGTCTCCTCCTCTAAATGCCCATATCTTTTAGATTCTCATCTTCTTTCATTAGATGATATCTTTAGAGTTATTTAACATTTCTTTGTTAAGTTCACCTTCTGTGAGTTATTTAACCTTTTTGTAATTAATTTAACCTTTATAGTTACTTAACACCTTTTTAATATCTTAAAATATTAAGATCTTAAAATAAACTTAACTTAAAGTTTTAGCTTCACTAATAAGGTAAGAGTTAAGTTCCTTCTTTGTTCAATCAGGAGATTACAACTTTATCTTACCTTAAAGTATGGTGTAAGTAGGGTAATTTAACGTTCACAATCCCCCCTGATTTTGTTAGACTAAGTATCTTCATTGTTAAAATCAAGAAATAGCTATATCCAATCTGCACAATCCCCCCTGAGGATCACTGGGAGACCAGTTTCCCCATTGATCATTTAACATAATCATCTTGTAGTCCTAAAGCACTTCTAACTACAGATGTATACAATATTCATTTTCTAAGAGGAAATAACAACAGTTCGATAAAAGAGGGAAATATAAGAAAGACAGATAGCAAAACAAATGTTTGCTGAGCGCATTGACAAAAAAACAATTAGGGGGCAGTCGCTTTTGGCATGAGTATACATTCAAATAAATGTTCAATCAAACTTCAATTCAATCAACCACACCCAAAGTTCATTCTGTATCTTCTTGATGTAGTATAGGTTTTCTGGCATCTTTCTGCAACTGTTCATTCTCTGGATTTAGGAGTTAGCAAGCTTCTTCCTTGAATATCTTTTCTCAAACAAAAAAAAATTCAAAATCTTGGATTTTTATTAAAATATAATCCCCCCCTCCCCGGAAGTGGGTGTTAAAAAACATCTAATTCAGCTCAGGATGCAATGTTGAGTTGTCTTTTTTGTTATTCAGAAAGCTAATTGTTAAACATTTACCAGTATACCATGATAATTTCATCATCTATAAAGTGATGGAATTTGTCTGAATGACCCCTTCCAGGTCCTTTCCAGTTCCAAATATATCCTAGAGGAAGCCAGGTTGTTTAGTGGATTGAGAACAAAGCCTAGAGACAGAATGTCTTGGGTTCACATTTGATCTCAGATACTTTCTTACTGTGTGACCTTGGACAAGTCACTTAACCCCTATTGCCTAGCCCTTACTGCTCTTCTGCCTTAGAATTGATACTTAGTATTGATTCTAAGATAGAAGATAAGGGTTTTTAAAACAAACAAAAGAAATATGTCATTGTATTACTAAAGTGTTCCTTCATTATGAGAGTTGTGAGTGGATTCTCTTTGGCTTGTGTGGGGTCACATTGTAACCCTTCTCTCCTCCTAACTGAGAATGGCAAACCTCCATGTTTTTGAGCCTGGGCTTTGCTTCCTTTCTTGAGCTCCCCCATGACTAGCAAGTGATCTTTTAGACAAGCTTTTGTTCTTGACAGTTTTTTAGTCTTAAAAGTGCATGAGGATTAATGAGACAATTGCTTGCAAAGCACTTTGAGCTCTGGGGAGTAGGGAAGCAATGTAAGTGCAAAGAATGATTCCCCTACAGAAGTCAGTGCTAGGCTTTTAAATTAAAATCCTTTTTAAAGAAGAGCAATTTTGTGATAAATATCAACAACTATCCAGAAGTTCAGCTGAGGTTAAATGCCTTCCTTGATACTGGGATGGGAGAGCATTGGCAAGGGAGGATCAGAGACTCACTGAATTAAGAATTAGAAGTGACCCTAGAGGTTATCTCATCCAGCCCTTTCATTTTAACAGATGAGAACATGTAACCAGAGAGGTTAATTAGAAGGGTCGAGTGACTTATCCAAGGTCACAAATTGTTAGTAACCGCATATAATTAAGAGTTCAACTCTAAAGTACCAATTATTAGCAGTGTGGCATTTTAGAAGAGAGCTGGATTGGAGGTGGGGGCGATCTGAAATGTTTTTTCATGGAAAGTATCTAGAACATGGTAGGAAAAATGTTTATTGAAGTGAATTAAATTCAATTCACTTTATAACTGAGCTTGGCTTTAAATGATGTTAGAGGGGGCAGCTGGGTAGCTCAGTTGATTGAGAGTCAGGCCTAGAGACAGGAGGTCCTAGGTTCAAATCTGGCCTCAGACACTTCCCAGCTGTGTGACCCTGGGCAAGTCACTTGACCCCCATTGCCTAACCCTTACCATTCTTCTGCCTTGGAGCCAAAAAACAGTATTGACTCCAAGACGAAAGGTAAGAGTTTAAAAAAAAATAAATGATGTTAGATTTGGAGGGTCATAAAGATATTCTGGGTTGGTTTCTTCGTTGTTTTCCTCATTCAATTGTGAGCTCCTTGAGGGCAGGTACTGTCATTTGCCATGTTATATCTCAAGAGACTTTGTCCAGTGCCTGCCACCCAGTAGACATTTAATAAATGCCTATTGAGTGGTTGATTTATCTGGGACACATGACTAGATACAAGAAGGCAGAAATGGCAGTTTTAGGTAGCAAGGAGGACACTAGATTGGCTGATATAATTGATTCATACTTGTTCAGTACTAAAGTTTCTAAAATCCATAAAAGTTTTCACTGTTGAAGTTAATCTCTTGGCTTTTTGCTTTGGGCAGAAAGGTCTAGGCTTAGCTTTCAGTTTTAAGGATTGCTTGTTCTTAAAAAGAGTTTTAAGTGACCCAGGTCTCCTTATCAATTTGCCAAAAGACACAGATTATCTGTATGAATAAATCCCTCTCGAGCCAGTGAAATCTGCCCACAGCCCACAACAGCTGAGAAAATAGCTGTGAGTATATGGAGAGGGTAGAATCTCTAGAGAAACTTCTGCTGAAGAATGCTTAACATTTTTGTATAAGCCATGGGAAAGTCAAACGATATTGAACTGAGGCACCCATGACAAAAAAGGCTATCCCCCGCCATCGAATACAGATGAAAGCACATCATTCTTCACTTTATTTCCTTTGTGGCTTTTCCTCCAGTATGAGATGTGTCTTCTTTGAAAACCTGATGAACATGGGAATATGTAGTGTTTGATTACACGTGTACAACCCACATCATATTACCTGCTGTATTTGGGAGGAAGGAAGGGCGGGCGGGAGGGAACAAGGATTGAAAAACGTGCGAAAAGATTCCTAAACATTGTATCAGCATGTAATCTGGAAAAAACTGAACCCAAAGAGATTTTTGTCACTTACTCTATAGATTATCTCAGTCCAATCAGTAGAGGGTTCACTTTTCCAGACCTTATCACCACTAAAGAGGAGATGGATCGTAAAGAAAAGAAAAGGACTCTTCTTTGCTTTATTTCTTCTGTGGATCTTTTTCCAGTGATATGTGTCTTCTTTCATAATATGATGAATATGCATTGCATGATAGCACATGTACCATCTCTATCAAATTTCCTGTCGTCTCAAGGGGTGGGGAGAAAATGCCAATAGCAAATTGTCAGAAAATGATCATTAAAAATGTATTGACATATGATATGGCAAAAATTGAAAAAATAAAGGAAAGGAAATAGAAGAATTATATGGGAATTGCCCTGCAGATATGGTGCTCTCTGTCACTGGAAATAGAAGAACGTCTCCATGCAAACTACTGATGTACCTTGCCTTCATAGACAAAAAGCAATGTTGATTGGATTGAGCTGGGCTTGGTTGGTCAAAGTTGGTCCCAAAGTGTCTGGAATTGTGCTAAGTGATGGAGTTACAATAGGGTCTCTGCCCTCAAGGAGCTTACCTTCTAATGGAGAGACAATATTTAAATGACCAAGAATTTACAAGACATGCACAGAGTATATGGAAGAGCATCTCAGAAGGAGACAGGAGGAGTCAGGAAAAATGAGGGTAGGTTTCCTGCAGAAGATGGCATTTGAGGTATCTTGAAGGAAGCCAAAGAAATTAAGAGGGAGAAGTGAGGAGGAAAAACACCCCAAACACAGAAGAAATAGCCAGAAAGGCAAAAGAATAGGAGATCTGGTTTCTCCTGTGGATGGGGCAGCAAGCAGGCTGGTACAACTTCATCCTGGAGTATGTAGAATAGGGTAAGATGTAATAAGATTAGAAGAAGGAAAGTTTCAACTTATGGAGAACTTTACCTACTCAATTCAAGATTTGATTTGTGGGCCCAGAAGAAATATGGAACTACAGTTTAATGAGTATGGAAGTGGCATTGTTATTGTTCATTCAGTTGCATCCAATTCTTCATGACCTTATGAACCATAGCATATCAGGTACTCAACCAAGGGGCTCATCCTCTGATGTCATACATTTTAATAGCATCTATGGGATTTTCCTCTTGCCACATCCCCTCCAACATTTATCACTTTCCTTTGCTGCCATATTGGCCACAAAGCTTTGAGGTGGAACCTCAGAGTGGTTTAATTTGCATTTCTTTAATCAGAAGGGATTTAGAAGGCTTTTTCATGTGATTATTGATAGTTTTGGAAAATCTATATTTTAAGAAAATCAAAGAAAATATTTATAAGGAGAATGGATTAAAATGGATGGGAATTTGAGCCAGGGATTGGCTTAGGCAAGGAAAAAGACAAACCTCTTTATTGAAATTGGTATGAAGCTGAAAGTGGGAGAAGCTGTCTAAATGATGTGTAATGAGGAGGAGAGATGAATTCTTTGCAAAATGCCTCAGTTTTATTTGGCAGTATATATATATATATATATATATATATATATATGTGTGTGTGTGTGTGTGTGTGTGTGTGTTTGTGTGTTTGTGTGTGTATGTGTGTACATATGTATAATCTATTAGAAAATAATTTACTGAAATACAAGGGAGAGGAAACAAAAGTGCACAATCCCAAAGGTCCTTTATGTTTCTCAGAAAACAATAGTCTTACATTCTGGTTCTTTGCCTTTGGTGCTATAACAGGACCTGGTACATTTCACTGTCCAATGAGACATCAAAGGCTTAAATTATAAATACTGAGTGGAGATAACACTTCAGTGAAACTTTCTCTCAACTCTAATTAGCCAATCAGTTAGCATCACCAATAGATGTATACTTTCCTCATTTAATTTCATGTCAGAGAGTAAGCAGGGCTTACAAACATAGAATGTCTAAGAGAGATAGAAGGGCTCACACCTAAGGAAAAAACCCTTGTTTAATAGTAAAGTATTTTGGAGGCAGCTGAGTGGCTCAGTGGTTGAGAGTCAGACCTGGAGATAGGAGGTCCTGGATTCAAATTTGACCTCAGACACTTCTTAGCTGTGTCATTTAAGCCCTTGCCTCTCTTCTGCCTTGGAACCAATTTTAAGACAGAAGGTAAGGAAGGGTTTAAAAAATAGTAAAATGTTCTGTTCTCAGAGAATTCCTAGAGAGTCTTGTAAGAGTGCTTAGAAAGGATTCAGTTCCAGGAACTATAACATTTTACAGATGAGAAAACTGAGGCCAAGAGAAGTCACGTCACATACTCAATGCTACTGAAATAGAAATATTACTGTACTTTGATAACAGTCAGAGTACAAAGATAGTGGGTTTGAAAATCATAAGATTTAAGCAATGAAGGGATGTTAAAGATCCTCTAATCTATCTTTCTGACTTCATAGATAAGGATGAAGTTCAGAGACATTCAGTAACTTGCCTAAGGTGGCGCAGCTTAAGGAACTGGAAGTGAGCGATAAATCAAGTCGAGCCTCCTTTTCACAGTACTGTGGAGCTGCAGTGGAACTAACACGTGGAATGATTATTCCAGCTGGTAGACAGATTTTAACTGACCAGTTCACATTTGGGCCTAGTGGTCCTTAGATTGGAAAGTATAAATTAATGGGTCAAATGCTATTAGCCACACATAAAAGCCTCTGTTCCTAGAAGAGGAAGAATGATCCAAGCCAAGTTCCTTTTAAACACATAATCTTGACCATATTAACCTTGTAAAGTCCTAAGCCACTGGAAAACTGCCCATCACTGTGAACTTTATTTATTATATACTTGACCACCTATTTTTGTTTCCCTTTATTACTATTTTCTGTTTCAGTTTCCTCATCTGTAAAATGTGGATAATAAGAGCATCTGCTTCCCAAGTTTTTTCTGGGTATAAAGTAATTGAAAACAACAAGGTAGGTGGCAGAGGAGATAGAATACTAGGTCCAGAGTTAAAAAGGTTTGAGTTCGAGTCTAGCCTCATATATTTACAAACTGTTTAACTGTGGTAAAAGAGAGAATCTGCAATGCATGCAAAGGACATCATCTGTCAATCAAAAGGTAACATTCCATTTGGAATGTTCCTGGGAAAAGTAGTGATCAATAGACACCCCCATAAGAATCTCTCTATCTCAGAGTATCCTTTTTATTACACTGTGCATAATTCACTGAACTTCTGCTTGCTTCAGTTTCCTTAGATTCCTTATTTTTCCTTAGTAATATATAAGATATTGTATGTAATATCTTATTAGTAATAAGATAATAATAGCACCTATCTTCTGGGGTTGTTGTAAGGACCAAATGAGATCTTTTTAAAGTCCTTAAATACATTTTAACACTTTAAAACACTTAACACAGTGTTTGGCATATAGTAGGTGATTCTTTTTATTATTATTTTTTAACTTTTTAACTTTTACATGGGACAGTTGCTCCTTTTTAAAAAAAAACCCTTACTTTACATCTTAGAATCAATACTATGTCTTGGTTCCAAGGCATGAGAGGGGCAAAGGCTAGGCAATGGGGGTCAAGTGATTTGCCCAGGATCACATCAGTAGGAAGTATCTGAGGCCAGACATGAACTCAGACCTCCCCTCTCTAATCCCAGCTCTCAATCCACTGAGCCACCCAGCTTCTCCTACCAACTCCTTTTATGGGAAAAAAAAAATCTCCACAATCAGAATGCATGTTCTATACTCTGTTCTTTATCACTGTGATTTAGAACCTATTCATGATGTTCTGGGAGATGCTGAACAGATCATTTCTTACAATAAGAAAGATTCTTCCAGCCCAATGTAGCCCCTAAACAAAATGGGATGGCTTAGTGTTTGGGGAGAAGAAAGAAAATCTTTACTTTTTTAACAGTTTAGATTTCACAAGCTAAGAGTCCCAGTGTCCAACCCTATATTGCTGAAAAGAAAAGTGATTTGCCTTCATCCTGTCTAGACTACAACAAAAACCTTTTTAGCAGAGGGCCAGGAAACGGTGCCACTAATTTTCACTCACCGCCCTTTGTTTTGACTCAACCTACCCGAGGAACAGAATGCCAATGAATCAACCTGACATTCTTCCAGGCCTATACTGGAGAAGCTAAATGAAGCTTTAGTGAGTGGCTCAGCAAGATGGCAGGATGATGGGCATGGTGGACTCCTTACTCTAAAATTCCATTAGGAGAGATGTCATGGCATCTGTAGGTAATGTACACCCAGGGAACTATGTTGGCAATAATGAACAGAGGCTGGTGGAGAAGAGGGGGGGGACTGACAGCTGTATGCCAGGAAACCAGTATAAATGCATCTCTGTCAGTGGTGGAGAGGGTTGGGATGGAACTATGTCACCCTTTCATTAAATGTAATTGAATGTCTACTGAGGTGGTAATTACAAATACCATCCAGAGTGCACAGGCCCATTTGTCTTTGTTTATCATCTCAGCAAGTGTATTGATCATTAGCAAAGCACTAAATAGCTATGGAGAAGAGTAGAAAAAAATCAGATTAATAAGACCTGACACACATTATAAAATGCATCTCTCGAGGAAAGATGTGCATCTGGAACGCCAGGGAAATGGCCTGCATGGGTGCTCTCAGGTGTTTGATGGATGGAATCCCTTAGGGACCTCCTCTGCTCATCTTAAAGTTAAGGAAATTGTGGCTCTGAGAATAGCATCTGACACATAGTAGGTGATTTATCAACGTTTAATATGTGACTTGACCAATGCCACAAAAACCATTAAGGGCAAACTGAAGACTTCAAACCCAAGTCTTCTGCCTCCAAATACAACAACTATTCCACTGCTGGGGACTCATGGATTCAGTTCAGTTGGGAAAAGTTGCAGAGAAGCAGATTTTGATTCAATATGAAAATCATCATAACTATTGGAGCCATCCCAAAGTAGAATCAGCTGCTTATGGGAAGGGCGAGGATGATCCCTTAGGGTTCTTCCTTCACTAAGGTTCTGTGATTCTGAGGGAGGAGGGCATAATGCTCACACACTCTGGGAGCTGAATAACAACTGTCACTGGTTGTTCCTTACCTACAAAAGATTAGTCTCAGAGGAGCAGAAAATACAGTTTATGAGCTGATTTTCCATTTCAGCTGGAGGCAGGGCTATGCTGAAGGATTATTGATATAATATACAGGGTTAAGAACTAGCCCTCTCCACCTTGCATTTCTGGCCCCAGCTGCTGGGCTACACAATTTAAGATAGTAAAAATCTATTAGAGGTCTAACCTGTGGAGAAGCCCACAGCTGAAAAGATGGGTCTTGTTCCCACAAGCTTCCAGCTGGGGCTACTTAACATATCCTCCTGAAGTTTAAAATCTCCCTGAGGCCCTAAAACAATTCTTTTTTTTTCCCTGAATGAGGGAGATATTCAAATCCATGGGTCCATGGGATCATAAATTAAGAGTTGGAAGGGAACTTAAGTGACCATCTAAGAGCATCCAATCTCCTCATTTTACAGAGGAGAAAATGCAGGTTTAAAAAGTTTAAATGACTCACCCAAGAGTACAAGGCAGAGTCAGGATTCAAAATCAGGGCTTTTGACTTTTATCACATTCCCTCTCTTCGCTTTCATCACCAGCTCCTTAATCATATATTTAACTTTCAGTCCTGGGCCAATTTCTTGTTTCTCTGTACCTATTCTGTTTCCATACTCTGGTAGTACTCCATTTCCACCTATGACTAGAATTGAGCTTTATGGTCACTAATCTTCTGTCCCTAGAGGATTGAACAAAAGTTAGAAGTTGCAAAGAAGTAGTTAGGTTGATGTGAGGGGGAAAAAAACACTTACAAAAATCTTTTGAAGAGTCAGAGCAAGTCAAAAGAGGTGGAGCCACTTTTGGAAGTTGTTGGTTCCCCTTCATTGAAGCTCTTGAAACAAGACTGGATGACCATTTTGGACCTTCTAATAGGAGTAAGATCCTTTTTCAAGTGCAGGATGAGATTTAAGGGTAATAAACTATTGGGTGCCACTGACTCCCTTTGATATTTCAGTTAAGCTTAGGGATGCCTTTTCAGAATTAATTATTAGTAACTGAAGGAAATACTAAATTTCAACCAGAGGTTTGTGAAACAACGATGTATTTTTTCCTATCCAAATTCATGAATCTTTCAGGGGTCTGTAGCCCCAGGTTAAGAACCCCTAGTCAAAATGGCTTTGGAAGTTCCTTCCTATTCTAAGATTCTATAATTCTAATTATACCAAACCACCCCTTCTGTGTCTGGATTTCAGAGATGATCCTGCACCTGTGTGCTCTGATTTCCTTCTTGGGACAGTCATCTATTTTCTGCTTCTGAAGATTTCAGACATAGACCTTTTGACTTTTTGAATCTCTGCCTGTTGTTTCCTGAAGGGCCCCACAAACTTGACTGCTGGGTTTCCTCATGGAACCTTTCCCAAATGTCTTCCAGGCTTTGGCAGATTTTCTTGGTGTCAGGTATCACTGATCAGATTTAGTTTGTTCCATTTCCCATAAAAGCTGAAGATTCATCACTTTTATACTTACATCCCTCCATATCCTTTTGGGCTAGATTTTCACTTGCAGGGATAGGAGACTTATAGGACTACCAGACATATAATATTTTGAGCTGGAAGGGATCTAGGAACTCAATTGATGCTTCATTTTTTAAAAAAATTAAACACTTACCTTCCTTCTGGGATTCAATACTGTGTATTGGTTCCAAGGCAGAAGAGTGGTAAGGGCTAGGCAATGGGGGTTAAGTGACTTGCCCAGGGTCACACAGCTAGGAAGTATCTGAGGCCAGATTTGAACCTGCAACCTCCTGTCTCTAGGTCCGGCTCTCAATCCACTGAGCTACCCAACAGCCCCCCACCACCACATCCTTCATTTTAAAGATGAGAAAACTCAGGTCCCAAGAGAAAATGTGATTCTCCTAATCATCACACAATGGGTAATGGAGTTAGGATTGGAGTTCAGGGACACTGATTCCAGTTTATTTAATCTCAGCATTCTCTCTGCTCCAAAGAATAGGTCTTTGTATACATTTTCTATTTACTGAAGTCCACATAAGCTATCTTCCTTTAGTAGAACAGAAGCATCTTGAAGACAGGGACTTTTGTTTTCATCTCTGCCCCTAGTGGGTACTTAGCAAAAGTTTGTAGAATTAAATTGGGTCTGATCATAAGGTTGCATACTGGAAGGGGCCTTTGGAGATCATCTAGTCTATGTTTACATGAGAGGAAAATGAGGTCTTCAGCAGGGAAGGCACTTGCCCAAGTTCACAGAGGCAGTGAGGATCAGGACCAAGATGTGAATCTCTGTCCTCTGCCTTCATATCCAACATTCTTCCCAGTCCATCATGCTGCTCTATGCCTAAGCAGTGGCTTAGTAATTTTTCCTGAGGCAATGCTGTGCTCCTATCATTTGAACACTGAGCCCCACTCATGATGTTTTCTAAATGAAGAGGTAAGGATGGGTCCAGCAGGAGATTTTGCTCTGAGAGTCTCCTTGAGCAATGAAGACCTTAATCTAAGTTGTCGGCTCCTGGGTATGTCTGGGTTTAATTGCCCTTCTGTTCAGGAAGGAACCTAATTTTTTTGATTGATGGTCTAACATTGAAATCACACCTTTAAGGTGACCTTTTCTCTCCTTTCCGGGCTCAGGAGAAATGTTATGTCAGCTCCCTTGGGGGTTCAGTCTGAGAACATTGGCCCCACCCTCTGCTCAGCCACCTTCTCTTCTTTTATCTTTAGGAAAATTCACATTAAAAACACACCCAAAGCAAAAACAAACAATAATAGCTGCTTTAGGTTTTCAAATTGCTTTACCCATTTTTATCTTATTTGATTTGTAGAGTATTATTTGTCTGTAGAGGCAGATGTTATTATTGCCATTTTATAGATGAGGAAACTGAGGCAGACTTGACCAAGGTCACATAGAATGTAGATGAAGCTGAATTTGAACTCAGGCAGCCTAACTATATCTCGTTGGGAAAGGGTGATATAATTAAATTATGACAGATTGTGGTTTTTTCCTTGTTTTTGTTCTCATACAATCATAGGATTATTGTCTAAGGCTGATTGTCAGCCTTCCCCCCAAACAACAATAACAATACAATATGAACATATCTCTTTCCTTATAATGGACCTTAAAATCTCTTTGCATAATAAAATTGTTGAGGGAACAACTTGACAGTAGGGTTGGCCAACTGGGAGTCACTAGGTTGAAGTCTTGGCATATCCCCATCTCTAAGCTATAAAAAAGTAAGACTTCTCTTGGCATGGGCATTGTACCCCCAGAAACTCAGGAAGAATATTATCAGGGAAAATCCTTTGCTCCCTTAGGCCCTCTGACTCCCAATCCAAAACACCTGACCTAGGAGATTACCCTCTTTTGATTGCCCCATTGAATTGAGATGGACAAAGAGACCCATGCCATTCATTTATCCTCCAAATCACAATCAGGAGAACCACCCTTATGTGCTAGAGAAACCCTCCTTCCTAACCCCTTGCTCCAGAGTCACATCCTCACTGCTGTAAAATAATATTAAAAACCCCAGAATTGAGGCATTCTGGGAGCAACCCTCCAGGTTGTTCCACTCATGTTGTCTTGCTGTCCTCCCAAGGAGCAGCTTTCCACCCATGCTGTCCCACCTAGGAGGCAGGCTTCCACCTATGCTGCTGCTTGGCCAGATTCAACATTCCCTTCCAAATTAATAAATTTCTCTTTTTATTTTTAAGCCAAATTTAGGAGTCCTGCATCCTTGCAAAAGGTACCCTTCCCAAACCCTGAGGGTTCACCTTTTCACCCCACAACACTCTGAAATAATTTTTGCCTATTTGATATTTCCCTATTCAAATGGCAGACCAGAGTGCACAGAGTTCTATATTGTGGAGGTAGAGTGGTTTGCACATGAATGTTTTCTTGCTCCAGAAAATTAGAAAATTGCAGCTCAGTGGAAAGGAGGGATGCATAGTGTGGACTTTCCCATTCTTAACAATGGCAATGTCCATGGCACTGATAGAGCTTCTGCAGAAGCACATAGCAAAAGCAGACAGACACTTTTTCGGTGACTTCCAGAGAGTAGTTCAAAGACAAATGTTCCTGAACCCCAAATTCCTTTGTAAAAAGGGACATAGATTTCCGAAGCTGTGTAACACTAGAATCTTTCCTTTTATGTGGAGAAGAGCTGATGGAGAGTATCACCTTTGGAGCTTGTCTTGTAATTAACCCCAAGTAGGAGTTTTCAAGTTCAAAAATTTCCAGATAGACAGATATCTTGGACAACCATACCTCTTGGAGAAAGAGGAAGATTGATATACCATAGAGCAGAAGTGAAACATTCAAGATCTGGGAAAGCAAATGACTGAGAATTTGCTTTGCCTCTTCTCCCCAATTATAGGTCCAGTGAGAAGGGAATTGTTTATTTAGAAATACTGAACTATATTTATTTGCCTTCCAGTGGGTGTTTATGAAATCCTATATGTCTCTATTTGTTTTTCAATATTTGTTTAAGGACTTCTGTGAGTTCCTTTTATCTTCCACCTTTGTTAAAATGATAAAATAAAGGCTGTCCTACACGAGATGCATATATTACCCTGAATGTTTGTATAGATCCTGTTTAGATCCATTTTGCTTACATTAAGGGGAAGTGGAAGTAAGATATGCCTAAACCATATTCTGATATTTTCTAGAGTAAATGCTAAATGGTGACTTAAACAAGAGATCTCATTTGACTCATCACCAAGAAGAGGAATAGTCATGAGCTTTGACACCATGAGCTTTGACTGCAAAGACACAATGTCTTTGCAGTATGTTGGAGTTTCAGAATACAAAAGGAGTTAACATTAGAAGGGGCATTACAAATAATCAAATTTTACCCCATCTTTTATAGAAGGAGACACTCAGGCTTACACTTTGAAGGGATATGATGGTATCACTAGTAGGAAGCAGATGCAAAAGAATGAGTAGACTTCTCTAACTTTTTTCTCTTTTTGTCTCCACCTGTGATTTAGCAATGAGAAGAATTCATTAAAGGATGAAGATTTGCAGCATTCTACAAGGATAATGTCTGGGGAGCACTGTTTGATGAACTACTTAGGGTCATGTAGCCAGTAGGACAGACCTAAGAGGAAGGGCTTAAATCTGGGAGTTTCCTAACCCTGAGTTACGGTTACTATATGCAAAGCCAGAGGTAGAATGAACTTTAGAGATCATTTAGTCTAGATCACGTCCTTTTTTCTAGAGGGAAAAGAGGGTGCAGGAAAGCAGAAACAGCTAGAATGCCTGATGAACTGACACACCATGCAGACCTTGGCAACAAAAGGATGCTACCAACTCTTATGTTTGTCCTTATCTCACCTATTCATGGGACAATCCAATCCAATGCAATATGATCCAATCTAATTCAACAAGCATTTTTAAAAATTCTGCTCCTCTGTCTTTAGAATTGATACTAAGTATTAGTTTCAAGGCAGAAGAGTGGTAAGGGTGAAGGGAAGGGGGGTTTAAATGACTCTCCCAAGGTCACACAGCTAGGAAGTGTCTACAGCCACATTTGAACCCAGGACCAACAAGCATTTCTTATGCACCTACTACAGATAGATCACTGACAATAATGAACTACATTTTTACAGCTGCTTTCAATTTTTTCAAAGTACTTTACACCCATTATCTTAAATGAATCTCACAACAACCCTGGGAAATAGGCACCCCAAAATGCATTATCTCAATTTCACAAGTCAGAAAATTGACCCTCAGGAAACAGTTTGCCCATGAGTTCAAAAGTAATGAGTATTGATGGCAAGATTTGAACCCCACACTTTATCATATTTCCAAACTGTAGCTTGTCAATGGTGTATATAGGAGAAATGGAGCTCTATTTCTATCTCTTGAGATTCTGAATCAGACTAAATCATAATTTAAACTTTTAATTTTACTTTTGAATGGACTGAATCCTAAAAATGTTAAAATCCATAGGTCACAGAGTTGATTATGTAACTTGATATTTAATTCAATTCAATAATTTTTTAATTAAACACCTACAGTATGTCTGGCACTGCACTAGATGATGAGATACAATGACAAATACAAGACAATTCCTGCCATCAAGGAGCTTATATTCTACTGGGAAAAAACATCATAGACATGTGTAAATGAACATAGATGTTTTTCAATTGGCCCTGTGATTTCACATATATGTAGAATTTCCAGTGAGGAATCCCTCCTATATCCTACCAATGTAGATTAGTACTTATATTCTGGAATATCATCAAAGGTCAAAGGAGAAAAACCTATAATTGATCACATGGGTTGATGGGCATATGGACTCTAAACACCCTAGTGCAAATATCAGTAATATGTATTGATCAATCAATATGTATTGGTGAGGATTTGAACAGAGATCTTTCTGATTCCAAGTTTGACTTTCTATCTACAAGTCAAGGGACTTTAGAGTTCATGTCCTTTGACACTGAATGACAAGACTTCCACTTGAGAACTAAATATATACAAAGTAATTTTGATTGGATGGTATGAACTCAGGCAGTGTGATTCCAGGATTTTAAGTCGTCTACAGGGAGAAGGGAAGCACATTCACAATGGGGAGGTTTGGGAATATAAAAAAAGCCAGTTTGGCCTCATTTTGATATAGGGCAGTTCCTAAGAAGTAGCCTTCTCTCATGGGATGGGAAAAGTTGGAGAAGAAGTATTATTTTTCATAGACACCTAGAATTCCAAAGGGATATTCCAAGGGATATTTACACCTTTCTCACTTTTCCACCTCTTTTCCTTGTGTAATGCCTTTATTTTCTTTTTTTAATGTTTTTCAATTTAAATTTTTTAATTTTTATTTAATTAATTAATTAAGAATATTTTTTATGGTTACATGATTCATGTTCTTTCCCTCCCTCTTCCCACCCCCTCCCATAGCCGACTCACAATTCCACTTGGTTTTACATGTGTCATTGATCATAACCTATTTCCATGTTGTTGATGTTTGCATTAGGGTGATCATTTAGAGTCTATATCCCCAACCATATCCCCATCAACCCATGTATTCAAGCAGTTGTTTTAATTCTGTGTTTCTACTCCCACAGTGTTTTCTCTGAATGTGGATAGTGTTCTTTCTTGTAGATTCCTCCAAGTTGTTCAGGGTCACTGCACTGCCACTAATGGAGAAGTCCATTACCTTTGATTGTACCACAATGTATCAGTCTCTGTGTACAATGTTCTCCTGGTTCTGCTCCTCTCGCTCTGCATCACTTCCTGGAGGTTGTTCCAGTCTCCATGGAATTTCTCCACTTTATTATTCCTTTGAGCACAATAGTATTCCATCACCAACATATACCACAATTTATTCAGCCATTCCTATGCCTTCATTTTCTTTAAATGGTGGATGTCACTCTCAGTAGGTCATGGGTTGACTTTATACATTCTATGTAGATCTAAAAGACCAAATCCCTAGTAAAGGGTTTTGGAAGATCAATATCTGAGCTGTTCTTAGATTTGCTGATGCAGGTTTTACATTTATTATTTAACCACCCCCAAAAAAATAAAAGGAAAAGAAGAATAGAGTTCCTCTTTGGAGAGCTAGATTACATCTTTAAACCTTTAATTAACCCGACAGGTTTGACTTAACAAAAATCAATGAAACCTCACTTTACAGAAAAGAAACCTTTAAATAATTCATTCCAAATGTCCAAATACTTTCATTTTTTTTCTGTTTTAAGGTGCCATTTTCTATAGTGGACACTCTTTAAATTGTTTGCTTTTAAATCTTTAATTTGAACTTTTTGTAGGGCTGAGCTTGAGAAAGTCCATGCACTCTATAAATACTCTGAGCTAGAGAGTAAAATTCTGAAAATACTAAATAAGCAAAGGAAGGCAGGTGGTCTCAGAAAAGGATTCTTTTGTTAAAAAAATCATAAAATGAAAATTTACAAAATACACATGATACCTTTAAAAGGAGGAATGTATGTTTAATAATTCAACTCCACAATTGTATTTTTTGGAGCTTCCACCATGGATTTTGTGCCATGCATTGCATATGGGAAGATCCAGAAGATACACGATCCTGGGACCCTGCCCAAAAGGAACATAAACAACCAGTTGAGGAGATAAGACATAAATACCTAAAACAAATGTAAAAAAATGCATAGAAATCTCCACAAACCAAAATCTTTTATGAAATCCCTATTTTATGTAAGACAATGAGCATGCAAATATAAAAGAAAGTCCATGATCTCAAGGAACTTGCATTATACTTGGGGATAGGAGATAGGATTTATTGGGACAAGGAAATAAAAGGTAGAAAACACTAACAGCTAGCAGGATAAAGAAAGGAGGAGAAATCACTTAAATTGAGCACTGAGATGCTTAAATGCAGAGTTGTATACTTTAGACCACAGGTTTAATAATAATAATGATAATGATGATGCATTTATACAATATTTTAATGGTTCACAAAGTACTCTACACTCATTAATATCATTTGAGTTTCATAGCACCTCTTTGAGAACATTTTTATCCTCAATTCACAAATAAGGAAGACTGTATCTGGGAGGCTAAATATGCTTTGTCCAAGGTCATAGAAGTCAGGGAGCAGAAGAGCCAAGATTCAAACCCAGGTTATAGGCCAATAGGAGCCTAGATTTAGAGTTAGAAAGGAGCTCAGAGCTCATTTAGTCCAATTCCTCATTTTGCATAGGAAAACATTGAGGTTCATGTAGGTTAAGGGATTTTCCCAGTATTGCATGGGAAGTAAATGCATCTGGAGAGAGTTGAACTCAGATCTTCTGATCTTAATTCTAGTGCTCTTTCAAGTTTCTATAATAATGAACATCTGGGTTACTCAATATTTCCCATATGCAGGGAGGTCAGAGACTTTAATTCCAATAGGAAAATAGAATGAAGATCCATATAGGACTCACTA
This sequence comes from Monodelphis domestica, assembly GCF_027887165.1. NCBI lineage: Eukaryota > Metazoa > Chordata > Mammalia > Didelphimorphia > Didelphidae > Monodelphis > Monodelphis domestica. Next base: position 50,430,808 of record NC_077233.1, on the reverse strand, counting down.
TCTCCATCTTACTAAATGAACCATCATACTATTTTATTCTATTCCATTCATTTTGATAATCAGCTATGAAGTAACTCCTATTTATTTCTCTTCCTTGCTTTGTATTTTTTTTCCTATTCTCTTTAGGTGAAATCTGCAGTATTTTTTCCCCATTTACTCTAGGTTGGCAGTGGAAGCAGGTAGGTAAACAGCCAGGAAAATCTTGATAACCAATCACTAAGAAGGGACTTGCTTTAGACATTTATTTCTCTCTTTAGTTTCTGGATTGCACCACTAAAGAAAAAAAAAAGATCTCCCTTTCATTGATTACCAAAACAGTGAATGTTGATGGCCTGCCTTTGTAATGATAGCAGTGATCAGCCCTTTGTATGTTGAGCCAAGGGCCTTAAGTTTACCTCTTTGGATTAAGGATTGGAACCTGTTTGTTCTAATATTATTGAATCCAAATATTGTCAAACCTCTCACCAGCTGAGCCAGGCAAAGGCCAACTTAGTCAAAGGAATCACTTTCCTGAACAGTATGGTGATGGAGAACAACAGAATAGGAGAATTACGGAGGAGAATGTGAAGGGTATAGAATGTCTGATGTGGACAGTCCATATGGGGTCAATCTGTGAATCAGATCAACCATGTTTCTGTGACACCAACATTATTCATAACTTGACCATAAGTATAGCTAGAGATATAACCAGGGAGGATCAAGCTGGGCTTTGCCTCAGGGCTGGCAGAATTTAGCATACATTCACAAATGTGGGAGAGTGACTCTGGTTTCATGCTTAGGAGGATGACTTAAGATGTATAAGGATGACATTTCTAGGGGGCAGTTGGGTAGCTCAGTGGATTGAAAACCAGGCCTAGAGACGGGAGGTTCTAGGTTCAAATCTGGCCTCAGCCACTTCCTGGCTGTGTGACCCTGGGCAAGTCACTTGACCCCCATTGCCTAGCCCTTACCACTCTTCTGCCTTGGAGCCAATACACAGTATTGACTCCAAGACAGAAGGTAAGGGTTTTAAAAAAAAAAAAGAATGACATTTCTGGCTTCTTCAACAGATGTACTGTCCCTTCATCAGATTCTGGGAAAAAGAGTGAAGTATTTCTTTTTTACTGGGGGCTGCCATAGCTTCAACCCCTGGGGACCCCTACTCAACACTACAAATCCCTACTCAAGCCCAAATAAGAGAAGGATTGGGAATGCTGGGTAGCCTCTAATCTTTGCAGCTCCTTTCTGGGAATGAGTTGAGTATCAGAGTCCAATACAGAGAAGGAGAGGTATTGGGTTTTCCTGTGGCCTTTGCCATTAGTTGACCTTCAGAGTCTTAGGCTAACAATTGGCTGGGACCTTCTCTGTACCCTCAATGAGATGGAGGACCCCAAGGGACCTCCAGAGTATCCTGGTTCCTAATCACCTGGGGCTAAATTGGAAATGACATTCTCTATGCATACTGATAATAGGCTTTTACTTCTTGCCTGGGAAAAGCCCAAGTCTTTCTTCTTTGTGAAGGCTTCTCTAAGAGCTAGAAGTGAAAATAGGCCCTCAGGGGACTTATAGAGACATGGGTGTGTCCTAAAATAATGATCTCTGTTTCATCACCCTCTCTCCTCCTATCAAATGTGGCCCTAGAAATATCAGAAGGTAAGTTTCCCCTCCTAATGTCTCTTCAAAGGGGCCATATCCTGTCTTATTTGATGCCTAAAATCAGACCTCACTCATCAAGCACCAGGGGAGATGCTTTCTAATGGTAATAACTACATGAGGAATGTGGGTGAGAATGGTGGAGGAAGAAAGAAAAAGCAAGATGAAAAGCAAGTCATTCCTCCCATCATTTTCCAAACTCAGCCCTCCCATTGTTTCTCATTTTTCAACTCTCCTGAACTAGTCAAGTATAAAATAACATCTGCTAATTAAAGATCTGGAATTCTTTCAATTGTACTATCATCTATATTATGTGATGAATCTTCAAACACTCAATCTCAACCTCAGACATTTTCCTTCTACTTCACTCATTTCACTACAAATTTTCTCCTTCATTTGCTGTTATACCACCACTTTCAAGATCTTGGATTCTCAAATTATATTAACTGGTAATTGTTTATTTTTCCTTCCACTTACAATTTCTCCTTTCTATTAAACTTCCTCTTTTTCTGAGCCAAAAGTTCCATTCTTTCTACCTTTATTTCCTTATTTCCCTAGCCTATCATCCTACCTTGTTCCATTTTCTCAGTCTCTCCATTTTTGGTATCACTTGTCTCCTTGTCTATTCATCTTCTATCATAGGTTCAACTATTTCAACCACAACACTAGACCAAATTTCTTCTTTAACTTACATCTCTCTCTCTCTCTCTCTCTCTCTCTCTCTCTCTCTCTCTCTCTCTCTCTCTCTATCTATCTATCTATCTATCTATCTTAGTTCAGCCTGAGTTACAGTATAAATCATATTGTTTTGGCATATACTATAATAATTTGTATCTTCCTCTTATCTCTTTGGCTAGGTCAAATCCTTTATAAGGTCCATGTTCATGTAGTATATTGACTTTGGCCCAAGTTCTGACTAGGTCTGATCTTATGGACTATTTCTCAAATGAACAACTTTTTGACTTGGTGAGTTTCAAGAGCATTCAGAGTTTATCCTGGGAAAATTTCTCTACATAGTTCATGTGTAGCTTTTACAAATTTGGGTTAAAAGGGCTCTCAGATCTTCTATAAATATTTGAGGTAACAATGAATTTCCTGGATATTGGGCAGCCTTTAATTCACTCCACAAATAATGAATTTAAACAAAGGATTCCCAGGAGCTTATACACGAATCTAAAAAAAGATATTTTCACAACAAAAACTCTGGCCACTCTATAATAAAAACCCCTGAGGCAGAGCTTTGAGCTAAAAGCTATTTATTAAAATAACCTGAACCCTTTTAATCAAAAGGACCTCAGATCTTCTTCATGAGCCGAGGAGCTCCCTTCCTCCAGAACATAGATTTTTATAACTTACATTTCCCAAATGCTATAGAATGAGATAGAAAATCTCATTTGTGCTACCATAGTTGCATTAGTGGTCACAGAGTAAGGAATGGACAGATCTCTATTCCAAGATCAAGTAATAGATGGGCAGAACGCAAACCCTCGGGCAATTGGGCAGGCAGAATCCCTCCCAATTTGGAGTAAGAGAGTGACATGACAAATGGACCTAAGAGCTCCTAAAATAACTAGGGGACTTTCCATTACTTGTCACAGGAGGGGAAAAACAAGGGTTATCTCAGTTAACAAGTTGCCTAAAGAGTAATATAATAGACAATGAAATGATTATCTTCCCAGGCTGGACAATGGGGAAAATGTTAGATGGTAGAAGTCCAGGGGTCCAGAGGGCCCCTTCCCCATGCTGGCATTTACTCATCAAGTCACATGGGTGGAAGTTCTCTAGCTAGGAAAGTTTTGTGATTAAGTAAGTGCTCTCATGACTCTTAGCCCAATACCTGTTTACAGTCTAAAAGGTCATATATAATAATAAAGGTCTGATATAATACATATTATATAATGTTAATAGATATACATATACTTATTGATATGATTGTAAAAATAATGTATAAAATGTGTTACATATCATATAATAATATATTATATAGGTTATATAAAATATAATAAAATGTCAAACATAATAAATAGCTAAAGCATTATGTATTGATCCATATTAATTGATTAAACTATATTAATTAAATTCATATTAAGGAATAGATATAAAAGAATTGATCAAATCCCCTTGAAAATCCAACTGAATTGAATAATACTGATTGGAAATAAGCATAGGGATTAAAATAATTTCACAGAATATTCACAATAACCAATAATCAATACAATTCTTCTTCACCTTTGGCAATTTCCACTTTATATCAGGGCCATAAAACCTTTGCAATCTAGTGCCACTATGAATTCTGAAGTTGCTCTAAAAGGGAAGCACTCCAATAGTCTGTTGGATTCCCTCTGTCATCTCACAGAGGTCCTTACAAATACTCAGACTTATGGAACTTTTTCTAAAGTTTTGAAATGATTCAGAAGGTTTACTAGGTTTACTAGACATGAAACTTTTCTTTCCATGAAACTCATGAGATTGAAATAGCCCATAGAAACAGCAGAAGATGAAATCCAGAACTCTCACTCCCCATATCTTGCCATTAGTCCTTTGCTGCTATTCCCACCAGTAAACAGAGATTTTTCTCTTTCTGGAGGTATGCAAGTCAAGAAATCTCCCTCCTGTGGCCATAAAGTGAGACTCTTAAGTGTCTCAAATTTGGGGCTGCTAAAGATTCTACGTGAGATGACTAAGTCATTGAGTGGCATTAAAGGGAAGATTCCAAATCTTCTGACTCCAAATTTAGTGCTATTGAAACTACATGACACATAGGTTAAGTGTTATGTCCTGTCACAAAGAAATTTGAAAAAATGAATTTGATCCAATTGTTCTCTGTCTAAAATATGAGTGTTAGCTTTGTATGGAATTTGTAGAAAATTCCTTAGCCATTTTTTGAGGATAATGATTTGTAGGTAATTGTAAATGAGGAAGGAGAAGAGAGAGCAGAAATTAAATTCTCTTTACCCAGGACTTTAGTTGGTTAGATCAACTATGCACAAATAAACAAGCTTTTTGAAATATTAGATTTATCATTATAAATTAATAGAATTATATAATAGAAATATAAATTAAAAGAAATACTAATAGAATTAATAGGAGCAGATCCATTATCTATTCTGTGTTTTTCTATGTGGAAAAATGAACACTTTACCAAATGATATATAATTTAAATATATAACTTCTCTATTTTTATTCATATTAGATCTGATTATATCATCAAATATGATTATTATGATATATATAACATAACATATGATATATAATACAGTGTTATATTTCATGTTATATGCTATTTATTTGTATATATAATTTTAAATATAATTTTACTTAATTCTGCCAGGAAATTCTGCTCTAAACACATTTATATATCAAAAGCAGGAATATAACCTGGAATATAACTAGACAAAGGAAATAAAAAATACCCCCTGGCTTTAAGTTTGGTCCTGTACATTTACCATTCCTTTGTTTTTGCATAGGAGAACAAAAGAGTTTTGTGATCAGGAAAATAGGACACCCAGAATCCCAAGGGCCTTGATAGTTTGATCATTGGTAGCCCCTAACCAGTTACTAAATGGATTTAGTTTAGCAGTTGAGTTGGACAGGAAGTCACTAGAAATTCATAATCTGAAGTCAGAATGAGGTCTCTCACAGAAATTATGCCTTTGGTTATTATGGATGGAAGTTTGAAAGACAAGCATGCAGTCAGCTGGATGGGAAGCACTGCTATGTCCTTCTATCTTCTAATGTTCTTATGCCAAAAGTAAAGATTCTTTTTCTGGAGAGGAAATGCTCCTTCCTGTCGAAGTTAAGGGAAACAAAGAAATAACCCATCAGGCACTTTAGGAGAAGGAAAGCTACTGAATAATTTTGGTTTTTGGTTGTCTCTCTTACACTGACAGGAGATACAAAAGAGGCAGCATCTTGTTTTGAAGATTACAACTGAGGCCAAGAGTTGAAAACTCACAACATCAAGGTCAGTAGAGTCATGACTCAAAGTAACCGGGAGAGATCATGGGACCAGCAGAGTAATACTGAATATTAGACTCATTAGACTTGCTGAAAACAACCGTAATTACATGCCAGAGCCACAAATGTAGCAGATACCATATATCGGTTAAAGACTGCATGTCTAAAAGAGCTTGAAAAACAGAAAAAATAAACAAAAACAAAAAAATGAGTGTGACAACATCACCAGAAGATATAGGTAGCCCTACAATATTAGAAGGAAGAATTTTCCTTCTATACTTTTATTCTGGCCACATCAGTTTATTATATGTATGCCTATCCACACATGGTCCCCCCACATGTCTAACCCTAGGTCAGAGTGAGCCCCCACACATATTGCCCTTGGTTAACAAAAGAAATGGATAAATAGATTTAAGTACTACTTAGCCCTCCTAATTCTGATTCTATGTTCTACAGAGTTTTATACCTAGATCAAGTATCCTTCCACTGATGATGTGCATTTCTGTAATAGAAGGAGCTCCAGGTTTATGGAGAGGTATTAATTTTCCTACTATTCCATTTCATAAAATACCTCTGCTGTGAATTAATTTTTGTCTTCTGGTTGACTAGAAAACGTAAAGGCCCCAGTGGGGGTTCATGCATTATACTGTAAGACAAATGTAGATGGATAAAGATTTGAATTTATGGCAACCTTGCTGAGGGACCCATTTTGTGGGTTTGTAGAGTAAGCCTTCTCCTCCCCCAATACCATATCTATAAACTCACACTGGAATAAAGTAAAATTTTCTGAAGAATATTTACAAATAACTTGAGAGATTTAGTTGAGTCTTTTAAGTTTGAAAGCTCCAATGATTGCTTCATCATTTAACTTAGCTTCACAATGAGAAAGATACTATATTATTGTCTACATTTCAGAGAAGCACTTTATTTGAGAAGTGAAAAACAAAAACAAAATAAAAAGGGAAGCAAAGAGAAACAGAGAAAATATCTCTACATTTACTGTCTCTTCTCTATTCCTTCCAAAAAGGGAATGATTCCAAAAGCTGTTCATGAGTCGCATATAATGATTCCATCCTTCACCATGATGAAAATAATTTCATTCCATTTAGTGAAGGACTTGCTATTCTCTGAAATGAAAAAATGGAGAACTTTTCTTCCTTAAAGGAAGTAATCTGAGGCAGAGTTAGCCTTGTGGAGGCCTAGGATGGTCCTGCAAATCTCCTTTGTCTTCATATTTCCTGTCATTGCCTAATTGAAAAGAGGAATAATTGTTGGTTTCTAGAATATGAAATATGAACCATGGTAACTTTTAAAGTGGAGAGTTCATTTTAAAAATTATTTAAAAGGTTAAGAGCTGTATCAGCTGAAATGGCATAGTGAGTGGTGGTGGTTACTGGTTATTTAATAAATTCATAGAGTGGAGACAATATAATTTATGCACTGAGGTGGATTTTTATTGGCTCCCAAATTACCTTGTGTTTATCTTCCTTATCAGGAACCATTGTAGCTCTTTTATTACATTAATTATCTTTGTGTTATTCATAGGGTCTTAGCTGTAGAGCTGAGAGGGACCTTAGAAGCTGCTTAGTCCCACCTTTTAGTTTTAAATATGAGTAAATTGAGGTTACCAGGGGTTAAGTGACTTGTTCAGGGTGACAAGGCAACAAATGATGAAGTTGAATCAAATTTTAGAAAATCAAATTATAATTAATTAAACTGGATGGAATCAACAGTTAAAGGAATTCTATTGTAGATATTTTATAAGGTAAAAAAAATCACTTTCTAAAACAAGCTCTCCTTCAGTTCTTTTTTTTTTTATTAACCTAGTCATACATATTAGAAACTTTCCCATGTCTTAGAGTGACTTACTCTGAATTTTGAGAATCTGTTTTTGACCAACAAACATTCAATTCAATTTGACAAATGTATTCATCTATTTCATACTGTGCTAAGCACTGGGGATGCAAAGGAAAAAAAATGAAACAGTACCTGCCTTCAGGGAGCTTACATTCTTCTGGTAAGGTAGAATATGTTCACTTTATTTATTTTTAAAATTAATTAATTTTTAACTATTTTTCCATGGTTACATAATTCATGTTCTTTCCCTCCCCTTTTCCCTCCTCTCTCCAGGAACCACAAGCAATTCCACTGGGTTATAAATGTATTATTGATCAATACCTATTTCTATATTATTCATTTTTGTAAGCGAGTAGAAAGATTAGTATTTGGAAAGGAGAGTAATGTTCATTATTTCTAGAGTAGTCATTGCATTGGTTTATATTTAACTTTTCTTTGTTATAAAGGGACATTTAATTTAGGATGGAAAGATGATGTTATTAAAGACTTGTTTTAAGAAAAGTAATCTAAAGAGAAAGAAATGGTTAGAAATGTAAATTATAAAATAACTTTGTATTCCAGGTCAAGAATTCTGTTTTTTCCTCAGAGATAATAGGGATAAGAACCTACTCAAGTTGTTAAGAGAAAGAGTAACAGGTTTAAAAAACTTGAAGTTTAGGTAAAGGATTATTTTAGCAGCTGTATGAAAGGAGAGGAGAGAGTGTAGAATCAGGGGAGTCCAGTTTGGTTACTATTAATGCTCTTAAGATGATGGCTGATGAGGACTTGAATTAGAGTGGCAGAAAGTTTTGTGAATGGATAGGGATATATGAATGATATGATACAATGGATTAAATATTAATGGTGGGAGTAGACAAAGAGCTAAAGATGACTGAGATGGCAAACCTATATGACTGGAAGGATGTCTGGGGGATTGTCTAGCCTACCACTCTAAGTCTGCTCCAAAGAAATCTAGCTCTCTCCTCAACCATCTTCCAATTTCCAACCAGAGGAGCTGGAGAGTCTCAGCCTCCAAAGCAGAAAATCCTCCAGCGCAGAAATACCAACACAGAAAACTTCCTTCAGCAAGAGCCACCAGCACAGCAGAAGCAGAAGTGACTCAGAACACTCTCAGCTTGCTTTTATAAGCAGTTTTTTCTAAGTCACTTCCTGTCTCTCCAGTTTCTCCCTCCTTGCACTGTGGACTGGTCTATCACATCTCAGGAACCAATCAAAGTCTCTCAATTTGCCTAGCACTGCCCAAAGGGTAGTGTCAATGGGATCCACCTCCTGTCCTCTGCCCAAAGGGTAGTGTCAATGGGATCTACCTCCTGTCCTCTGATGGTATGAACTCTCATCAAAAGGATTCATAAGTTCCTGACTGATTAAGTTAAAAGGATAGATCACTCTGATTACTTAATTAAGTTAAGGTAAAAATAAGAAAATACAGTGAATAAAGTGTCTGGCCTGAAAACAGGAAGATTATCTTTCTTGAGTTCAAATTTGGTCTCAGATATTTCCTAATTGTGTGACCCTGGGCAAGTCCCTTAAGGCAGTTTGCCTCAGTTTCTTCACCTGTAAAATCATCTAGAGAAGGAAATGACCAATATCTCTGTCAATAAAACCCCCAGTGGGTACGAAGGGTTATATATGACTTAAATGAATGAACAACAAGGATCCTAAAAACTTAGCTGTCTTATACTATTCAGGTTTTTGTGCTGACAATTTAACCTTAAATTTCATTTGTCCAATAAATAATTTCATTGTGCTTACACAAAAAAACCAACCAAACAAAAACAAATACTATTTTTTTCCTGGCTAAACATTTCTATTTGCTGTTCTTTAGACTTAATATCTCATCTCTTGCCTCCCTGTCTTGGCACACACAGTTCTTCTCATTTCTGCCATCTTTAGAAGCCCAATTCAGGTGTCAACTTTTATAGAGAAATTACCTGATCTCTCTAACTTTAATCCTCTCCTACACATCTTGTCTATCTATTCATACATTGATCTCCATCTTCCCTGAACCCCCTTGACAAGAATGTAAGTTTCTTGAGGCCAGAAACTGTATTTTTTCAAAAATTGTCTTAAGGATATTTAGGTAGCCCAGTGGATGGAGAGCCCGAGTTCAAATCTGTTCTCAGACACTTTCAAGCTATGTGACCCTTGCTGATCACTTAATTCCAATTTCCTAACCCTTTTCATGCCTTCTAATTGATGATAAATATCAATTCTAAGACAGAAGGTAAGCATTTAAAAATACTTTGCATATCCTCAGCATCTAGCAAAATAGCTAATATAAAAAAAATGTGCTTAAACTGCTCATTTATGTGTTCTTAGCAATGGTCTCCAGGATGGTGCTTATCTAGATCTTGCTACAGGTGTGGATTGAGATTGCTGTTGTTGCCTTTCAAATTATATTTTTGAGGGAAGGGACCCTGGCTTTTCTCTCTCTCTCTCTCTCTCTCTCTCTCCCCGCCCTCTCTTTTTCTGTGTATCTATGTTCTACACAGTACTAGGCAGATTAGAGGATAATCTATAAATAAATACTTGTGTCCTGATTGCCTGATTTGATTGAAATTTGGTAAGACTGTGAGAGTTCTCCATCACTGAACAGTCAGCAACTATTAGTGTTGAAGATGGGCCTGGGAGTCCCAGGATGATTGTTGACAAGATGTTTCACTGAAGTGAGTAAAGAACAATTAAATGAACTCTTGCATTCTCATTCTGTAGTTCTATTTCCTTCCCAGTACCCTCACCCAAGAATGAATCAAGAACTGCTATGGATAATAAACAGCAAGAATCACTGCACCGTGCATTTTCCAGAACCAGCTCAATGAGGAAATCAACTCAATAACTAGAATTTTACTCTTTTGAATACATTTAGTGGAGGAAAAAAAAAGAGAAATGAGGAAACACTGGCTTTTTTTTGGTAGGCTGATCCACCTCCCCTGGGACCAAGCTATTGAAAAGCATTATGTTCTAATGGAGAGAAGATAGCCTCTGGTATCAGGAGATGGAGGTTCTATTCATGGCTCTGACATGAAGTATCTGTGTGACCATGAGCATGCCCCTTCACTTTCTTGGGTCTATGTTAACTCCTCTGTAAAGTAGGAATGGGATTAATTAATTATCATTTGGTAAACTGAATTAAATTTTTATAATAATGTAACAGATATCAAAGGATGGTCATTTATAATTTAATGAAAATTTGTCAAAAATTTGCATCCACAGACTTGCAACTAACATTGGCTTTTCCATATAACCCAAAACAACCATAAGACCTGATCTTGTTTGAGAATCCTATGGGCTCTTATTTCAGTTTTTAAGAGGAAAAAAATAAAGGTAGATGTCTGAAGAGGCTGAATGGCATACTTGTCTGTGCTGAATTTGGCATCAGGAAAAACTGGGTTCTAATCTTGCCCCCAGACATTTGCTATCCATGTGATACTGGACAAGTTACTTTGCTTCTCTTTGTTTCAGTTTCCTCATTTGTAAAAATGATGGGGTCAACTTGATAGTATCTAAGGTCCTTTCCAGCTCTTAGTCTATGATCCTATGATGTGTAAGGTACTTTCTGACTTCAGGATTTTGTTCAGGATTATCACAGGTTGCCAAGAAGTAGCAGAGATGCAAGTCTATTTTAAATCTTTTGACTACGAATCAGATTCTCATATGCCACATGACTAATGGTTCTTTCTCCCAAATGAGATTAGACAATTTAACTTGAAATACAAGATAATTTGTCTTCTTTTTATCTTTATATATACATAACTATATATATATATCTTTACCTTTATATGTACATATATCTTTATATATATGCATTTATATCATTATATGTACCTAGATAATATAAATATATGTATTTGTTGTTGTTGATCAGTCCCTACAATAATTTAATTTAGGTAATTTAATTGAGATGCCATTGAATAGACTAGTTTAAGTAGGACTGTCATTTTAATTATATTGGTTTTGCCCATCCATGAACAATGAATATTTCTCCAATTATTTAGATCTGATTTTATCTGTGTAAAAAGTTTTTTTTAAATAATTATATTCATGTAGTTCATGGGTTTGTTTTTGCATGTATTCTCTTTCTCTCTTATTAGACTTGCTCTATCATTTCTCCTTTTGGTTAAATGTTGATAGTAGTACCCATGAAGTGTGTGGGTCAGTGGAAGCATGTACCCTTAGACTCAGCAATACGAATCGTGGGTCTATTTCCCAAGAGCATTAGGAAAAAATATCAAAGAACCCATATATTCCTAAATATCTGTAGCAGCTCTCTGTGGTGGCAAAGAACTAGAAATTGAGGGTGTGCCCATTAATTGGGGAATGGCCAAACAAACCATGATGTAGGAAAGTGATGGAATATAACTGCACCATAAGAAACAATGAGCAGGATAATTGAAAACAAAACAAAACTTGGAAAGAACTACCTGGATAATGGATAGTGAAATGAGCAGAACCAAGACAGCATCACACACAGCTACAGATTTAATACTCAAAGAATAAATTGTGTATGTTACCTCCAAAGAGAGACCTGAAAGATGGAAACATGAAAGACATAATTTGTATGAACATGTCTGTCACCTGAATGATATTTTCTGTGATGTGGGGAGGATAGAGAGAGACTGGAACATGTGGATAAATTTGATTAATAATAAGTAAAGAAATATTTTGGTGTTAAAAAATAAAGAGATAGAAAGGAGTCAGAATTACTAGCAATCTGAACTTGGTTAAATGCCTTCACAGTTAACCTCAGAGTGCTCCTCTATAAAAAGGAACTCATATCTCACCTGCCTTAAAGCAGGAGGAGGGATCAGATGATTTCTTGGGAGCTCTGTTATTATAGGGATTGTTCCATTCTTTTCGTTTGTATCCCAAGAAACTTGCACCATCACTATTCCATTGTAGACACTTGGTAACTGTTTGGGATTGATTGAGATCCCTTGCAGCTCTCAATTCTGTGATTCTGGATACCTGGTCAGTTTAGCTCACAAGGTCATTGTAAGGATGGAATGATTTCACAAGTCATACAATATTCAAGATATTGTATTAAATATCAAGAAGAGATTTAAAAAAAAAGTAAAGATGGTGGTAGCAGCAACAGTGGTGGTATTATCACACAGAGTTTTGGAGCTAAAAGATAGATCCCAAAGAAATAGCTTATATCATGGCATCTCTGGATGTTGTATTTCTACTCTCAGGCTCTTCTCTGTAGGGCTGGCATTCTTCACCTTTTTCTTTTGTTTTTTTTTTTTTTGCAGTCCTGTGGTAGTCTGGTAAAACCTAAAGATCCCTATTCAGAAGAATATTTTTAATTGTATAAAATGTAAAAAAATAAAAAGAGGATTTCAAAGAAAACCAATCATATTGAAATAAAGTTATTGAGAAGAAAAATTCATGGATCTCAGCTTAAGAACTCCTGCTCTAGAGTGAAGTCATATTTATCTGAGTGATATTCTTATGAAGGTCTTAGTAAATCAAATTTCAATAAATTGTAACATTGGATTAGGAACATTCACCCATACATTATAAGCTCTAGAAAAACTAGGAAGAATTCCCTTATCATTTTATTTTATGTACCTGCAGATGTTTGAAATTGATCTCATAACTAGTTATAATATTTAAAATGCAAATGGGAAAGGGAATTCGGTGGATTAAATTCACTCTGAGATTTAAAAAAAGAGAGATTCCAATATGAATTTTAATTCAGGGCAGATTTTTATTGGGTTTTAACAGAAGAACACTGGGAACCTGAAACAAGAATAACTTAATAGGAGAAAGGAAAAGTTGCAAAAAAAGCTCAAATTTGAGCTAGTAAGGACAAAGTTATCCTATTTCAGAATATTCATGCCAATTGGCTTTGGATTTGAGGGACATGACTCTTTTGCAATTCTTTTCAAACTAGATTTAATAGATTACTTTAAGTATTTCCATTCTTCCTAAAGCCAGCTGAAGTCCTTTCTCACTGTTCCCAAGCAAAGATGGCTGAAGAAGATGGCATTATGAGGAAAATTAATTTTACTGCTATATCAATTGATTATTAAGGACTAGGACAACCCTAAAGGACTCATGACAAAAAGGATATCCACTGCTATCTAAAGAACAAAATGAGTTGAAATGCAGATTGAAACATACATTCTCTACTTTATTTCCCCTATGAATTATTCTCTAATGTAAGCAACGTGAGTCTTGTTTCACAACATAATGAACATGGAAATATGTATTAAATGATAATATGTTGGAGTTAGTTGATACATTCACAGAGTCTTTGAATTAGAGAGTTAGAAGGAAACTCAATGAACTTCTGGTCCAATCCCTACTACCACATGACCATCAAATGGTTATCTAGTCTGTGGTCAAAGAATTCCAAGGACAGGGAAGCACTAACCTCTCAAAGAAGATCATTCCAATTTCATTTTTAGAAGCCCTTTCCTGACAATAATCCTAAATTTTTAGTCTCTTTTCTACTTTCACTCATTACTCCTTCTTCTGTCCCATAAAATCAAAAAGACTTTAATCCCTCTTTCCACTTGAATCAATACTTGAAGGCAGTCTCAGATGCAGTTTCATTAACGTCCCCCCAATTTATTATGCATGTGCTATTTTAAAGTCACTGTCTGAATGGGAAGATAACATTCACAATGGCACACATGAATGGAGCTGAAAGTAAAAAGATTAATGACCAAATTACTTGTCCAATCCATGAAGTAACTTAGAGGTAGAGACAGTTCTTGAACCCAGAATGCTAATCTAATGAACTTTACATTGTACCTCATTTCAAGGTACTTCATAAATTGATTACAGCACTCAGAATCATCTTCCTATTCACTCATGACAAGTTAAATATCTCTATGAAGTTGGATCCCTGAAGATTCAGTTACCGAGATTGTACATTTTGGGTGTGTAATCTTTTTAGCCCCATTAAATTCTTATCAAAATCCTAACCTAACTCTTCTTTGTGGAAAGAGATAATTTTAGATTCTAAAAAGTGCTTCTAGAAATAGAAGTTTTGGAAGGACCTGGGGAGCTGGAAAAGTTTCAAATTAAGATTTGGCTAATCAATCAGCAAACTGTAATCAGGAACTTTCCCACAATATAGTAGATGCTTTGCTATGTACTAGGGATACTATGAAGGAGAAAAGATACAACAGCTGTCCCTACTCTCAGAGAAGACCAAAGTACCATACATCTACCACCCCAGGACCAGCTGAAGAGCTTACTATCTGTGAGAAAAGGTTTGACACCATGAAGAGAAATGAAAAAGGAGAGAGCTGCAGAATTCCACAGCAGCAGGGGATGGGCAGGAAAAGGAATTCAGAACTAGCTGACCCAGTTACAGTTGAGAGTGGCACCTGGCACGATAGCCCAGATAGATAGCTCCAACTGGGCTTCTTGATCCCATGATCTTCTCTTTATGAATTTTCTGACCCAAATCCCACCAGAAGATAAACCTATTGGACAAGACTTTGGGAAATAAGCTGTCCAAACAAGAAAAGTTGTCATCTACCTCCTTAATCTGACTTGGGACACTAGTTGTGCAGATAAGCATCAGATTCCTCATCATTCCTGAACCTAAGTGGGTCAGGTGAACCAGCCTTGATCTGCTTGACCTGGGGGAAAGGATATTACCTAGATATGGACTCCTCCCTCATTCCTTTCCTGAATACAAAATCCTTCTCCTCAATCTGCCCTGTACCCTTTTGCTTCCCTTCAATGAATTGTAATTAAGAAAGAATTCAAGAACTGATTCAGGTAATTTTGAGGGGAAACTTGAGAATGAGGGGGAGAGAGAGAGGTGATTTTCTCTCCCCAAAGACAGAGAGATTACCATCATAATCTCTCCAAATAGATCCTTTTCAGAACCCCGCATAGTAAAGCTGAGGGCAGCTTTAGAAGGGGGAAGGCTATCATTTCTTTACTATCTTTCCCCCTTACTATAAATCTTCCCCATTTTCCATCATCTATTACATATATTGTGATTTTGAGGTGATGAATTTCAGTGGTACCACAACACATTAAGCTGCTATTATTGACAGAAGTATATACAGTGATTAAATCATAGATCTTTGATATATTGAAGGCTATAAAAGGTCCAACAAGTAGGCCCATTGCTGACTGTTCATGCAGAGTACTCTTTTCAGTCTGAAGTGCTTGAAACAAGAGATCAATAGAGTGATTTAGAAACATAAAAAACCCTACATGATATTAGTTTAAGAGGCCTGCCCATAGAAAAATGTGTAATCAAGGAGCCCTTATAAGACTTTAGGATACAGAGACTGAAGTAAAAACCATGAGGCTAAATAGGAATTTGGTCCAATTGTCTATAGCAGTGGTCTCAAAATATGTTCTCGGAACTGCTGGGGGTTACCTAGACTCTTTCAGGAATTTAATGTGTTAAAATTACTTTCATAATAATACAAAATATTTTAGTTTCTAATACAAAAATATCAGTAGCTTTACTGATATTTAATAAACATAAATAAAGTTTTTAAAGCATCCTTAATAATTTTTCAGATTGGGGGCAGCTGGGTTGCTCAGTGGATTGAGAGCCAGGTCTAGAGATGGGAGGTCCTAGGTTCAAATCTGGCCTCAGATACTTCTCAGCTATGTGACCCCGGGCAAGTCACTTGACCCCCATTGCCTAGCCCTTACCACTCTTCTGCCTTGGAGCCAATACACAGTATTGATTCCAAGACAGAAGGTAAGGGTTTTAAAAAAAATAATTTTTTCAGATTATAAAATAGATGGAGGCAACTAGGTGACTCAGTGGATTGAGAGCCAGTCCTACAGATGGGAGTTCCTGGCCATCAGTATTCTATTTTAAATGAGGGGGCTAGACCAGATGATCTTCAAGTGAGTTCAAATCTGAACTCACACACTTTCTAGCCATGTGACCCTGGGCAAGTCACTTAACCCCCATTGTCTAACCCCTATTGCTCTTCTGCCTCGGAATCAATCCACGGTATTGGTTCCAAGACAGAAGGTAAAAGACTTTTTTTAAAGAGTATAAAATGGACCTAAAATAAAACAAACAAACAAACAAATAAACAAACCTGGAGAATCATGGATTTACAAAATGGCAGGCAGCATAGTAGGCATCAGTAGATATTGTAACTAGCATCAAGAAGAACGAGATTCCCATTCTTTTTGACTTACTCCCTGTGTGACCCTGAGCAAGCTCCTGAACCTTTACATTTCAGTCACCTCTCTAAGATAGGTGGCTCTGAGACTCACTGGCATTCCAAGGAGTTCCTTTACCAAGAGGGAGGGATTGCACCTGAATTTGTGATTTCAGTAGTGGAAGGAACTCATGAACTTCTCTGCAACCTATAGCCCAAGGGAGTTTTCTAGATCATGGAGGTGTTAATCAAGTCAGCCAAGATGACAATGAGCTTGTGCCAAAGTGGGGCTTGAAACGAGGGCTTCCTGACTGAAGCTTGACCTCTGTCCACTATCCACACAACCTTTCTCCTGTGCCAGAGAACCCTCAAAATCAGTAGTCTTTTATATATTGACATCTATCAGAATTCTATTGAAATTTATGAAGGACTAATGACTTCATTGTTGGAGATGTATAAGACTTCATCAAATACTACATTTTTCATAGGAAACTCATGATTATGTAAAACCTCTCGATTTGCAGGTCTATTTGCAAAAGTTAAATGATTCAGCTTGTTAACCAACTGAATACTCATTTTTTCCACATGGGGAAAGTGCAAAGTCTATCACAGAAAGCAAGCTGGCATGAGCATCAGGCTCTGCCAGCTGTCTCTTTTTCTTCTCTTCATTGGTACAAATTCTCCCCTATTAATTTCTGTATTTCCAGGGAGTCTGTAAATGTTTATTTTGGAACTCAGAAAAGCAATTCTGGTTCACCCTAGAATTGAATGGATAAGTTTACCATTGAAGTTTATTATAAAGTCCCAATATTCCAAGCTGCTTTATTGTTCAATCTCCTAGATGATGTTTGTTCAGTCTAACCTTGCCACTTGATATTAATGTACACTGTAAGTTGATGGAATTCATGTAAATCAAATATAAAAGGACTCTCTCAGGTCAGTAACTGTTAACTATTCAATGAATTTATTCTGCATGTAAGGTACTATTTTTCTTGCTATGATTGGCTTTGAAGAAATGCAGCACTCATGGTTCTTCCCCTCACAAATCATATAAACTAGTTCATTATTCGTTGTTGTTCAGTCATTTTCAGCTGTGGCTAACTCTTAATGACCCCATCTGGAGTTATCTTGGCAGGAATATTGGAGAAATGATTTTGCCATTTCCTTCTCCAGTTCATTTTTTTTTCAGATGAGGCAAATATGGTTAAATGGCTTGCCCAAGGTCATACAGTAAGTGTCTAATTCCAGATTTGAACTAAGGAAGATGAATATCCCTGACTCCATGACTTGATGGTGCTCTCTTCACTACAGCACTTGGCTACCCCATAATCTAGTTGAGGATTCAGCAAACTACACAAACTACAGCCAGCTTCCCTTGGACATAGTTTGCAAACCCCTGATCTAGTTGATAATAATTAAAACAATAGCTAAGAAGGGTAATCATAAACTGATATTTATTCTTATTTTTTCCTTGCCTATTATTAAAGTACTTTGCTTATTTGGCTATCTATTAATACATACACATACATAAACATGCAAGTATACATCCTTATAGATTGGTAGGTTTCGACCTGAAAGGAAGCTCTTAGGCCATCAAGACTAAACTACTTTAAAGAGTAGGAAATAGACCCAGAAAGATTAGATAATCCACTAGGTCACCCATAGGGTATCTGTGGTGGGATATGAAAGCTGATTCTATTCATTCAAAGCATGCTCTTTTTTACTGTATAATAGGAAAGTGCCCAACATCCTTGCTTGTCATCCTATAGTTAGCATTCTATTTATTTTTGTCACTTCTTTTCTAGATTATAAACTCTGTCTTAAAAGTGATTATGTCCTTGAATAGTCAGCTGTGTCTTCACCATGGCACCTATCATAAGGTTTCATGTATAGTAGGCATATAGTTCATAAATTCAAATTCAATTAAGTACAAGAATTCTAAGACGAGTTTGAGATACACTGCAGGATTCAGGAATTTTTCAAAGAACAGGAGGAGTTAAGACTTCATGAGTCTTAAAGGATACAAAACTGGTAAGAGAAAAATGGGTCTTTGTATCAGAGTGTAAGCACCTAGACTAGGACTTGCTTCCCATTGCAATAACTAACATTCCTATGCCTCACGTTATAGTCATTTTGTGGCTATGAAATGAACCTTTCCTCAAAACTCATTGATCTATAGCCATAATATGCCTATTCTGGGGCTTGCCTTTCTCCTTCCTTCAAAGCCCTAGGGTAGCAACAAGGGCCAAATGGTCTGAAAGAAGTCCTGTGTATTCTCTTTATGGCCATGCCTTTTCTTGGTGCCACCATCCTGAGTACACTATTTTCCAATTATCTCAGTCTGTCCCTAGCACAGTTACAGTAGATGAGGGTTCTGTAGAGAATAGGTAGGATCCACTTAGGAAAGAGGAAAATTGATTTATTGATCAATTGCTAATTCAACAAAAATTTATTGTCTTCCTTAGAGAAGCTTCAGGGATTATTGGCAATGGACACTCCAAAGGGAAAAAGCAGTACATGCAGCTTTGATGTAGTGTTTGATTGACCTTCAATGAAATGACAACATCCATGAAGAGCCTATAACATGGTTTCTAAGAAACAATGGAATGGGAGAGATCTTTTTCTTTTGTTTGTTTTGCCTGAGTTGGAGGTAAAAATGACAACTTTTCCCTCTA
Source organism: Monodelphis domestica (assembly GCF_027887165.1). Classification (NCBI taxonomy): domain Eukaryota; kingdom Metazoa; phylum Chordata; class Mammalia; order Didelphimorphia; family Didelphidae; genus Monodelphis; species Monodelphis domestica. The sequence continues at coordinate 50,411,577 of NC_077233.1, read as the reverse complement.
ACGATTTCTAACTGTGTCAGTTAACTTCATGTGAAATGCCATTTTAATCTAGAAGGATTGGGCAATAACAGATGAGTAATATATACTTCATCTTGGATGGTTCAGCAGTTGTTAATTACACATCATCGGTTGTTATAAATGAAAACCTTAGATAGTCTTTTCAGCATCTCACCTTTTCTTGGATAATTAGTGCTAACTACAAAAATAGAATGCTTGATTTAACAAGCATTTCTTTAAAAAAAAAAGGAAGAACAAGAAAAGATCAGATGACCATAATTATAAAAATCTCCTCGCCAAAGCTTTTATACCTGTATTTTTAGTAAGTGTAGTTGAGAACAGCATATTTTCCAAAGCTCTCACACAATGGTACTGGATTAAATAACAAGTCATGAGACTGCACACATTTATTTAATTAAACAGAATCTTGGCTCAAACACTTTGGTTTTCATTACAAGAGCTACCCCAAACTTACGTTGCTTGACAGTAATATTTTTAGGAAAGCTCAGAAATGATTCGTGCCTTGTCATACTGAAAAGCACATTTTGAAAATAGGAGTAAGTGTGCCAATCTATGACATAAGTTGAAGTTCTCACCTTCATTTCTAGTCTGGTTCCATAGAAAGAGCCTCAGTTTAGAGATGTGAAGTCCAGGTTAGAATCTACTTTCTTTCCTTACTTGATCACCCTGGGCATCAGTATTCTATTTTAATTGAGGGGGTTAGACCACATGATCTTCAATGTTCTTCCCAGTTAAAAAAATATACATATACCAATCTTTGATTTTCCTATGTTCACAATCAAGTTGATTTGGAGAGAGATGAATGTCAGAATCAGGGGGGAAGAATAACATGAGATCTAGAGCTAGAAAGGAACTTAAAGGTCATGGAGTACATACCCCTCACCTTTCAGATGAGCAATCCAAAACATTAAAGAAGTCAAATGATTTTTCCCAAGGTCATACAACTAGTAAATGGAATATATTGGATCCATATTGGCGTTCTCTAACTCTAAACCCCACACTCAGGCCTCTGCACCCCATTTTTAGAAACAAAATATCTAGATTTAGAGAATGGTGTCAAAACATCAATAGAGTTTTGGGGTCAATTTTGCATCAGAATAGTAATTAAATTGGTATGATATTGGGGAGAATAGGACAAATCAAGGACAAGTCTGATTTAAAAATGGCAGCTCAGTCCCTTATCCCCTTACCATCATCTCTTAGTGTAGTTGACTTCCTTGACAATAGCCCAAATTCCTCTTAACCAAAGAGGTCTTTCCTGGTCTCCCTAGATGCTAATATTTTCCCCTTTCAGATTCTACTTCATATTTTTTTCTGTTATACATATAGTTCTTCCCTTGTTGACTCCTTATTAAAAAATAGAGTCCCTGAGAAGAGAAACTATCTTTTTTTGCCTTAATTTATATCTCTAGCTCTTGGCAAAGTTACTGACTTACAGAAGAACTAAATAAAAGCTTGTCAACTTGATAACTTTGGAAGCGAGAGTACCAAACTAGAAGAATACCAGCTTTGGAGGACTGATAATTCCTTCAATCTACCAATAGGTGTCAGAGCTCCTCCTTCCTCCTAGTTCTTAAAACTATTTAAAGGAGAAGCATTATTAGAAATCTACATCTAGAAATAGAAAACTTTTGAGATTTTTCTGGCTATATATTTAAAAATATTCAATCTCTAAATGCATGTCAAGCATGACAGTAGCTAAAGGAGTATTCATGTAGTCAAGAAAATTTGTGTGGAAGTCCTGTTTCTGATATATACTCTATACATATCAGATATATGCCACTATGAATGGTGGCACCTATTTAACCTCTCAGAACTCCTCAGGCAACACTCAAAGACTTTGTTATAGACAAAATGTCAATCTGTATCAACAAAAGAACTGTCCAAACTGGGAATAGTAACGTAGCAGAATAGCAGATTTGAATTCATATTCTTTGATTCCAAAGCCAGTTACTCTTCCATTGTACTATCCAAGGTCCTTTGAGCTCTATCTCATCTATGATCTTATGGTTGTTACTCACAATGGCACTGTACAGTGCCCTCTGAGTCCTAAATAAATGACTGAAATGCATCCCAGTTTTCTCTCTTGGCATTCAGACTTTTAGTTTTGTACCACTAAAATTCCATAAAGGTTGCCATTTCATTTTTAAAATGTGTCACTTATTTCCATATATTTAAATTTTTCTTTCCATTAGCAGAGCAGTTTTCTCTTAGGATTTTAACATCTGTCCAGATACAATTATGCATTTTCTAGTTATATATGTAGATGTAGATAGATAAAGATGTAGATATGAATATATCGATATACTTATATATCTATATATACAAAGAGAGAGCAAAAGCTCAAACACCTTCCCTCACTTCTTCTTCTTCTTCTTTCTTCTTCTTCTTCTTCTTCTTCTTCTTCTTCTTCTTCTTCTTCTTCTTCTTCTTCTTCTTCTTCTTCTTCTTCTTCTTCTTCTTCTTCTTCTTCTTCTTCTTCTTCTTCTTCTTCTTCTTCTTCTTCTTCTTCTTCTTCTTCTTCTTCTTCTTCTTCTTCTTCTTCTTCTTCTTCTTCTTCTTCTTCTTCTTCTTCTTCTTCTTCTTCTTCTTCTTCTTCTTCCTCTCTTCCTCTTCTTCTTCTTCTTCTTCTTCTCTCTCTCTCTCTCTCTCTCTCTCAACCAAAATATGATGTTTTCATGATCTAGAAATTTTCTTAACACAGGCAAGATCAGATCCCAATGCCACTACCTTAGAGACTTTGCACAGGTACACAATGTATATATGTGTGTATATACATATATGTATATAAACCCTGATAAATCTCTGTAATTTCATACAGCTTTCTATTCTGGGCATCATGGTTTAAGGAGTATATTAATTAGATTAACCAGAGGATTTTAGAGTGCAGAATGGCTTTGATTTCCTATTATGTGAAGATCCATTGGAAGAAGGAAATTATTAGCCTGGAAAAAAGATGACTTAAGGAGAACATGCTAGCTGTCTTCAAGTGTCTGAAGAACTGTCATGTGGAGGAGGGATTAAATTTATTCTCTTTGTTCCCATGGGGCAGATGGAAGACTATGAGGTAGAAATAGAAACCAGGCCAATGTAGATTTGTTGTCCAGAAAAAAAGCAACAAATTAGACCTAGTTGAAGGTGGAGTGGGTTGTTTTTAGAAATAGTTGGTTTTTCTTCCTTGGAAGTCTTTCAGCAAAAACTGCATGCCCACTTTTCAGGTGTGTTATAGAGATTCCTTTTGGATCTGTATTGGGCTCTATGACAGTTAAGGTCCCTTTCAATTCTCAAATTCTGTGAGTCTGTGAAATGCAAAGTTAGTCTTCCTTGTCTTGTTATTCAGAAGTCATCACCTATTTGATTGTTCTTCTGTCAAAATCATATAATAATAGAAAAGCAGAGTTGGAAAGACCTAGAAGCTACTGAGTTTAACCCATAAGTGAATGAGAAATTTCTCTAACAATAGTCTAAGAGGAATAATTCTTAAGATTTGTTTGTGTCTTGGACCCTATTGGCAATGAGGTGAAGCCTATGTACCCTTTCTCAGAATAATTTTTAAAAAGCCAATTGAAGGATATGCTTAAAGAATATGCTAACTTTTATATAGAGGTTAATGAAAATAAAGATAGAATTTTCCTGCATCCAAGTTTACTGCCTTCCCAGAATCCATCTACTAATTTATTTGGTTACCATGGGCCCCAGGCTAAGGATCTTTGAATTAGAAAATATCTACTGAATTTTGTACTACATTACAATTTGGACAGCTCCTAATTTTAAGGAATTGTTTCCACTTATATCTAATTCAAATGAACTTTTTTGTAGCTTACTACTTTTTCTCTATGACCAAAGCAAAAAAAAAAAAGGTCTATTTCTACTTCCATATGACTATTCTTCAGACACTTGAATGCAGTTGCTATGTTACTCTTCAGCAATATCTTCTCTTTTCCTGACTCAATATCCCCACTTTCTTCCATCCATTCATGTATGGTATGACTTTAAAATTTGGTGATAAAAATATAATTCTCTACATGTGGTTTGATTGTATGGAGGATAGTGAATAGCTCACGTCCTTTGTTTTGAATACTATTACTATCTTAATGTAGCTTATGACTTATTTATTAACCTCTTGGAAGAGATTTGTGACTGCTCAATAGAAATTGGCCTAACACACCAGGAATACTCACAGGAAAATCAAGTGAATGAAGAACATTTATCTTCCATACTGTGAAATAAATTATATTAAAAGAGTTTATCTATCTATCTGTCTGTCTGTCTGTCTATCTACCCATCCATGTATACTTTTATCTATCTATATATTATCTATCTGTCTGTCTGCCTGCTTGTCTGTCTATTCATCTCTGTCTGTCTGTCTGTGTGTTTGTCTATCTATCTATCTATCTATCTATCTGTCTGTCTGTCTGTCTGTCTGTCCATCTATCAATATTAGTGCCATATCCTACAGGGCCACAGCACATATCCAGGCAAATACAAAGTATCTGTGACACAACACTAAATAATATCAAGAGAACACTAATAGATATTGTATAGGAGTTACCATGTTAGCTCTGCTGTGAAGGAAGCAAGCAATTCTAAGAAAGAGGAGTCATAAAGGAATGTACTACATGCACAAGGGACAACTTATGGAAAGACATGGAATGAGTAGATGGAAGGTCCTGTACGAGGAATAGCTAATGACCAATTTTACTAGAAAAGAGAATAGGTGAAAGGGAGAAATATGAAATAATACTGGAATAGTAGGTGGGACCCAGATGGTTGATGACCTTAGGTTCCAATCAGATAATATTTTGTCTTTTATTGTAGAAAAAAATGGGGAGCCACTACAGATCCTTGAATACAGGAGTGGTATAGTCAAATTGGTGTTAGAGCAGTGATAATATAGCAGCTATATGAAAGACACATTGAAGAGAAACCATAGAGGGAACAAGGAGATCAAAACTCTAAGATCATTTACATTTTAAAATTAAACTTTAAAAGCTAAGCCTTAGGTTAGGAATCTCTAGATATGGCAAAAATTCAGACAGTACAACAGGTCAGTTAGGATAATTGGTCAGGACAAACCATACTGAGTAAATAACTACCCTTTCTGCCTATGGATCTAGTATCAACATATCTCATTTTTTGTAACTACTGAGGAAGAGTGGAAGAATGTGCCTATGAGATTATCTTCTTGCTTGGTTGTTTACATTAAAAAATTCTCCTTATTTTCTTAGTGATTTAAGATTTCTAGTTTCCTTTGCTCTCCCTATATTTTATAACAGAAACAATAGCAATTCATTTATATTTCATGGGTTCCTTGAGGACACATATTGAAGGCAAATAGAAAGAAAGACTTTTTTGTTTTCCTTCTGAAGGAAGATTTCTAACAACTGAAGACTTCACTTTTTTCGTTCATGATCTCTGTCAATTTCCCCTTTAAGTGCTTACTAAATACTTGTTGATTGACTGAATGACTGATTGATTGACTATTTCCTAGCCTCTTATCATTTCTACATAGATTTCCCAAATATAAAAATGAAAGAGATAGATTCATAAGAAGCAAGTGTTACTTGAAGCCAGCAGCTTCTGATATAGGAAAATTCCGCTGTGTGTGTGTGTGTGTGTGTGTGTGTGTGTGTGTGTGTGTGTGTGTGTGTTTAATTTTTGTGTGTCTCATGCAATATGTAGGTACTTAAACCAGCCTGATGGATGACACAAGGTAATTTGTCTCACCATTTCCCCCCTTAAGACATATGATTACTAATTAATATATTCACAAGAACCTTTTACTATTTCAGAATTGGCATTTGCAATTATGCAGCAAGTGGGGGGGGTGTAGGAAGAAAGACTTTTACTATTCTTTCCAAATTACAAAATACCATCACAGTGTGTTCAGATCCCATCCTTTTGAGAGTATAAGATCAAGTTGCATTTGATTCTTTTTTCATGTGATAATCACATTCTGTTGTCTTCAAAAAAAGAGTGTGCTTTGATATATACCCTGGAAGAAGACCCCTGCATTGAATGCAATTGTTCTTTTGGGGTTATTTTCTAGGTGATTAGATTTTTCTCAGTAGCATAAATTAGATAGAGAACTGGCACACTGTGATAAATAAATTCAATCCCTTCTTTAAAAAATCAAGACATGAGATCATACATGATGGCAAATCCCCATAACCTACATCAAACTCACAATGATAAGAATTTGGATTGTATAGAAAATATACTTACAGAAATAACAAATAACTTCTACTTCTTTCAGTTATGTAACATCTCACTGGGTAGATGGATAGGCCATTTCATCTTCTCTTTCTTGATCATATTTTAAAGATGAATTACACAGATAGCCTCAAACTAATTAGAATTCTTTAGGTTCTTCTGGGCTTTAAAAATTAGGAGGGACATACCACATGCCTCTTTAAAAGCCACTTTTTCTACATGATTGAAGTGTTAAGTTCCAGTTAAAAAATAATGCTTCATATTCCCTCTTTTATGAAGAAAAAGAAAATAATTCAATTAATCAAAGGAAACACAGTTATTTGCTCATTATGTGTCATCCAGGTATTAGAGATATGAAGGTGAAATCAGAAATTTTCTCCACCCTCTAGTACCTTTGTGAAAGTGAGGGTGTAACACATCAAAATATAATGGGCTACCAAGAATGGTAACAACATATTCTTTGAGGGGAAAAAAATTGATATATAGCCATCAAACCAAGACAATTTACCTATAGCACCTTTCTGAAAGCACGACCATTTAAGTCCTCTTCAGGATTTCTGTCCTTTTTGCCTTTGTGAATATTCAAATGCTATCCTTTAAAGTGTAGCATTTACAGTCTTTTAACCTGTTTCTCTTCACTTATTCCTGTAAGTAATTTTGACCACAGTGTTCTTGCTTTAAGCCTGGCACATTTCTGCCCTTCAAATTTTATCCACTCTCAGATAGCCAGGAAGTATGCTAAGAAATTTCATTTCCACAGTTTCTGCCATATTGTCATTTTATCTTTTTAATGCCTAGACTCAAATTCCCCTGCCAAAATTAATAATCAGCTTTGTAACCATATTATAAATAATCTTTAATGTCCTTTATTGTAATAAAGTGTAATCTCTTAGCTTCAGGATTTCTTCACCTTTTGGGTTAATGAGATTTCCAGGGTATTTAACATGATTCACCTGCTTGACTAGTTTATTATCTATCACCCTCTAATCTTTTATTCTTCCTGCCAAAAAACCAAAGATCCATAGATTTAGAATTCTTTATGGATATATTGTCATATCAATAATAAATCTTCCTCTGTATCTCAATCAAATTTTTGTAAGTTATTCTAGATGTCTGCTTATAACTATTTGAATGATGGGGATTAAACAAAATCAAAACCTTTCTATTTCCATTTTCTACTCTTTTTTGTACTGTGTCCTATGAAAGAGCTGCAATAATATTGGTAAGAGTTTGCTGTTGTTAGTCATGTTCCTGGTGAATATAATCCACATTTCTTCAGTGAGTCTGTCATTTCAGCTTGTTAATACACACACACACACACACACACACACACACACACACACACGCACACATACTCACATGCTTTTGGGGGGATTCTTCTAAGGAAATGCCACTTTTCCTTGTCTATTTATTTGGATATTGTACAATGATTAATTTTTAAAAAAATAGTAGATTTGCATTCCAGTCACTTAAAAGGAAGGATTATGCCTGATCCATATATTGAATTAGACCTATAATATCTTCCTCCAAGGATATAGATTGCTCCATGTCATTTAATCCTCTGAGTCTCTTGTTCATATCCAGTCATAAGACATTGTAGGTCACTTTCTCTTTCTGGATACTCTCCCCTCTTTTATTTTCATAACATTCTTTCCTCAGTCTCCTCCTACCTCTCTGACAGCTCATTCTCAGTGGTTTTTTCTGTATCTTTTTTTAAATAGTATTTTATTTGATCATTTCCATGCATTATTCATTAAAGACAAAGATCATTTTCTTTTCCTCCCTCCCCCCCCCCATAGCCGACGCGTGATTCCACTGGGTATCATATGTGTTCTTGATTCGAACCCATTGCCATGTTGTTAGTATTTTCATTAGAGTGTTCGTTTAGAGTCTCTCCTCTGTCATGTCCCCTCAGCCATTGTAGTCAGGCAGTTGCTTTTCCTTGGTGTTTCTACTCCCTCAGTTTGTCCTCTGCTTATGGATAGTGTTTTTTCTCCTAGATCCCTGCAGATTGTTCAGGGACATTACACCGCCACTAATGGAGAAGTCCATTACGTTCGATTGTACCACAGTGTGTTTGTCTCTGTGTACAATGTTCTCCTGGTTCTGCTCCTCTCGCTCTGCATCACTTCCTGGAGGTCGTTCCAGTCTCCATGGAATTCCTCCACTTTATTATTCCTTTTTGCACAATAGTATTCCATCACCAACATATACCACAATTTGTTCAGCCATTTCCCCAATTGATGGGCATCCCCTCATTTTCCAATTTTTGGCCACCACAAAGAGCGCAGCTATGAATATTTTTGTACAAGTCTTTTTGTCCATTATCTCTTTGGGGTTTTTCTGTATCTTAATCTGCATTATACTCACTAAATAAAGGTATCCCATAACATTTCGTACTAGGACCTGATCTCTTTTCCATCTATGTTGTCTCACTTGGTGATGTCATCAACTTCTATGGGTATAATCATCATATGTTTACAGGTATTTCTTAGGTCTATTTATTCAGTGCTGTTCTTTCTCTTGAGTTCTATTGTCACGTCACATTCAGTACATCAGTCAATGAGTTAATTAACATTGATTTATCACTATTTTCTGCCAGATAATCATTCTAAATATTGCAGATGAAAAGAGAGAGAAAAAAATGTTCTGCTGTCAAAAAGTGTACATTCTAATTGGGAAGACAACATGGAAATAACTAGATAAATTGAAGCTATGTAGAACGATTGACAATAACCTAAAAAGGAAAGGAATTAGCAGGTGGGGGCATGAGACTGAGAAAAATCCCCTGCAAAAACTGACATTTAAACAAGAGCTTGATGAAAGCCAGAGAAACTAAGACAAAGATGAAGCAAAAAGAGTATTCCAGGCACAAAGTACAGCTTATGCAAAGGAATGGAGATGGGAAATGAAGGGTCATGTTCAATGAACTTCAAATAGGTCAGTGTATCTGGGTTGTAGAATATGTGGAGGGGAACAAGATGTAAAAGGACACCTATTGAATCTCTCAAACTGAATGTAAGCATCTTGAATTCAACATGTCCAAAAGAGAACTAATTATCTTTTTTCCAAAACTTTTCTCTACTCCCAACTTCCCTGTTATTATTGAAAGCACTTCTATCTTTAGTATTATCCAGGTCTGTAACTTCATTGTCATCTCTGACTTCTCTTTCTCACTTAATATCAAATCATTTATCATATCTTTTAATTTTAATTTTTAAAAAATCCTATCTTTTTAATCTTTTTTTCTCCAGAACACTTCTTACATAAATCTTCTCTCCAATTACAAAGCTACCACCCTCATTAAGTTCCTTATCATCCCTTTCCTGAACTGTTGCAAGAACCTTTAACTTATCTCCTTGCTTCCTGTCCCTTCCTACTCCAGTTTTTACTCAGCTACCAAAGAGCCTTTCTTTGAATGAAGCTTACTTCATGTTAATGTTAGTAGAACTTTTTCTTTCATGTCAGGACTGAAAAAATGTGCCTTCAAAAGACAGGTTCCTCATGAAACATCTACTGTGCCCCTTGGCTTATTGGTTATGCCACCCATATTATATCTGGGAGTCTGTATTCCAATTCCCACTTGCCCTGCCTACATGGCTCCTTTGAGGTCCAAAGATTCTACCTAAAAGGCAACAAGGTGATCTTTCTAATCTCAGGATTATACACCATTGTGATTGCTTCCCTTAGGACTGATTACTCAATCTAGCTATCCCTTCAATATCAGTGCCAGTTACGATGCCTCTATGTCATTTATTGATCTATGGATTAGCAAGTACCTCAATACCATTTAGCTAATTATCATGAATTTGCTTTTAGAAAGAGATATGTTGCATATCCAATGGATGAGTCATTCCCCCTGCAAAAAGCCTAGAAACTTGGATACTCGATTGAATCTTGTCTACTACTGAGTTTTGGTTTCCAAGTGTCAGCTGGCTTCAGCTGCCATCCAGTTTCTAGTTATTGAACTTTGCTCTCCCAACCTTTAAAACTTTGGGAAGTCATATCCATTCCAAATACTCCTTTTTTCCAGAGAGCAGAAAGAACAACAATGGGGTGGGGACAGCTGTCATATATTCACAGCCACATATGGTCCTGAGTGGAAAGAACTGACCACTGATTCTCGCACTGTCTTGTCCCACTCAGTTATTGCCTTGGCTAACACTAAGGGGGAGATCAATTTGGTACTTCTTGTATGTATGCATCATCCCAGCTCAGCAACTGATCAAAAAGGCTTCTCTTTGCCACCCATTTAAGAGATAGAAAAATGTCATAGAATACGCATACATACTTTGAAGTGGAGAGCAGAGACCTCCCTTATGAAGGCCAGCAAATAGGTTCATTCGATGCAGTACTGCAGCAGACGGAATGTGCTGGACTAAGAATTGGACCAGTCCCCCTTTTCAATTGATTACTTAATGAGTGAATAGTATTATGTTTTATAATATGTTATATTATGTATATTATGTTAATGATTCAATATTAAGCTATTTAAATGATGGTATAAGACCATGTTTTGAACTTTAATAATATTGTTCTCCTCCCCCACCAACCTTTACTTTATTTCTAATAGTATCATTGAATTTAGATCTCTCTCTCTCTCTCTCTCTCTCTCTCTCTCTCTCTCTCTCTCTCTCTCTCCACTTACACATATTAAACACATATTATAGACCAAGAACAGGGAATACACATAGACAAAGAAAGGTATTCCCTTCTCTCTGTTTTTGTCTCTATCTCTCTGTCTGTGTCTCTCTGTCTCTGCCTGTCTCTCTGTCTCTGTCTATGTCTCTCTCTGTCTGTCTCTCTGTCTCTCTGTCTGTCTCTCTGTCTCTCTCTCTCTGTCTCTCTATGTCTCTCCCTCTCTCTCCTTTACATTCTGATGGGAGACATGTTGGAGAGAAGGGATGTTTTAGACAGTGCAGTTACAGAATTAGTGAATGGAGCTATCAGACAAATTACTGACATGCTTTTTAGGCATGATAGTGTGGATTTGATTATTGTTCTCTGAGGAAGAGGATGGGGAAAAGATATGAAGGTGGTGGAATAGTGTCAAGTTTAGAGCAGGTTCATGGATTGGTTAAAGATTTTTGACAGCTCATATGTACCACACTTAAGAATTTCATTTTATGTCTCAGCACTTAGTATTGACATTGCCTAATCTTTTTATTACAGCTTTGTTGACAGCTCAACTCTTTCAATGCCCTTTGCACAGAGAGTAATCTTAAAAATTCCAAACTGTTAGCTTTTTTATATGTAAGGCTTGAGGGTCAACTTTACATTAGTCTGAAAGAGAAATATTTTCCCAGAATGGATAGATTAGATGAAAGAATTGGTTTTTCTGTGCCTCAGTTTCTTCATCTTTAACATAGGGAAGTGGATAAGATAATCTCTAAGGTTCCTTCTAGTTCTGTGAATTTGTGATTCTCTTGGGATGTGAGTAAGGGAACAAGGAAATGGATGGGGAAACTGGGCAGTTTCCCAGCATCTCTGAGTCAGTTTGTCTTCACAGTTTGTCTGCTTTATTTTGTGAAAATGAAGCTCTCAGAACATCAGATACATTTATATGCCAAAGACCCGTGATTTCTCTAGTGGGGGAACTCTTTCCCTTTTTACCCTGTCTATATCTTATAGTAGTTTTCTAAGGATCAGAGAGATTTAATACATCTGGTCACATGGATAATATAGGGCAGAGGTAAAATTTGAACCCAAGTCTTTGTCTCTCCAAGTCTAGCATTCTATTTATCCACTACTACACCTTGCTGCTTTTCTCAACCCCACTCATATTTGTTGTTGATATAAAACAATTCAATAGTTTCAGAAATGCCACTTGGATCACCAGATGTTGCTTTGGGGATTATTCTTTTCTGTTCCTCTCCACTGATGATGGTGACTGAGAATTGGTTGCATCTTCCTTAATGAGATCCTGCTTTTCATCCAATTAGGTATGCTTTTGTTGATGCTTTACCTGATGAGCTAATTATCTCAGTTTCCATGTCAGGAAATGTTATTTCTTTAAAGCAAAACAATTGGAAGTTTCAATAAGAATAAATGAATGTCCACAAACCAGTTAGGTCCAAATAAAAGCATCAAGTGATCCATTCATGTGCATCTCAAAGAACATGGCTTGAGTAGCTAGTGGATAATAGTTTCTGAAAAAGATTAGATCTTGGTGAAAAAAGGAGAAAGCTCCTGGGATAATGAATTGCTTTGAGCAGGGGGGACTGTTTTGCCAGTCTTTCTTTCATCCTTTGGTAATATGTCTGTCTCAGGCGCCTTGATTCAACACATAAAAAAGGCCGTTTGCAAGTTAAGCAGAATGTTTAATAGACAATACCCAAGGGGCAGAGAAAATATTGTTTGTTTGTTTGTTTTTTTAAACAAATTGGGCTGTCAGGCTTACATCAGATCAGTGCAGTAAGAATAGTTTATTTAGCTTGTTTCTTAGGTCAGTCTTTTCAAAACTAGAACTGACATCAGTGCCTTCTTCTTACTTTGTGAAGGCCATGCTTTCTTATATTTCTTTTTTAATTAACTAATTAATTCATATTTATATTCCAAATATTTTACAAATCCAAAAAATATTCCATATATAGAGAAAAAGAAGATATTACACTAATGAAATCACAAATCTCCTATAGGTTTAACTTCCTTTTCTTCATATTGACATACTAGATCCCATCCGCAAATGTCCTAACCTCACCCTACCCTCCCTGCATCTCATAGGATACTGTCAGAGAAGCTACCATGTTTATATAAATTAAGTGTCATATTTTATCTTTTTTTTTTTACTTTCTGGAAGTAATATTCTCACTTTATTCTTCCAGTATTATTGCAAAATATTGCAATATTTCTTCAGGCCTTTTTACCCAGCCCATCTAAGCATAGCAAGGAACAGGGTGAAGAGGTGGAAGAATGAAAGCAGACTTTTGGAAAGAATATTTCACAAGCAGTCATCCAGCCCCATTTTCTAGGATTCTGCTTCATAATACTAATCCTGTGCCTCTAACTTTTAAAATTTCAATTTAATAAAGTCGATCTAATCTATATGTGAGTGATTGACTCATTCAGGGTCACAGTGATATGGGAAAGGGATTAGTATCCTGTGTGAATGGGAGCCAGAGCAGTTGGATAAATAGTGAATTATAGTTGGAAACTCTAATACCTTCTGACATCCTGTCATATGCCCTGCCACTGCTATGATTTTCCATACCTAGTTTAGCACATCTGGAATGAATGGCGAAAGAAATGCCTCCATTCCTTTGGGAAGTTAATCTATTAAGCTTTAGGACTTGAGGCCAAGTTGTTTCAAATGGTCAATCAATGAGTACAAAATTGAGTAGCCCACTAGATCCAGCAAGCTGACCCCAGACCATGAGACGAGACCATGATTCACCTTTAATCATCCATCCAAGCCATCTTGCCATCTGAACTATCCTCCCTTTCAATCCTCTTCTACATTATATTTTAGGATTAGTAATCAAATAAAAGGGCATGTCAGAGTGTTCTATGTCAATCAGTACATATCTATTGTGTTTACTATGTGTCAGGACATGTGCTAAGCACCCAATATACAAAGAAAGGCAAAAGATTGTCCTAGTTTTTGAGGAGCTGATAGTTTAATCCATACCTGTTGAGAGGTTTTGTGTCCTAGTGAATGGAAGACTGCCCCTGAAGCCAGATTAATGTGGGTTCAAGACATCTCTCTGACATATACTGTCTGTGTGAACCTGGGCAAATCACTTCCCTCTTAGTAATTTAGGTTGTAAATTACAGGGAATATACTGATCCGCATTGGAAGAAGTCACTTCACCTGAAAATCCCCAATGCCAATGAAAGCACAAGTCCAGTCTCTCTCTCTATCCCTATCCCTATAGATTTACTCCTTTTCTTTGGCACCCCTAACACTCCCTTCTCTAGACACTTCTTTAACATATGTATTATCTTTCACCATCCTCATTACAATGGAGGAAACTTGAAGGCAGAGCCTATCTCATCCTCAGGGATGTAGCTACCACTTATTAAAGAGCCTAGCACATAGTAGGTGCCTAATCCATTTATATACATGTGTGTGCTTCTGTGTGTGTTAGATCTCAAGAAGGATGAGGGATAAGGTGTAATTTGTCTTGGCCTTCTTCCACAATCCTGTCACACCTGGAGATCCCAATCAGGAAAAATGATAAATAATAAAAATCTATCACATTAACTATAATTATTTGAGAGTTTTCCTCACAACATTTCTATGAGGCAAGTAGTATAAACATATCCACCTTAAAGATGAAGAAACTGAAGTTCTGAATAATTAAATGACTCATATAGCTAGTAAGGGTCTGAGGCAAGATTCAAATTTGGATGAAGGGCAATATTCTATGCTGACTCCTTTTTTATGAAGTTTCCTCATCTTCCTGGTTGGCAATAACCTTCCTTGATAAGAAAGACAATTACTGATCTAAAGACTAGGGGATCACAACCCTTAGTGTTTAGAATGTGTAAGATATTTTGATAGACCAAATCTCAAAAGATGAGAGAATTTTGATATTAAGGGAGGATCTTGAAGTAAAAACGAGAATGAAGAAGCATCTCTTCTTCCTACTTCAGGCTTTGGGGATTAGATGATAAGAGAATATAAATCCATACTGGAGATTTGGTCAGCATTTCAATATGTTTTGTGGGGAGCAACGTTTTTATGATTCTAAGAAAATGGAAGGAGTAGGAGAGGAATCTTTGAAATATTGTTAAAAATACTGAATTCTAATAAAGCATACTTTTAGGAAATTATTGAGGGATTTAAGGACAAACAAAAGGTTAAGTAAGGCCACACAGAGATGGAGATAAAGCAGAGGACCAGAGATAAGATAGCCATGAAAAAGAACCTTTTGAATAGGCAGCCTACAACTCTAAATCACAAGGATTCTGAGTTGTGCCAAAGGAAAGTAGGTTGGTTAAATTCTTAAATATTTTTCAATAGGTAATTCTGGAGGCTGGTACAGATTGGACAAGATGGCCTGTGAAGTCTCATTTAACTTTGAAATCCTCTGAATCTGCAGCATAGGACATAGGATAGGTGTGTCCAAGTATCAATATCTAGGAATCCATCCAAACTCCTCTTTTACTTATACTAAAGTCATGGCTATGCTATTCTCTGTTGTTGGCCCACAGTCTTTCATTGACTTCAATCATCCCAAATGATGCATTTGTTTTTTCTTCCTTGTTGCCTTCTAGTAACGTGCTCTCATCCTCTCTCTGGAATAGCCATGTAATCTTTTCAGCCATGTTTTCATGGGAAAATGTGCTGGGGAATCATAGGCTCATAGATTTAGAGCTGAAAGGGAACTGAGAACTTATCAATTGCAATGCCTTAATTTTTAATATGAATGGGATGCTCAGAAGATAAATGACTTACCCAAGGTCACAGGGAATAAATGCCAGAGCTAAAATTTAGAGAGGTCCATGCCCTTCCCACCTCCCCATGCTGCCTTCCACAGCCATCATGAAATCTTGAGAAGTCATCCAAAATGAGTGCCCAGCTTTCCAATATGTATAAGACAGGAAGAAGTTAAGAAGTAGTGCTCTTTCATATAGATTGACAGTGATAGATATTTAAGTACTTGGTTCTCTTGGCTATGATTTCATCATGAAGTTTGTACTTCCATGCCCCCAGGATTCATCTGTCTTTGTTGTTAGGCTTGGTTTCTTTGTTTGGTTTCTTTCCTCTTCTTTTTCTCATCAATTTATACAGCAGATGGTGCAAACCTCTTCCCATTTATTTTCAGGATGAATGAAAAAAGCTTGGCCAGGCAGCCAGCTTCTTTATTAACATACCTTATGGCTTGCAGACCTTATAAAGGGAATGGAATTGACTCAAAATTATTTAACTAGGAGTATCCTGAGGAAAAAAAAATCAGAATGAAACTTATCCACTCTTTGAATTGGTTTCTTTGCCTGCTTGTGGCTCTTAGTAGCCATATGATTTATCAAAGTAAAGGAGCTTAGAGACCAGATTGATGAGTGGTCACTTCCACTGCCATTCTGCTAGATGATTCATTTATAATTTCATTTGTATAGACTAACTATACTCTTTGGGCTCTCCCAGTGGATCATTTATCCTTCATTAGCTTACATCAGATTGAATCCAGTGAAACTGAAATCTTAATACTACTTGCCACTCATCAGATGGTCAATTTAATTCAATTCAATTCAACGACCATTTATGAATTTTTTTTTTAAGTACAAGGTACTAGGCTAAATGAAATAGTGCCTGACTTCAAGTAGCTTAAGTTCTAAGAGAAAGATTAAACATGTAGATGGGTAAATAAAAAAAAGCAACATTTCTTAGAGGGAGTACCACAAACTGAAAGATATCAGAAAAGGAATTTTAACTGTTGACAGCATGATGCTAAGGGGATGCAGGGCATTGACTGTTGTGAAGGAATGTATCCATGCTCATTCAATGTAAGCTTAGGACATACCTCTGGCAATTCCTTCCTATGATAAACATAATTTCCTTATTAAACAGAAGGCTTGACTACAGAGTCCTCTAAAGATAATTAACCAATTTTATCTGTTGAGCAGAACACATTTTTTCTTTAATTTTAATTTTTTAAAATATTTTTCCATGTTTACATGATTCATTTCCCCCTACCTTTTTCCCTTCCCACTCCCAGATCCAATAAGCAATTCCACTGTGTTACAAATGTTAGTACTTGATACCTATTTCCACATAATTCAGTTTTGTAATAGAGTGATCTTTTAAAACCAAAGTCCCAAATCATATACCCATATAACCAAGTGCTAAATGATAAATCATATATTTTTCTTCCATGTTCTACTCCCACAGTTCTTTCTGTCAGTGTGGATGATATTCTTTCTCATAAGTCCCTGGGGGAATGTCTTGGATTGTTGTATTACTACTAATAGTAAAATCCTGTACATTGGATAGTTCCATAGTGTTTTGCTTTCTGTGTACAATGTTTTCCTGGTTCTGATCATTTCACTCTGCATCAGTTCATGGAGGTCCTTCCAGTTCATATAGAAATCTTCCAGTTCATCATTCTTTATAGCACAATAGTATTCCATCACCATCACATACCACAATTTGTTTAGCCATTCCCCAATCAATGGTCATCCCTTCATTTTCCAATTTTTTGCCACCCCAAAGAGCATGGCTATGAATATTTCTGTACAAACATTTTTCATTATTATCTCTTTAGCATACAAACCCAGTAGTGGTATTGTTGGATCAAATGGGGATGCAATCTTTTAAAGCCCTTTGGGCATAATTCTAAATTTGGTCAGAAAACATTTAAGGAATATCACAGAGCACAATACAAATTTTGGGCAAGTCTTTTAATTCCTTTGACTCATAGATTCCTCCACCAAGTAATTACATTAGACTTCTAAGTTCCCTTAGAACTTAGACAGATAAATCTATGTTTATTATTTTCTTTAACCTTATATAATAAAAAGACTTTTGTAGAACTTAATGTTCTCTTTATAGTTAATACTTATTATAGTCTCTCCAAACTGACAGGTAGCCCTCCCAGAGGACTTGGGTGTCAGCATATACATGGGATATTGACTATCATGATTAATTTGACTGTTTTATATCTGAATCTCTCCTTATAAAGAAGAATATCAATCCATGTAGCAATTTCTTTGACGATAGCTATAACAAGAGATGCATGCCCTCTCTAAAAGTCTGTGAACATATTACTGTTCCATATACCATTGATTTATTCATTCACTCACTCAACAAGGTTTTATTAATCACCTACTATATAAAGGCACTTGTTCAGTGATAAATAAGGAAAGTCCCTGCCTTCATGGATATATTAATTATATTTTATTAGGTATTCCTTGATATACCATGGATCACATACTGTATTAGGGAAAAAAGAACAAGAAAATTTATGGAATAGTATCTCGATTATACTCTTCCTCTGAAAGAAAAACTGCAATATAAACATTATGTTCTCACAATAGGTGTGACTGTGAATCTATTTGCCTATTGTTATTTTCTGAGGGACATTGAGGAAGTCATATCCCACCCCAGAACCCCCCTTTCCTCACCTATAAAATGAGAAGGTAGGACTAGATGGCCTTCCAATTATAGATTCATTTTCAGTGAAACGAATGACATATAACTTAAGCATCTAATTGAGATAAATCAAATCCATTTTCATTTACTCATCAGGCACCACTATTTTGAACACCAGCAAACAAACAATTCACCTATAACAAAACAATGTGTTAATTAGGTCCTAATTTCTCAATTTCTTAATTGTTCTATCTCATTATGGACAAAAAAAATTAAGTAGAGTTAGCCATTAAAATGAAAAGCAATAATAACAAATTAAAACACTGGCCTAGAAAGGGAGACTTTTGAAACTGGTTTTGAAAGCAGTTCTGCTATTTAATACCCTGTGTGTCCTTTGATAAGTTATTTCATCTTTCTAGACCTCAGTTTCCTCATCTTTAAAAGAGTTGATGACTTCAAAAGTTTTCTACCATTGTAAAATTTCAGGTCAATGATTTATAGAACCAGATTTCCCAAGTCCATGCACTTCTCAACAGATCCAGAAAAGTACTTTAATAAGTATAATTTGTAGATGTTAATCTATGCTACATTTCCATCCATTTTCTACTTTTGTTATCAAGAGCAATAAAGAATTGAGACTAAAGGATGGAGTAAAATATGAAAGCCTTGTTAATTACTCATTGTGATGAATATGGAAACATTTTATTAAGTGTATAATGATCTGAATTTGCTCCAACAGTCTAAAAGGAAGAAAGGAAGAAGACAAGAGGGAGAAAGGAGGGAAGGAACAGAGGATGGAAGGAAGGAAGAAATGAAGGAAAGAAGGAGAGAGGAAGAAAATTGAACATTTTGTTATGTGCTGTGGAAACTCTGTGGATAACAATGAAAGTAGAAAAGAGCCACTACTCAGAAGTAGCTGATGTTCCAATGTATATAGGGAGAGGCTGGAAGGAGAGGAGGGAAGTGAAAATGGGATCTTTCCTACAGAAAAAACTGCAGGTACAAAGGATCCTAGAGAGAGAAGCGAGGAATTAATGACAGTTTGGGGAGTACCTCCAGCTCTGAGAGTCTATTCTTAACCCATGAGGAGGTGAGAAAGATGTTGAATTGGTAAGAGGCATAAAAACCTCCTGCCTTACAGTGTGTGATACTTTGGACAAGGAACTAAACCTCTGTGGGATTCAATTCACTCCTCTGGGAAAATGGATGCATTGGACTAGATGGAAGTCTAGGGCCTGTCATTTCTTGGTCTAGGATTAATGGGTCTTTGTTTCCTCCTTCTTACCTCTCTTTCTCCCATTTTCCCTCCCTTCCCCCATCATTTCTTCCCTCCTTCCTCTGTCCTTTTCCCTATCCTTACTCCTTTCCTTTTTCCCTCCCCTTTGCTGCACTCTCTGTCTTTGTATCTTTCTGTGTCTCTGTCTCTGTCTTTCTGTCTCTACACCTGTCTCTCCTCTATCTCTTTGCCTCTATCTCTGTCTCTCATGTCTCTGTATCTCATGTTTTTGTCTCTGTCTCACCCCTCTCCCCACCAAATCTCTTTTCCTCCTTTTCTCTCCCACTGTGATTTGTTAAAAATTTCAAGCCTTTTTGCATGGCTGAATCAATGGCAAAATACCTCAGCTGAAAGATTTCAGATTAAGCCAGAGGATTTGCTATTTCCCCTGACTTAAAGCTCTTGAAATACTTTTCCTTTCTTTTGATGGTTGGTCTTGGTTTATTTCATGTCTTAAACAAATCTACATCTTCCCCACAGAATGTATAGGGAATCCAATGGCTCTGAAATGACAAAAGAGGATACTGGAAACATGTCTACAGTTAAGAAGCCCCTGGAAATATAAATAAAAAGGAGAGTCACTATGAAAAAGAAATGTTGATTAATAAAGAAAAATACAAAATATCCCGCTCATTCCTTTTGCATATTGTCTTGTGTATGCATTTTCTCAAAATATACGCTCTGTATTATGTTGGCTGTAGATGTCACAGTGATTACTGCTGATGAATTTGACCATGCCCAGGTTTAATGAAAGGATGATAACTTGTTTGACATAAGAAATATCAAAGATTAATAATGAAGGCCACCCAATTGAGATTCACCAGGGGATACTCCTGTTGGCCATTAACCTTTCAAGCAATAATATTAATGATGCTTCTGAATGGGCTAAACCTGAATACATATTTAAAAAGAGAGGATGCCCAGAGCTTTCACTTTAATACAAAGTAGTATCAGGTGATAGCAGAGATTCATAAAAATTATTTAACAGGCTAGACCTCACCATTTTTGTCCATGACTATAGCATCGCTGATAATCAGTATTACTTTGGGGAAAACACTTCTGTCTTTGTCTTGGTTTTCCAACTGTTAATTGAAAAGTTTGGGCTAAATAATCACTATGTATCTTCTCAGCTCTAATTGGCTACGGTTTTATGATTGTGACCAGGGACAACACTTCACCTTCCCAGACCTCAACTTTTCTGCAGTAAAATGAAGGGGCTGAAACTGACTAAGTAATGTCTCTGCTTGTGCTAGACCCATAATTCCATGGTCACTGAGCAAGTAAGTGTTCTAAGTGCAAGTGCAGAATTCTAATTGGTTTTTCTTAGTTATATATCACAGAAGCCTCTAAAGTAGAGGGCAGGGGCAGGGAGAGACAGATAGACAGAGACAGAGAAAGTGAGAGATAGAAACAGAAAAAGACAGGCAAAGAGAGAAAGAGATAGAGAGAGACTGAGATAGAGACAGAGAAATAGAAACAGAGACAGAGACTGAGGCAAAGAGACAGAGATGGGAAAAGACGGAAAGAAACAGTGAAACAGAGATGAAGAGAAACAAAGAAACAGAGAAACAGAGATGAAGAGAAACAAGGACAGAAAGAAATAATGACTCAGAGGCAGAGAAAAATGAGACAGAAAGATGGAGACAGAGACACACAGATGGATATAGTGACAAAGGCAGACAGAAACAGAGACAGGGACATAAAGACTGTTTCTCCCCAAATAATTTGTCATCCACTTAAATCTCCTTCATGCACAAGTGTCTTGCACACTCATCTATCCTAACCCCACCCACCCTCTTCAAGACCTGTGGCGATGGGGGAGTGATGAAGCAACAGGTGGAGGTGACCACTGGCAGTTGTAGTCACGATCCTTCATGTAGGCAGCCCACGGACCAGTGGTCGCTCGGCCCTGTGGTCAGCAGGGACGTTGGGCAGCATCCTGGGCAACTGAGCAGCCCTCTCTAGGACAGCACTGCTCATCCTAATCAAGGGAGGGGACTAGAAAAGGCAAACATTGCCTGCCCTACAAACACCCGGTCAGCACACCACGGCTGGCGGGTCATCCCTTTAAGCGGTCGAAATCAAAGAAAACAAAATACAAAGAAAGTCCTACTAGGAGCATGGAACATCAGGACATTACTTGACAGAGAGAATACCCCAAGACCTGAGAGAAGAGCAGCTCCAATCGGTAAAGAACTGGCACAATATAACATCGTCATCACAGCCTTAAGTGAAACACGCTTACCAGAAGAAGGATCACTCAGCGAACCCACCACTGGATACACCTTCTTCTGGAAAGGTAGAGCCTCAAATGAAGACAGAATTCACAGTGTTGGCCTGGCCATCAAGACCAGTTTGCTCAAACAGCTGCCAGACTTGCCTGTGGGCATCAGTGAGAGGTTCATGAAGATCCGTTTGCCTCTCAGCAAAGACCGGTATCCTACAATCATCAGCGCATATGCCCCAACACTGACCAGCACAGAGGAGACCATCGAGCAGTTCTACTCTGACCTGAGTGCCGTCCTGCACTCAGTGACCACAAATGACAAGCTGATACTACTGGGAGACTTCAACGCCCGCGTTGGCCAGGACCATGAAAGATGGAAAGGAGTGCTCGGCAAACATGGCGTGGGCAAAATGAATAACAACAACGGTCTACTACTACTCAGCAAATGCTCAGAGTTCGAACTCACCATCACAAACACTATGTTCAGAATGGCGAACAAATATAAAACAACGTGGATGCACCCACAATCAAAACAGTGGCATCTCATTGACTACATCATTGTACGCCGGCGAGACATCCAGGATGTAGAGATCACCAGAGCCATGAGAGGAGCTCAATGCTGGACAGACCACCAATTGGTTAGAGCGACTCTTCAAATGCGCATTGCACCTCGCCATCCAAAACGTGCACAGACAGTTCATACATTTTACATTCCAGTCCTGCCTGGACAACAAGCTGTCTGCCAAGGGACCACTCACTGGAAGCTCAACCGAGAAATGGAACCAGTTCAGAGATGCAGTGAAGGAAACATCAAAGGCATTCCTAGGCCCGAAACAATGCAACCACCAGGACTGGTTCGACGAGAACAACACTGCTATTGAAGACCTATTGAGCAAAAAGAACAAAGCCTTTATGGAGTGGCAAAATAACCCAAACTCTGCTCCTAAAAAGGACAGATTTAAGTCTCTCCAAGCCACGGTGCTTCCTGAGATCAGGAAGATACAAGACCAATGGTGGGAAAAAAAGGCAGAAGAAATCCAGCGGTTTGCTGATACAAAAAACTACAAACAATTTTTCAGTGCCCTCAAGACTGTCTTTGGGCCATTAAAACCCACCACTACTCCCTTGCTATCCTCTGATGGTGACATTCTCATAAAAGATAAAAAAGGCATCAGCAACGGGTGGAAAGAACACTTCAGTCAGCTTCTCAACCGACCCTCTTCAGTCGACCAAAGTGCCCTTGACCAGATCCCCCAAAACTGGACCTATACAAGGTCTATTTTGAGTTTTTCTTATGTTTGAACAACTTGATGTCCCTCCTTCAATAGAGGAAGTCCAAAAAGCCATTAAACAAATGAGTGCAGGCAAGACACCCAGTAAAGATGGGATCCCAACCGAGGTGTACAAGGCCTTAAATAGAAAGGCACTCCAGGCATTCCACATAGTGCTGACCAGCATATGGGAAGAGGATGAAATGCCCCCAGAACTCAGAGATGCCTCCATCGTAGCCCTATACAAGAACAAAGGCTCACAAGCAGCCTGTGACAACTACAGAGGCATCTCACTACTCTCCACTGCTGGAAAGATCCTCACCCGTGTTATAATCAACAGACTCCTGTCATCTGTTTCAGAGCAGAACCTGCCGGAATCACAATGTGGCTTCCGACCAGATCGCAGCACCATCAACATGGTCTTCACGGTGAGGCAAACGCAGGAAAAATGCTTTGAGCAGAACCTGAGTCTCTACATTGTCTTCATAGACCTGACGAAGGCGTTAGACACAGTGAACAGGGACGCATTGTGGGTGATCCTTAGCAAGCTCGGTTGCCCAGCAAAATTTGTCAGGATGCCAGGATCCAAAAGGCCAGCCAAGCACTTGGGCGGCTGCGCTGCAAAGTCCTCCACCACAGCGGTGTAAGCACTGCGACGAAGCTCAAAGTGTGTAACGCAGTGGTCCTCAGCTCGCTCCTGTACGGTTGTGAGACATGGACACTGTACCGGAAGCACATGAAGCAGCTGGAGCCATTCCACCAACGCTCCCTCCGGTCAATCATGAGGATCCAATGGCAGGACCGAATCACCAACCAGGAAGTCCTCGACAGAGCCAACTCCACCAGCATCGAAGTCCTGGTCCTCAAAGCCCAGCTACAATGGTCTGGACATGTCATCCGCATGGACCCACAGCGAATACCAAGACAGGTATTCTACGGTGAACTGTCAGCTGGACTCAGGAAATAAGGCCGACCAAAGAAAAGATTCAAGGATCAGCTAAAGTCAAACCTGAAGTGGGCTGGCATGACACCAAAGCAACTAGAACTCGCTGCCTCTGTCAGAAGCAGCTGGCGAACCCACATTCACCAGGCCGCCGCCACCTTTGTAGATGAACGAAGTCGATGTCTTGCCGCTGTGCATGAACGCCAACATCAGGCCACACCTGCACCTCCCGTAACAACTGGCGTCCCAGGCCCCATGTGCCACAAACTGTGCGCCTCAGCCTTTGGACTCCAAAGCCACATGAGGGTACACCGTAGATGAAAGTGCATAAAGACGATTGTCATTCTCGGTCACCGAGAGACTACCACTATACTATACAATAAGTATTTATTGAATGCAGATTATATACCCAAACCTGTGCTAGCTACAATGGTGAGGAAGGAGAAAAGAGATCAGTCTAGTTTGGGAGGCAAGATTTAACCAAAGAATTTTAGGTTTTGGATTGAGAGAGAACTCTGATTTCAACAGCATACCTGTAGGAAACATCCCTCAAACAGATCACCTCTCATATATGAATTAGTTGATAACTTCTATAAAGTTTCTTTGGGCAGAAAGATATGAAATGATTTCCCTGTATCTCATGGATAGTAGGCTTCACTCAAGGGATTTGGACCTAGGTCCTTCTCACTCCAAATTTGACACAATCCAATAAACTAGTCTGCTTCTGCAATTAGGATATGGTCAAAGGAGTTCCCATATCAACTCAATGAGCCCTTCCATCAACTAGTAGTTATTCATATAAGTCAGGTTCAATGAAAAGGGAACTGGTTCTCTAGCAACTTCATACTAATTTTCTTTGCCATGTGAGCCAAAAAATAAAGGATGATGCTTTGAGTCTGGGGAACTTTATAAGAACTCAGAAAAAAGATGGGGTTAAGCTAAGAGATAAGGAAATTATATTAATAATTAGTGAGATACTTGAATCTTTAATGCATTTGTTTTTCATTTTCTGTTGGGTGAAATAAAGGCTATACTTTTCCTGCACTGTTACCATAGGTGTTTATTTAGGAACTAGGACTATTTTTTTTTATCCTATGTCTAGATAAGATTTACATCTTATTTATATTTTTAGATTTCTCAGAGGCAATTTCAAGTACAGGCAGAATGAGATGTGGCATATCTAATTCCTGTATGTGATTTAATCTTAAAAGATTTAATTGTAACATTCCTTAGTCCACCCTTGGTCCTTAGGCTGCCCATTTCCCTGAAGCCTGAAGGCCCATAACTATCACTTCTGAGAGTCTTTGTTTGAGGGCTCTGTTCCAAAGTTCATAGTCTATTTCCCTTAGCCTAAATAACCCTCCTCTACAGGGATGTAGACACAGTTGAGATGCACCCCTTTGGAAATCTTACTGCCCTCACCATTCTTTCATTAGTTCTACCATAGTTGTTCTCCCTCAAAGTTTTGCTACTCTCCATCACTTTCTTCTCTATAGAAGTATGAATGTAGACTTTTAAATTTTCTGACCTTGAGGAAAATTCTCCACCATAGGACAAAGTTCTGGCTGCCCCAATCTAGTTTTAACTCTGAGACAAACCCTAATAGGTCCTCTTTGAGCAGAAAAAAAAAAGTCTGCCCAAATGTAGGCTTTGAGCATATTAACCAGAATTCACTAATTTAAAGTTCAACTTTTGTAATTATATGTCAGCTAAAGTTTGCTTTAAAAATAGTTAAAATTATTTATGAATTCAATCAATAATTTATTTCAATAATGAATATGGATCATATTAGCATTATGTAATGCTCACTTAAGAATAAAAATGTTTTCTTTAGCCTTGCAATGTTTTATTCAGTAATGTTGATCACTTTTATGAGTCTTAGAATTGATATGAGGGAAACTATGGATATAGGGTATTATGAAAAATAGAATAAATGAGAATTAATAAGCCCTAGTTCTTCCAAATAACTTGTTAAGAAAAAACTAATTCTTCATTGAAGTACCCTTTTTAAAGCTTATATGATTTGGACTTTGCTATTTTGGAGAAACCTTTTTAATATTTGGAATGGGTCAAATTGTATTATTTTTTAGTAATAATAGATTCTATCTATATTCTTAATACAGAGGTAGGCTCAACAACTGTTTGGATTATGCATTTAAAGCACTTTTGAGAAATATTTGGGGATAAGGAAATAACTGCATGTTTTAATAAGTAATTAATACTTAGCATTAACTCAGAGAGTTGACTGCGAGAATTGGAAGGCACCTCAGTAGCCATTCAGTTCAACCAAAATGCAAAAGAAATGCTCATCACAAAATATCCAACAAATTTCCATCTTTTGCTTGAAAAACTCAAAGAATGGTAAAATCACCATATTTCAGGCAATCTTTTCTACTTACCTACCCCGTTCTTCCCTCTAAGAAGATAGTTCATATATTTGAATGCCATTTCAAACACCTTATTATGGGTTCCATTGGAATTTTCCAAGTGGAAATTAAGATGACAAGAATATTATATAATATCTAACCCTCACATGAATCTTATATAATAATCAATTTAATGACTTCTAGAATGGAAGACATCCAGAATTTTTTTTAAATAGGTAGAGATTAGGTCCTAGTCCCAGAATAGAAAGTATTGCAGTTCTTCTGAAAGTGGTCATAAGACTTTACTTCCAGATGAAGTTGGAAGGGAAAATGAAATATTTTTGACTTCTTCCTTTAAGAGAGTTTACAAGGTGAAAAGTTCCTTCCATAAGGGGAACACTTCCTTCTTTTTTCCCATTTCACTAATTCCTGGAGAAAATTTCAATAGCAAAATGATTTTGTTTGGAGATATTAGATATAAACTCAGAAGGAAAAATATAGAACTTCTTTCAGAAATCTATGAACTAGTTCAGGTTCCAAATTAGCTGACTGATGCATTCCTTTTAGTAGCTAGATATAACTTATACCTTGAGAAAACCCAATCTATTCTGAATGACACGCTAAGCCACTGAAAGAGAGAAAGGATTCAGGAAACTCAAGAGCATAGTAAAATGGTTCTGTGATGAGGAGATTTGATGGATGAAATCTCCCCAGAAAATGAAACCAAACTTTCCTAGATGATCTTCAAACCAAGTATCATGTCTTTAGGACATTCTCATAATTGATTCTTATTTGTAATCATTTCAGGATAAGTTCATATAGTAGTAGTAGTCTCTCGGTAACCGAGGATGATGATTGTCTTTGTGCGTTTTCATCTATGATAGATGAATGTGCACAAAGACACTTGTGCGTGAAGGAGATTTAAGTGGAAAAGTCAATGCACAGAGACAGTCCCACTCTCTCAGCGTTGGAAGCCTGGGTCCAGTGGCACGAAAAGTCATTACACGTGGAGACTTCCTCAGCTGCATTGGATGGCAGTGTTGTCTTTTGTGCTCCAACATGCCCACAGCACTCCACAGTGCTTTGCTGCGTCGCCATCTCAGCCGTTGAACCTTCACAGTGGTTTCTTCCATCTGTTCAGCTGAAGCAGTCTTCACATGTTGGGTGAGCAAAGCCCTGGTTCACCAGGGGTCGACGACCCGATGGCTACCCTCACAAGGTTTAGCCGACCTGTCTAAGCCGTTGCCCGGGGTGTGGCCACTGCCGCATGCTAGCAGCTACTAGGAGCCACAAGTAAGAGCTGGGTGTCAGGTGAGGGCCAGAGGCTGGAGAGCTGCCCTAGAAGGGCACAACAAGCCCTCAATAGCAGAGATACTACCCCTCCCTGAATACCCCATACACCCCATAAGTTCATATATAGACATTAATTCTGCATAACTCCAGGCTTTATAATTTGCAAGTCCCTTAAGAAAGATAGTGCCATTTAAATAAAGACATCACTATAAATCTTCAGGTAAATATTCTCTCTGGTTTTTGTTGGCTGGATCTTTACTTCATAAGTCCTCTGCATATAGATGACAAAAAGTAAGAAGATGTTCATCCTGTAGCACATGGAACTTAGGCTTCAATTATAGGCACTTGAGATAAACTACATCATGGAGAATTCAAGGGGATTCGTGGTCAAATAATTCCAGCTGCCTCAGTTTGAGCTGATTCCCTTTCCTTGGCTTCTTTTGCAAAAGTGTCTAATTTGCCTGAATGGTTTTGAAAAATTGATTCGCTTTTCTATTCTTTAGGAGATTCTCTGGAACCAAACAAATCTTTTTTATTCTGGGCTTGTTTTCAACAATCTGCCCTGTGCCTCACATTAAACATCTATCCCATTCCACTTTTGAACAGATCTAATAGTTAAGAAGGTCTCTTTTTTAGAAATCAAGTCTAAATTGACTTCTTTGCAATTTACACTCATTATTTCTGGTTCTTCTTTGTGGGGACAAAAGAACACATCTAATCTTTGCTCTACCTCTCAACCCCTCATATATGTGAAAAAAGCTATCAGGTTCCCCAGCATCTTCTCTAGACTAAACATGACTAGTATTTTTTTTTAATTTGTTAAACATATGACATGAATTCAAAGCTTTAATCATTCTAGTTATTTTCCTTTGACTACCTCTACATAGTATGAAAGCTACTCTTCAACTCCAGAGCCTGGTACAGAATATTTTAATTTGTAAAGTTCTTTTAAGATTTATAATGAGCTCTTTCAAAAACAAACTATTAAGTTAGGTAAAGAATATAAACTAATTCTTATTTTGCTGATGAGAAGAATCAGACTGGGAAAGATAAATACAGCTAGTGTGAATTTTAGATTTACTCCACCCTGCTTAGTCCTTAGAATTTTAGCAACCAGGAATGTATACACCCCCACTTAAGGATTAAGTGTGGGATAGGAAGGTCTATGACACACATGTGCTAACAAGTGACAAATCAGAAACAAATGACTGACTCCCTGGGCCAAAGCCAAGTTTAAGCCACCATTGGTATATGTGAGACACAGGAAGTAACATAAAGAACTGCCTTTATATTTCACATCACTTCCTGTTGGAGGAACTTGGCCATGGAGGAGCTTCAGGGAGAGATTTCAGACTGCTTCCCTTAGAAGGTCACATGGTGAGTGAGAAGGCTGACTCCCCTTTCCTTGGCTTTTTTGAGGCACCAGCCTCTGGAGAGGCCCATCTCTTAGAGGAGGATCAGATCAGGCCAGGGCAGCTCTCCTTCCTTTTTCCCTCTTTCTCTCTCATTTCTTAATTTCTTCCTTCTATTGTAAATAAACTGCCAGAAAATTCCATTCTGACTGGAGTATTTCATTACGATTTAGAATTTAAATCCCTGGTGACCAACTAAAAATATATTCAGCCCAACCCTAAATTTTACCCCTTACACTAGTAAATGTCGGACCTGGGATCTAAACTCATGTGTTTGGATGCTGAGGCCCTGTACTCTTTTCCTCTATACCTCATATTATTCTTCCTGATATATTGTTATCTATACTCAATTCATCAAGAAACAAACATCAAGAGGCTTAACCACCAATATAAAACCATGAACTGAGATATGATGCCTTTGGGTGTCAAATAATTGTCTCAAAACTCATGCCCTTTTTCTTGTTAGAGAGGCAGTTTAAGGACCTCAGCCAAAACATGCAAAAAAAGAGAGAAAATTGGATGCAAGATACACTGATGACAGGAAGATATAGTAGCTGATAGTTGAGAAAAGAGAAATGAAAATAATACAGTTCCAAGTTTCCTGGACCATTTTAGTGTAAACCCAGAAAGACTATGATTTGCTTAAGGCCACATAGGTAGTAAGTGATAGAGGAAAGATTATGAATCCAGTTCTTCCAACTTCAGAACCAGGGATCTACTCGAAATTATGTCTCTTAATCATCAAGAAATCATTATATTATGTTGGTAAGTTCTGTATGAGAAAGTAGGAAAGTGTGAAGTATATTAGAAAGATTTCTATCAAAAATGGTTATGGAAAATTCACTTATGCAGAACATCCCATTCCCTGCTAACTCCAAAAAAAGAGATATTACCCAATTATTATAATATGAAGCTGAACTGCAAGCACAAAAATCAGTTATTTAACTTAATATATTAGGGCCAATATCCCTAGATTCTTACCTTGGAAAATTTTATCATGATTATAAAATTATAAAATAGAAAATTCTCAATTATCTGGAATGGTTGTAGGATGGGATAATCTGATTAACAATAATAGTTCACATTTGTATAATGCTGATCTTTTCAAAGCACTTTACACATATTATCTCTTTTCATCCTCAAAAAAACCTTGAAGGTAGGTATTATTTTACAAATCTGAGGCAAAAAGAGATTGAGTGACTTGCTCATCATCATATAGTTAGTATTTGAGATGTTATTTCAATTTAGATATTCCTAATTTCAAAACCAACATTCTATTCATTGTACCATAGCTGCCAGCTGAGAATAAACACAGACAAGCATGCAACACTTATTGTTAGAATGGATGTACTGATCAACAACATGCTACTTACAGAACAATTAAGAAATAAATTTATGGAGGATTTTCTTTTCACCAATAAGGAAGAGCTGATTGCTGGGATTAAGAAGTGTTCACTCTTTCCCAGGATTTGTGATACAAAAGAAAGAAAAAAACTGGATATAATCTTAAATGTATACTGGATTTTTAGAAAATAGATTTCAAAGAGTTCAGAAGAATTGGTAGCATTCACAATCTAAATTATGTTTCTATATTTTATTTTAATATACATTTCTAAACTTTTGAATTTTAAATCTTCCTCCCTGAATACTTTTCTGAACCATTGAGAAGGCAAGCAATATTATATTATGTGTATGAAGTCACACAAATCATATTTTCACATTAGTCATAGTGAAAAAAATGACAAAAACAAAGTGAAAAAAGTATGCTTCAATTTATTCATTAGTTCATTAGTTCTCTCTCTGGAAATGGAAAACATTTTTCTTTTTGAGTCCTTTAGAATTTTCTTAGATCAATGTCCTTACAGATGAGAGTAGTTAAATCTTTCACAATTGATCCTCATTACAATTGCCATTTCTATTTCTGTGTACAATGTTCTCTTAGTTCTATTTACTACACTTTACGTCAGTTCATATGGGTCTTCCTAGGTTTTTCTGAAACCATCCAGATCAAAATTTCTGATAGCAAAATAGTGTTCTATCACAAGCATATACCACAACTTATTTAGTCATTCATCAACTGGCAGGAATGCCTTCAATTTCTAATTCTTTAGCACAGCAAAAGAAGTACTGTAAATTTAATTTTTTTTCATATGGATCTTTTTTTTCCTTTTTATCTCATCTCTTTGTTATAGACGATTAATAGCAATATCACTGGGTCAAAGGACATGAATAATTTTGTAATTTATTGATTTTAGTTCCAAATTGCTCTACAGAATAATTGGATCATTTCACAGGTCTACCAACAGTCTATTTTTCTCCATCCCCTCCAACATTTGCCATTCTGATAAGTTTGTTTTAATTTGCATTTCTCTAATAAATAGTAATTTAGAGCATATTTCATATAATGATAGATAAACATAATTTCTTCTGAAAACTGCTCATATCTTTTGATAATTTTTCAATTAGAAAATGGCTCTTATTGTTATAAATTTGATTTAATTCCCTATATATGTGTAAAATTAGGCATTTATTAGAGAAATTTGTCCTTAAAAGTTCATTGCTTATGGTACTTTTTAGTAAAATGTTGCTTCCCTGCTTATCCCTTTTAATTACATTTATTTTTGCTTTTGCTTTGTCTGAGATCAAGGTTGCTATCCCTACCTGTTTTTTTTTTTTTACTTCAGATGAAGCATGATGTGCTCCAGCCTTTTATTTTAACTCTACTATAGCTTTTATGGCCTCTCCCCTATCCCCACATTTGTTATTTTTTTTCCAGCTTATTTTTTACAATTCAAAAATTATATTGAAGTTGGGCTCTGCTCAAATGGGGTATTCTCAAGCTCCAGACCTTTTCATGCTGGTATTTTCAAAGGAAGTTTTGGGTGTCTGCAAGTTTTTGGCTCTTCCAAAATGGTATGATCTTGGCATAGGTGTGATCACTGTTCTACTGGTTTCATCTCTGGTCTTTACATTGCTCTCCTATAGTCACCAGAATTTGTAGTACTCCTCTTGGCCCTGGAACAGTGATCAGGTCCCCTGTTCTCCTACAGCCACAAGGACTAGTGCTTTCCTGTGCTTTGGTGTGGGAACAAGTGCTTCTGCTCCTTTGTGGCCAATCAGTATTTGTCTCTGTCCTAGAACTGAGACACTGAACTATATATGGAAAATATAGCTGCCAATCAGTGCCAGTTGTACCCAATGACAGCAAACAACTCCTTGTAGTCTGTTTCTAACCAATATTCCAACTCCCTAGCCTTCCCTAGCTTGAGTGCTCCCAAATCTACTGCTGTCACTGTCTGAGGTACCTCCAAGGTCCATGGCTAGTCCAGCTGTCACACTCTGGGCCAATTCCTTCTCTGATGTTACAAAGGCCTCTTGCTGACCTCCTGTATTTTCTGAGGCTAGAAAAGAATCTCACTCTTACCTTTTGTTAGTTCTGCCACTCCAAAATTTGATTTGAGAAGTTATTTCAAAGTTGTTTGGAGAGAATGTGGGGAAAGTTCAGCTAGGGAGCAGTCTTTAATCCACTATTTTTGTTTCACCTTTCCTTTATGACCTAAATTCTCACATAAAAGAAATCAGCCCAGTTGGGAGGTCAAGCTCTCAAGAACGAAACAAAAATTGCAATGAGGAGGTAATATGGGATTCATTTGGAGAGATCTATGCCTGTAAATAGAAAATTCACATACCAACTTTGATTTTTAAAGAAAAGATATGTAAACAAAATGGAAATAACAATAGCTAAGTATAACACTGTGATATAGGTCTTGTTCAGGAGTTCTAAAGCCCTGATGATAATTTTTCAGGTTATATTGAGTAAAAGAACCAAAGAATAGACAATTAGGACAGCTGTTTGGATGAGTAGAATGAAGATAACTGAAAACAGAGAAAATGCAGCATTGCTCAATTCTTATTTTCAATATCTCTTCACAGGAAAGAACAAGACAAAAATAGCTAAATTTAAGTCCAGAACCCTTATATAAGAAAGGAAATGATAATAAGGGGGCACCAACTTGCCCCTGGTGAATTGACATTTCCAAATCAGTTGGACAGAATAATCAGATACTACAAGTTTTTAAGAATATGAAGAATGGAGACTACCATAATCCTTAAGGTCAAATGTTTTGATTTTTAAAAAAAGAGAATAAAATAATTACTATAGACCATTGAGCTTGACTTCAAATTTTAGGAAAATCCTTAAAGATTAGTTTGGTGAAAATCTAAAAACAGAAGTTTTCACTCTAATGAACTTTTAAAAAATGCTTTTGTCAAGAAAAAGAGTCATGTCAGACTAAAATTTCCCTTTTTTTGACACAGGTTCCAAACAAGTAGATGAAAAGAATACTTTGGATACAAGTTACCTATATATCGACAAATTAGATGAATTCAGATTTCATTGAATTGAGGCACTGAAAATGTAGTGTTGTTGTTCAGTCATTCTTCATTATGTTCTACTCTTTGTGATCCCATTTGGGTTTTTCTTGGCATGGATACTGGAGTCCCTCTCCAGCTCATTTTTAAGATGAAGCAATGGAGTCAAATAGGAGTAAGAGACTTGCCCAGGGTCACACAGCTATTATGTATCTGAGGCCATATTTGAACCCAGGAAGATGTCTTCCTGACACCAGGATTGTTCCTCTACCCATTGTGCCACCTAATTACCGGTAGTTAATGATTAGTACCAACTTAGAAAGCAATTTGTAGTAAAATTCCCCAGGACTTATTAATTGGCCCTCTGATGTTTAGCATTTTGATTGATGACTTAGAGATATAGATGGTATGCTTATGCTTATCAAACGTGTAAATGGAACAGATCTGGAAGGGCTAGTTAACACACTGGATAAACAGAATCAGGATTCAAAAGTCTAGAGTACTATGCTGATTATGATTAGGGGAAAGTAAATATGGTCAAATGTAAAGCCTTAAACTTCGGTTCAATAAATCAGTTTCATAAGTACCAGATGTTGGAGCCATGAGTGGACAGAAATTCATCATACAACAAAATTAAATATGATCTTAGTGGCTACTGAGGGACATGTCTTCCAGGAATTAGGAGGAGATATATTTAGCTTAGAGAAGAGCACCCTTAAGGAGAACAGTATAGTTGTTTTTTAGGTTTCTGATGATGTGTCATGGAAAAGAAAGCCTGGTCTTCTTTTGTTTGTTCTCAAAGGAAAAAACCAGGAGAATCTTTGTATAAAGTACTGCCCACTTTGTTATATGGATGCTTTAGTGAAAGGGGCAGAAGAAGAACATTTGTGAGTAGGACACTGATAAAATCAGCTTGAGAAGAAACAGAATCCATTAGATAAAATAACTTGAAAAGAGACAAGCATTGTTTCTGAAAGGACAGGGGAAGTAATAGTTTTTATGAGAGATAAAAGCCCTGATTGAAGGTGTGCATGGCTGCAAGACATTGTTCATCAGTTCATTTATATAATAATGTTTTCAGGATGTTGAAGTATATAACTAGAATCTGTATGTCAGATTCAGGATGTTGAAGAATCTGTATGTCAGATATGAGCACAAACAGATCCTTATATAAGGATTTCTGGAGACAACTGACAAAAAGTTTAGATTTTCTTTTTTTTTAATTGAAAGAAAGAGCTAAGACATTAAACAGAAGGAGGCTTTGCTACAAGACATTGGAAATCTGAAGAACCTGAGTACAAGAATCATCAGATGTGCAGAACAGAACACATAAAAACAATGAGAGAAGTTGCTTAAAGTAACAGGGGATCAAAACAACAAAAACCTGAGAAGCCAGCATGAGAAAATACAGAGAAAGTGATTGAACGTGGTCAGTTTTCAGTTGCTTTGCTGAGAGGTAATCCTCTGGAGAAATAAATTCTATTTCCAGTGAAAAGATAGATGGTTTTACTGTCCTTTAATGCCACCTATAGACAAAGAGAAGAGGAACGCTTGAGGAGCTTACCTCTATTTCCCGTTTGTTGCTTTTGATGATTTGAGGGGAGGAAAACTCTTGTAGTCTATAGAAAACAGAACTAATTAGCTCTGATGATTCAGGCTTGCAACTGTTTTTCAATTTAAAAAAGTGTAAGGCTGATAGAATTTCCTAAGAGCATAATATTTTCTCAGCACCGTTATTTGACACTGCTTTAGAGAACCATTGAAGTGACTCTATGCAATAGAAGATCTGTGAGAACAGAAAGGGTTGCAAATGGCAGAGAAATGGTTTTGACCATCAGATGACACATGGCATAGGTTATTCTCTAAAGAGAATAAAGATATAGAAACTTTTAGTCTGTAGTCAAGAGTAGCATATAGCACATAGATCTCTCTATTCATATGCCAACCTGCTGAGTTTCTAGAATTGTGTGCCCATTTGTGTCTCTCAATACTTTTTTTATTTATGAGAGAGCAGGATTTGGATTTATGATTAGTGTGATGTTTTGGTTATTCCTGCTAATGCCATCCTCTAAATTATTTTTTCTTGGGATTATTCCTGCTCTTTCTGATTCAGTAAATATCTCATGTGTTTAAGCATCAATGATGTTGTTGTTGTGACTTTAGGAAAAAAAACCCACAAAAACTGGAGCTTCCCCATATCAGAGTTAGCTCTAGGATGCTAAGAGTGAATTGTAGCTGTGTGAACCCCACTCTAAAGAACTGTTCTGACCTTTGAATGAGTAAACTAGCTTCAGTCCCAGAGACAGAGGGAATCTGCAGACAACTGAGGAGTCAGTGACACAGTATACATTAGATTCTTGGACTTATTTAGAAGAGAACTTAGTGTCCATCTAACCTAACTGTTAAAGTTTATAGATGAGGAAAATGAGTCCCCAGAAGAATGCATAATTTGCCAGAGATTACAGTTTGTGAGTCATTCCACCAACAATTGTAATATTCATTTAGTGAATGAGTGAAACAGACATAAGAAAATAAAAATTAAAACTAAATTAAGAAAATAAAGATAAAAATAATGTAAAAGACAACTCATCTGTGAACATATATTAATTCAAAAGAAAAATTAATGTGATTAACTTTCATAACAATAGCTCAGTCCTGCGACACTATATGTGCATGTATTCTGATTTTTCTAATTTTTCAAAGGTTGTGTGAAGTCACCTATTTAGTCATTCAATAGATATTTATTAAGTATTTATTATGTACCAGGCAATGTGCTAGATGCTAAGGATACAAAGAAGGGTCAAAGACAGTCCCTGTTCTCAAAGAGTCCACAGTCTAATGCATCTGGACAATACTTAAAATAATACATACAATATAAAAATTATATATGTAAATATAAAATAAAGAAATAAAGTAAAATATATAAAATAAAACTAAAATATTATATAAAATATAATTAATATACAATAATAAATAATTACAATAATAATATAATAACATAATTGAAACTCTATTCATGTCTCCCATTTCATACACCTATTAACATCCCCAGAATCTTTTAAAAATATCAGTGATCTCAAGACAGGGAATCATAAATACAGTGATGCTTCATTGTAAGAGATGAAATGGGTCCTAAGTTTTTACACTGAGCACATTTTTCTAATTGATTCAGCGTGTATAAGGAAGCAAAACAAAACAAAACGATTTTTAATGAAGCTTAGACAGTTCTTGTCTACATATGCCATCTCTTTGCTTTTCTAATATAATTATAAAATTATTTCCTAATATGTTTAATAGTGTTTCAGGTTGAAAGAATGAACCTAGAGAACAGAAATTAAGTGAATGGCAGCAACAGTCCAGTCCTATACAGATTCTGAGATAGTGATCTAATTTGACCCCACCATTTTACAGAGGAAGAAAGTGATGGCCAGATTTAAGATAATAGATTTAAAGCAGAATTGTATATTAGAAGTCTTCTGTTCTAACCCCCTCAGTGTAAAGCAATGAAACTGAGGCCATGTGAGTAGTCAGAGGTAGAGTTAGGAATCATTTCTAGAGTCTCTGATTCTAAAATTTAAGAGTTCAGACCCCACCCTGCCCTGCTGGTCACTGTGATTATGAATCTAGCACAATAGCTTAAATTCTATTTATAGATCCCAGAGCTGAACCAGATAGATGTTTAACCCATTTGGCACTGTTATAATACCTCCATCGTCTGCCAAAATCCCTCTCTCTGTGATATGTCAACATTCTCAAAAGAGAGGGCAGAGTACTTAATTTATTGTTAAACATGGAGGTAAATGATTCCTTTTTCACTCTGGATCTTCATCACCAGGATTAGAGGTGATATTGTGAAAAAGTTCCCTTTTCACAAAAAGGCAGGGACTTCCTCATTTATTCCATCATGTTGTTGGAAAAGGTTAAAATGGTATGTACAATTCCTTTAAAAGTAGCCAGCTAATTCTGCTGATGGTGAGGGTGGTGACAGTGGTGGTGGTGGTGGTGGTGGTTAAAGCTGTGGAGGTCATGGACCTCATCAACTGAGTTGGGGAATATTGAAGAGATAGTGAAGTAAGAAACACTTGAAGCCTGCCAACCACC
This sequence comes from Monodelphis domestica, assembly GCF_027887165.1. Lineage (NCBI taxonomy): Eukaryota > Metazoa > Chordata > Mammalia > Didelphimorphia > Didelphidae > Monodelphis > Monodelphis domestica. The sequence goes on along the minus strand of NC_077233.1, from coordinate 50,374,052 downwards.
CTCCAAACATCCACAAAAGAACCAAAAATGCCTCAAAATGAATACTGGAGAGATAGAAACAACAAAAGAAGAACAACTTGGAGAGACATCAGGGAGGTCCCATCTCACTGGGATATGAGAAAAGAGAGCTGAACAAGCCTTAGTGAAACTTGCAATACAGTGCAAATAGCAGGAGAAGGAGCACAACCAGTGTGGTCCAATGTTGGGAGGGTAAAAGGGGAAACCAACACAATAGAGAACAATCAGCAGTGGGATGAAAGTGGCCCTACTTAGTCCAGACAGAACAGAGCCATCCACCAATCCAGCACAGATAGTAGTGGGAGGAAATCAGCTCAACAGGATCTAGTCTCAGCCAGGTTAGGAATACCTAATTTGAACCACTTGAACTGAATACCTGCAAATTTCCACTCAACAAGCCAACTAAACCACCTCTGCAGAATACTCAATCCGAGAACAAAACAGCTGAGTCAACCCCAGACACAGTATAAGCATGGGTCAGTACTCCCTCCAACCCAGAAATGGAGGTAAGTTTCATTAAATAGGGAAAAGCAAGAAGAAAAAAAATACCCTCCAAATGAGCAAAAGACAAAGAAAAAGCATTGCATCAAGTAAATTATTTAGAGGACTTGGATCCCACACACCCTAGTGGTAAGACATAGGAATTCTGAGTCAGGTGTCCTGTCTGCCAATGTGATGGACCAACATTGGCATCCCCTGGCATTCCCCAGAGCCAGTTCACCGTCACCACAGATGAAGGAGCTGGTGGAGGTTTAAAAAGTAAGTGTGGAAAGGAGAGGGGTCTTTTTGCTTCTACCTTTGAAAAAATGGCCTCTGAAGTTTTTCTTTCTTGGCTTCCATATCTGATTTGGTTATTTCTGGCAAGCAATGGTCTCAGGCATCCAGCTAAATGGAGAATCAGATCTATCTCTAAAATTCAAAAGGCTAAGATCTATCTCTACCTCTATCAAATCTTTCTCTCTTTACTAATAAATGCTTATAAATCTGGTAATAAACCTCCAGATTAGTATTTATAACATCCTGATATCAGAAAAATATTTCAGCAAGAGAGATGACCAAAATGCAAGCTCAGAAGACAACAATACAAAAATGAAAATTTGTGAAGTCTCAAAGGAAATGTGAAAGGATGTCAAGTCCAATATGAATCCTTGGAAGAATCTCCCAAAAGGAAAGAAAAACAGATAATAAGAAATGTGGAAGAAAAATTAGAAAAGAAAACAATATAAAAAATCAACAGTTTAGAACAAAAGCTTACTAAATGAAAGTTACCTAAAAAGGAAATACAATACCTCAAATCTGAAAATAATTCCTTAAGAAAGGAAATACAAAGCTTCAAAGAAGAAAATGCCTCCCTAAAAATTAGAATTGGACAAATAAAGTTTACAACTTCATGAAACAGCAGAAAACAATAACAAATTCAAAAGTATGAAAAAAATCAAAGAAAATTTAAAATCGCTTACTCAAAAAATTGATTTGAAAAATAAATCTGGGAGAGATAATAAAAGAATTACTGGATTGCTTGAAAACCATGTTAAAAATAAAAAAGAACTGTGATACCATATACTATCCTGATGTTCTTGAACAAGAAGGGAATATAGAAATCAAAAGAATACACCAATCACCTTCTGAAAGATATCCCAGATTTAAAAATCCCAGAAATATTATAGTCAATCTCAAATTATAGTCAATGATCCCAAGCTAAAGAGAAAATATTATTAGCAGTGGGCACTGGGGGGCGGAGGGGGAACATACCAAAAGTTACCTACCCAGTGAAACTGAGAATAATACTGCAGGGGATGAAATGGAATTTTAATGAAACAGAAGAATTCTAAGTATCCCTGGTGAAACAACTAGAACTAAAAAGAAAATTTGATAACCAAATTCAACACACAAAGGAAACATAAAAAGGTAAAAAGAAGAAAAAAAAACCTTAAAGGACTCAGTGAGGTTAAACTAATCACATCCCTGTATGGGAAAGTAGTAACTAGAATATTCAAGATTTCTAAGGTGCAAAGGATAACTAAAGTATTTAATATATTTAAAGTAATAAAGGGAAACAATGAAGTTAAACTGATTACTTTCCCTGCATAGGAAAATGACAACTAGAATATATAAGATACTCATGGCACCAGTGATATTTAAGATATTTGAGATAATTTGAGATTACTTTAAGGTAATCAAGAGAAATAATGGGATTAAAGTGATTATATTACTAGTAAGAAGTGATACTTAAGATTTGTGAGAAATTACATAGGATACTTAAGAAATTTATCATTTTAAGGCAATAATATTGTGAATAGAAGCATATATAGAAAGAGATCATGGAGTAAGTTCAATATGATGGAATGATATTAAAAATAATGGGATTAAAAAGAGGAATACACTGGGAAAAGAGAAAAGGAAGGAAAGTTGGAAGTAAATTATCTCAGGTGAGGAGGCTCAAAGAATCAATACAGTATAAGAGAAGATGGGGGTGGGTGGGGAATGCTACTCTTCTCTCATTGTAATTGGCATAAATTGGAAATAACATCCACACTCCAGTGTAGAAATTTATCTTACAACAGCTTGGGGAAAAATTTTATAGCAAGTCTCTTTGACAAAAACTTCATTTCTTAAATACATGGAGAACTGAGTCAATATATTAAGAATACAAAGCATTTCCCAATTAAAAAAGAGTCAAAGGATATTAACAGGCAATCCTCAGGTGAAAGGATTAAAGCTATCTTTAGTCATATGAAAAATTCTCCAGATCACTACTGAATAGAGAAATGTAAATTAAAATGATCAAGCTACTACATCACACCCATCAGACTGGCTAATGTGACAAAAAAAAGGAAAATTATAAATATTGGAGAGGATGTGGAAAAATCAAGACCCTAGTACACTGCTGATGGAACAGCAAACTGAGACAACCATTTTGGAGAATAATCTGGAACCCACTGGCAATCAAATTGTGTATCTCCTTTTACCCACCAATACTACTACTGGGTCTTTATCCCAAAGAGATTAAAGATAAAGGGAAAGAACCTACCTGTACAAAAATCTTTATAGTGGTTCTTGTTGTGATGGCAAAGAACTGGAAACTATGGCAATATCCATTAATTGGGGAATGACTGATTAAGTTGTAGTATATACTTGTAATAGATGAGGAAGCAGATCATTTTAAGCATGGGGAATCTTCAGTGAAAATGCATAGCTGGGAGATGGAACGTCTAGTGAGAGGAAAAGCTAAAGTCCCTGAATCATAGAATATAAGCAATGAATAAGTTGTAAGATGATAGGAAGGGTAGAAGAGTTCAGTTTATTAAAGGCTTTAAAAACAAAACAGAGTATTGTATGTTTGGTCTGTGAGATGATAAGGAGACACTGGGACTGATTATAGAATAGAGGATGAACTGTAATGGAGAGGATCTTGAGGCAAATAGATCAATTAGCTGGTCAATGCAATAGTCCAAATTAAGGAGATGAGAAAATACACAAGATAGTGGTAGTGTCAGAGGAGAGAAGGTAGTTTATGTGGAAAATGTTGTAAAGGTAGAGACTTTAAGTCAGTCAGTAGATTGGATATGTGGAATGGACACAAGTAAGAAATGGGAAGATGGTGATGCTGTCAAATTTAGTAGGAAAGGTGGGGAGAAGTAAAAGATGATTTCTATGTTTGGCTATGTGGAGTTGAAGATGTCTATAGAATATTTTATTTGCCACGTCCAAAAGTCAATGGATGATGTGAGATTGGAGTTCAGGAAAAAGGAAAAAAAACTTACTGATTTATAAGAGAGGCAGAGTAGAGAACCCCACTCTCTCTAATTTCTTATTTAGTGACCTTTCAACCACAATACAAATTAAATACTTCTGGTTGCCAAAGTGCTAGCAATCATAGAATCATAAATTCATAGCTTTGAGGGACTTTAACGTCTAACTAGTTTAGCTTTCTTATTTTATAGATGAAGAGACAAAGAACCAAGGAACTTCAAGTGGCTTGCCCAGTCTCACAAGAAGTTAAGAAGAGAACCAGGAGCTGAATCTTGGTTCACTACATCCAGAATTTTAGCTCATTCTATTTAACTGTGCCACTTTGGGGAGTGCTAAGGAACTACTGTGCTGGTCATGAAAAGGGGAATCAGTCCTACTATATTTCTGTATTTACAGCTTCAGATGAGTAGTGTGTAGCATTTTTCAGAAAAGCAAAAGGAGGGAGAAACAATATCCTTTGGGGCTCTGTTTCCTCTCTGCACCAGAGACCCCATCCATCAGCTTGTCATTGTGGAGAGCCTGCTGATGGCTTCCATAGCCTGGGTGAGGATATATAAATATAATGGAAATCAGTCAGGGTCCACTTTCTCCTACTGAAAAGGGAATTGAATTTCTCAGGCATGTGGGCAAAGAGATGTTGATTAAATGGTAAAAACAAATACCATAAAGGTGGTGGTATAAAGGGAATGCTGGGCTAATGATATTTTGGAAAGCTACTTCTCCTTTGATGGACACAATTGAGTGCCATCTGTGCTTCTGAATATCTCATCTAATGCTCCATTTTGTTAATAGAATTGCCATCTTGAGTCTCTGGTTGCACTTAGCATGACCTGTGTTCTATCACAAAAAAATGTTTCAAGAATTCTAAATTTTTAAGATGGGACACAGGATGAAAAACAACATGGTGAGTAATAAGGGGCTCATTGCCTATTTGTTCATGTCATTACATGCTGACAAAGATCAATAGTTTCCTTTAAAGATGGCACCTGTGGGAATGGAACACTGCTAGATATGAATAGCTGACTAGCTTGTGTGCTGGGGTGACAGCAAACAGGGGGAGAATCAATAACATAGCACCTGGCATTGCTTAGTGTATTGAATTACCTTCTCAAATGAAAGGATATGACCTGTTTCCTCTGACTGTAGATAGGGTTGTGGAGAGATGAGGGCATAATGAGATAAGATTCAAAATGGAGTTGATGCTTGTTTTTTGTAGCAGTCCACCCCTAGCTATGGGCAAGGGAAACAGTATGTACAGAGTGGCTTAGAAGAGAGCATGCTCAGTCTTGCGCATGGCTGGGAAAGGCTCTGACCCTTGACCCCAGGTTCCCCCAGGTTAGGCGGGAACACAGGTTTCTTTGTGCTCACCTGGCTAAGAGAAACCACACCTATACCTTGTCGTTAACCAATGATAATCATCCCTATGTATTGTGTATATTTGCATATCAAAGAGATTAAATACAGGGCGCAGCAAGCTCCACCTTCTCTTCTCTCTCTTCCTCACTTGGATTTCAGCTCTCACTGATGCCTGTCTTTGCGGGAGCTTGGCCATCTTTGATTCCTTTCCTGATCTACCTCTCTCACCTGGGACCTGGCCTTCGGCCAGGCACTTTCTTTGCTCCATCATGTCTCCGACCTGTGTGGTATTAAATTTGGATCACTGGATGTGTATAAGCCTTCTGAATAGTCCACTGATCTGAGTTTCTGCTGTGGCTCCTTGATAATTAATAAGGCCTGGATTTCTGACTCATTCCTGCCACCTCATATCTCTAATTTGGCTCTGCCACCCCCCTCGCAGCATACAGAACTTCTCTCCTTCCACTATCTTCCTATCTTGAGGCTTCTCACGGGTTTGAGGAAGCTTCATTCTTAGACCATGCTTCTCTGGACAACACGTATATTTGTTTTGTTTTTTCTTGGACTAAATTTAATAAATGGGAAATGACCACCTTTTCATTTCAACTGATGTTTATTAAGGTTTGGCTATGAGCTACTCACCACATGGGGTGATGGGAATACAGAGGGACATGCACACAAATTAAACAGTTCTTGTCCTCAAGGAATTTACAATTTAGATTCTAATGGAAGGCTATAGTCTATACAGCAATTAGTAGAAGGGAAATTGAAGAGGGAGTGAGTGCTAAGTATTCAGAAGGTTAGAGAAAGAGTTATAAGGGAGGAGAGACTTGAATTTAGGCAGAAAAGAAGATTCTGAGAGGCTTAGAGGAGGTTGGTGTGCATTTTCACAATGGGAAAGAGTCTGTGCAAATGCAAAGATATAGGAGGTAGAGACATACTTCCAGAAAATCTTGTTCAGTTTTTCCTGGAATATATAGTTGCAGAAGTAATATAAAATATGACAGAAAAAGTAGATGTGATCAAGAGTGCAGAAGGGCTTAGATGCCAATATAAGAAGTTGGTATGTTATCCTAGAGACATTGGGAGGCCATAGAAGGTTAGTGAACAGGTGAGTGGCCTATTTAGGCTCATGACTCAGGGAAATTGTTTTAGTAGCTCTGTAGAGGATGTTAGAGAGGGGAGAGACTGAAATCAGAGGTCAATTAGAAAACTATTAAAGTAGTCCAGGCCAGAGGTAATAAGAGCTTCAATTCAGTCAATGACAATGTGATAGGACAAGTTTTTTATTCATTTTTAATCCATTATAGTTGTAACAAAGTCATAAGTTATCTTAAAGTCTTTAGCGTGACTTTGAATAAATGAACTAATATTTTAAGGGGGATGGAGGGGGCTAAATCCTGATGTTTTCCAACAAAGATCTGTATAGGGCTTTGACATGACAGGACCACTAGTCCTGAGAGCAGTTGGTAAGACACAGTTCTTTCAATCAAATCTCAACAAGAAGATTTACAGTGCAAAGTTTTTGGCCTTAAAGATACACAAAAGATGATGATGATAATGGCAATAATAGTTTCATAAATATTTTAACCCTCACAACAACCCTGAGAAACAAGTGCTATTAACCCAATTTTATATATAAGAAATCTGAGGTAGAGAGGCTAAATGACTTGCCCAATGTTTTCAAGGACCACCAGGGACCACTGGACTCTATCACAATGTCACATAGTTATTAAGTGTCTAAGGCAGGATTTGAACTCAGATTTTACTGACTCCAGATCTAATACTCTGTATACTTGCTACCATTCTGGTCATAGATGCTTACCATTTGGTCTACTATGAACAAGTGATCATGGAATCATACATGTGGAATTGGAAGGAACATTAGAAGATGTCTTATACTGATATCCTTAATATACAGATAGAGAAAGTGAAGCCTACAGAATTTAAGCAATGATCCTAAGGTCACTGAAGTGGTAAATGATAGAACTGAAATTTAAACTCGGGTCTTCTCATAGCAAAACTAGTGTTATTTCCACTATACTATGTTGCCTTTGTAGTTTTTTTTTCAAAATAAAAATTAAAACATAATGAAGAATATAGTCTTGGATGGAGTACCCTGAAGGTGTTGTTATTGATCATCCTTCATTTTTTAAACCCATATCTTCCATCTTAGAATCAAAATTGTGTATTAGTTCCAAGGCAGAAGAATGGTAAGGGCTTGGCAATGGAGGGCAAATGACTTGCCCAGGGTCACATAGGAAGGAACTATATGAAGTCAAATTTGAACCCAGGACTTCCCATCTCTAGGTCTGCCTCTCAACCCACTAAGCCACATTGCTGTCCCCTTGTCCTTCATTTTCAAACAAGACAGATGTCAACATGATGAGTGATGTCTTGAATTACATGTGAATTGGATTTTGGTGAGGCAGAATTGCAAAACAGCTTTAGCCTCACTCTCTTCCAGTCATCAAATTCTAGTAGCAAGACAAAAGTCAGTGGATTCAGTGGATGATTTAGCATCTTGAATGTCTTTCCAAGCTTGAACCATTCCATAACAGTTACTTCAGGGAGCCTTTAAGGCTCTTGGAGCAAATTGTTCTTATCCACCCATTCCTCTGGAAGAAGTCTTCATGTGCTTCAGGTAGACATCCCAGGGTAGTAGCCTATATTCATGGAACATATGCAAATGTTAATTGGCTCATTTGTCATCCAAAACCCCAGAAAACTGGGGAAGGATATATAATTTCTAATTAGATTTCAGGCCAGCAAGAATGAAAGACTAACACTTGTCATTCGTTTCTACTTCCTCTATATTCAACAAATAATTGAATCAAGAATAATTAAATCACAAGCCTGCTCAACTTTCAGTGGATATTTTGGTACTGATTGATTTATTCCTTTGGTATTCAGATACTAACTTTAGTGATTTTCTAAAAAAAAAATCCCAGTAATGTAAGCTAAAATAATGTCTCATTTTTCCCCAAGTTCTATGAGGTACCCATTGAATGATCCCACCAGAATCAAAGGGAATGCATCTCTAAAGGAAGAAGGAATAAGTAAGATATTCACTGAAGTCTCTTTTTTTCTGGATCCTTTTGAAGAAACAATCGAAAAAGGTAGTTGGATATAAAAAGAGTAGGAAAAGACCATTAAGGTCTAGGGAGAAAAGTACATTAAAATAAAATTTCCTTCCAGAATGACTGACAATGCTAAAAGTGTCTGAGATGATTATATTAGCAATAATTCTATTAGCCATAATTTTTGAATGTAAAATTGTGTGAGCACCTATCCCCTGAAAGCCCAAAGATGTGCCAAGAATTCTATAATGGACCATTTTGTTCATCATTATAACAACCCTGATATGTATCTATGAATGATTTCCCATAAAGTAGATTTAGAAAGAAAGCACTTTAAATTGGGCAGACTCAGAAAGTGGGTTATTTTTCTTGGTTGGAGCTGTGCATTCAGCTTTGTTACATATAGCCATTCAGCATATGCCATTCAGTTTCAAATTCCTTTGGAACATGAACACGTACAACTATATCTTGCAATGGGGTAGGGGATGAGGGAAGAACTGAAATTCTCATAAAAGAGAGGATAAGAAAATGACAGGTACTTATAATGACCCCAACAAAGAATCTCAGAGTGAGCTCATTGGTCCCCTTTTATAGATCTTTGGGGACATTATATATATATATATATTTTTTTTTTCAGAGTATATTTGGCAGCTTTGCAAACAACCTGGGTTCAGATTCTGTCTCTATTAAACCAGTGTTTTGCAAAAGGCAGCAAGTTTCCCTCATTGTTTCACAAAGAATTCCTTGATTCCAGACTAGCTAATTTGTGGGGACAGATCAGAGAACACTAGGAATGGTAGGGACCTCAGACATCATTATAACAACTCCCTCAGGTTACCAATATAAAAGCTGAGGTACAGATTGGGGAGATAACTTTCTCGAGACCCCACATCATATTGCTACTTGTGTCTGAGGACTATAGGTAGGCAAGGTCCACAATATGGATTGATCACTTTCTTGTGTCCCAGGAAAGAAAATGACAAGGTGACAGATAAATAGTGTAGATGAAGTTAAGTGCTTTGAAACACCCTGTCTATATTCAGGGTCTGAGAAGAAAGATCAGTTAATTACAAAAGGTCAAAGGCAGAAGATCCTAGAGATAGAAGCAGGGCTAGTATAAAAAGAGATTTATAAGACTATCTAATTTATGGATTAATTGTAGAAGACATCCAGGTTTTATGCATTAGAAGCAGCCAGACTCTATAGTCCCCTGGACTTAGAAACAGAAAGAGCTGAGTTCAATTCTAGACTCAGCCACTAGTTGGTTGACCTTATCCAATTGTCTTATCTTTAATCTACCTTAATTTCCTTACTTGGAAAGTGAGAATAATAATAGTATGGACCTTCTTGGGATGTCATAATTGTGAGGTAATATTTGTAAACCATTTTATGAAACTTAAAATGATAAAAAGTACTAGCTATTATTTCTGGCTTTTAAGACGTCAAAGAGCAAAAGAAAAATATATGGTTCTTATGATGTGCCAAGCATTACCCTGTGCTCTGGGGATAGAATAACTATAAAGAAGAGCTGACACATAGGGGAGGTATGTGGTCAGGTGAAAGTTTGTTGTTTTGGAAGTTGCTGAGATGTTGAGTAGTGTCATAGGGGAATAGATAGTTATACCCTTTCCATTTTAGTGTGGTGATGTTGATTTGATTATGGTCCTATATCCATAAAAGGAGAGGAGAGGAAATGAAAGGGGAAGGAGAGGGGAGGATGGAAGGAGGGGGAGAGAGAGTCAGAGAGAGAATGCCAAAGTTACTGCTTAGAAAATGCTGAGGGGAATAAAATGAAGCATGAAGAAAGATGAAGCTAGACAGGAATATTGGCATAATATTTTATACTGAGGCAACAGGGGACATATACAACTCTCCACACTACTGGTGAGTCTCAGTGGGAACTATGGAACATCTGGCCTCTTGTGTAGGTGGTAGTTGGTGCTTCTTCAGTGGCTTCCTGGCCAGGGCCATCATGGGTGCCTCTGGGACTAGGCTTGCTTCCCAGAGGCTCCTCTATCAACAGGGCAAGGACTCTGATTTGAGGACAAGGAAGCTGGCAAAATCATCTGAAGAAACAGTCTGGGAGAATATGGATTCCCTCTTATCAAGACCTTGCCTCAAAGCTACATAAAGAATGTGCTGTGCTATGATCAGTAAGAAAAGAGGCCTTGATGGATCATTCAGCACATCTTCAAAAGCAAGATACAGGAATTTAAATATATTTTCAAGAGTTAATGGAGAGTTTTGATGATGTTTAGGTTTTATCTGGACCTTAATTTAACCTTGCTACAGACAGGAGAATATGGAAACAAGAGAGTTATCTATGAGTAATTGTCATGGATAATGGCTATCCCCTCATATCTCTACAAGGTTATTGTGGCCTGCAGTAGCCTTACCTCTGGGGTTGGACACTTTTTATGCCAACTCACTGAGTTCTAGGTGAGTATTCACAACCGAGAGAAGATGCTAGGAATAGTGTTTTTCACTTCAGATAAAGTAAAAAAGGTAGATATGGAAATGTTCCCAGGCTTCCAGAAGTTCACATGAACAAAAGGAAGATCCAGGGATCATGGATGACACATAGGATGTAGAAAGTCATGTCTGAACTGAAGGAAGCTGGAGTGCAGCCTGACCCCATGCATTTCTACATAGAAAAGGTGGAGGTACACATCTCTGTGGACTATCCAGAAGCTCAAGAAAGAATGTTAGGTTGAGGGAGTACCTTGGGAGCAAAGCTACCAGGCTCAGAGCATCAAACACAGGTGATGGGGAAGCAGTTGGAGAAGAAGCACAGAGTGGGCAGCCTAGTTGAAGCAGCAGAAACACTCAATATTGCCCCTTCATATCCTAAGTTTTGGTGTCAGGGCACATCCAGCTCTGCAACTAAACTTGGCTTAATCACATCAAAGCCTTCAGAGGGCAGGGAAGCTGAAGATCCAGCACCCCTCCCCCACATCCTGCACTGAGAGATTTGCTTACTAAGCTCCAAGGGTGAAGGTTGACAGAAAAGGCCAAAACCACAGATCTAACAAAAAACAAGAGGCACAAGAGTGCAGGCAACTACAGGGAGTAAAGAAAGGGTAAATATGAGCAAACAATAGAAAAAGAAAAAAAGAAATTACAATCGACCACTTCTATTCAGGCAATGAATAATTCAAGCAAATGGAACAGAGCAGGATGAATGAACACCAAGCAAAAAAATAGAAACACCAACAAATAGGATACAGATTCTGGAAGAACTCAAAATACAATTCGAAACACAATTAGGAGAGGCTGAAGACAACTGGGAAAAGAACTTTAAAAGCAAGGTAAGTCATCTGGAAACAGAAAACAGTGTCTTGAAAGCCAAAATTAATCAACTTGAAAACGAGGCAAAGGAGATGAAAGATCAGAAGGAGGATGACCAAAAACTCAGGGATTACAAATCTTTAAAAACCAGAATACAACAATTAGAAGCAAGAGACTTCTCAAGGCAGCAGGACACTATAAAACAAAAGCAAAAGCATGAAAAAATTGAGGAAAATATGAACCATCTCATTCACAAAACAGAAGATTTAGAAAATTGTTACAGGAGAGACAACTTAAGAATTGTTGATCTACCATAAGACCATGACAAAAGAAAAGGCCTGGACATGATACTACAGGAAATTATCCAAGAAAATTGCCCAGACATTCTAGAACAAGAGGGAAGAGTGGAGATTGAAAGAATCCACTGATCACCTCCTGTACTTAATGCTCAAATGACAATATCTAGGAATGTTATAGCCAAATTCAAGAACTATCAGACCAAGGAAAAAATATTACAAGCTGCTAAGAAGAGGTCATTCAGATACCATGGACCTACATTGAGGATAACACAGGATCTGGCTGCATCTACATTGAAGGATTAAAAGGCATGGAATATGATATTCTGGAAAGGAAGGGAACTAGATCTAAAATCAAGAATCAACTACCCAGCAAAACTAACTATACTCTTACAGGGGAAAGTATAGTCAGTTAACAAAATAGAAGAATTGTAAGCATTTGTAAAGAAAAGACCAGACCTGAACAGAAAATTTGATGCCCAAGCACAGAACTCAAAGAGACGCATCAAAAGGTAAATAAAAAAAAGAGGGAAAAAAGAAAAACCAAAAAAAGCACTTGTTTTTAGAGACACAATAATGTATCCCTATAAGAAATGAGGTCATTGGTAACTCTTAAAAATTGTTATTATCACCTGGGTAGCTAGAAGAATTATACTTAGAACAGTGACAAACTGTATAGGATGAAATGCTAAGACATAAATATGTATATAGATATATGTATGCATAAACACACACACACAAACACACACACACACACACACACACACACACACACACACACACACATATATATATATAAAACTAGAGCTAAAAAAAGGTCAATACTAAAAGAAATGGGAAAAGAAACAAAATGCGGTAAATTTATGTCACAATGAAGCACATGGTGGGAGGGGGGAGAACATCAACACACTGGAAAGGTAAAGAGGTTGGAGATAGGAAATATTCAATTTTTATGTGCTAATTCAATTGTACAAAAAGTCAAGCCATTCTCCAGTTGATAAATGGGCAAGGGACATGGATAGGCAGTTTTCAGATAAAGAAATCAAAACTATTAATAAGCACATGAAGAAGTGTTCTACATCTCTTATAATCAGAGAGATGCAAATCAAAACAACTCTGAGGTATCAACTCACACCTAGCAGATTGGCTAACATGACAGCAATGAAAAATAATGAATGCTGGAAGGAATATGGCAAAGTGGGGACATTAATGTATTGCTGGTGGAGTTTGAATTGATCCAACCATTCTGGAGAGCAATTTGGAACTATGCCCAAAGGGCACTAAAAGACTGTCTGCCCTTTGATCCAGCCATAGCACTGCTGGGTATAATAAGGAAAAGACTTATACAAGAATATTCATAGCTGCGCTCTTTGTGGTGGCAAGAAATTGGAAAATGAGGGGATGCCCTTCAATTGGGGAATGGCTGAACAAATTGTGGTATATGTTGGTGATGGAATACTATTGTGCTAAAAGGAATAAAAAACTGGAGGAATTCCATGCGAACTGGAACAACCTCCAGGAAGTGATGCAGAGTGAAAGGAGCAGAACCAGGAGAACATTGTACACAGAGACTGATACACTGTGGTATAATTGAACGTAATGGACTTTTCCATATAGTGGCAATGCAGTTATCATGAGCAACCTGGAGGGATCTATGAGAAAAAACACTATCCACATCCAGAGGAAACACAGTGGGAGTAAAAATACCAAAGAAAAACAACTGCTTGATTATATGGGTTGAAGGGATATGATTGGGGATGAAGACTCTAAATGATCATCCTAATGCAAACATCAACAACATAGAAATAGGTTTTGGACAAGGACACATGTAAAACCCAGTGGAATTGTGGGTCAGCTAGGGGAAGGGGAGGGGGAAAGGAGGGAGGGGAAGAATATGATTCTTGTAACCAAGGAAAAATGTTCTAAATTGATTTAGTTAATTAATTAATTTTTTAAAAATGAACTCAGCTAGTTTGTATAACATATTACAAATAGATGGCTTCTAAAAGCTAGCTGGGAACAAAGGCACAATAACCCCAGGGTATGTCCCTTTGGAGTTCTTAAATTGGTTTGGCCTCCTAATTCCCTGGCCTATGGCAGTCCTAATGATAATTACAGCTCACAGGTATACAGGCCTTTGCAGGGTCAGAGTGCTTTAGGTCCAGTTTTCCTATGAGTTTCCTAGAAGAGTCTTGAAGGAGCAAGAGAAGTCCTTGAGATACTCAGTCCCTGTTGAGGAAATGGGCAGGTAAATTCTACATATCTATTAAGTACATGTTTTCATGACAGTGTGCTAGGTACTGGGGAGATAGAAAGGAGCAGTGACAGCCTCTGACAAAGTCCCAGTTTTTCTCTCTCTGGCCTCTCTGCTCTTTGCCTCCTCCTTCATTACTTTTCCCCAGTTGTCTTCATTCCCTACCTCTGTCTCCCTATTGGCACCCCTCATCTCTAGGGAAAATCAGAGTCCAGATGCCAAGTGTAACCAGGGGATGTGGTGCCATTTTCTTCTTAGGTGGAGGGAGGGGTAGGCAAGAGCAACTTGGGGAGACATCTAGACTGTGAGGACTGACTCACTGCCTCCAGAGTCTGTAAGTGTTGATGTGAGTAGTCAGGTAAGCACACCTGTCTATTTTTTCCCCAGGAAATTTTAAACATTTTTTATTCCAAATGTTCATAAATCCAAACAAAACAAGCATTTCCATATGTAGAGAAAAAGACGTTATTACAAAAATGAAATCACTATTTGTTTAATTTATTTTTCTTCATATCTACATAATATACCTGTCCATTAGTGCCCCAGCCCCTTCCTCTCCTCCTCACATCACATAGGATATTGTGAATAGAAGCCAACATATTCATATGAATGAAGTCTTTCACATTTTATCTTTCTGTTCATTTTTGGGAAGTAATATTCTTGTTCTCAATTCCTCCAGTATTAGTTCTGTGGCTGTATAGAATGTTTTATTTTTAGTTCTACTCATTTCACTGTTTGTTATCTTGTATAGTTCTTTCCATGTCTTTTAAAGCATACCTATCTGGAATGAAGGAATAGGATCTTCTTGTTTTCAGTTATTTTTTTTTTAAGTTTAAAAAAATAAAAGGAAAAAAAATCAAAACAAAACATGAGTGGTCAGCTCTGATCCAGAATCCCAGAATGAGAGAATTCAAGTGCTGGGAGGGACCTTAACAACCTATCAATCCGGCCCATATCTGAAAGGAATCCCCATTCTAACAGACCCAACAATTGGTCCTTTAGCCTCTACTTGAAGTCAATAACTCAATGAACATTTATTAAGTGCTTATTCTGTGCTGAAAATGTACTAAGTAGAACTTGACACATTTTGCTTTTGGACAGTTCCACTGTTAGAAAATTCTTCTTGACATCTAGGCCTCTATAAACTTCAACTGACCTCTATAAATCTTCTACCCATTGCTCCTCTTTCAATCCCCTGGTACTAAAGAGAATAAAGTTATTCTCACCACCACATGACAGTCCTTCAAATCCTTGAAGACATATTGGATCTTCCTCCAAGCCTTCTCTTCTCCAGTCCAAACATCATCAGTTCCTTCAATAGATTCTTATATGACATGGATTCAAGGCTCTTCACCATGTTTGTTGCCCTCTTTTGGATACACCAGCTCACCATATTCCAGAAGCGAACACAACACTCCATATGAGGAAAGACAAAGACAAAGTACAATGGAACTATCACCTTCCATTCTGGATACCTATGTCTCTATATCTGGAGGGGCATTTGGTTCATGATTTTCTGTTTACAGATGATTGTTCATTCAGTGCAGCCTCTAAGTCTGAGATGTAAAAAACCATAGATCAATTCTCTGCCACTTTTGCTAAGTTTGGCCTGACAATGAACGTGAAGATAACAGAAATTCTCCACCAGCACTACCCTATCCATATGTGGAACCATCAGTTAAAACAAATGGAGACTGACTGGGTGACTTAAATGTCTAGAAATGGAGAAATTTTGAATGCTATGGATTAGTTCCCTTACTGTAGCAGTATACTTTCCAAGGATGTCTACATAGATGATGAGGTTGATGCATGCATTGCCATTGCTGGGTTTAAGAGGCTCTGAAGAAAAGTAGAAGACATTTCTCTAAAATACTGTTTTATGAAGAACTCACACAAGGCAAATGCTCTCCTGGAGGTCAGAAGAAGTGATAGAAGGACACTTAATGCCTCAGAAATATTTTGGTATCAATTATGAGACATGGGAGACACTGTCACAGGGCCATCTGGAAAGGGGTGACTGCATCAAAGAAGGCACTGTCCTCTAGGAGCAAAGCAGAATTGTAGTAGCTCAAAAGAAATGTGAGATGTACAAATTTAAACATCTCCATTCCAAATGTTTATTTAGGCTATCCTAGCCTAACCTCTAGTAGAGATTTTAGAGCCCATATTGGTCTGATCAGACATAGTTGGACACATTGTCTATTGACCCCAATATAGTGGTCTTGTTAGGGGTAAAATTAGGATTTGTTGACTGAATATATTATTTTAGTGGTTGCCAGGGATTTAACTTCAGTCCCAATAAAATGCTCAAGTCAGTTTAGGATTTTTTATGGTGGTTTAATTACAATAGTAGGAAGAAAATAAGAAGAAAAGAGAGAGGAAAGGGAATAAGATTTCTCCAGCCTAGCCTAAGCCAAAGGAAGTCCAGATGCCTCAGTCAAGGGGCCTTCTCAGAAGTTCAAATCTAGCTTGGCTTTCAGCCATGAGGTCTCCTCCAAGATGAGGGGCTTCCTCGAGGGATAGTGCTTTTCAGGAAGTCAAGGAAAGGAGAAATCAGCCTAACCACTCACCAAGGTTGCTCAGGGAAGACGTCTCACCTGAAACATGCTATAGAACCAAAAGCTGCAAGCACACCTAAATGCTGCCCAGAGCTCCCCACACTTCTGAGCAAAAGACCAACATCCCCAAGAGAGCCCAATGTCTCCAAGAGAGAGTGGCCTGAGAGAGAGAGGAAGTGACACAAAATATATAGACCGTTCTTCACATCACTTCCTGCATCTCACATGTACCAATGGTAGCTTAAGCTTGGCTTAGGACAGAGAACAAAGAAATCACTAAGCAGGTAAATTACAAAATTATTTTCTGGTTTATTAAATACAGTTATATATTACAATTATACATTTTTCTTATTTAAACTAAAAATATCGTGAAATTAAGGGTTTTTTTCCCTCAAAGTGACACACCACCTGAGTTTTGCACGTGGTTTTTGGTGAATTTTGACACACCATGCTCAAAAGGTTGCCCATAAAGCCTTAGACACTAGTAGCAAAGTCAGAGCTCTGAAATTTCTATCTAAAAATGACCTGAGTAGATTGAGATCCAGTTCAAATCTGACCTCAGACAATTTCTAGCTGTGTGATCCTGGGCAAATCGCTTAACCCTCATTGTTTAATCTTTATTGCTCTTCTGCTCTGGAACCAATACAAAGTGTTGATTCTAAGACCAAAGGTAAAGATTTAAAAGAGAAAGAAATACTTGATAGGTCAAAGCCTTCAAGGATATGAGATCACCTTCATGGCATGATGAGCTATTGGAAAAACACATTAGGGCAAGATATGTGCTTATTAAATAGCCAAAAAAATGAATGAAATGTTAACTAATTAAATAGATATAAGGCAAGTTATATATAGGGATATATGGATTGTATTTGGAGTTGAGGGATTTGGGTTTAAATTTTTGCTCTGATACCCACTTACTGTGTAATCCTAGAAAAGTCACTTACCTCTGTCTTTTTTCCATTGATTTATAAAATGAGGACAAAAAAAACCCTCTGATGTCTTCCTTCACAAATTTGTTGTAAGGATAAAACATCTTCATAATCCTTAAAATCTCTCATTAATATATTATTATTATTATTATTGTTATTAGTATCTTTTAAAATGCTGAATTATGTGAAACCTAGATTAAATCACTTAAGGAAACAGATTCAAAAGAATATCATGATGAAACCCATTGTAAATATTTGCCTCTTAATTTGTCACTTTTGAAAATGCAAGTTCGTACATATGAGGTCAATAATGTGGTATGCTGGTAACATTTAACAACTGGCTCTCCAAAAATGTAAGACATACTTTCAAATTTAATTTGAATCAAGAATATTTTGTCACTTTTAAAGAAAACAATTAATCAAATGCTGATTTTTAACTTTTGCCAATATCCAGGGTGGAAATAGTGTCCCTGAAATTTAAATCCATCCAGCACATGCTCGGGATAATGCACAGAATAAAAGGCTACTTTACTCCAGGGAGAAGAGATGCTGCAAAGAGCTTTGGGTAGAAGCTTTTGTTGGTCTAAAACTAAGTACAAACATTTACTGGTCTGCTAGTATGTGTTAGGGAGCAAACTGACCAGAAAATGCAGTTTGTGTACAATCTGAGCAAAATACCTAACCATGGGTGAAACTAGCAGAATGCTCTAAGGGTGAATGGCTTTCATACCTTAATACCTCCTGAGTGAAAATCAGGATTCTGGGCCATTTGGGGACTTTGTGTGAACAATTCAGCTTTAGTTTCAAGCTTTTTCTCCTTAGCTCTGTTTTCTTGATTTTTTTTTTATTCATTCATCTTTAATTGTCTTTGAATTGAGGAAAAACAATATTGAGATTATTCAATTGTTCTTATGGGACCATAATATTTATTCTCTTTAGGCATAAATACATTGCAGATTTTCATGTTTATTAATTTTTGATTGTGGAGACTATTGCATTATGCAGGTTGTGTGATGAATACATTTAAATTCATTACACAAATCCCATCTACAGTTTTAATGCTGATCTGATTATTTCAATTATTATGTCACTAAAGATATTAGCAACTTCGAGGTTTCCCAGATTCAGGAGCCAATTCAGGATTATTAGGAATCTTCCCATTTGATATCAAAGGGATCAGTGAAGTGAAAAAGACTTTGAAATTCCTAGAAATTTGAGTCTATGCTTAAGTGAAGGGTTTAGCCCATGGCAGAGAAAAGGAGGATCCAAACACTAGTGACATTTGATCTCTTCTTGTCATTGGCAGAAGATGTGTTACAGTCATTGACCATATTTAATGTGTCACCAATTCAATGTGTGTTTCTGTAGAGAGTCATGTGGGGCACAAAATGGTAAAGGCCAATGAAACCAAGGACCTAGACGATCCCTGCATGCATGTATGTTTGTGCATATATATGTGCATATATAACACATATTATATGTATGTGCATATATATATAACATATATTGCATGAATATGTGATAGGTCTTGCAAAGACAAAGTAACAAAATAAATAAAGAATTCCATATATCCCATAGAACCACCAACACAGCACCACCATTTTTTCCTCCTTTTTGCAGTTTTGAACAAGGCATCTAGGTGGCTCAATGGTAGACAGCCAGATCTAGAGAGGTGTCCTGGGTTCAAATCCGGCCTCAGATATTACCTAGCTGTGTGACCTTGGGCAAGTCACTTACTCTCAATTGCCTAATCCTTACTGCTCTTCTGCCTTGGAACAAATACTTACTATTGATTTTATGCCAGAAGGAAGGATTTTTTTTTTTAAATACTCCATCATGTCCCTGATTTCATGTTCATAGGAAGCATGCTGATAGGAGTTGAGGAGCTACTGTGTCAGAATATACATTCCAGAGCTGTCTCTAGAACTGTGAGAGAGTTTGAATTCTAACAGCATGATGTTTGCCTCCCTGTTCACCTTATAGCTGTCAGCATGAATGCAGATTCAGTGAGTAAGCCAACACCCAAAATTAGAGAGGCATCAACAACATACCAACGTTACAGAAGGATTTCAGCTACAAATCCTAGATTAAGAGAGAACTGTATGGATAAGAAGTACTAATACTGATTGCTGGCGGCATAATGAACACAATGCACTTTCTGGAGTCTAGAAGACTCATCTTCCTGAGTTCAAATCTGGTCTCAGACACCTATTAGCTGTGTGACCCTGGGCAAATCATTTAAACCTATTTGGCTCAGTTTCCTCATCTGTAAAATGAGCTGAAGAAGGAAATTGCAAATTGCTCTAGTATCTTTGCCAAGGAAAACCCCCAATGGGGTCATGAAGAGTCAGATACAACTGAAAATGATTGGCCAACAATAATTGCAATATATTGAACCAGAAAAACACAGATTAGCCTGGGAACCAAACTTTAATTTGTTGTTGGCATATTCATTTCCTAGGTATTATCACCTCCCTTATCACTTACCAACTTCTTAATGCCAGACTATCACCATCTGCCCTTTCATCCCTTATGTCTTACATAGGACTTTTAATGAACCATCCTTATGAATTTAACATATTTTGCCTATAGAACCTGAAAAGATCAAAGAATTTAGAGATCATCTAGTCTGCCCCCCTTATTTTATAGATAAGGAAAGGGAAGCCTAGAGAAATCAAGTGATTTGCCCCAAGATCACAAGGTAGCATATGAAAAAAAAAACCCAACAAGATTTGAATTCTATTCCTTTTAATTCTAATCCAACACTCATTCCACTGTTATCATCTCCTTCCACTACCCACAAAATGTTATGGAATGAAAGTCTCTCATCTCTACTCTTTTTATCTTCTCTAGTGACCAACCTTTAGACCCAGGAGGTCCTTAATATTCTTTTCTTTAACCAAATTGACTTTCATGGATAAAATGAAGACATAAAACACATTCTCTGGTCACTTAAGTGAGCCACCTAAATATCTCAGTGAGCCATAGAAGTAAATACTTGCTCACCTACTCAAAGGAACCTAGGACATCCCAGATCCATCAATGCTTTGCTGGAATGCTATGCCTTACATTACTTCTCCATCCCCATCATACAGAAAACAAAAACATAACACTGCATCCATGCTTAGTTATTACAGATGGTGGTAGACTAGTATATCTCCTTGTTAAATTTATCATAACATAAAAGACTGGGACCAAATATTTCCCAACTTCTCTTGGAAGAAGACAAGCTGAGAAACTAGAAGAAGAAATATAAGTGGAAGGAACAGTGCATCTAAATTCAGAGAAACTGATTCAAACGCTGACTCTACTCTTTACAACCCATGATTCTTCACTTCCTCTCTCTGAAATTATTTCTCCACCTATAAAATAAGGAAGGTTAGAATAGATGTTTACAGAGATCTTTTCTAGTTTTAAATTCCGTGAATCTTTGACCTGGAAATATCAGTCCTAGAGGGACTACAGAGGTACAAATTCAGATCAGTCATGGAGAATTTTATTCTGACTCATCCAATAAGACACATGAGTTTATGCATAACCACCTAATTCCCACACCTGCCAGGCATCCTGATTCCCCATCCCACACCTATAATTTTTTTCAAAGCCACTTGCCTAAACGAAAACTTCCATTATCCAGCCTAAAGCTCTACTTTAAAAAGGTGAGTTGATAGTAAGTAAGGCTTTCTATTCTTTTAGTAGCATTCCCTGCAGATTTTTAATTTGGAAGAAATTAGGCTGAATGAACATTCAAAACTCTATAATTCAATTCAATTCACTGCTTACCCATCCTTGGCAATATCATCAATATCAATTAACACCTAGTTTCCTTCTAGTGCTTAATATAACTAGTGTCTAGTGTTTGTGCAGATCAGATACATTTTGTCTGCCGATGCAACTTCCCCAGATGGAGAAGCTGGAAGCCTGGCTTCCATGAGAGTTATGATGACTTTTAAGTAGCTTGCAGAGAAAGTGAAACATATGTGTAGATACTCTCCAACTCATTTTGGTCATTAGGAGCAGTGTTGAAGTATTGGCTAGAGTGCTGGTCCTTCATGGGGGAGCTGCTCTGTTCCCCTCTTCCCAAAGCCTGAGGACAATTTTTGCATGTCCCATCTCTCTGTCTAACCTTCCAATTAGAGTACTTTCTCCTTCCATTCTCTGGGTATTTTGGGGAGGGGTTGGGGGGAGGTTGGCTCACAGGCAGCTTGAAGTTGTGGTTTGGGCATG
Source organism: Monodelphis domestica (assembly GCF_027887165.1). NCBI lineage: Eukaryota > Metazoa > Chordata > Mammalia > Didelphimorphia > Didelphidae > Monodelphis > Monodelphis domestica. Next base: position 50,352,293 of record NC_077233.1, on the reverse strand, counting down.
CAAACTCGAAAACATTCACCAAGGCTGATTACGAAAAACCTTTTTTTTTTCCCCTTCATTTGTTTCTATAGCCAAAATTGAATTTATCCTGAGGAAATTCCCTCCTTACTACATTCATTCATGAATATCCTTGAATTATGTCATCTCTAGAGAGACCATGTTACAAGAAGAAAAGTTTTTGGGCTCTTTGCCACATTGAGACCACATAGCTCTAAGAAATATACTTTGGTTCATGGTCATTGTGTTTTCCCCCTTCTATGTGAAATAAATGTGACCTCTAATCTTGTGAGTTCTAAAATATGGGGCTATCTAGATACAGGAATCCAGAAGTAAGAGTCTAGACTAGCTTGTCCTGCAATAATGTCATGAAGATCAAGGAACAACCTTCAGAATAGAGCTTCTAAACTTGAATCTATAGAAACTGAGATAAGGATACATGAACCAATCATCATTTGAACCTGACCTTAGTGGGTCCACTACTGTTTAGAAACTGAGTTAAGCTGAGCATAAGACCAAGGCAATATATAGCATCATAGATCCCTGAGGTGCTTGTGCCTTGTATTCTTGCTCTATCATTGAAATAAATATTCTTTTGTCAAAGCTAATGTTAAGTGGGTTATATGAAAGTGGAATGGTGGTGCCAATGCCTAACAACAGAGGCAACATAGTTTCTGGGGACTTGAGCTGATATTAGTAGAGAAGCAAGAAACCCTCAAACCCCTGAGGGTACTCTCAAATCCCAAGGGGCAGAAGTAACTACCCTGGTTATGGGAGAATCAGACAGTGAGTAAATACTCTAAGTACTCATTCAGAGTTCCAAAATGCTCTCTTAATCTTTTGAAATTCATGAGATCAGACCCTCTAGTCCAGGGGTCCCCAAAATATGGCCTGTGGGCTACATGTGGCCCTCTGAGGCCATGTATCCAGCCCCCACCTCACTTCCAGAAGGGGCACCTCTTTCATTGGTGGTCAGTGAGAGGAGCACTGTATGTGGCAGAATGTAAAGCGAGGTGCCGCTCACCTACAGTACTACTTCCAGTGACATATTCCTTTGTGTGGCACCTTAGAGTAAGGCTCCTCTCAAAGGATTATGTGGATGCACTATGGAAGATGTCAGCATGGTGAATGGCGATCTGGAGGAGGGGATTCTGCACTGTGTATACTGCTGCCTGATTTGGGTTAGGGTTAGGGTTAGGATTAGCTTTTATTGTCTGGCCCTCCAACAGTCTGAGGGACAGTGAACTGGCCCCCTGTGTAAAAAGTTTGGGGACCTAGGCTCTAGTCCCTCAATAGAGAACAACAATGGAAAAAAACCTTTCTGATTATAGCATGGCATTTTATCTGGAGTGAAAGGGTCATTGAGATTTCCTTAAGAATATAGCTGAAAAATCAAAACAACTCTGAGGTATCATCTCACACCTAGCAGATTGGCTAACATGACAGCTATGCAAAGTAATGAATGCTGGAGGGGTTGTGGCAAAGTGGGGACATTAATTCATTGCTGGTGGAGTTGTGAATTGATCCAACCATGCTGGAGGGCAATTTGGAACTCTGCCCAAAGGGCGATAAAAGAATGTCTGCCCTTTGATCCAGCCATAGCACTGCTGGGTCTGTACCCCAAAGAGATAATAAGGAAAAAGACTTGTACAAGAATATTCATAGCTGCGCTCTTTGTGGTGGCCAAAAATTGGAAAATGAGGGGATGCCCTTCAATTGGGGAATGGCTAAACAAATTGTGGTATATGTTGGTGATGGAATATTGTTGTGCTGAAAAGAATAATAAAGTGGAGGAATTCCATGGGGACTGGAACGACCTCCAGGAAGTGATGCAGAGTGAGAGGAGCAGAACCAGGAGAACATTGTACCCAGAGACTAATACACTGTGGTATAATCGAATGTAATGGACTTCTTTACTGGCAGCAATGCAATGATCCAGAACTATTCAGAGGGACTTATGAGAAAGAACATTATCTACATCCAGAAGAAAAGAAACACAGAAGAAAAACAACTGCTTGATCACATGGGTTGATGGGGATGTGACTGGGGATGTAGACTCTGAAGGATCACCCTAGTGCAGGTATTGATAAAGTGGAAATGAGTCTTGATCAGTGACACATGTTAAAGTCAGTGGAATTGTGTGTCAGATATGGGAAGGGGGCAGGGAGAGGGGAGGGAAGGAACATGAGTCATAACCATGGAAAAATATTCTAAATGATCCAATTAAATAAAATTTTAAAAAGGATACAGCTGAAGAAGATAACCAAAGCAGCCTTGGACAATGTCAGCAGGTTTTTTTCTAAGTCTTTCGGTAGCCAGTCTAAGAGTTTCTAATTCATTAAGTGCTTAGATGACTAGTAGTGGTTATAGAATGTTCAGACATGACTTGATGTCTTTGATGTCTTTCCAGGGAACTTCCATGACACACTATGACTTTTCTGGAAACAGACTCCCTAGCCTCATACATGTGAAGATATATCATTTGAGGTATTCTCAGAGTATTCTGGACTCTCATTACATTTCATGTGTGTGTGTGTGTGTGTGTGTGTGTGTGTGTGTGTGTGTGTGTGTGTGTGTGTGTCTGTGTGTGGTATTGCTTAGTAATTTTCTCCTTTCCCCATTTAGTTACAACTAGAAACAGAAACCTCAAGAATTTAGGCCCAATGAGATATAATTAAATTGAAGAGGCCATTATTGAAGGGTCAAGTCTTTTTGATTCAGAACTGACAACCATAAAACAAGATGACTTCTCCTATGTCTCTTTCTCTGTCTCCCTCTCTCTTTCTGTTTCTCTGTCTCTCTATCTCTGTCTCTCTGGCTGTCTCTGTCTCTCCATCTTTATGTGTCTGTTTGTCTCTGTCTGTCTGTCTGTCTGTCTCTCTCTTTTTCTCTCTCCTGCATTTGGTTCTTACTTTGTGTTTCTCTCTTGGTCTCTCTGTCTCTGTCTCTTTTTCTTTCTCTTCTTTCCTCTCCATCCACAGAGCTTAATATAATCTACTGGATCATAGGAATTGCTTAACAAATGCTTCTTCAAGTATTCTTTTATATGCTTTAGCTTCTCCAGCTTATCTTGACATTTCTATTTTGTATCTGCTTTTCTTTTTTTCCATGGATCATTTGTATTACATTCTGTTAATAAACCTAATTTAGCAAAATTTTCTTAAATGACTATGTGCAAATGACATTATGCAAGGTACTGAGCATAAAAGACAAAAATGGAAGTCTTTACTCTCACCGGACTTACATACTACTAGAGAGATAAAATATATAGACAACAGTCAGGTAGCACAATGAATAAAGTGTTGGGCCTGGAGACTGAAACACTTGAGTTGGAATCCAGCCATGGACTGTACTAGGGAAGTTTACCCTCCCTCCATGCAAGTGATGTGAGTCGACATGGGTCTGCTTCACCTGTGTCACCTGCATCACCTGCATACATTATGTGACTCTAAACATGACCCAGAGGTTAAAGAGGATAAAAAGAGCTAATGAGGAAGTGTTGGGTCTCTCTGTCTCTGGTGTCCTGTGGAGGAACTTGCTTCTCAGCTTCAGCTTCTCAAATCACTTCTGGAAGCACCCACATAGGGAGCTAGATTAGGCTACTTTACTCTCTCTCTCTCTTTCTTCTCTCTCTCTCTCTCTCTCTCTCTCTCTCTCTCTCTCTCTCTCTCTCTCTCTCTTCCTTTCTCTCTCTCTCTCCATATATATATATATATATATATATATATAATCTATATCTTCTGTTACCTTTCCAAGTAATTCTAATAAATTTTATTAAAAATCTAAGGACCAGAGTTCCAATTTTACAATAGCAGAACACTTACTTGACCCTAGATAAGTCACTTAAATTTTACTGCTTTAGTTTACTTATCTAGTAGCATCTATGTCCTGGGTTCTTCTGAGGATAAAATAATATTTTCAAAGTGTTTTGAAAAGCTTAAAATACTATATAAATAGTAACTATTAACATCTATATGTATATATTATTGCTAGGTTGTGATGTAGAGTAGATTGTTGTTCCTCCATTTTTGAAGAGGACCAACGGCATCATGAGAGTGGCATCTTGATTTGGCCATGAATTAGATTTAAGTTAATTAGAGTTGCTCAAAATCATCAACTTCCTTCTCTCTTTCTAATTCTAATTAAGTCTTCTTCTAAGACTTCTACTAAAGTCAAGGCAAAAGTCAAAATGATAGGCCATGGCTTGGGAAGCATTGGATGGTTTCGGCGTCTTCAATGTCTCACCAAACTCTAAATGTTCCTTGGTGCCAGCTTCAGCAACCCTCTTGGCCACTGGAACCAATGACTCTCATCACCCATTCTGTCACTGTATACATAGATGGGAGAGAACTATAACAATTGGAGGAGAAGAAAAAACCTGGTCAAGGAAACAATGTATGAGCTGTTGAAGAATCAAAGAAACTTGGGAATTCTGAAAGTGGACATAAGAAGGGGATGCATTTTAAATACCAGGTATGATCCATACAAAGTGTTGGGGGCAGAAGATGAAATGTAGTGCATGAGGAGTGGCTTGTAGGCTACTTTGAATCTAATGAAGAGGATTAAGCTGAAATCGCTAGAATTCAGGATTATCTCAAATTTACACAATAACATAATGAAATTCAGATCCATAATATGGTGGAGCCAACTCTGGACTGGCCTTCTATTAATGCTATAAATCAGACAGCTGAAATATGGCATGGCAGGAAGACTTAAGATTGGAAGTATTTGGGCATCTTATGGTAGAAAACATTATATGTCAAAATCAAGGGTTAGCATTTTAGCCTAATGGAAGTAGGGTATCACAGAGGATTTATGAGTAAGGGACTTAAAAGTAATATGATTCCCATTTAATAAGTGAGGAAATTCCAAATCGAGTGATCTTTCTGCTCTACTATCTTGGAAGTGTATATGGTATAGTAGTACTAAGAGAGAGAGCAAGTCCTGAGCTTGTTTCTCCTTATTATAGTTCTGAAATCTATCATGGTACCATGCAAATCTGAGACACTACACTAAAATTGCCTTTTAATATTTTAATATCAAGTTAAACTTTGTTCAAACAAAAATCTAAATAATATAGTAGATTTAAAAGTCTCATATTAGATGTTTTATAGTTTCCTACTCCTTTCTGCTTTGATAGGTATTAACTTCTCAGTTCCTTAATGTAAGTTTTCTCCAAGGTTCAGATCTCTTCTCTTTTCCCCACTTCTCTTCTTGAGTACCAGGATCACATCTATAATTGACAAGAAGATGATTCCACCTGATTATCCTGTTTGAAATTCAATGTGCCTATAAACAATCTCACTGTTTATTTTCCTAACCCTATTCCCTATTCTGACATCATTCTTTCTGTGACATCATCATTTACCTAGTTAACAATGTCTATATTCTTGGAGTTATATTTTCTTTCTTTTCTCTCATTTCTCATTACTAGTTGCTTACCTAGTCATTGATTCCACCTCCTCAACATCTTTCATATCTGTCTCCACTGTCACTCAGCACTGCTGCCATCCCAGGATAGGCTCTTGTGACTGCTCATTTGTGGATTACTACAATATCCTCTTGGCAGGTCTTCTTTCCTCTATCCTCTATCCTTTCCACACTACCTCTTATATTGCTAGCAAAATAGTTGATCTAATCAATAGACACTATCACATTATTTCTCCTTCATAGAGTGAATCCTCGTTATCTCCTAAGTGAAGTTTAAGCTACTTTGCCTAGCATCCAATGGCCTCCATGATTAACTTGCACTCTAATATTCCAGCTGTACCTCAGATTGTCTCCTTTCCTTTGTTCTTTGTTCCAAATAAAGTGTATTAGCTTTCCCTCATACCCCCAAACATAGCCTATTTTCTGTCATGCTATCTCCTCTACTAGCACTACTTTCCTTTGCTATATTGACATTTAGAATTCTTACTCATCCCTTAAAAATTAACACAAATGCTAATCCCTGGTCAAATCCTCACCTGAATCCTCTCAAGTAATAACAATCCTTTTTTCCCCATAGGTCACATATTCCTTTGTTTTGCAACCTCTAATGTGCTTGTTATATACTATTACTTATTATGATTTTGTAACCATATCTGATTTCTCGTTCTAGATTATACATCCCATGAGAGTCATCACTTATCTTGATTAGCATTTAAATAATCAGATTTTCTAATTCCCTACAGAGAGCTCTTTTATTTTGTTTCAATCCACTACATTGAAGAGTTGGGGAAAAGTTCAAAGGAATTTTCTTTCTTTCCTCATACAAATCTTTGGTGGTCATGTGTATATGAGTGAGGTATCAGAGTATGAGAGAGGGGCTGTTAAACAGAATATAAGCTCTGTCATTTTTGTCTTTGTATCCTCAAGTCCCACTCTTGCATCTAGCATAGATTAGCTGTTTAATAAAAGTATGTTCCTTGTTTGCTTACTTTTTAATAAGGTTGAAAAGAGACTAACTTTGAAATGAAACAGTAAATGGATTGCCCACATTTGTTTTTAAGATGAGTCTGTGGGTCTAAAAATATGCTCTTTTCTGAAAGGTGTTGAAGCAATTTTTTCTCTTGACTTGTTTCATTTTTGCTTTTCTCTTTCTGATGACAAAGAACTGCCAGGAAGAATGGGGAGGAAGTGTTACTGAAGCTTATCATTGATGGAGGTTCTAGAGTAACTTTGATATCCTCTTAGGTTTTTTTTCTTCACACAAAGAAGGGTCACATCAGAAATTCTGACTATTTGTTTGTCACCACAGAGGCAGCATTGATACAGATGTTTCCATAGATTGGATCATCACAAATAGTGCCAGACACAATCTGTTCATTTGTTACTAAGTCCCCATGGTCATAAATCAACTCTTAGACAGGTTTTAGCTTTCCTAACTTTCCCAGAAGCCAACAATTCTGGCAATAATAAAACCAAATATCTCATTTAACCTCCAGGTAAGTATTGAAAATTTGAGACTGACCCTTCAGTGGCCCATCTGAAATTCATTTATATAAGTTTTTTATGCCCCATTGTTTTGTCTTCAAATGAAAAAATCCTATCACCAAGATTTTTCATAATAGTTGTGGCAAACTAGAATCCCTGAGTGGAATGATGCCACAATGTTCTCCTCCTTGGCCTCTTGGAGTGGTACTATTCATGGTGTTCTCTTCTTTTTCAGCTGTTTGACTTTAGTGCTTCCCTTCCTTCCCTTTCATAAAAGATAATGAGAGAGAAGTACTTCAGTTAGCACTATCTATCACTGGTGGACACAAAATGTAGGACCATTTTTATCAAAGAAAAGGTCCCTACCCAATATACGTTATTATAATGGGCTTGTTTGTAAATTGAAATCCTTGCAGATATTTAAGACTTTCATTATCTCAAATTGGTTAGTTCTGTTGACCATGAACTAGAATTCTTCATAGGCAGAGGACACCAATTTGAATCCTAGCTCCTTTACTCGCTACCTCTATTTCTTTGGGCAAATCTAATCCTCATTTTCTTAGAGATTGGATTGGTGATAACTAAGCTCTCTCCCAATTACATCATCCTGTGACCTCAGAATATGGGTATATGTTCATTGACTATCTCATATATATATAATATTCATTGACTATCTCAATTTAAGTTGTTACTCTTACTAAAAATGGCTTTCAACCCTGACATAATTTCTGTGGTTTTATATTTCCTTGAGTCCAGCTAAGATTTCTGGGACAGATTTAGACAAGGATTTAGTACATTACAGTAAGAAGAGTCCAAATGAATGGTTTTTGTACAAATGAGTATAACAATTATGTTTAATATTCATTAATAAATTCAAAAATTGCTTCTGCTTAAGGTGAACGTGGCTTTATCCCTGTTTTACGATATCCTCAACCTATCATACTATTTTGATCATAAGAATCAACAGGGTGATAACTTCACATTCTCTCTAAGAATGACCTAGTACTTGATACCAAGACATTCTTCTCATGGCACAACAAAAGAACAGAGTTCATAACTTTGCTACTCTACTTTGGAACATTTGAACACAGTTCTAAGTAAATTAGTTAGAAAGAATGCTCTCCTTATAAAGTATTAAATAAGCAAAGCTTGGGACTGTATCTAGATTATACTTTTCATTTCTCATCACTGTTTCTACTCATTAATTTATTTATTTATTCAAAAATATTTTATTGGGGGGCAGCTGGGTAGTTCAGTGGATTGAGAGCCAGTCCTAGAGATGGGAGGTCCTAGGTTCAAATCTGGCCTCAGATATTTCCCAGCTGTGTGACCCTGGGAAAGTCACTTGACCCCCATTGCCTAGCCCTTACCACTCTTCTGCCTTGGAACCAATACATAGTATTGATTCCAAGATGGAAGGTAAGGGTTTTTAAAATTTAGATATATTTTATTGTTGTTCAGTCATTTGAGTTGTGTCTGAATCTTTTTAAGCCCATTTGGGGCTTTCTTGGCAAAGGTGCCGGAGTGGTCTAACATTGCTTTCTTGAATTAATTTTAAACATAATGAATTAAGCTAAACAGGCTTAAGTGACTTTCCAAGGGCCACATGACTAGTAAGGGTCTGAGGCTGGATTTGAACCCAGGAAGATGAGCATACTGAACATTCCATGTCCAGTACTCTATTCACTGTGCTACCTAGCCCTACTGTATATACAGCATCATACAAAGTATTGGAAGAGATATGAAATTTTGATAAATGATAGCCTCTGCCTTCATGGAGCTTATGGTCATCCCCTCCACCATCCTGCCCCCCTTCAGATACCCAGTATTCTTATATTCTTTCCTATGCTCCTCTCAATCTATCTGTTTTCAGGAAAAGGATGACCCCAGTTAAAAAGGTACTTCAGTAGAGTTATGAAAGTAGAAAAGTAGCAGCTTTTATCACCTTAATAAAGACCTCTAAATGGCTAGAGTGTGAGACTTGGACTTGTGGCTCAAGGAGGCCCGAGTTTAAATTCTGCTTCACAGATTTATTAGCTGTGTGCTCATTGGTAAATCACTTAATCATCCAATGTCCATTAGCTGAACTGTAAAATGGAAACAATAACGCCGATCTTAGAGGGGTAAATGAGATAATATTTATAAAATGCTTTGCAAACCTGAAGGCACTATATAAATGCTAGCTATAATGACAATACAAACCTCTATCCCATTCTGAGGATGGCGGTAAAACCCAGGCTCCTGGGCTATCATTTCTAATCTGTCCCTTAGATAGCTGTAGAAATGGGTGTGCTAATATGAGAGAGGATAAACGAGTCCCTTTTTTGGTTTATGTTTCCCCATACCATACATACTAATTAGGTACAGAGTTTGCCAAATGGATGGGAGCGATGACTGTCAAAAAATAAGTAAGCACTGCATCTTTGACCAACCTATTTCAGTTCAGTTAGAGAACTGCAGAAAAGACACATTACTTATGCTCAGAGAGCCTTCTTCATCCACAATTACTAATATCAAATCAACACTGGGATGAAGAGATGCAGAAAGGGTATGCTGACAAGAGGAGTGAAGCCAGCTCAAGGTCCCATTTCTGCCAGACTACAAAACACATAAGATATCCATGAGAAGATTAGTTGTATTCAGGACTCCAACCAGAGCTGAGCGGCTCATCAACTCCAGGGCTTACATCATTTTGTTCTCAGTAAAGCACAAGCTATTTAGGTCCTACTTACAGTTATTCTAGCATAGCGTAGAGTAATGTAAGTGTCAAGAACAGTCAGAAAAAATAACAAAGAAAAAAACAGAAAAGCAAAAGGAAAGTACATGAACTATATTTATAATAACCACCCTCGAGTCAGAAGAGGAGAAGAGATGAAAAAAATACACTTTTATCCCTCTTTGTAAAGATGCGAGATTATAAGTATAGACTATCCCATACATTCTCAACTTCATTTAATTTAGTTTTGGTTAAATACTTTTTCTTTCTCTTTTATTTTTATTCCTTGCCATAAGTCATGCCTCTATGGATAGGGAGGATAAGAGGTATATATTGAGAAATAAGATGATGTAAAAACAAAAGATAAAAAAGATTGCAATTTAAACCCATACATATTAGTCAAAGGTAAAGAAAAACTCAATCAATAAAGGTAGGAATAAACACCCAAAGTGAAATAGTTCATTTGATACCAGGAGAATGCATCTTTAAACTTTATTGGTCATTTCAGTTTCTTCTGAGTCCACCAAGGGGAAGAAAGTAAAAGGTTCTAGCTTGTTATCATCTTTTTCCCTCTATTTTCCCATACATTCTGTTATAAAATATTAGACCTCAAAGTTTGAGACCCCCTTGTATGGTTCATGTTCTGGTTCAACTAATTATATGAGAATTCTAAGATAATACTTTGGTCGGAGATTTTAAAATTAATACAGCATACAGCCCAAATCAAAGACAACTTTTAGCAGCTTTCATTTACAAAAAAAGGTGGAGAGAGTGAAATTAGAGAAATGACAAAGAGAGTAGGGTAAGAAGTCTACTTTTCACCATAAATGTTTCTCCGGTTCCTGACTCAATCCATGCAGGGCTTGTTAATCCCTCAGCCAGAGGACTCAGTGGTGAATTAAGCAAGGGTCCTACCCACATGACCTCCTCCAAGAAGGGGAGGCCTCTCAGGAACTAATCTCTCCAGAAGCCAGGAAAGGAAGGTCAGCTTTTCACTCACCAGGAGAAGATCCAAAATCAGTCTTACCAGAAACAGTCAAAGAGCCCCAGTCCCAGTCCAGGCTCCCTCAACCCCAAAATTCAGGATGAAGACCTCTTGCACAGGAAGTACTTCATCTTTTATAGTCCTTTTTAAAATCACCTCCTGTCCCTTCTTCCACTTTAAAGGGAACCAATTGCAGTCTTTAAATTTGTTTAGCTATGCCCAAAGGGCACTAAAGACTGCCTGCCCTATGATCCAGCCCTAGCACTGCTGAGTTTGTACCCCAAAGAGATAATAAGGGAAAAGATGTACCAAAATATTCATAGCTGTGCTCTTTGTGGTGGCAAAAAAATGGAAAATGAGGGAATGCCCTCCAATTGGGGAATGGCTGAACAGATTGTGGTATCTATTGGTGATGGGATACTATTATGGTCAAAGGAATAATAAACTGGAGGAATTCCATGTGAACTGGAATGAACTCCAGGAATTGATGCAAAGTGAAAGGAGTAGAACCAGGAGAGCATTATACACAGAGATTGATACACTGTGGTACAATCGAATGTAATGGACTTCTCTACTAGCAGCAATGCAATAATCCAAGATAATTCTAAGAGATCTATGAGAAAGAACACTATCTACATTCAGAGGAAGAACTATGGCAATAGCAACACAAAAGAAAAACAACTGCTTGATTACATGGGTTGATGGGAATAAGATTGGGGATATAGACTTTATTTATTTATTTTTTAAAATCCTTACCTTCCATCTTGGAATCAATACTTTATATTGCTTCCATGGCAGAAAAGTGGTAAGGGTAGGCAATGAGGGTCAAGTGACTTGCCCAGGGTCACATGGCTAGGAAGTGGCTGAGGCCAGATTTGAACCTAGCACCTCCTGTCTCTAGTCCTGCCTCTCAATCCACTGAGCCACCCAACTGACCCCTGGGGATATAGACTTTAAATGATCACCCTAGTGCAAATATTTAAATTTGTTTAGCACTGCAAAGAGGTGCAGTGTTAGTAGGTTCTACCTCTCATCCTATGATGTTGTAAACTCTTATCAAAGGATTCACAGATTTCTGACTGATTTAGTTGAAAGGGTAGAGCTCTCTAAGTGTCTTGTGAACTCCCCAACCTAGTGACAAGTAGAGGTGTTCAATTTGGTTGATTAAATTTAAAAGGAGACAAGGGGAGATTCAATTCAATCTTCACACTCTTAACTGTTTCCCCTTAAAGGCAGCTGTAAATTATGGAATTTTTTAATGGAAACAATAATTGATTATTTTGAGGTCATCATGACATTTTCCTCTTTGGGGATACAAGAAGCTTATAGAATATATTCATGGAAAAATACCAACAATAACATTTTTTAAGGTGAAAACTGCCATATACCCCAAAGAATATTTTATCTACCCCCAGCTTTTTTCCCCCTCACTGATAATGAATCTTCCTACCAAAATAAGATATCGTTTCCCTGACCATCGGAAGACAATTCAGCCAACTCCAGGGACATCATTCAAAATCATAGGATAAGAAACTCAATCATGGAAAAGCACTCTCTACCATGCCTTCCCATCCAATAGGATCATAACTCCCTTGTAGAGCAACCTCTTTCTGCTAAATGGACCTATATCTGTGTCCCTTCAATATAGAATAGTCCTCACATGAGTTACATTCTATATTAATGTTGAGTTAGCTTGAGTTGTCTTTTAGGTCACTTTTTTCTCTTTCTCCTTTCTCCCTTTCCCCTTTGCTTACAATAAAGCTTTGTATTGAACTGACTTATATTATTATATGGTATTTTCAGAATTTAAACTCATTGAGGGGTAGTTTTCCCTGATAATTCTGACTAGCTTATAAGCCTATCCTTAGCTATAAATTGAATTCCAGGGAAGGATTTATTCTATTAATAGTCACATCTACCCTAGGGGAGGGGGACACTGTGAGCCCAGTTGTAGATGACATGAAATTTGCTTGAACCATAGAGTGCATGAAAGAGATAAATGTCTAGTAAACCTGGAAAGGTAGCCTAGTATTAAATTGTGAAGTAATATTTAATGCATCGTGATATTGACTTACATTTGCATTATTCTTTCTTATTTATGAAGAACTATAGAACCACATAGAGCCATAGAACCATGAAGGGCCATAGAATTCTGTGACCTAGATAGATTAAAATGATTGTCTAAATTTTAAAGTTGAGGAAACAGATTCAGAACGATTTGGAGTCAGATAACTTAGGTCTAAGTCTGGCTGTGTTTACTTTTGGAAAACTCCTTCCCTTTTCTGGACTTTATTTGTAAAAAGATGTGTAACTAGATAATCCATAGGATCCAGAAGGGTTAAATAATTTGCCCAAGGTCACATAAGTAGTAAGTATTAAATTTGGGACTCATCCCAGGTCTTTTGATGCCAAGGCCACTATTAATTCCATGCTGCCATGCTGCTTCTCCATGGAATCCATCAAAAAAGAGAAATCATCTTCGCTTATGCACAACACTGATTATCTTAATTAGTGCAGGGAATGGAGAGTTTAATGTGCCTCCTGGCAAAATCTGAAGGAAGGAGAATATTTATTCCTACCTGGGACTTTGGCAAGCCCTGAATTTATCACATAGTGGCACATCCCTTTCTTTTTCTGCATGATGTGCTCTTATCTCTATAGTTTCTGTCATAAAAAATAATGCTGATTTTACAATTTAACTGCTATGTTCACATCCTAAAATTAAGAATCTCTTTATTTCTACATTGGTGGATGTAACTAATTAGGACAACTTTTACTAAGGAGGAGTGATGGAGGTCATCAGTGACTCATAAAAGGGTATCAACCAATCAATAAACATTTATAAAATATCTACTAAGTATCATGGGTTATGCTAATCACTGGGATTACAAAATGACAATTCATTCCATCAAGGTAGTCTAATGGGAGAGACAACATGAAACAAATACATATATATATATATATATATGTATATGATATGTATGATATATATATGTTATATATATATATATATATATCTCAAACCATATAAAAGGTAAATAGAAAGTAATTAATAGAGGGAAGACATGATAACTAAAAGGAGTTAGGTAAATTTTGTGTTTCTTTTTTTTGTAGAAGGTAGGATTCTAATTAGAACTTAGAAGAAGTTAGGGATGTTGGTAGGCAAAAAAGAAGAGGGAGAATATTCTAAGCATAGAAGACAGCCCAAGAGAATGACCAGAAAAATAAAGATGGAATATCTTGTTTGTGAAGCATCCAATAGGTCATTATCACTAGATCAAAGAGTAGATATAGGATAGTAAGGTGTAAGAAAACTGGAAAGATAGGAGGAGCTAGATTATTAAGGGCTTTGAATGGCAAATTGAGGCATTTCGTTTTTATCTTGGAAGCAATAGGATAACCCTGGAGTTTATTGGGTTGTGATAGTGGTGAGGGGGTTCAATATGATCAAACCTTCATTTTATGAAAATCACTTTAGTGGCAGAAAGAAGGATGAATAAGTTGTGAAGAAACTTAGACATCTTCAAACTCCCTCACTTTATAAAAGAGGAAAAGATATCTCAGAGAAGTGGAGTTATTTATCAAGATCACACATCACATGAAGAACTGACCTAGGACTAGACTCCAGGATTTATGATCCTAAGTCCTCTGTTCTTTCCACTATCTCATGAAAAATTTCTAAATAGAATAACTGTACACCAATGTAAATTTCTATTTTTCTATTTTTATAACTCTTTTTGGTTTGATTATGGCCTCACTTAGGTAAATTATATGATATTTTAACTTCATCACTGTTGCCCTCATTACAGATATTACAGCATGTTACACACATCCATTGGTTTCCATTCAGTACAACTATTACTGATAGAAAATTTTAAATGCTCCTTAAAGTTTCTACCTAGTGGCTTAAGGGGACTAGAGTCAAGATGGTGGCTTAAAGCTGAAACCACTCCAATAATCCTTCTAAAAATCTTTTAACAGTGCTTCAAAAAGACAGAGACAAAAAACCAATAGAAAGATGGAGTGAGGGGGTTCTCCTACTGAATAAAACCTGAAAGATAGGAAGAGAGATTCTATTTTCATGGGAGCTTTATGGGATAAGGGAAAACTAGAAGCAAAACTACACACAGAAGAGTGCTGGCTGACTACCACCCCACCTACTATGCCAGATTCTGAGACTAGGCAAAGACCAACTTTGGGATCCTGGGACTGTACACCACCAACAGAGCACACCCGACCACAGACCCACCCCCTTGAAGTTCCAGGTCCTAGAACTAGACTACAGTGAGATCCCAAAGTCTGTAAAGCTTGTCCCTTTCAAGCCTTCTGTGTCCTGAAGTCATTATTCCCAGGGGAAAATAGATCCAACTACTGAGATCTGCAAGTGATTAGAAGAGGTGACAAAATAAGTGGTTTTCAAAACTCCCAGTTCAAATGAGCAAACAGCAAAAGAAGCACCTGACCCTAAAAATTATCTATGGCAACAAAGAGAAAAGGAAAGAATCAACAGGGTACAGTGAGATTTAAGCATCCACATGCAAAACTTCAAAGAAAAATGGGAATTGGTCTCAGGTTCTAGAAGAACTCAATCAGTAATTAAAAAATCAAATAAGACAGGTTGAAGAAAAATGGAAAAAAGAAAGGAAAGTAATACAAAAAGAAAACAATAGCCTAAAAAGCAAAATTGATCAACTGGAAAAAGAGGCACAAGTGTTCAATGAAGAAAAGAGTTCCATGAAAAGTAGAATGGACCAAATGAAAAATGAGGATCGAAGTGTCATGGAAGAAATTAATTTTTTAAAAATTAGAATTGGGCAAATCAAAGCTAATGACTTCATAAGATATCAATAAACAATTAAACAAAATCAAAAAAAAATGAAAAAATAGAAGAAAATATGAAATATTTCACAGAAGAAACAGCTGACCTGGAAAACAGATCCAGGAGAGACAATTTAAGAAATTGCAGAGTATTTGAAAGTCATTATTAAAAAAAAATCCACTTCATATTACAAAAAAAATTATCAAAGAAAACTGCCTTGATATTATTGAACAATAGGGTAAAACAGAAATTGAAAGAATCCACAGATCACCTCCTACAATAAATCCCCAAATGACAGCTCCCAGGAAAGTGATAGCCAAATTCAAGAGTTCCCTGGCCAAGGAGAAAATACTGCAAATAGCCAAGAAGAAATAATTCAATTTTCATGGAGTCCTGGTCAGGATTACATAAATCTGACAGCTTCCACAATGAAGGGCTAGAAGGTTTGGAATATGATATTCCAAAAGGCAAGGGAAGTAGGTTTACAACCAAGAATCACCTACCCATCAAAACTGATTATATTCTTTCAGGGGAAAGTATGGTCATTTAACAAAATATATGATTTCCAAGCATTCCTGAAAAACACCAGATTTATCCAGAAAATTTTATTTCTACATACAAAATACAAGAGAAGTATAAAAAGGTAAATAAGAAAGAGAAAAAATTTAAGGGCTTCAGTGAGCACAAATGGTTTATATTCCTATATAGACAGATGCTATCTGGAACTCTTAAAAATTGTTATCATTATCATAGTAGTTAAAAGAAGTATACGTAGACAGAGGGTATCAAAATAAGCTGTTTAGGATGATTCATAAAAAAATTCCAAAACATCTAGGGGTGAAAAAGAGGATTATAGTAAGATAAATGGGAAGAGAGAAGTAAGATGGGTGTCAATTACATCACAGAGGTGCAGTGAGGAAAAACTATTACAGTGGAGGGGAGGATGAAGGTGTTAAAGGGTAATACTTAAACCTTATTCTCATTGGAATTGGCTCCAAGAGGGAAGAACAACCAGATTCATTGAGGTATAGAAACCTATCTTACCCTAGAGAGAATAAGGAGGGGAATAATACAGGGAGTGGTGGGGAGGGAAGTAATATAATAATAAATAATATAAGAGATGGAAAATTTGGGAAATAGTGATTAAAAGATTCTATACAGAAGTAGGAGGAGAATAAGAAGGGTGGTGGTGGGAGGGGGAATAATATAATTGAGGGAAAACTGGGAGAGCAATTAAAATAAAAAATTCATGCCAAGGGAAAGAGTGAAATAAGAAAGGGCAGGATTAAAAGAGGACATCAGGATGGAGGGGAATATATAGTGGGAGTCTCTCGGTGACCAAGAATGACTATTGTCTTTGTGCAGTTTCATCTATGGTGTACCCTCATGTGGCTTTGGAGTCCAAAGGCTGAGGTGCAGAGTTTGTGGCACATGGGGCATGGCACACCAGTTGTTATGGGAGGTACGGTTGTGGCCTGGTGTCGGCGTTCACGTGCAGTGCCGAGACGTCGACGTTGTTCATCTTCAAAGGTGGTGGCGGCATGGTGAATGTGGGTTTGCCAGCTGCTTCTGTCAGAGGCAGCAAGTTCTAGTTGCTTTGGTGTAATGCCAGCCCACTTCAAGTTGGACTTTAGCTCATCCTTGAATCTTTTCTTTGGTCGACCTTGTTTCCTGAGTCCAGCTGACAGCTCACCATAGAATACCTGTCTTGGTATTCGCTGTGGGTCCATGCAGATGACGTGTCCAGACCATCGTAGCTGGGTTTTGAGGACCATGACTTCGATGCTGATGGAGTTGGCTCTGTCAAGGACTTCCTGGTTGGTGATTCAGTCCTGCCATCGGATCTTCATGACTGACCGGAGAGAGCGTTGGTGGAATTGCTCCAACTGCTTCATGTGCTTCCTGTACAGTGTCCATGTCTCGCAACCATACAGGAGTGAGCTGAGGACCACTGCATTATACACATTGAGCTTCATCACAGTGCTTACACCTCTGTGTTGGAGGACTTCGGAGCGCAGCCACCCAAGTGTCTGGCTGGCCTTTTGGATCCTGGCATTAATCTCGTGGTCTAGGGACCCGTCGTTGGCGATGGTGCTGCCCAGGTACTTGAAAGTGTTGACGTTAGAAAGCTGTGTGCCGTCGATTGTAATGCATGGCTGGTTCGTTGGCCTCCCTGGTGCAGGTTGGAACAGCACCTCTGTTTTGCTGAGGCTGATAGTCAGGCCAAACAGTTTTGTTGTGGTGGAGAACCTGTCCACAATGGTTTGGAGATGATTTTCTTGGTGGGCCATGAGAGCACAGTCATCTGCGAAGAGAGCTTCCAGGATGAGTCTCTCTGTTGTCTTTGTTTTTGCAGTCAGGCGGCGAAAGTCGAATAGTGAGCCATCCAGTCGGTATTTGATGTAGACGCCCAGGTCTAGATCCATCACAGCATGTCGTAATACTTGGGTGAAAAATAGGTTGAATAGTACCGGAGCGAGGACACAGCCTTGTTTCACGCCTTTGGAGATGTTGAAGCGATCGGAAGTCTCTCCACCAGATAGAACTTCCCCTGTCATGTCAACATGAAAGAGCTGGATCAGTTTGACGAATTTTGCTGGGCAACCGAGCTTGCTGAGGATCACCTACAATGCATCCCTGTTCACTGTGTCGAACGCCTTTGTCAGGTCTATGAAGACAATATAGAGACTCAGGTTCTGCTCAAGGCATTTTTCCTGCATTTGCCTCACCTTGAAGACCATGTCGATGGTGCTGCGATCTGGTTGGAAGCCACATTGTGATTCAGGCAGGTTCTGCTCTGAAACAGATGACAGGAGTCTGTTGAGTATAACACGGGCAAGGATCTTTCAGGTAGTGGAGAGTAATGAGATGATTCTGTAGTTGTCACAGGCTGATCGTGTGCCTTTGTTCTTGCATAGGGCTACGATGGAGGCATCTCTGAGTTCTGGGGGCATGTCTTCCTCTTCCCATATGCTGGTCAGCACTATGTGGAATGCCTGGAGCGCCTTTCCATTTAAGGCCTTGTACACCTCGGTTGGGATCCCGTCTTTACTGGGTGCCTTACCTGCACTCATTTGTTTAATGGCCTTTTGGACTTCCTCTATTGAAGGAGGGACATCAAGTTGTTCAATGGAGCGGTTTTGGGGGATCTGGTCAAGGACGCTTTGGTGGACTGAAGAGGGTCGGTTGAGAAGCTGACTGAAGTGTTCTTTCCACCTGTTGCTGATGCCTTTTTTATCTTTTATGAGAGTGTCACCATCCGAGGATAGCAAGGGAGTGGTGGTGGGTTTTAATGGCCCACAGACAGTCTTAAGGGCATTGAAAAATTGTTTGTAGTTTTTCGTATTAGCAAAACACTGGATTTCTTCTGCTTTTTTTTTTCCCCACCATCTGTCTTGCATCTTCCTGATCTCACGCTGCGCCGTGGCTTGGAGAGACTTGAATCTGTCCTCTTTAGGAGTAGAGTTTGGGTTATTTTGCCACTCCATAAAGGCTTTGTTCTTTTTGCTCAATAGGTCTTCAATAGCAGTGTTGTTCTCGTCCAACCATTCCTGGTGGTTGCGTTGTTTCAGGCCTAGGGCTGCCTTTGATGTTTCCTTTATTGCATCTCTGAACTGGTTCCATTTCTCGGTTGAGCTTCCAGTGAGTGGTCCCTTGGAAGACAGCTTGTTGTCCAGGCAGGCCTGGAATGTTTGCAAATAAGATGGATCTCTAAGATGACTCACATTGTAAAATGCGCTAACTGTCTGGGTGCTTTTTGGATGGCGAGGCACAATCTGCATTTGAAGAGTTGTTCTAACCAATCGGTGGTCTGTCCAGCATTGGCTCTGGTGATCTTTACATCCTGGATGTCTCGCTAGCGTACAATGATGTAGTCAATGAGATGCCACTGTTTTGATATTGGGTGCATCCACATTGTTTTATATTTGTTCACCATTCTGAACACAGTGTTCGTGATGGTGAGTTCAAACTGAGCATTTGCTGAGTAGCAGTAGGCCATTGTTGTTCATTTTGCCCATGCCATGTTTGCCGAGCACTCCTTTCCATCTTTCATGGTCCTGGCCAATGCGGGCGTTGAAGTCTCCCAGTAGTATCAGCTTGTCATTTGTGGGCACTGAGTGCAGGACGGCACTCAGGTCAGAGTAGAACTGCTCGATGGTCTCCTCTGTGCTGGTCAGTGTTGGGGCATATGCGCTGATGATTGTGGCATACCGGTCTTTGCTGAGAGGCAAATGGATCTTCATGAGCCTCTCGCTGATGCCCACAGGCAAGTCTGGCAGCTGTTTGAGCAAACTGGTCTTGATGGCCAGGCCAACACCATGGATTCTGTCTTCATTTGAGGCTCTACCTTTCCAGAAGAAGGTGAATACATAGAAGAAGGGGAATATATAGATAGTAATCATAACTGTGAATGTAATTAGAATAAAAGCATCCATAAAATGGAAGCAGATAACAGAGTGGATTAAGAACCAGAATCCTATCATATGTTGTTAACAAAAAAAAAAAAACACATACACACATACACACACATTTGAGCCAGATGGACAGGCAGAGTAAAAGTAAGAGGCTGGAGCAGAATATATTGGTTTTCAACCTTTCCTGTATTGATTTCTTTTATTTTTCCCTCACCTTCACTATATCACTGGTTCAGTTTCTGTTCATATATTTCAAATCATTTGTCCAATTCTTGTTAAAACACTGTCAGTGAGGAGGAATTCCAAGTGATTTGGAATGACCTCCAGGAATTGATGCAGAGTGAGAGGAGCAGAACCAGGAGAACATTGTACACAGAGATACACTGTGGTACAATCAAATGTAATGGACTTCTCCTTTAGTGACAATGCAGTGATCCTGAACAACCCAGAAGGATCTATGAGAAAGAACACTATCCACATTTAGAGGAAAAACTGTGGGAGTAGAAAAACAGAAGAAAAACAAATGCTTGATCACATGGGTTGAGGGGGTTATGATTGGGGATGTAGACTAAATGAACATCCTAGTGCAAACATCAACAACATGGAAATAGGTTCTGATCAAGAACACATGTACTATCCAGTGGAATTGCATGTTGGCTACAGGAAGGGTGGGGGGAGGGGAAGGAGGGAAAGAATATGATTCTTGTAACCAAGGAATAATGTTCTAAATTGACCAAATAAAATAAAAAAAAAACACTGTCAGTTATTTTTTAGTCATGTCTGACTCTTCATGACCCCATTTTTTTTTGTTTTTTTTTTTTTTTGTTCTGGCAAAGATACTGGGCTGATTTGTCATTCTTCACCAACTGATTTTACAGATGAGGAAACTAAGGCAAATGGAATTAAGTAATTTGCCCAGGGTCACACAACTAATAAGTATCTGCAGCCAGATTAGAACTGATGAAGATGAATTTCACTCACTCCATGCAGAGTACTCTATCCATTTCACCATCTAGCTTCTCATTTGCTCTGTACAGTTCTTAATTGTTACTATATTGCAGCTTGATCACATGCCATGTATCTCTCCATTATCCTGTGGGTGATCTACAACTTTAATTCAATTCTTTGGAAGCTATGGCATTCCATGATTTGTCATAGAGTATCTTCAGAAGAATACTGATGAATACACACACTCAAGCAGTTTATAAATCAAGTATATATTTCCTTCAGGGAGAATATTGGTATCATTAGAAGTGCTAGACAATTTTCCATAGATACCCCAGGCTGTTTTTTCTTCCTATTCAATGATGATTCCAGTTAATTTAACATTTACAATGTTATCAGAGATGGACAGTATTTATAGACTAGCTTTATTAGATTGTTCATCCAAATGTTTACCAACATCTAGAAAAAGGCATTCCTCATACATTTCCTTTTCCCCATGTGAATAGTTAAATTCTTTGGAGTAACTATGGATCTAATAAAAGAAAATTTGTGGTGTCCTATGGCTTGATGTAATTACTACAATATCATCCTCCAAGAGGAATATTTAAAGGAACACATCACCTACAGGGATTGGGAACAGATCTGTGCTTTTATTGACATTGGAAACTCCTGGAAAGGACCTTCCCTCTGCTAGTTTCCTTTTCTCTACAAATTATACAAGTAGCTCCCAATTACCTGAGAAGTAGTTGATATATTTGAATTTGTACTATTTGAAGTTATAATTAAATATAAAATATGTTCAATCTATCCCAGTGGAAATTTGCAGAGGAGTCAAATAATGCAACCATTGGGATTCATTTATTTGCACTAATTGAGGATTTAGTTGTATTCTTAGAAAGATTCCCATAGCACTGAGAGAAGATGTGACTTGGCTGGGCCTTCTTAATTTTGGTTTTGTTGTTGTTTGTGTGTGTGTGTGTGTGTGTGTGTGTGTGTGTGTGTGTGTGCATGTGTGTGCATGTGTTTATGCATCTATGTGTTTTAAATTATATTTGCTTACCATAAATTCTGTTTTAGGAGATGACCAACTGTCTTAACGAGTTATGTTAATTATTGATTTTTCAAATATATCAAAGCCAACTCCACCCACTCCTATATATGATTCTTTAAAAACCTGGAAGTTATCCTATTCAGCTACCACTTCTCTGTTACTTCCCAATTTCATTTATGATGAAAATAATTAGATGGCTATGACTCATTTCCTCTCATAATTTAATTACCTGTTGATCATTGTACAAAGAGCCCACATTTTGAGAATAAATAGCTGAGTTAATGTTCATGGTCAATCTAAATATCAATTGTCACCACTTGAGAATTAATGATGACAATATATCCATAGTTAAGTACATAGCTTGGGAAATTCAAGTAGTTTTATTTATTAAGAGCATGCCATCAAGTTGGATCTCTTCACTTCAGTAAATGAGCATTCGTTTTGAAATTAGTGATCTAAACATTCACAGAAGTCATTGCTTTTTGCCAACTGTTTTTTTGGCTCATTCTGGATATAAGTCAGTATTTATTTGTTGATTATAACAGGTGGTGGATCTCCTTAAGACGTTCTCATTGATGTAGCTTTTTAATTCAATCCCTGAGCTCTCAGGGTCCTTGGAGAGCCATTATTTCATCCCAAAATGGATCCCAAAGAAGAAAAGTTATTTGTCTGAAATTACACAACTACTCAGGGGTAGAATGGAATGTCTTGACTCCTTGCAAAGAATCACAAGATCACAAATGTGCAGCTGAGAGAGACCTCAGGTGCCATCTTGTCCAACCCACTTATTAGAAATGTAAGAAAGCTGCATTCCTACAGAGCAAAATTGATGTGTCCTAAGTCAACTAACAAATGGCAGAATTGAACATCCAGAATCTCCACACAGAATCATAAGTTTACAAATCCAGTGCTGGTGGGACCTAAGAGGTCACCTAGTTCAACCCTCCTTATTAGATACATAAGGAAACCAAGTCTTAGAAAAGGAAACTGATTTATCTGAGGTCCTACAACTAGTCAACAGTATAATGTAGTGTCCTGACTCCAAGTACCAGTGTTCTTTTTACTATATCATTCTGCTTTTTCTATTTGATATATTCACATTTTCTGGTTATCTTTAGTTCTCACTCTGTTGTTGTCCAGTTCTTCTGTCATGTTGGACTATTTGTAACCCCACATGGGGTTTTCTTAGCAAAGATATTGACGTGACTTGTCATTTCCTTCTCCAGTGGATTAAGGAAAACAGAAGTTAAGTGACTTATCTAGAGTCTCATAGATAGTGAATGTCTGAAGCCAGATTTGAATTCAAGCCTTCCTGATTCCAGGCCAGTACTGTATCCACTGAACCATCTAGCTGCCTCCATTTATCCTTTTGCCAAAGTTTTAATAAAAATAATAATATATGTATTAATAGAGTTGTTTTTTATAACAGTGTTCACATTTTGAACAGGACAGACATGGACACAGTTAATGATCTCTAGATAGAATGATTTTGAGAGTTTAATTTGTAAAAGCAGGAAAACCTACTTTCAGCAGTCATCTGTTACTTTTTGACTGCCAAGAATAAAGAGATATCAGTTACTCCAAAAATACTGAATCATTTAGTGAGTAGTATTGCACTGGGCCAAATTTTATTTGACATCATAATCCAAATAGTCTTCACATTTCATTGACAAATTCTAAAAAATGGCCCCTTTTTCCTTCCCCATTTGTGGATCCAGATTCAGTCAGGGAAATACTATTATGGGTGTCTTCTGCAGTAATGAGGAATATGTGAGTGTGTTGTGGGTGTCTTGTGCCACTTCACATCAGAAAAATGTGTCAGATTTTGCTGAAAAGGGCTGGCTGAAGTGAACACAGCTTCAATGTTTATGTTGACCAAACTGACAAATAGTCTGACCTGATTAGTGTTCTGAGGTACAACAGAGAATTCTCTATGTTTTTTGAAGCCAGAAATGTACCAGTCACACCAAATTAAATAAGCATGGCCTATTGTCATATGACATGAGGTCAGCCTTTACTTTTATACTTAACTTTACCATCAAAATGCTGTGTGACCTTAGAAAGTTTTCTTAACTGCTCTGTTTCCTTATTTCCTCAAATATAAAATGAAGATGATTTCTCAGGTCTACCAGCTCTAAAATTCTTTGAATCTCCTAACTTGGCTTAGAAAGCATTCCATTTTCAATAGTTTCCATTGCATCAATATATTACAAATGAAGGAAAATAGGCCATTTCCAATACTCTGAAAATGAAGGGGCCACAGATAACACAAGAAAGGCCCAAACATAGTTGTTTTTGAGAAATCATATTAAATATGCAAAGTATTATTTGACAGAATAAATTTAAGAAAAATACTAAAACAAGTAAATCTGGTGATGGGAAGATCACTGACCTTCCTTTTTCTCCATGGTAGGGATATTTCTCTCAGGGTTTTGCTACTGGAGCCAGAACCTACAATAAAACACAGCCAACAGTCACATCCCTCATTTGCACATTTAAAGAGAGATTATGGTCTTACAGAAGGGAATTACAGATATTGCTAGCACTATCTGCTGGCCAGTTCTCTCCAGTCATCTCTCCCTTCTCTCCTCATTCTTTTCTAGAGACCTTGAACTCTATTCAAGTTGTGGAGTTGTGGAAGAAAAGCTCCCCCCCCCCCATTCCACTTGTCCAAGAGCTGATATCATCTCAGTTTCTTCTCTTCCCAAACCAGGATGAACTACAAAACTCAAGTCATTTTGAGGCCAGTCAACTGCCCTTTCAGGAGATATTACACATGAGAAACACAAAAGAAGTAGGGATTGGGCTCTCTGATCATAGGGCAGGTACAGTAGAGACAGAATCAAATAAGCAAGCATTTTCATTGGGAAGGCCTTGGGCTAAGCCAAACATAAGCCAGAGCAGGAAGGAACTTCAGAGTTCATCTGGTCCAAACCACTTTCCAAGTAGGGAAACTCATTTGGGAGTTTCAGGGCATACTGGGAAAAGTTAGACCCATGAAGGCCAAGTGACTCACGATGGGGCACATAGCTGGTAAACATCATAAGTAGCAACTGAAATCAGGTTCTTTGACTCTAGTGCTGATATCTTTCCCACTCTATCACATGGATGTGACTCTATCAATACATAATTTTAACACTGAAGGCAACTAGATCCCTTAAAACAATAAAGTGCAAGTTCCACCCGCAATATATGGAGTCAGAGCATCTGGATTCTGATCCCACCTTACTTTACGTTAAATTCAGTGACCTGGATTAAAGCATGTTACCCCTGAGTCCCTCTTCCGTAATCTATAAAAAATGTGTTTAGATGAATAATGTCTAAGGTGTCTTCTAGCTCAAATGTTACTATCTCATCAGAGTTGTTATCAGTTTGAGGAAATACTTAGTTTATTAACACAAAGAAGGAGGTGAGGGTGAGAATCTCTAGTGGCAGGCATAGTTCCTTTCTCTTGTGATGACTGTCCCCCTGTCTTGCCTATTAGCCATTTGGCAGCATGGACCACGATTGCCCCAGCTGCTCTTCTCAGGTCTTTTTGCTATGGCACCCATTTCCTAATCTGTCTTCTTCAACAAGGTCCAGAAGGGTGAATTTTTAGCATCCTTTAAATGGACTCCCACCCAGCCACTGCACAAATACCCATCTGATGAAACTGTTTTTTGCATTATACTGACTTAAATTCCATGGAGACTGTATATAATTAATTATTTATTAGTAAAAATTAGAGAGATTAGAGAGAGAAAGAGAGAAAGATCCCCAAACTACCCTAACTAAGAAAAATGCTTCTGTGCTTTCCTGGCTCCTGCTTCCAGTCTCAAGCAGAGAAATAAATGCTCCAGACAAGGGACCAAGTCTTGTGTCCAGCCAGAGAGAGAGAGAAGGAGGGAGAGAGAGAGACAGAGAGAGAGAGACAGAGACAGAGACAGACAGAGAGAGAGAGACAGAGAGAGACCGAGAGAGACACACACAAAGAGACATAGAGAGACAGAAAGAGAGAGGCAGAGAGAGAGGCAGAGAGAGAGACAGACAGAGAGAGAGACAGAGACAGAGAGAGAGAGGCAGAGAGAGATAGACAGAGAGAGTGCTGAGAGAAAGTGACCCCAATACTTCTCCCTACCCTTTCTTATAAGGCCCCTGATGTCACTCCTTCTGCCTCTCTAATGGACTAGTCTTAACTTCAGTCCAAGTACCACGTCCTGACTTCCAGACATGTCACCCATGGCATGGGGACTTCTGCCAGCCCCTTTCAGCAGTCAAGTCTCCAGGTACTCCCCTGGCACTTTAGTAACATGATTCACTGGAGTCTTGACTCGATGTACACGCACAGGTAAGGACTTACGTTTTATATTAATTTCATGCAACACCCCTGCACCCTCCCCAAATCCAACATCAAATTTAGCCCAGGGAAGATTTTATTTCTTTATGACTCTGGGTCTTCTGTTTTTCTCACCTTGTCTAATTACTACCTCCGCTCCCACCCCCTGCCACCCCGCCCAATATATTGGAAAGCAAAATACTTCAATAATTGTCTCCAATTTCCCTATCCCAAGACAATGTCAGACCACAATCAAGGGGGCATATGCCTTTTCATGCTTTGTGCTTGACAGCGTTAGCTAATAGGACTTCAATTCACACTTGTGTAACAGAAAACAAAATAATATGGATGTGATACATCTGCTACAGACCAAAAATGAGACATAGAGTCACACCTCCACATGCCCTACACTTGTTACCTGCAGGGCCCATTTCCTCTGCTCTTTGAGAGTCAGGAGAGTCCTACACATAGTGGTAGCACACATGCTGTAGAGCATGGGATGCTAATATAGCCATCAACCCCAGCCACCCATTTCTCCATGTCTGAGCAAGAGAAGCCATAAAGCTCATACCTGGAGCCCTTGAGCTGGGACTGACAGGATTCCAATTAACATTTTATCAGCTCCACTTCTCAGCTAAAGGTTTGGCACCTTTCCTTGAAGAGAAAGGGAGGTCTCTAATTGCTGAACAGATGCACTCACCAGCTGCTTGCTCCACGTGGATGTCAGCACCTTCGAGCCTTGGAGAGAGGTCAGACTGAGGCTGGGGTGTCACCCTACTCAGATTAGATATTATAATTTAGAGACTGGGCATGCCACCAAGGCTGTGGGGGTTGTGTATGCTCCAGGTGAGCTTGGTCCTGCATTGGAAAGAGAAAATACATGACCTGCTTCCCTCATCACTGGTCCTTTTCATGGAGGTGAAAGAGAATCCTTATTGGAAGGTTGGAGAAGAGTAGTGAGAAGGTGAGAGAGAAAGGGTATCTAAATAAGGTTTAGAAAAAAGAATTGGCATTTGAGGGGATGATTGACAGGTGCCACAAGGGACAGAGTGGCTTTGGGGAGCAATTTACAAGATATGACAAGATGGAGGAGAGGGATTAATGGTCAGAAGAGAAGAATGTTTCTTTACTCAGAACCCCAAAGTCACATTTACTGGCTCCTCTACTATTCTCTGCTCAAGTGATAGGTCGTGTGAGCTATGGGAGATTAAATTGGGTCTTTACTATCATCAGAAATGAAGTGTGACAGGTTGGAAGAATTTATCGAGTGCCTACTGTGTACAGCATTCATAATGGATACTGTGGGAAGAGATTGCTGCAAGCCAATATTTATAGTTCATTTCATGTGCACATGTTTCAAATCCCTAACTAGATTAGAATCTCCCTAGGCACACACCACAAACGAAAGATGCCAGCAACTGTGAGATAATAAAATCTAATATAATCCAAACCATCTCTGCTTCATGGGTATATCATTTTCCCATCAGATGTTAGAGTCTGGGCAAGTTGATCTCTTGAGGGATCTTCTTCTGTCATGATTTTTCAGTAGGTATTGAAGAGATATAGAGTCAAAAGAGTGACCTGAGTGAAATTTGATTTAGTCAAATAGGGTTTCCCAGAGGAAGAAAAGATTGTGATTCTAAAAGGAAATATGTCTTTTGATTTTCAATCATACTAATTGCCACTGATTCTTCCCTCCTGTGGCTCCCCATCTCCCTCCCACTCCCCACTGCAATGAGCCTTCTCTTGTAATAAAGAAAAAAAAAGAAGTTAAGCAAAGACATTTACCACAGTTGCTACTATTTGTGACATTCCTCCCCTATAACCCCACTCCTCTTCAATGAGAGCATGACTTCATCTTTTTTCCAGAGCAGATTTTTCATTGACATTACAGTCAGTTCTGAAAGAAACCGCTCCAGGATACTGATCAGACAGAGGAATGCCTTCTTATTGAGGTGGTAGGAAAAAGCTCTGCTCTGATTCTCCCAATTGTTGGCACCCTAGCTTCCTAACTGCCTTGTGTTTAATCTTTAAATATTTCTCCTCTATATACACATATGTGTAACGTCTCTCCCAACAGAATGAAAGCTCCTTGAGAAAAGGAAATTTTTCATTGTTTACATTTGTGACTTAAAGACAGTTAAATTGTAGAGAGTTGCCCAAAGTAAAGGGAAGTTAAATGAATCATTTAAAGTTATACAGGTAGTGAGTGGCAAAGACTTGGTTCAGACCCAGTTCTTCCCGACTCCAGTCCTCGTACTCTATTCATAAAACCTTTAGCACATAACTGATTATTTGAATGATGCCCTCAAAAGGATAAAACTGCCATATTAACTTGATACTCCAGGACACAGCTTTCCATATATGACAGAGGCATAAGGTATTCGTAGGTGTTATGGGGTCTTGCACACATACCTCACCCTCATGAACTTTTTATTGTATCCCTTTTCTGCAGCCAATAACAGTACATGACCCAGATTCCAAAATAGACCAGAAAGTGCAATTCAGGTCTGTCAATGATATTGATGTCCTCTTTTTTGGCTTATCCTTTAACTGAGTCCCCTTGCTGAGTGTTTAAGGGTACCTCCACGTATCAGGCACATTCATTGTTAGACTGTTAGAAACTATCTGAATCACTATTATAATGAATCTTTTTTGGTTTTCTATTAATACTTCTCCTTCAGAGAGTCCTCCTCTGATCCTTCTTCATATCATAAAAGTGATCCTTGCTTCCTGAAGGCTATATCAGTGATAAGCAAGCTTTTCCAGGTACCGTCCTGATGGAAAGTATCTAAGTATGGTCCCAGTGAAAGAAACAGCAATGGTGTATGGGGCAAACTGAGCTAAGTGAAGTGGGGCTAAATTACCTACTAGTAAATAAATAGAGCACTTGGTAATGTATTAGTCAGCCTTGGTAATACTTCATACAAAGAAGTGTACAAAGTGGTCCTTTGTTGAATGAGACTCTTCCTTAGCTTTTTCATTGACAGAGGAAAAATATCACAAAGGGAGTAGAAGCTGTGTATGAATATAAATGCTAGTATTATTACTCTAAATGGGAGGTCTCTGTCTAATGATCAAAGGGTGAATGAACTACTGAGGTCCAGAAGGGACTGAAATCACATTAATCTTAACATTCTCACTAGAAATAAAGGTAGAAGTAAATTGCAGTTAAATTAAAGGACATCTTAGAGCAGTGATGGTGAACTTGGTACAAACGGAGTGCAGGGCCCCACCCTTATTCCATCCCTCAAACCAAGTGATGTACCCACCCCACCCCCCCAGAGACCAAGTGCCATACCTCACTCTCTCCACCTTACCTCCTGGGTCCCCCTTACCCAAGACAGGGTGGGAGGAAGCACTCCCATTGGGCTTCTGTCCAGAAGGGTGGGTAAAATGAGGAATGTCCCCAGGTGCATGGAAAGGGAGAGAGGAAAAACTCTGTCCCAAGTCCCTCTGATTTTTTTAGTAATTAACTCTGGTGGGAAACTGCAGGTGTGCCCATACAGAGGGTTCTGTGTGCCTCTTTTGGCATGCATAGCATAGGTTTGCCATCACTGTCTTAGAGGATGTATTTGAAGAAGCAGATAAAGGACTGGGTAAATTTGACTTAATCACACATTTAAAGGCAAAACAAAGCATCATTTCATGGAACATTTGGACAGCTTCAATTTTAATCATCAACTATTATAAGTACTTATAAAAACAAAACTTTGGAAGATTTTAGATTATGTGCCAAATCTGTTATAAGGATGAAGGGAAGAGAAATTCTATGGACAATTAAATGAAATTCCCTAAATAATATCAACTGTAATATTTATTTGGAAAAGGAAATAGGATTGGGAAAAATGGGGATACATGGGAGGAGTTAAGGGGAGAGAGGGAATATTGCTTGGTGAGGCAAGGGAGGGAGATGCCCCCTGCTGAGAGGAAACAGCAGGGGTCCAATAAGGACGGTTTGTTGTTGAATGACTGAACTGATGTTCAACTCCCTCTATGACCAGAAAAGATAGTCCACTTATCTGACTGCGAATTTAAATAACATAAAGTTTAATAACTAGTTGGGATTGCAGTTTTTCTCAGTTTCAGACCTGAGGCCAGGCCCCAGAGGCTGGCAGAGAGTTTGTCCCACTCCTGTCTACTCTCCTGGTTCTAATTCAGAATCTTAGCAGTACACAGAAAGCAAACAAGAACAATTCTAACCTTTAGAAGCCTGTGTCTTTGGGCTGAACCAAGAAGAGCATGCCACTCCAGACTGGGCTGAACAAACTCCCCTCTCCTCCAACACCAGGATGCAAGACCCCCTGCAGGAAGGAAGTGCTAGTCACAAGACCCAACTGCCACTCCCAGTTGGGCCCTTCCCCCACAAACTGTCAGTCTTGTTTCCTTTCCACACAATGTATAATTTGATGCATTTGCATATGGCTGTTGTGAAGATCAAATGAGATAATATATAAAGTGCTTTGAAAATCATTAAGTGCTATATAAATATTATTACTATCATTATAATTTTTAAGTGTTACTATGTAATGTTACATATAGCTGGATAAACCTGAAGACAAAAAAAAGTAGAAATTATTCAGGCATAAAAAATAAAAGAATCAAAGGGCTCTTATATCAGGCTGATTGCTCATCTTATACATTTTGAAGAGTTTCCTTGAAAAAAAATTTAGAAGATTTGGACAATAGGAACATCAAACAGAGATACACACACACACACACACACACACACACACACACACACACACAAACACAAATCAATGCAGCTTATTATATTTAATAAAAAAGGAAGAAATGCCACATTCCCTGTGTAACTAAGTATATAGCTAGATCAACAATTAGCTAAAAATACTAAAAGAAAAAAAGAACAAATATGAAAAAATGATGATTTTCAATGGAATCTCTGTGGTGAACTTATGTGAAGACATAGATATCAGTAGTACAAGACTGATAGTCATGAATGGTCTATGATGTACACAATTGTTGGTGGTATTAATAATTTTGAGTGTATAAATATTTGGGAGTGATATAAACTTTTTTCATTACCTTATCAATAAAATAAATAACAGATATTTTATATGTATAATTTATTTACAAATTACATAAATGTGGTCATGCTAATATATTATATAAATTGTAATATACAAATTGAAATTAAAGAAAAGATGAGGTTAAATTGAAATTTATATAATCTTTGGAAAATGTTATTTATTTAGTCAATTTCGAACATTTTTCCTTGGTTACAAGAATCATATTCTTTCCCTCTCCTCCCCCAATACCTTCCTGTAGTCCATGTGCAGTTCCACTGGGTTTTACATGTGTCCTTGATCAATATCAATTTCCATGTTGTTGATGTTTGCACTAGGTTGATCATTTAGAGTCTACATGCCCAATCATATCCCCATCGACAAATGTAATCAAACAGTTGTTTTTCTTCTGTGTTTCTACTTCCACAATTTTTCCTCTGATTGTGGATAGTGTTTTTTCTTTAAAATCCCTTCTAGTTGTTCTTGATCACTGCATTGCCACTAATGGAGAAGTCCATTACATTCTATTATACCACAGTGTATCAGTCTCTGTATATAATGTTATCCTGGTTCTGCTTCTCTCACACTGTATCAATTCCTGGAGGTCAGTCCAGTTCACATGGAATTCCTCAAGTTCATTATTCCTTTAAGCGCAATACTAAGTGGATGTAGAAAAATCTATTGGGCATCAACTGAGAAAAATAAAGCAGGAGTTACAATCATGATATCTGACAAAGCCCAAGCAAAAACAGATCCAGTTAAAAGAGATAGGGAAGGTAATTACATCCTGATAAAAGCCAGAATACACAATGAGGAAATATCAGTAGTCAACATGTATGCACCAAATGGAAAAGCATCCAAATTTCTAAAGGAGAAACTAGTGGAGCTCAAGGATGAAATAGATAGAAAAACTATACTAGTGAAAGATCTGAACTTTCCTCTGTCAGAACTACATAAATCAAACCAAAAAATAAATAAGAAAGAGGTAAGAGAAGTGAATGAAATCTTAGAAAAATTAGAGTTAGTAGATATGTAAAGAAAAATAAATAGGGGAAAAAAGGAATACACCTTCTTTTGTGTACATTCACAAAGATTGACCATGTAATAGGGCATAAAAGCATTGCAAACAAGTGCAAAAGAGCAGAAATAATAAATGCAATCTTTCCAGATCATAATGCAATAAAAATACTAATTAGCAAGGGTTTGTGGAGAGGCAAATAAAAAATTAATTGGAAATTAAATAATATAATTCTCCAAAACTGGTTAAAGAACAAATGATAGAAACAATTAATAATTTCATTGAAGAAAATGACAATGATGAGACATCCTTTCAAAATCTATGAGATGCAGCCAAAGCATTACTTAGGAAGAAATTTATATCCTTGAGTTCATATATTACCAAATTAGGGAGGGCAGAAGTCAATTAATTGGGCATGCAAATTAAAAAAAAAAACTAGAAAATGATCAAATTAAAAATCTTCAGATGAAAAGTAAATTAGAGATCCTAAAAATTAAAGGAGAAATCAATAAAACCAAAAGTCAAAGAACTATTGATTTAATAAATAAGACTAGAAGCTGGTACTTTGAAAAAACAAACAAAATAGACAAAGTACTGGTCAATCTAATTTAAAAAAGGAAAGAAGAAAACCAAACAGTATCAAAGATGAAAAGGTAGACCTCATCTCTAATGAAGAGGAAATTGAGGCAATCCTTAAAAAAGATTATGCCCAATTATATGATGATAAATATGGCAATCTAAGTGATAGGGATGAATGTTTACAAAAATATGAATTGCCTAGGTTAACAGAAGAAATAGAATACCTAAATAACCCCATATGAGAAAAAGAAATTGAACAAGCCATCAAAAAACTCCCTAAGAAAAAAATCCTCAGGACCAGACAGATTCACAAATGAATTCTATCAAATATTCAAAGAACAATTAATCCCCCTATTATACAAACTATTTGACAGAATAAGCAAAGAAGGAGTTGTACCAAATTTCTATTATGACACAAATATGGTACTGATTCCAAAACCAGGCAGGCCAAAAACAGAGAAAGAAAACTATAAACCAATTTCCTTAATGAATATAGATGAAAAAACCTTAAATAGAATACTAACAAAAAGTCTCCAGCAAATGATCACGAGGGTTATTCATTATGATAAGGTAGGATTTGTACCAGTAATGCAATGATGACTCAATATTAGGAAAACCATGCAAACTAACAAAAATCACATGATTATCTCAATAGATGCAGTAAAAGCCTTTGACAAAATACAACATTCATTCCTATTGAAAACATTAGAAAGCATAGGAATAGAAGGGCCTTTCCTAAAAATAATAAGCAGTATATATCTAAAACCATCAGCAAACTTCATCTGCAATGGGAATAAACTAGAAGCCTTCCCAGTATGTTCAGGAAGGGAAACAAGGATGCCCATTATCACCTCTATTATTTAACTTTGTACTAGAAACACTAGCAGTAGTAATTAAAGAAGAAAAATAAATTGAAGGTATTAAAATAGTCAATAAGGAGACCAAGCTATCACTCTTTGCAGATGATATGATGTTCTACTTAAAGAATCCTAGAGAATCAGCTAAGAAGCTAGTCAAAATAATCAACAACTTTAGCAAAATTGCAGGATACAAAATAAACCCACACAAGTCATCAGCATTTCTATATATTTCCAACACATCTCAGCAGCAAGAATTAGAAAGAGAAATTCCATTTAAAATCACCCTAAACAATATAAAATACCTAGGAATCTGTCTGCAGAGACAAAGGAACTATATGAGCACAAGTATAAAACATTCTCATCACAATTAAAGCTAGAACTAAATAATTGGAAAAACATTAATTGCTCATGGGTAGGATGAGATAATATAATAAAAATGACAGTTCTACCCAAATTAAGTTACTTATTTAGTCCCGTACCTATTGAACTTCCAAAAGAATTTTTTTACTGAATTAGGAAAAAAAAAACATAACAAAGTTTATTTGGAAGAACAAAGGATGAAGAACATCCAAGAAAATAATGAAAAAAAATGTGAAGGAAGTTGGTCTTGCAGTACCAGATCATCAAAACAAAATGGTACTGGCTAAGAGACAGAAAAGGAGGGTCTGTGGAATAGACTTGGGGTAAATGACCTCAGCAAGATAGTCTATGATAATCCGCTCTTGGAACAAAAATTCACTATTTGATAAAAACTGCTGGGAAAATTGGAAGACAATATGGAAGAGATTGGTTTTGGATAAACATCTCACATCCTACACCAAGATAAACCTAGCATGGGTGAATGGCTTGAATATAAAAAAGGAAACTATAAGCAAATTAGGTGAAAATGGAATAGTATACTTGTCAGATCTTTGGGAAAGGAAAGCTTTTAAGACCAAGCAAGAGTCAGAAAAAAATTACAAAATGTAAAATAAATAATTCTGATTACATTAAAATAAAATGGTTTTGTACAAACAAAACCAATGCAATTTATACATATATACATATACATATAAGGGAAACAACAAATTGGGAAAATTCTTTATAACAAAAATCTCTTACAAATGTCTAATTACTCAAATTTATAAAGAACTTAATCAATTGTACAAAAAATCAAGACATTCCCCAATGGATCAATGGGCAAGGGACATGAATAGGCAATTTTCAGATAAAGAAATCAAAACTATTAATACACACATGAAAAAGTGTTCTAAATCTCTTATAATCAGAGACATGCAAATCAAAACAACTCTGAGGTACCACCTTACACCTAGCATACTGGCTAACATGACAGCAAAGGAACATAATGAATGTTGGAGGGGATGGATGCTACAAAGTTGGGATATTAATGCATTGCTGGTGTAGTTGTAAATACAAATAGCTCCTTTCTCCTTTTTCTTTGATATTTTTGGGATATAAACCTAATAATGGTATTGCTAGGTCATTGGATATACAGAGTTCTATAGCCTTTTGGATCATAGTTCAGAAATATTTTCAGAATGGTTGGACCAGTTCACAACTTCACCAACAGTTCATTAGTGTTTCAATTTTTCTACATCACCTCTCTCATTTGTCATCTCTCTTCTTTTGTCTTATTAACCAATTTGATAAGTGTAATGTAGCATCTTAGTTACTTTAATTTGCATTTCTCTAATCAGTAATGATTTAGAGCATTTTAATGTGACTATTAATAGCTTTTGAAAGCTACCTTTAATTATTTTCCATTTGAAAATAATTCATATTTTTAAAAATAAATTTGACTTAGTTTCTTGTATATTTGAGAAATGAGACATCTTTTAGAAAAAACTTGTAAAATATTTTTCTCTCAATTTCCTGCTTTCTTTCTAATTTTGATTCCATTTATTTTGGTTATACAAAAACTTTTAAATTTCATGTGACCAATTATCTATTTTCTTACCTGTAAACTTTTTTTTATTCTCGTTTGTTAATGAATTCTTCCCTTATCCAAAGATGTGAAAGGTAAAATTTTTCATGTTCCTCTAATTTATTTCTGATATCATTCTTTATGTATAAATTATTTATACATTTTCACTTTATCTTGGTATATGTTTTGAGGTGTTGGTTTGTTTCTAAATTTTGTCAAACTGTTGTCTAGTTTCCCCAGTAATTTTTGTCAAGTGGTGAGTTCTTGCCCCCGAAATCATAGATCTTTAAATTTATCAAACATTAGCTCACTATGATCATTTACTACTGTGTACTGTGCTTGTAATCTTTTTCACTGAACACTTCTTTATATCTAAACCACTACTTGATTGTAAGAATACTTCTTTATAATATCGTTTGAAATATGATGCTACCAGATGGCCTTCCTTCACATTTTAAACATTTATTCTCTTGATATTCTTGACATTTTGTTTTTCT
This sequence comes from Monodelphis domestica, assembly GCF_027887165.1. NCBI lineage: Eukaryota > Metazoa > Chordata > Mammalia > Didelphimorphia > Didelphidae > Monodelphis > Monodelphis domestica. The sequence continues at coordinate 50,316,230 of NC_077233.1, read as the reverse complement.
GGATGAATTTTCTTCACATTTTTTCAAGTTCTAGAAAATATTTCTTTGGTAGTTTTATTGGTATGGGAATGAAAAAGTAAATTGCCTTTGGTAGAATTGTCATCTTCATAATATAGACTTGGCCTGCCCATTAACAATATTTCTTCAATTATTTAGAGCAGTCTCTCTTTGAGGAGAAAGTATTTTTGTAGTTTTTTTTTTCATATAGTTCATGAGTCTGTCATTTTAAGTAGATGCCTAATAATGTGATATTTGGTGGTTATATTAAATAGAAATTTACTTTGTGTTTCTTTGTACTAGATTTTGTTGGTAGTTTATAGAACTGATTTTTATGGGTTTTAGTATATATCCTTAAACTTTGCTAAAGTTGTTAATTGTTTCAAATGATTTTTTAGTTGATTCCATAGGGTTATCTAAGTATGCCATCATATCATCTCCAAAGAGTGATAATTTTTGTTTCCTCATTGTCTATTTGATTCCTTCAGTGACTTTTTCTTGTCTTGTTATAGCTATCATTTCTAATACAATAATGAAAAAGAATGTTCATAATAGGCATCCTTACTTCTCTCTTGATTTTACTGAGAAGGCTTCAAGTTTATCTCTTTTACAAGTAATATTTGCTTTTGATGTTAAATAGATACTACTTCTTGTTTTATGAAAGATTACATTAATTCTTCTTTTTATGGTGTTTTTAAGTAGATATATTTCTTCAAAAGGTTTTTTGTACCTATTTGAAATAATTATTTTATTTTTGTTGGTTTTTTATTGACAGAAAATTATGCTGATAATTTTCCTAATATTGAAACAAACTTGCATTTCTGATATAAATCCTATCTGGTCATAGTATAAGATTTTTAAAAATAAGTTTTTGAAATCTCTTTGACATTATTTAATTTAAAATTTTTGCATTAATATCCATTAGATAAATTGACCTGATTTAGATATAAAATATTATTTATTTCTTAAAAGAAATCGAATGACACTTCTTTACCCATTTTTTACAGATAATTCATATAGCATTAGTGCTATCTTTTTTTTTAATGTTTGGTAGAATTCAGTTGTAAATCCTTTTAGTCCTGGAGATTTTTCCCAAGAGAGCTCATTTATGACTTGTTCAATTTCTTGAAATGTATTTTCTACAAGAATAATTGGTATTTGAGATGATGATGATGATGATAGGTATCATCTATATAATGCTTTAAGGCTTAAAAAGTGCTTTGCAAATATCTCATTCCCCTTCCCCTCCAACCCTCACAACCCTGTGAGATAGGTACTTTTATAATCCCTATTGTAAAGATGAGGAAACTTATGAAAGTAGATGTTAAGTGACTTACTCAAGATCACAAAGCTACTAAGTACCTGAAGGTGGATAGTGGTACTAAAATCTTGGGTCCCACAATGATGAACTATGACACAAAGCAGGATTTGTTCTTGAGTATCTGGGTTATGTTAACATCAGGGGAAAGGAGGCATGCAGAAAAAGATAACTGGATTTGTAGTCTGACAACATTGATTCTTATTCTGATTTTCCATTCTTTTACTTTAATTTATGCCCTGGAAAACTGACTTACCTCCCTGGAGTCATGACTTTTCTTCCTGTAAAATGAAACAGTTTGATTTCACTATCTCTAAATAACATTCTAAGAGACTAGGAGTTAACTCCTTCCATGTATGATATTTGCCTCTTGGTGAAAAATGACTCAACTCAGAGGAGCAGAACTAATAAGAGGAGATAACTATACTCTTCCAGGCCTTCTTTGATAGTAGAAATCAGCAGGTGCCTGAGTTCTTCCCCTCTTGGCTGATTTCAGGAGACTGGATGTCAGCTTCCCACTCTTTCAGAGAAATAGTAATGATGGGTTTATACTTTATAGTCCTAGCCTCAGATAAGCTATATTTTAAAATCATGTTTATTTCTTTAGCAAAGACACCAGAAGCAGTTGAAAAATACATAGCACTTATTGCTTATGTTTGTTGACTACTTATTATCTAAATTGTTTGCAAAGAAACTGACTGACTGTTCCCCTGGTTAACTTCCCTGGTAAATCATGGATCATTCCTCTTAAAGGTTGGATGGGGAATTTAAATGCTGTAGGGCCATTATGGCCCTTTGCCAAGAGAAGCCAGAATATAATTTGCGTGTCTAGATGGGCAAATCATCATGGCAAATAATGGATACAACAAAGCTATATATCACCCAGGTGCCCCCTCCCATTTTGAAACTGGCTATTGACCCTAAATTAATTCAGGAAGAAGTGTCTAATCAAAGAGGTGGAGCAGCATAATACACAGATGCAAATATGAAATTTGATATACGTATTTAAATCTTGTCTGAAGATTTGTGGACCAGAAAAGAAAATCATGCATTATAAAGTCAGCACCAGGTCAAATGATTAGTTGCTAGGTTAATCAAAAGGAGGGACATTTTCCCAAATTTGATTTGAACATATTCCCCCTATTCATCCTCCATATTGCTCCTTTTCCTATTATTTGCATTAAGATCATAAATATTTCCCTTCCTTTCTCTTTTCTTCCCCCTTCCCCTCCCTTCCCTTCCTTTCCTTTCCCTTTCTTTTCTCCTTTCTCCATCTCTCCCTTCCTTTTATCATTCCTTCTTTCCTCCTTCTCTCCCTTCTTCCATCCCTTTCTTTCTTCTTTTTCCCCTTCTTTTATCTATCCTCCCCCGGCCAAAACATCATTGGCTACTGATAGGTCAATCTTAAAGTTATTTGACATAGAAACATTGATCTGATCCCTTTCTGACCTAAATGCAAAGTGGATGGAGAGCTAGGCCTGGAGTTGGCAAGACCTAAGGTCCAATTTGGCCTCAGACACTATGTGCCCCTGGGAAAATGACTTAATGTCTATTTGCCTCATGTTACTCAACTGTGAGTGAGAGTGATATTAGCATTTTCCTCTCTGGGTTGTTGTGAGGATTAAAGGAAATCATGTTTGTAAGTGCTTAGTTAGCACAGCATCTAGCAAAAAGTAGTCCCTTAATACATTCATATTTCCTTGCTGTTCCCTTTCCCACCTCCACCAAGCTGGGCCAGTTCATCTTTTCTTAAGTCGCCTAGTAGTACCAGACTCCTCAAGACTCATCCTATCAGTACCCAATGTAGTAAAGATGTCGAATCAAATTCAGCCCTGCTGTAGCTCAAATCTCTCAAACTCCAGAGACCAACTAGCTTCAGTCTATCCACTAGCAGAGGTTAAAAGTTTGTACCACCATGCCAAGCTTTTAAATAATTCTTTAGCATGTACCAATATTACCTTTGAATGGCTGCACTGGGGCATGGCATCACTCATGACAGCATTATTCATGAGCCAAATGATTCCTGACTCAAAGAGCACACTCGGGCATTAACCATGGAGCAGAAGGAAGCAGAAATGACAGCAGCCCTTCTTCTTGTCCAGGAGGCACAGTTTCTTAATTGCCTTTCCTTGGAGAAATGGATTAAAAAAAAAAAAAAACAGGAGTGAGTCATCTCTAGACTAGCACGCTGGCACAGTGAAGTAAAGCTTTGCTTATTGCAACCTATAGGTTTCTAAGTCTAGAGCCTAACTTGAACTTGTAGGGTGAGTGGGGGTTGAGGGGAGGCTGAAATATTGCCATTTTGTTGGCCTTACTCACCAATGGTCTCTGAAAAAGAAGTCTATGAACTAATCCCATGGGGTGAATAAGGCAGAAAGATAACTCGTAACAAGAGAAGAGAAAAATGTGGAATTTATAAGATAAAGTGAGTACCTGATATGAATAAATGAATGGATGGATGAATAAGCTTATCTTGAGTGCCCCTACCTTTGTAATACTGTTCTTAGAAAATGATTCCATGTTGTGCTTTGGATCTGTAATCAAAAGATATTCTATTCCTGACTGAATGTATAGTCAATTAAAACTAATTTCCATTTTAGTTATGTCCAAAAAAATATTTCTCTCATTTTGCATTCCAGATCCCTCACCTCTCCAAGGCGAGTAGCATGGTTCTTCAAAGGTTCTCCGGAATCTCATTATGCTAATAAAAATTTAGTTCAATAGTATTCTATCACATTTCTATATAATAACCTGATCATCCTTACCCATTTTACAGATATCTCCCTCCCACCCAGGTTCCTGTCTTTTCCCACACCAAAAAGAGTTAGACTCATTTTTGGTATGCATTTTATTTTTTTTCTTTATCCTAGGACTAATCTCTCCCTTAATTAACTCTTCCTCTAATTCCCCCATCCCCAATTTCCCCCTTCTTCCTATTTCCCTATTGAGTGAAATGCATTTCTTTTCTGTATCCTTTCTTTTGACCACTTTAAATGGATGAGGTTCAAGTGTCAACTTGTTGCCCCATAAATCCACCCATCTTGTTTTTATAACAACTATTTATTTACGTGTAGACCCTGATAAAGTAAAATAATTTCCCCTAAACTTCCCCTCCCTTGCTCTCCCCCAGCATTTTCCTCTTTGCAGAACCACTCCCAGGCCTCATCTAATGGGACTCCCTCCCTCTGACAATGATGTGATTTAGAGGGAATACATGTATCATCTTCCCACATTTAATGTAAGCAGTTAATCCTTGCTTAGTCCTTTAACATCCCTCCATCGTGTTGACTTTTTTAGATTTTTCTTCACTCACATGCTTGAACTGTGAAGTTTCTCTGTACCTTTAGTTCAGACCTTTTATCCCATGTAGTCTTTTATACAGTTTTCCTGACTACATGATACATGGCTATAACTCTCTATTCCCTTTGTTTTTAAGTTCCTTGTTCCTTTATAAATAGTGGCTGGTCTTTTCCCTTTGTAAAAGCATTAGCTTCTCTCTGATAATCCTGTCTAGGACTCCTCTTCTTTGTAGCCATTGTAAAACCAATCAACTATACTATCCCCTATCAGTTCCCTTAAAGGGCATATAAATTCCCCAAATTCTTTTATTCTTTGGAGCTGCCAATCTGAGCATGATCGGGGAATTCCTAGGGATTGGTAGCCAGAATGTCCAGTCTTGGGGCTCTGTGTGGGTTGGGAGCTCACAACTCTGTGTGGAGGCCTTGAGGAAAGTATCAAACCCTTCTCCTTGATTAAAGATATGGTTTTTCTGACTATTTAATAGTTCTGTGTTTTTTCTAGTTTAACAGAGGGGAGAATCTACTTGTTGCTACTGTGGTCTGAGCTCTAGACGTTCTAGACTTTGTATTGGTTCTGTGCAAGAGTAGTTTGCTGATGAATTCTACCCTTAGGAGTTGACTGGAAAGCTCTATTGTTCTGTGAAGATGGGATTAACTCTCCCCTGCACATTTTTAGATTCATTCACCAGAAGCTTATATACCCCATTTATGCTTAAGTGGGGGAAGTCTGTGACCCAAAAGAGGATGATGAATCAGAACCCACTGACTGCATTCTGTGTAGTCCTAAGAAAATTTATAGACTATAATTGGTCCATGTAAAGTAGAGGGAAGGCAGAGGAAGTGATGAAAGGAAGGGTCTTTAAAAATGGCAAGAACTTCCTGTGACCAGGTTTTTCACCTTGGAACTTGACTTGAAGGAACTTGGGGGCCGTGGACTACTCTTGAATTTTCCTTTAGGACTACCACATGGCTGACTCCTTTTATTGTTTCTTTTTTTTTTTCTGGAGGTAAGAGTCTCCAGAGAGGCCCTTCCTTTTGGAGGAGGTCTCCTGGCTATAATCCTTGACTAATTTACCTCTGGGCCCCCTTTGCTGGGCCTCTTAAGCCCTGCCTGGTTTGGACTAGGCCAGAGTAAATATCTACTCTCTCTGATTTTCTTACTTTCATTCTTTTTCCTTTTGTAAATAAATTATCATAAAAAATAATTTGGAATTGGTAATACTTCCTGGTGATCACATTCTTAAACATATTATCCAACCCTTTAATTTTAACCCCTTACATTCTGGCCCTTACAGTTTCAGACTGCCAGAATTCTACCTCTCCTTTCGTCTGGCATGCCCAACTTGTTTTTTTCTCTATAGTATAGTGTAAGATTAAAATTATATCCAATAATGACAAGTATTATATGTTATAAAATTTGTTAATAATCACTTGAAGTAGAAGAAATAAAAAGACAAAAGTAAAAACCTGAGTAAAAAGAACTTTTCCCAGCTACATTCACAGGAAAAGAGAAATAGGAAGGGTTACACACGAACTTTATCTCCAAAAGTTAGGATGTAAGTTGCAAACGAAAGTGGGATGCTGGGAATTGGAGTTCTGGGGAGCAGATTCCAATTTTACAATAGGCTATATGCTGCATATGAGACTTTGTTCTAAGATTGGACTCTACATCGCACCACTGCTGCTACTTGCTTCTGAACTTCTTCCTTTCTCAGTACATTCTGCAGTCCTTCACTTTGCACATCCCTTCCTCTCACATCACCAGATCTGGACCTAGAATTGGTCACAAAGTGACAAAGATTTCAGTTTGTATATCTACTTCTTGTGCTGATGAACAGCGTTTCCCTGATCGTTGGAGTTCTCCATGTGTGGTTTACTGCTGGTTCGACTCTGTCCTCAGCATTTTCTTTCTTTTTTGTCTCCCTTTGCCAAGCTGAGGTAGACAAAGGAAACACTGTGACTTTTTCCTGAACATCCCCAACAGAATTTGATATAATGTATTTCTAGATCTGTTTGGGGGAATTTGTGGAGAAAGTTGATCCACCAACTGCTTCCTTTGACTCCATCATCTTCCAGTCCAGTCCAGAACTAATTTTCAAGGCTATACAGGTAGTGTGTACTTGAGTTACTCTTCAAACTCTGGTTTTCTGACTTCAATAGCTAAAGTGAGAGTGGATAGAACTCTGGTATCTGGTGTTAAGAAATCTGAGTTTAGATTTAGCTTTAGACTCTTATCAGCTTGACAAATCAATCAATCAATCTATGCCTGTCTAAATTTCTCATTTATTAAATGAGGATAATTAAAGTAAATGCTTCCTAGGATTGTTGTGAGGATAAAATGTGATGACATTTATAAAGTATTTTGCAAACTTTAAAAGTGCTATACAAATGCTAGCTATGATTATTAACTATTATGTAATTCTGTGTTCTTCCTACTCTATCTTCCTACTTCTTAATAAAGATCTACTTTCTTTGCATATACATGTATTGATTTGTATAACAGGATACACACAATCTAAGATAGTACTATAGTGACAAAGAAAATAAATGATTTCAAGTCAATGGGGTGAAAAATGATAAAAAATGGACTTCTTTCCCTTGGCTGTGATAACCCATTCCCATTATACTTCATTTAACAATCCAATGTTACATGTAATCTTGAGAATATTAACCTGAAAGAAGCAAAAGAGGATGGCAGTTTCATGTTAAATGCCTTCAAAACTGAAATGAGAATCAGTGAAACAGATCACATGGTTATAACCAGAGGATTCTTGGAGAACTTGTCTCTTCTCCAATTTTTTGCAAAAGAAACACCCAATCAAATCATATCAACAGAGATTGTTAGAGTAGTGAAGGACCTTAATTATCATGTAATGATTCTGTTATTTCATGGAGGAGGAAAGTAAGTACCAGAAAGAGGATTCAAAAATGAATTGAGGTGTTTACAAATCATTCAAGGAAAGAGATGATATAAGAGCTCCTTCTGTGACAAGAACATACTTCCTGTTTATAAGCAAATAGCTTAGAAGGGACCTAGTCTTACCTATACCTGAGTGAAAAATTCTCATCAAACACTTGTTTGGTTTCTAGAAAATCTCCTGCAGTCCATTTTATTTTCAAATAATTCTGACAGTTAAAACAGTTATATTTGTGAAAAAATAAATTATTTCAAATACTTACAGGATCTATCCATTTCTTCTAATTCTGCCTTCTGGAATAAAGTACAAAATATTTACTTACTTGTCCAAGGGACAATATTAAAATAATTGTTTGCAACTGATTTCTAAATCCATGTTCCTTCCTTTCTTGGCTAAGAATTCACACATCTCTCAATGAGATTTTCATATGAAGTGATCTTGAGACCCTTCTTTGATCTTGGTCTCACTAGACATCCTCTAATTTACCACTGACATTTCTAAAATGGGGCACCCAGAGCTAAATACAGTGCCACCTGCCTCAAGCGTGGTTTATGCCATTTGATTTGGCTTTAACATTTGCAAGTTAAAACTCTCTTTTTGTATACATATTCAAATTCCAAAATAGAGCTGTGAGGATATTGATATAGATATGACCTGCAGTGGTGCATATGACAACCCAACCATGTCTGTTCATACAGTGCCTTTTTCCAAGTTTTCCCACACCCTTGAAAATCAAAGCAGATACATTTATTTCATGTGGATTAACATCAGTGAATTTAAATAATTCTCTTTTCCTATTCATTTCCTCTGAGATTATCTTCCATCCACACTGAATATATTTTGCAGATACATAATTATTCATATATTTTCTCCTCCATGAGAATAAGAACTTCTTGAGAGCAGTGAAATCCTTTCTCTTTCTTTTCTCTTCCTTCCTTCCTTCCTTCCTTCCTTCCTTCCTTCCTTCCTTCCTTCCTTCCTTCCTTCCTTCCTTCCTTCCTTCCTTCCTTCCTTCCTTCCTTCCTTCCTTCCTTCCTTCCTTCCTTCCTTCCTCCCTCCTTCCCCCCTCCCTCCCTCCCTCCCTTCCTTCCTTCCTTCCTTCCTTCCTTCCTTCCTTCTTCTTTCTTTCTTTCTTTCTTTCTTTCTTTCTTTCTTTCTTTCTTTCTTTCTTTCTTTCTTTCTTTCTTTCTTTCTTTCTTTCTTTCTTTCTTTCTTTCTTTCTTTCTTTCTTTCTTTCTTTCTTTCTTTCTTTCTTTCTTTCTTTCTTTCTTTCTTTCTTTCTTTCTTTCTTTCTTCCTTTCTTTCTTTCTTTCTTTCTTCCTTCCTTCCTTCCTTCCTTCCTTCCTTTCTTTCTTTCTTTCTTTCTTTCTTTCTTTCTTTCTTTCTTTCTTTCTTTCTTTCTTTCTTTCTTTCTTTCTTTCTTTCTTTCTTTCTTTCTTTCTTTCTTTCTTTCTTTCTTTCTTTCTTCCTTCCTTCCTTCCTTCCTTCCTTTCTTTCTTTCTTTCTTTCTTTCTTTCTTTCTTTCTTTCTTTCTTTCTTTCTTTCTTTCTTTCTTTCTTTCTTTCTTTCTTTCTTTCTTTCTTTCTTTCTTTCTTTCTTTCTTTCTTTCTTTCTTTCTTTCTTTCTCTCTTTCTCTCTTTCTTTCTCTCTCTTTCTTTCTCTCTCTCTTTCTCTCTCTCTCTCTTTCTTTCTCTCTCTCTCTTTCTTTCTCTCTCTCTTTCTTTCTTTCTCTCTTTCTTTCTTCCTTTCTTTCTTTTTCTCTCTCTCTCCCTTCCTTTCCTATAGAATTTAAAGTTCTAGGATTTTGCTTGTACTTCATTTTGATTCTTTAAAGTCTCCTTTCTCCCCAAAGAGAAAGCATGCATGACTATACCTGGCTTCTAGGGTTTCTTCTCTTTGATTAAAGAAATCTAATATAATGTTGTGATTTTCCTGGAACTTAATGATTTCTACCACTACAACTTTTTTGTAAAAGCCATTTTCAGAATTGTACCTTTTCCTGGTTCTTCCATCTCTTAAAGGGTGAAATGATCACAAATAATGCATTGGATAGATGAGAAATCAGGACATTTATTAGATTATTATAATAATATGTGCAAAAGCTGATGTTTGCCAGGCTTAGAACAACAAGAAAAATTAAAATTTCCGTGGTGGAAAGTAATCAGAAAAGAAATGCACAACAAAATCTAGATACAATGAAAATGAAAAATATTTTTATCAATTCAGGGATCTAATAAGCAACTACAACAGGAGACACAAGGTCATTGGTAAATTGTATTATTTGTGCATGGAAGCTTATTTTTAAAAGTAATCATTTTAAAATGTATCTTCAGTTGTTTTATTAAATTTGCTATAATTTACTTTCTTTTTGGAAAACAAAAGTAATAGTCTACACAAAAGTTTTTAAAAGATCATACACTGTCATAGTCCTCTGAGTGAGGATGGTAACAGATGGAAGATATGGTTTGAACTCCACACATTATCTCAGTGAATCAACAAACATTTTTAAACACCTACCATGAGATAGGCCCTATGCTAAGCAATAAAAAGAGGTGAAAGACAGTCCCTGTTTTCAAATATATCACAATATAAAGGTAGAAACAATAAGCAATCATATATATATATACATATATATATATATATACATAAACAAACTATATATGAGATAAATAAGAATTATGAGAGAGAGGGCTGCTGGGTAGCTCAGTGGATTGAGAGCCAGGCCCAGAGATAGGAGGTCCTAGGTTCAAATCTGGCCTCAGACACTTCCCAGCTGTGTGTCCCTGGGCAAGTCACTTAACCAATACGTTGTATTGATTCCAAGACAGAAGATAAGGGTTTAAAAAAAAAGAATTATGAGAGAGAAGGCACTAGACTTGAGATGCTTAAAAAGTCTTTGTGTAAAAGATGAGATTTTAGTTGGGACTTAAAGGAAGTTATGGAAGGCATTAGGAGGAGATGAGGAGGAACATTCTTGGTATCAGGAGATAGTCTGAGAAAATATATAGAACTAAGGGATGAAGTGTCTTGTTCATGGAATAGTAGTCCAGCATTGCCACTGAATTAAAGAGATCATGGAAGGAGGAAAGACTGTGAATATGGGGTAGGGGGGATATCTGGAAGAAATGGGATTTGCCAAATAGTCTCAATATTATTTCTGAGGGAAAAAATGGTCCCACCTCTCCCACCATGCCAGTCAAAGTTTTCATCAAATCTTGATGAATATATGCCCCCAAAACAATATAACTATCCATATTCTTTGATCCAGAAAGACCGCTACCAGGTTTGTATTCCAAAGAGATCATAGAAAAATGAAAATGTTTATATGTATAAAATATTTCAAGCAGTTCTTTTTGTGGTGGGAACAATTGGAAATAAAGGGGATGTCCATTATTTGGGGAATAACTGAACAATCTGCAATATATGGTTGTGATGGAATAGTATTGTGCTATAAGAAATGATGAGCAGGTTGAATTAAAAATATGGAAAGACCTTCATGAACTGATACAAAGGGGAGTGAGCAGAACCAGGAGAACATTGTACACAGTAAGTGCAATATTATAATGATGATCAACTATGAAAAGGCAGCCACTGTGATCAATACAATGATGCAAGATAATTCCAAAGGACTCAGAAAAAAATGTTTTCCACCTCCAGAGCTAGAACTAATAAACTTGAATGCAAATGGAGGCATTCTTTTTTCTCTTTGTTTTTCTCACTTTTTTTGGCAACATGGCTAGTATGAAAATAGGTTATGAATGACTTTGCATGTTTAAGTGATATCACATTTCTTGTCTTCTCAATGGAAAGGGGAGGGGATGGAAGAAGGGAGAGAATTTGGAACTCCAAAAAAATAAAGAACACTAAAATAAATAAAAAATTCATATTTTTAAAAGATTGTGGTTAAACCTTAAGTGTAGAATTAAGTGAAAAGAGTGTATTTTCTCAAGGGGACTTCATTAACTGGATTTTAGGGATGAGAATTGTTTAGGTTTTCATAGAATCAAAATAATAGGCTTAGAGAAGAGTTATGAGAGCCTGGAGAGTTCAACCTCTTTTTTTTTAATTCATGAAGAAACTGAGGTATATATCAGGTAAGTGACATACTGTTAATCATATAATGGAAGTTTTTGTTGGCCTTTTATGGTTGATTTAGTCTCTCCCCCCCCCCCCATCCATCCATCATCCTGGTGGAGTTGAAGATCTTAGAGGGGATAAGGTCAAAACTTGGGTTATCTCCCTCCTCTTCCTGAGAGAAGATCCTTTCCCCCAAGGATTATCTTATTACTGTACCTGATTGTTTCTTTACATATTTTTCAAAATAATTCTTAATTATTGATATTTTTTTACATTAAAGTTCCCAGGAATCTATTTCCTTACCACCTTCTCCTTGGGCCATAAAAGACATCATTTGACAAAATATAAATTTAAAACTCTGTCTTGCTTGTTTCTGTTCATTAGTTCTTTATCTGGAGGTGGACATACACAAGTTATTCTTCAAACAATCGTGTTGCTGTATATAATGGTCCCTTGGTTCTGCTCATTTTGTTCTTCATAATTTTATGTAGGTCTTTTCTCATTTAAAAAATTAACTTGATCATCATTTTTTAGAATACAGTATTTATCACAATCATATGCCACAACTTGTTTAGTCATTGCTAATTGATGAGGTCCTCTCAATTTCCAGTTTTGACACAACCCAGAGAGAACTACTACAAATACTTACAGCAGATAAGCTCTTTTCCTTTTTCCCAAATCATTTTGGGAAACCAAACTGAATGGTATTCCTGAATACTTTATGGTTATTATGTTTAACACAGGTGAATGAGTAGGAGCATGCTTTACAATGTGATAACTAATATTAGAATAATTGCACCTTTGTAGTTGTTCAGTTCTGCCTTTTTTGTGGTTCCAAGGACCATATTCTTCTCATGGTTTTCTTGGCAAAAATAGCAATCATTTGTCATTTTCTTCTCTAGTATATTAAGGAAAACAGAGGTTAAATGACTTGTCCAGGGTCACACAGTTAATACGCATCAGAGGCAACATTTGAACAAAGGTCTTCTTGACTCTAGGCCCTGTGTTCTATCCATCAAGCTATTTACTATTCCTAATTATTTCAATAAACATATGAAACATTATTTCTTTCCATCACCATCATGGCAATGGAATAAACAAGGAAAGAATATTCCCCCTCAGTAATGATATGAATCTTTATATTCTTAAAGCAGAAAATGAATGGCTTCAGTACTTCAGTTCCCATAGTGACAGGCTTAATTTTCCCTTAGAGTTTTCTCTAAGTATCACATACAGAAAGTTGGATCTGTAAGGAAGCTTTTCATAAATTTGCATGCACAAAGAAATGAGCCATTAGGACATCAAGTTCACTTTCCAAAAACTGCTTTAACAACTGTCCTCTCTCTTTCCTGGCCACTTAAAGGAAGTTTCTTTAAAAATACATCTGGTTGAAATCTGCCACTAATTTCCTTTGCCTTTATACATTCCATGAAAGGGTTCGTATATGTTTTTGGCCTTGGTGATGATCTTTTATTTACCTGCAGATAGATTTAATGGACTTAGCATCAGGAAGACCTGGGTTCAACTTGAACTTCTAACATGTATTGCTTCTAAGATTAAAAACAAGTTTCAAATCTTTTGAGCCTCAGTTCTCTCATCTGTAAAATGGGAATTTTAAGAACTGTAGTGTGTACCTCCCTAAGGTATAATGGTCAATTTAAAAAATGCTTTTTAGATCCTGAGATGAATAACAATAATTTGACCTGTTGTATGATAATGTTACATATACTAAGATATACAATCATACAATGTAAATACATATGTAACCAAATACTTTTATTAAATTGCCAAAACAACCCCACAATTAGGTATTTTGCCTATTTTTCAATAGTGTATAAACCACTAAGTATCCCCAGCACTTATCCACCTCCAGAGAAAGAACTGTTGGAGTCAGATGGATGTGGTTCAAAGCATACTCTCTTTCACATCAGTGTATTTATAGTTTTATTTGGGGGTTTTAGTTTTGTATGAGTGTGCTCTTACAATAATGACCAATATGAAAATATTTTACATGATAATAAAGATTTAATTTAATTTTTAAAAGTATCCCCAGATACTGTCCCAGGACTTATTCTATCTGACTTTTACCAAAATATGAGAACCAGGCAAAGAATAGCATTAATTTCTGAAATAATTTTAAGTGTCCTTTAGGTTTCTGTCTTGGGCATCCTTCACATATTGCTCTAGGCTACTACACTTGTATTGATTGAATTGCCGTATTTTAGCTGATAATTCTCAAATCAACTTATCTTGCCCCAAACTCTTTTGCTGACCTCCAGTCTCACATCTCCAACATTTTTTCAGATATCTTGAACTGGGTTTCCAATAAATATCTTAATCTCAATATGTCTAAAGTAGAACTTTTCTTTTCTTCTAGACCCTCTCCCCCTTTTTGCCTGTCCCAATGCTGTAAAAGGAAACACTGTGCACCAAATCCCTTACTTTTGCAACCCAGAAGTCATTGTGGATTCCCCACTATTTCTCACCTCCTGCCATGTTTCATTTTTTGCAAAGATCTGTTGATTTCACTTTTCCAACATTTCTTAAATATTCTCTCTTTTTTTCTTCTGATCCTATCATCATTCTACTTCAGGTCCTTCTCATCTCATTGCTTGATTACTGCAATAGTTTCCTGGTGGTTCTGCCTGTCTCACCCCATTCCAATTCAGATTACATTCAGTAACTGACATAGTTTTCCCAAAGTGAAAGTCTGGCTACTGACTTCTGGCTTCCTTTAAGTACCAACTAAATCACCCCCTACTACAGTAAGACTTCCCCAACCCTTCTTAATTCCATGTCTTTCCCCTCTAACTCCTGTTAATTATTTCCCATTTATCTTGTATATAACTTGTTTTAAGTATATTTGTTTGCATGTTGTTGTCCCCATTAGATTACAGACTCCTTGAAGTCAGGGTTATCAGTTGTTTTGTTTTGTTTAGTGTCCTCAGTGCTTATTAGTAAATTTCCTGGCACTTTGTAAGTACTTAATAAATGTTGACTGAATGTATATGGTTTATGTCAGTGATGGTGCACCTATGGAATCGGTGCCAAAGATAGCATTTAGAGCACTCTCTGTAGACACATGCTCTCACCCCAGAGTTCGTTAGTAGAAAGGCAGAGAGTCTTGGACTGAGCTGCTCCCTTCCCCTTCTCCACCATGCCTCATGACATTTTTTTTCACATCATTCATCCCTCTGCCTAAGAGCCCAATGAGAGCACACAAGTGGTAAGGTGGTCTGCTCACAGGTGGCAGAACTGGAGGGGAGCAGAGGACTCAAGCCACTCCCCTCTCCATCTCTACACTTGCTGAGAATCTTCCTCACTTCACCCACCCTACTACCCAGTACCCCAATGGAAGTGCTTTCTTTCTCCCTCTCCTGTATATAGTAAGAAGTGGGGCAAGGCACACTCAACACTCAGTGATGGAGCAGAGCATGGCACTGGTCTCTAAAAGAGTCACCATCACTGCTATAGATTATATAATGAAATTAATAGAAAATGTGTCACTTATTTGTAGGTTACAAAAAATGTTCTTCCATTGAATACCTAGAATGAAACAATCAAGTGGTCAGTTATATATTAAAACCTTCATAAATTAAAATTAATAAAATAATAAATAGAATTTATTATATAACACAAATAATTACATAAATTTAACTAAAATTATATACAATATATAAATATATATTTATAAATGTTATACTTAAATTATATTGAAATAAATAAAAATGATAAAGAATAAAATAATTAAGACCTAAACTATAAATCCTTCCCAAATATTCTTGAGAATTCAATAGATAAACAGGTGAACTAGAACAGTATCAATATGACAACTTCTCCATCATTACCTTGTGCTGTTCTGAGGCTCAGTGTTTATCGATCTTGTAGAATGGTAAATCATGTAGAATGGTGAATTGGACCATCATCTTGTAAAACTCCTTCTTTCTCATATTTCTTACATCTGGAAACCCCCATTTGAAAGTACAGGCCCTCCTTTGAGCCACTCATCAAATGCTACCTTTAAGAAAATTCTGACCTTTCAAAAAATGTGTCTTTGCTCCATATGCAATGGAGAGTATTGATTAACTTTAATCATCAGGGAGCTTCCCACTGATCTGATAACAGTGTGTTTTTTGTGCTGCTTCTTTCTTATAATTGATGCAATCCAACCTCCATGTGTTTTTTGAACAACATGTCAAGGTACAATATGAATTTTCACCTTCAAAGGTTTCAATTTGGAAAAATGACACTTAGAAATGTACACTGAATTAACTTAGGTGCCACCAGCAATAGCAAGTGTACATCATATTATAAGATAAATAGAAGCAATGTGATGTTGGGTCCTGGATCTGTGGAGGACTACTTCAAAGTCCCAGACTCTCATTTAATAATGGAGCTCTATGGATCAATGCAAAGTTGCCTTTAAGCAGACTCAGTTTGTCGGCTATTCCCTGGGATTTCTCCTTTTCCTTACCATTCACTAGAGACTTAGAACCAAGCCAAATTGTAGATTAGATCTGTCAAGGCTTTGTCAACAGAGTCCCTGGCACCACCACAGGGATTATTTTCTGAAGCAGAGCTCTCAATCATTTTGGAAACTACACAGGCAGAGCACACCTGTCTCTAGAATTTGGCTCTAAAATTCCTAGGGAGAGCCATAGTTCCTAATTCTGGACTCACTGGTCCAGCGCTCTATAACTTAGATCACTCACATATGTCCTAACTATAACAAGTATCCAGAGGACAACTTCTCTCTGTTACTCAGATGTCTGTACCTGAGCGCAATCACCAAGACTTGCAAGTGAATTCACACCTCTTCTGCTGTCAGACACACTCCCTACATCACAGATAGCTCTGACAAAAATCCCCACCCACACATCATACCCAAAGACACATTCACTGTCCATATTAAGCAACTTCCAACATCTCAAATCCACTCTCTACAACTCTTCTCAAATTCAATGAATATCAGCTGCCAGGACTCATCTCAATATCCTTCTCATTCCAGCAACCCATTATGCCATTGGTGGCAGTAAACTTATGTAACTCAGTCCAAAGTTACCCTCCCACAAACCTAACCAATGAAATAAAAGAGGAATCATTCAACATCTCATCTTCAGTTTCCTTGTTTGTACAATAAACATGTTGGACTAGGGCAGAGGTTCTTAGATTTTGTTGTTTCATATTGTGTCATAGACCCTTTTGGCAATCTATTAAAGTCTATGGACATCTTTCTCAGAATAATGTTTTTAAATTCATAAATTCTAGAGAATAAAAAATGAAGCCAATAATATTGAGATTATCTATCTATCTATCTATCTATCTATCTATCTATCCAACTGTCCATCAATTTATCTATCTATCTATTTATCTGTCTGTCTGTCTGTCTGTCTATCTATCATCTTTCTACAATACATGAACTCTTGGGTTCCTGCTAGATTAAAACAATTGTTCTTCAATAGTTAACTGACTGATATCTAACACTTTTCACCAAATGGAAGGTCTCAACATTAGTTACGTAGCCTTTTTCATTAAAAAAAGGGAATTCATGGATGGCTTTTTTGAAGAAATCTCCTATGAAAAGGCAAAAAAAAGAAAAGAGTCTGGTAGCAAATTTATGGAGGAACTGAAGGTACACATGGAAATACCAGACCATTTGCAGCTGGTACTGCATAACATTGACATGAGTATCTCAGTTCTAGATGGAATTTTTCAAAATAAAGATGTCAGCTTAGGGAAAGGATGATGGAAATAATTGCTGTGAATGTGCATCTACTGGAAAGCACTGCACTCTTATTATTTATTTTTTTTTCTTGTTTGGTACCACAAACACCTTGTGTCTTTGTGGATGTCTTTTTTCATGTACACTGTTAGAGTTAAGCTGTCAGGATTGTCAGATTGTGGAAAGTGTGCAGTGTAAGGCTTTTTAGTACTCGATGATGCATGAATCCAAATTATACAACATGAATAAATCCTTTCTGGGGGATATGTAAATAAATGCATAAATGCCTTTAATATTTAATTCACTTGTTCCTAATAATATTTGTTTGCATAGGAGATAATAAAGTTTAACAATTTCTAACCTCGTAAATGAGGATAATCCCTAAGAGCTGATATTAATATGGAATTCTTTAGGAAGTAGTTATCTCAGTTTCTAAGTATAAATATCTTGCCCTATTTTTGTCTTGAAAAAATGATTTTATAGGTACTTTAACATTCTTTAAGGGAGGCGAATATCCCTTTCATCACTGGAAAGAGACTACTTCAGGGCCTTAGATAATTTTTGGAACTCCTATGACTATTATAATACATAACTTTTCTTTAGAATATCAAGCAAAATATTGTGAAAAAATACAAATGAGGGGGCCATAGGGACCACATCTCAAATGTTTTTATACATCTGTGGTAATCAGATCTAACTGATATAGTTATTTTTTAAGTAGATCAATGTAATGGAAGAGATAAGCAAAAAATAATAAATCAAAAATAGTATCCCCTATTGGCAGTAATTACATTAAAAATAATGCCTTACAGAAAAATAAGATCAAAATGAATTTATAACTTGATTACAAAAAGTTACATTACACACACACACACATGCACACATGTATATACATACAACCTTTCTCAGTTTTAGACAAACCATTTTACTTGCAAAGAAACAAAATGCTTTCTTTTAAAGAAGAGAAATGATGAGAAGAAAGACAAACACCAAGGGTCTGAGGCCCTGGAGATTTTCTGAGCTTCTAAGACATCTGAGGAAGATCAGTGGATTTTGTCAGACACTAGAGAGAATTCCAGTTTTCAAAAACCAATAATAATGGGACTTGCAGGTATATGAAGGCAAGGATTTAAGAGAGGTTCTGAGATGGTGGCTGATAGCCTCCCTAGTTTCACCTACATCTTTCATTCTCACCCTCAGATTGATCTGCAAGGCCTTAAGGAACATTCCATCGAATAAGGAAAGTAGGACTAGTAATCAGTGGTAATATTAATTAATTAATATGATAACCACCGTAGTAATCAGTAGTAATAAATATTGTCAGATGCCTTCAATGAGGATGAAAACAGGACCAAAATCAGCTAACTGTACTGATGGCAAATTAATTAACTTGAAAAGGCTACAAGCCAAGACTAAATTGGAGGAATGATTGTGCATTCAATGAGGCCTCTGAGAATGAGACATAACAGAGCATGTATCACTTCTCTGTTGTTTGTGATAATTTTATCCTGACAATTAGTATGAAGAAAACAGAGGCTCTGCACTAGACAGGATGACAATATTTATATGTGGAACCATCCATTATGGCAAAAGGAAAAATTTTGAATAGATCATTTACCTTGGCAATATACTTTCTAGGGATGTCCACGTTGATGGTGACATTTATGTTCCCATTGCCAGAACTATCTCAGCATTTGCAATGCATGCCCACATCAAAGAAGGTGTTGTGATCTCTGAGTAAAGTAGAATTATAGTAGATCAAAGAAACATGATATGCACAGATTTGGATATCTCCATCCCAAATACTCAGCTGAGATATTTGTGCCAAAACTGTAATAGATAATTCCAAACTCTTATTGGTCTGACCAGCCACAGACATCCAGAGTTTCTACTGATCCTGGTTCTCTTTATGTATGAAGGACAACAACCAGCCAATCAACCAACCAACCACCAACCAAATTGTAGTAGTAATATTATTATTATTAATAGTAGTAGTAGTAGTAGTAGAAGTAGTAGTAGTAAGTAGCATTTAAATAGTGCATACCATGTACCAGACACTATGCTAAGTACTTTATAATTTTATCCTCAAACTAACCCTGGGAGAAAGATGCTATTATTATCCCCATTTCACAATGTTCTCCTGACTCATAGGCTTATACAGTCTCATGTCCAATACTTGCTCAGTACCTTACTTTATGCTCCAAATTGCTCAGTCCATCCAGCCACTAATGTCCTTATAGACATCATTTAGTTGACCTTTCTTCCACATCCATTTGGCATTCAGAAATTAATTCCACAATGCTGTCCATTGTCTATATCTACATCCAATTGCATTCATCTCCAGTAGTAAATTTTTTTAAGAATACTGTACTTCAGAGAACAATGTTTATTTTCATTGTTAAAAGAGAAGAGAGGAGAGGGAAAATGATAGGAAAATTGAAACCTGAAAGCATTTTAAATTCACTATAGCAACTGGAAAATGACAGGAAATACATCATACCATTGTACATTTGAGGGAACTGAGCCAGAAGTTAAATCATTTGCCCCTTGCCCTGGGTCAGAGGCCTAGTGAGTATTTAAGGCTGCATTTGAATTCAGTCTTCTTGACTGAATTCATAGATAGAGCACACACAGTGCTCTATCCATTGCACCATCTCCATCCCAGACAGTTCCTTTGTGATTCTGTTGGATACTGAAGCAGTTTGAAAGGACAACAAATAATAATAGGAAATTTGAAAGGAATATGATATCCTTGCATAACTGGCTGATGTTAGGTATTTCTCATTAGGACTATTGCAATAGCCTCCCAATTGGTGATATTACCATTAATTCCCCCCCCTCTATAATCCAGACTCTATCCAGTTACCAAATTTATATTTCTAAATCACTACACTAATAAGAGAAATAATAACAAAACCAGATCTTCTCTTTCTATTCTTATTTCATATTATTCCTCATTATACATTCTCTATTCCAATCATGTCATCCTAGGATTTTTATCTTTCCTTTTAAATGCTTCCCCCACACTGCCCACCACATTGAGAACAGTGTGGAGGCAAAGGACTGGAAATTGAAGAAACACCCATTTATTGAGGTATGGCTCAGCAAATTGTGATGGAATAATACTGCCCCATAAAAATGATGAGCAGGTAAATATTGGAAAATCATGGATAGGTTTACATGGAATTATGAAGAGTAAAATGATCAAAGCCAAGGGAACATTATATATAGCAACAGAAATATTGTTTGAAGAATGACTTGTGCATGTCTGCCCCAGAGAAATAACTAATACAGCTCCTGTTATTGGGAGACCCCAAGATGGCTGAGTCCACTCAGAGCTGTATATGCCTCTGAGTTGAAAATCTCAGAGCCCCACAAGCAGGATCTTCAGGTAAAACTTCTCTTAGGCAATGTTGGTAAAGCAGTAGGTATAGCTAGATCTCCTATAAGATGTTCTCTCCAGCGAAACAAGAACCTCCAAAGTGTGACAAGGAAATCACTTTAAAAGACTGATATATATTAATTTAAGGTCACCAAGGAATTCAGCTATGTAATTCCTAAATGGAAACTCAAGTCAGCAGTCAACCTTTTATGGAGTTTTTAATTACAAACAGGAGGAAGAAAGGTATTAGAGAGAGAGAGAGAGAGAGAGAGAGAGAGAGAGAGAGAGAGAGAGAGAGAGAGAGAGAGAGAGAGAGATTGAGAGAGAGAGAGAGAGAGAGAGAGAGAGAGAGAAGGGAATAGGGCTTAAATACCCCCTCTGTTTAGGCTGGGCCAAAAGGCCCAAGCCCTTAGATAGCTGAGGCAAAGAAAAGAGATCAGTCCCTATCACTCATGTGACCAAAATGGAGAAACAGTCTCAGGGGCCTCCACCTCCAGCCTCCTTCAGAGCAAGCCCTCCTCTCAGAGCAACCTCTCAGAGCAAAACCTCTCAAACCACCCCCTAGTCCTCATACCCCGCTATCTTTAAGGAAACCATCTAAGTTCCCTCCCCTCATTTCTCACATCTACCAATCACTATCCATGTCTTCCATGTGCCAATGGTGGCTCTAGCTTAACCCAGGACCACCCAGAGGTCTGCCCCTTTGCACATGTCTGTTGAAAGTCATATTCTCAAATAATTAAATTTTGATCTATGCCGCAGCCCTTCCTAAATCCTTTTACTCTGAGTAGGGTGGAGATTGTATTTTCTAAGACCTGGTTCTGTCATTCCAAGTATCTCTATTGTATTAATTCTAAAATCAATCATGACTCAAAGAACTTCCTGTTCTATGCTTAAGCATAGGTCAAAGCCCTTTCCATTGTTCAGCAAAAGGTTTCTGTCCTAAAGCAGTCCCAAGTAGGGAGGAGAAGGATCCTCCCATGCCAAGGGGGTTCACATTCCAATAGAGTTCTTACTATCAGTAGGAAATTTTTTCCAAGTATGGAACTTTCCAATGGTGAAATTTCCAACATTCACAAGTCTAAGAAATTTTAAGGTTTACAAAAGGCAGTTCACAGATTTCTTCTCCCACAAAAGGTAAGTTAGGAAAAGCCCAGAAGAAAGCAGCCTTCCTCTCCCAGCTTAAGACAGGAAGTGACAGTTGCTCCCTCAAACAGTTTCTTTCCTCCAGCTCCCTGTAAATTCCAAGATCCCTTCCAGGATTCTTAGAATGGGCTCATTCTAATAGCTCTGAAGACAGCATCCAATATTCTTAACCTTAATCTTAACCTTATCAAAATTTATCTTTCTATAATCCTATTCTTATAATACATAATTATATCTTTTTGTTAAATGATGCCTTCTCTTATTAGGGGAGGGAAAGGAGAGAGGGAGTTTATGAGTATTTTAATGTAACAAATAAATAAATAAATTTAAATAATAATGGCAATTAGACATAGGAAATGTGATTGTATGCAGCCCTAGAGGAGTATCTAAGACCATCTCTAAATCTCAACCTTCTGTGGAGTTGAGAAGCAGAATACAATTAGGAGTCAAGTCAAGTGGACCCATGTTTCCAATCCAGGAGCAACTTGAGGACATTCTAAGAGTCTATATGTACACATACATTTGTATGATTCAATGTCAATAACCCTCTAGAAGGAATACCTTCATTGGAAAATTGAAGTAGGTGATGTCTGAAGATTTCCTCCTTTTAGATATTCTGAATGTAGGAATCCTGACCATCTCCTTTACTTACAGAAAGGAAGTCTCATTAAATGAAATTCCTTCCCTCAGGACACACAGCTATTTATCTCAGAGTCAGTGACAGTAACAAGGTATGCTTAATCCTGGGGATTTTTTGCCAATCTTAGTTATTTTTTTAATTCATTTTTTATATGATGATAATGATAATGGTACCTAAATTTTACATAGCACTTACTATGTGGTGTGTAAGGGGTAGGCAGAGAGGATTAACATCTTTGATCTTTGGGCTTGGTAGGCCCTTCTCAGGGCTAATTCTTAGGTGTCTACCTTTCACCCAATTCTCATCTGTGGCTCCAAAAAAATGTAGTGTGCACAGTTGCCATATACTTGTTAAACTACCCCAATCATATAAAGACAGCTTTCAGTGGAATGGGCAGATTAAAACAATTTGTTCCAATGGCCATGAAGAAAGCAAAAGCAGGTTCTTTCGAATGCTCAGAGGTAGGTCAGACATCAAAGATGCCAAGGTGATCCACTGCACTCCCAGGACATCACCACTCGATTTGACTTTTGTCTTCCAATTGGACCTAAATGACTTTAAAAAAGAGTGAAATCAGCTACTTTGTGCAACTCTGCCTCACTTAAATCCAATTCACATGCAAATCAGAATATCATCCCATGATGCCATTAATCTTCTTCAAGAATGAAGGACAAACAACTATGTGCTAGGCATAGTTCTAAGTGATTTATAATTATTATTTCACTTGCTCCTCCCCACAACCCAGGGAACTGGGTACTTTTCTTACCCCTGATACTGAGGCAAATGGAGGATAAATAACTTGCTCAGGGCAAATAAGTGTCTGACACTATATTTGAACTCAGATCTTCTTGACCCCAGGCAAAGTACTATACCATTTAAGGACCTAGGAGCCATATTTTATTTTTAAAAACTCAGATTATAAGAGCAATATGAATTGGAAGGAATTTCATCTCAGATGGTAGAAATGGAGGTCTACATATAATGTAGTATAATTCCAACAGAAATGATATCATAAAAATTTAAATGGTTCAGGGTGAATTGACAAATGTTAATTATGATATTAAAAGAAGAGTCCAATAAACTTTTTTTAAATTAAAATAAGCTAACAAGAAATGATCCAACTAAAACACACACACACACACACACACACACACACACACATATATATATATATATACATATACACATTATGAGATTTGATCATTTCTCACAAAAAGTCCAATTTCAAAAGGGTTTTTGGATAATGGTGTTTCCTACACATTATTGGTTTTGAGTTGGCCATTTATAGAATTAGAATAGAAACAGCCTGGTCTTACAGCATTTATGTTTTAATTGGGTCAAAGATTCTGACATCTATTTTAATCTAATTAAATGTACTGAAATACACAGAGCACCTTAAACTGAAGAGCAAAGTAATTATAACAAAACATTTGACTTTGATATTCTTGTGATAGTCAACTGTCCAAGATTTTAAATTATAGGGAGGTAGCAATCTGCACTGGTAGAGAAAGTTCCCTTAGCTGATGTTAATTAAATCACAGGTTTTGTGAAAAAAAAAAAAAAAACTAGTAATTATTTTGAAAAAAGTGAATTGGATGGTAATTTTTTTCTTCTTCATCCTTCTCCTCCTCCTCCTCCTCCTCATCATCATATTGACAGCTCATTGAACCAAAAAGTGCTCATTAATAACTATTGGCACTTAATCACTAGAGGCAATTTGAGCTTCCATTTCTGCATCTGTGAAATGTTGAGGAATATATACTTATGCTATCTAATTTATGAAATTGTGTTTTGAAAACTATAAAGTGGCATACAAATTTGAGATTTAGTGGTGACTATACCCCCCTGAGTCATCTCTGGTGGTACATCAAAGGACTCTGTCTTTGACTTTCTCCTCTTCAAAATTTTTATCCATACTACCAACTCACAGAATGTAATTTCTGATATTTGACCTACATAATGCAAGTGAACTTATTCACATTATGCAAAAGAGGAAGTTGAGCTGAAAGAGCTAAAGTGATAATACATGGAGCCAAAATATCAAGGTTTTGCTGCTGAGATTTGAATATGTTTCCTTTGCCCTCACCCCCATCCCATGCCCAGGGCTGTTTCTAATCACTGAGTTGGATGTAGACATTCCAGAAGAGGGCAAGAAGAATGGTAGGAGGAGCAAAAACAAATTCAAACAAAGTGGTTGAATGAAAATCAACATATAAAAAGGCCTATTTCAGTGGAAAAAAAAAAACTAAATCAAGAGTTGGCCAATCTGTTATTTTCACTAATTATGTAATATTAATTTAATAAATTTATTCTTATTTTCTTAACCTATAAAATGAAATAACTGGTCTAAATGAAATCTTAGGTTCCTCTTGGGGCTAGTTGTCTGTGGTTCCAAGATTTTATGAGGGAGTAGATTAATTACACTTCACAGTGTGGGAAATGGTATGGGTTGAAAAAAAACATTAGAGATCATTTCAGAATTCCTGAATTTGAGTCCTAGATTTGCACACCATTACCTATATATCTGACACTTCATCTCCTTGAGATATGGTATCCTATGTGTAAAATGAAAATAATAATTATCACCCAACTTATGGTTTTGTTGAGAGGAAATTGCTTTGTAAATCTTAAAGACCTATACCCCAGGGATCTACTACTATGAAGGATGCTTTGGTGAAAAATAAGACTCTCCCAATAATGGGAACTGCCCAGTGATAGAATAAGTCTCCCTATGCATTAGTGAGCTTGTGTGCTCTAGTGTGTTCAAGCAAAGTCCAGTTGTATTCTAAGGCACATTCTAAATTGTAGCTGTCCAATTCCTTTCTACTTTTGTGAAAATATACTTAACTCTATTCTAGCTATTATCAGAGTATAGGTCTAGACTATGTATCCATTTTCCTATACACAGACTTGGTGACTACACAGGAGTAAACCAATGAAGTTAGCATAAGTTCATTTTCTAAATTCTAAGGAAAATCTTATTTTTTTTTTATTAGAGAACAAAATCTTTTTATGTTTGTATTGTATCTCAGGACCTAGCACAGAGTTTAATAAATAGTAGACACTCAATAAAATGAATAAATGGTTGTTGATTTGAATTTCAACAACTATCTTAAACTGGAAAAAATAATGGTATTAAATTGGCCAGATTGCTTAGTTTTTTTTGAGATTTTGAACAAAGACTTAATATAAACAAGAACTTCCAGAAGTCGCTGAATAAGTAATAGATATTTTCTTTGTGTTCTCTAAAATAAGATGAAATAAGCTACAGAAGGGTGTTTTCCCATGAGTTTTACCCAATTCTAAAGATAAATTGCCCTTAAGTGAAAAAAATCATCTATGAGGTATAAAACTAATAGTTCTTTTTTTTTTTCTGTGTCATTTAAAAGATGAAAGTGCTATGTGTTAATTATCTTTTTACCTCCTTACTTCTTATTGTAGATTATTATGTCAGCACATGAAATCAAGGTGATACTGTAATGCAGCCTGTTAAACTTTACAGGAAATCTGCAGTCATCACTCTATTTCTGCCCAAGGCCCTCATTAAATGAACTTATCCTAACTTAGTTGATTTACTCCTGTATAATCACCAAATCTGTTAATGGGAAAATTGATAAATAGTCCAGCCCTATTCCAAGATAATACCTAGAAGAGGGTTAAGGAGATTTTCACAAAAGTAGAAAGGAGTTGGACAGCTTCAGATAGTATAAAAATATTTGTACTTAGGTAAAAGCAGTGAAAGTCTTGCAGAAGGACACTGAAATTTAGAGAGGACAAACAACCAACAAATGGTCTCTTTAGCAGTACTATTAGGTTAACTAATCCTACTTTCTGATCAACTTAATTGCTTAAATTATATCTTTATTTACTTTCACAATGATGACTTGAGAATGAGATCAATGTTGTTCCCCCAAGAATGCATATTCTTTAATCCTAGGTGCCAACATTGTTAAATAAGGAGTTCAACATATCTTTTATCATAATTCAGAATTGACCACAGAGATGAGTCACAATTATATAACCATTTGGTAAAATTTGAGGGGCTTTCATATGCCTTCCCTTCAAAATAGCTCATGCATACATACTAATGTATGAAATTCCACCAGTAAGGATGCATTATTTGGCATAAGTCTATAATCATTTATTTTAATTAAAATACTCAAAACCATGATGTCACTTTAATCTCACACCAAAATAATTTTAACTTTACTTTTCATGTAAGTTCTGAATGTCATATTGGCAGAAAATTATCTAAACTTAAGATTCCTAATTTTCATTTATTAGAATTAAGAGGAATTGGCAGAGGAACTATTCTTCTGTGTGGACTGTTATTACAAACCTCCTACTCCCCTGGTACTTTGCTTCATTCTTGAAGGCAAAAGTTGAATGTGACACACATTTGTCAAATACCAATTAGTAGGTGAGAGGCAGTGTTACAGAAAAAAATAAGAATTTACCTTGTGGGAGATCCAGGGAGTAGCCAAGATGGTAGAGTAGAGGAAACACCTAAGATTTCCCAATATTCTTCTCCAGAAAACCCTAAGATAACACTTCAAGGTCTCTATGCCAAAAAGATAAAAGTATATATACAAAAAATATTTATAGCTGCTCTTTTTGTGGTGGCAAAGAACTGGAAATGTAAGTGATATCCTTAAAATAAGGAAAAGCTGAAAAAATTGTGGTATATGATGGTGATAGAATAATATCAGACTATCAGCAATGATAAATAGATTCATTGCAGAAAGAGCTATGTGAACTGATTCATAGTGAAATAGGCAGAACCAGAACATTATATACAGTAACTACAATACTGTGGAACAATCAAATGTAACAGAGTACTATTAATAGCAATACAAGGATCCAGGACAATTCTGAGGGACTTATGAAAAAGAATGCTATCCTCTTCCAGAGAAAGAAATGTTGGGATAGGAATTCAGATGAAAACATATGATTTGTCACTTATTTATTTGAGCATATGTTTTAGGGCTTTGGTTTTATAACATCACTTATAAAAATGAATGATATAGAAATGTTTTATGTGATAATATATATACATATAGCCCAGATTGAATTGCTTGTCAGCTCCAGGAAGGGGAATAAAAGAAGTGAGGGAGAAAATATGGATCATATAACTTCAGAAAACATATGTAGAAATTTATTATTAAAATAAAAAATAACAATAAATCTTATATGAAAAAATAGTAAAATAACACCTCAAATAGAATTCTGGAGCAGCATATCCAACTGCTAAGAAAGAGACTTCAAGGGACTCCTGTGCTAACACTGAGTAAAAAAAAGGGCATTGTTGGGAAACTCTAATACCCATATCCAATTCTGAATCATAGTTCTAGGGTCGAGAGGAGTCCGTACTGTCTGAAGGGAACAGTGGCCCTGAGGAGGAATATTGTTTTTGGTCACAAGGGAAGTGTCTCAATTTTTTTCCTAGATCAGATGCAATGGAAGCACCAAAAATTTTAAAACCCTCAGAATTATCTCTGAAAACATAATTGTAAAAAAGCCTAAAGCTTAATAAAAGAATTGAAAATTGAAAGCTTAATAAAAGAAGCACAAACATATAGGGGAAAATAATAATTTGAAAAGCAGATATGGCCAAGGCCAAATGGAAAAAATACAAAAGCTAACTGAAGAAAATTATTTCCTAAAAATGGAATCCAGCAAGTGAAAGCTAATGACTGTCAGATATTAAGAAATAATATTATGTGGAAAGGTGGTGACTCAGTAGCTAGAGATTCAGGTCTGGAGATGGGAGATTTTGCAATCAAATTTGGCCTCACACACTTCCTAACTGCCAACACACTTAACTAAAATTGCCTAGTCCTGACTTTTCTTCTGCCTTATTATTGATATCAATTCAAAGAGAGAAGGAAAGAATTTCTTTTTTAAAGAAACACTAAAACAATGTCAAATTAGTGGGAAAAAAGAATATTTGGAAAATGTAAAACATATCATCAGTAAAACAACTAACCTAGAAAACAGGTTGAGAACAGAGAATTAAAGAATTATTGAACTATCTAAAAGCCAAGAATAAAGAAAAAGTCTGGACATTATATTTTAAGAAAATAAAATGAAAATTGCTCTGATATTCAGATTTTGGAAGATAAATTGGAATTGGAAAGAACTCAACAATTATCACCCAAAACAGACCCCCAAATAAAAACTCCCAGAAATATTATAACTAAATTCTAGAGCTGCCATTTTAAAGATAAAATACATCAAGCATTCAGAAATAAACCATTAAAATAAAATGGAGCCACAGTCATTATAACACAAGATTTAGTAATCACCACCTTAATGGATTCAAGAACTTGGGATGAGCTATTCTGGAAGAATACAACCAAGGATAGTATACACAGTATAATTTTTCATGGGAAAATGTATATTTAATGAAGCAGAGGCCTCAAGTATTCCTGATAAAAAGAACAAAAATATAGAAATTTTGACTTTTAAATTCAATACTCAACAGAAACACAAAAAGGTAAACATGAAAGAGAAATCAGAATGGACTCAGTAAGGTTAAACTATTTATATATCCCTACACCAAAAGATAAAACATGTAACTCTTGAGAATTTTATCATTATTAGGTCAGTAAAAAAGACTATACATAGAGATCACAGGAATTTGTTAATTATGTTGAGATGATCTAAACAAAATGGGCATGTGGAAAAGAGAAATGCACTGGGGAAAAATAGAAGGGAGAACACAAATGGGGGGAAATTATCTTACAAAAGGGACACCAAAGGAAGATTT
This sequence comes from Monodelphis domestica, assembly GCF_027887165.1. Lineage (NCBI taxonomy): Eukaryota > Metazoa > Chordata > Mammalia > Didelphimorphia > Didelphidae > Monodelphis > Monodelphis domestica. The sequence continues at coordinate 50,286,962 of NC_077233.1, read as the reverse complement.
TCACAATGAAATAGAAAATTATGGTCTCAAATTTTATCTCTCACCACTAGATGAATAGAGTCACAAAATGAACAAGAAATAAGTTAAAGAGGTGAAAAGACTTTTATAAAATTGAGATATAAATTACTGGACAAAATTGAATGGGAATGGAAAAGAGGATACTGCTTTTTAAACTTTATATTGCAGAACCCCCCAAAAAAGTTGACCATGCATTAGGGTCACAACCTCACAACCAAATGAAGAAAAGCAAAAAATATTAAATCTTCCCTTCTCAGACAATAATGCAATAAAAATTACATTCAGTAAAAGTCTTTGGAAATACAGATTAATAATGATTTGTTTTTATTCAATTTTCTTAAACATATAATTTCTATTTATATAATTTATAATAAATATATAATTTAATTTAATTAAATATATAAATTTTAAGTGATCTAATCCTAAAAAAAGTGGATCAAAGAACAAATCATACAGTCAATAATTTAAGAGAATGATGCAAATGAGACAATATACTAAAATTTGTGAGATGCAAACTAAACAATACTTAGGGGAAATTTTATATCTCTAAATGCATAAATTGGTGAAAGAGAAGGAGTAGAGCAATAAATAATAGGAAAAAAAAACAAATTTTAATCCCCAATTAAATGCCAAAACAAAATATTGAAAATCAAAAGACATCAAAAAATTAAAAGTTTAAAATGTTATCTAATAGATAAGTCTGGGAGATTTTTTTTTATTAAAACAAAACAATAATATAGATAAATAATTGGTGAATTTGATGTGAAAAAGAAAGAAGAAAACCAAATTACTAGATGACAGTCTAAGTTAAATGGATGAATATTTACAAAAATATAAATTTCTCAGATTAACAGAAAAATAAATAAAAAACTTAAATAATACTATCATAAAAAAAGAAATAAAGAAATTCACAAATAGATCCTGTAAGGAAAAACATCTCTAATATCAGATTTACAAGTGAATTGTAACACAAATTTGAGAAATAATTAATCCCAATATTATAAATAGATACATGATTTGATAAAAAAGGGTCCTACTAAATTCCTTTTATGAAATAGACATGGTTTTGATAAATAAAAGAGGGGTGAAGGAAACAGGGGAAAGAAAGAAAGCAATAGATCAAATTCTTTTATGAATAAGGAAGTAAGCATTTTATATAATATTCCAGCAAAAAATTAAAACACTTCTAAGGTACCATGTCATACCTATCAGATTGGTTTATATTTTAGGAAAGGAAAATAATAAATGTTGGAGATGGTGTAGGAAAATTGGCACATTAATGAACTGCTGGTGAAGTTGTGAACTAATCCTGGATTATTTCTGGATTATAATTTGGAATTATGTTCAAAGGTCTTTAAATTCATTCACATCTTTTGATCAAACAATAACACTACTAGGTCTATATTGTAAAGAGCTTTTTTAAAGGAAGAAAGGATCTATTTGTACAAAAATGATTATAGCAGTTCTTTTTGTGGTAGCAAAGAATTGGAAATTGAGCGGATGTTTGTCAATTGGGAAATAGCTGAACAAGTTGGGATACATGATTGTAATGGATGATTTAGCAAAATTCTGGAAAGACTTACATGAACTGATACAAAGTGAAGTGAACAAAACCAGAACATTGTTCATAGTCACAGCAATATTGTATGATGGACAATTAAGAATGTGTATAAAGTATTTATATCAGCTTATTTTGTGTGTTGGCAAAGAATAAGAAACTGAGGGGATGCCCACCAATTGGGAAATAGCTAACAAGTTGTATGAGATTGTGATATGATAAAATGATGCATAGTATGGAAAAAGCTTTTATAAATTAGTAAGATTTATATGAACTGACGCAAAGTGTAGAAGAACCAGGAGAACTTTGTGCATAGTAACAGTGATATAATAATGACCAATTGTAAAAGATTTAGCTGCTCTGATCAAGACAATCCAAGACAACTGAAAAGGACTCAGAATGAAAAATACTCTCCACCCCCATAGAAAAAAGTGATAAATCCTTTTTTTTAAATTTTCTTTATGTTTTTGAACTTTTTTCAACATGTCCAGCATGTGTTTTCCCTGACTTCAAATGTATAATCAATGTACTATTGCTTGCCTTTTCAATAAATGAGAAAGGACAGGCAGGAAGGAAGAAAATTCACAACTTAAAATAAAAAAGAATATTAAAATGACTAATAAGTTTATTTTTTAAAAGAATTGGTTTTTGAATAAAGACAGTATAAATTCTGGTCTTTCACATATTGTTGTGTGACTAGTCCAGTCATTTAATCTTTTAATGCTCCAAAACAATGATCTAAAACTCTTCCAGATGAATAAAGTTTTCTGCCAGAAATTTCATCACAGCAATGAATTGTCACAGGCCCTGACACTCTCTCCCTGCTCCCCCCCCCCACTCCTGAAAGTAGCTGTTATTCAGGAAATAAAAGCATATACAAACATCATAAATTATTTACATACACTAAAAAGAAAACTAAAATTAGAGAACCTCCCTCAAAACCATAAAGAACTTTTTTTTTCCCTACAATCAGGAGACATATAGCAATAAGTTCTCATATGGACCCATTGACTGGAAGTAGATCTTAAGATGGATACCATTACAAATATGGACACTATCCATTAGTTATTTTTTTTCTTCCCACTTTGAACCCTCAATACTGATTTTCTCTGTATGTTTAACCCATACCTGGTTTCCCTTTCTACCCAGGGTAAACCTGCCTGTTCTGATCCCAATATTACTTTTTGTAATCTGTAACATATCTGTTCTCTGGTTTAAATTAATGCACTAAAGTCTGATGCCATTCTTACTCTTATTACTTAGACTCAATTCTTAGTCCTAACTTGTCCTTTCCCTATGGACTTAAATGCAGCTTGTTAGTTAGGTGTAGCGCCAAATTTCCCTCAGCACTGGTCCAGTCAAATAGTTTTGTGATCTACCCTATTCTATTCCCATTGAGAACCAATTTGTTACAAATTTGATGTTGCTTACTAGGAAAATAAAAATAGCAAAAAGTTTTGGTTCCTTATCAGGAAATTGGAATGTAAGTCACTTAACTGGATGACTTAATTGACAAGGTGAGCAAGGGGGAGGGAGAAAGATGTGGTTGCAAGGCAAAGATATATAGAGGTTCAGTTGCTGCTGTCCCTGGTACAGGGAAACCTTTTAGCACAGACCTTTCTATTCATTAAGTTGGAATAAAAAAAAAGACAGTAAAGTATGTTCTTGTTTAAAACCCTAGTAATGAGTCATTCATCCTTTAGGCAGGCTCAAACCTTCCTGGTGCTTCATCTCATTTACTGAAGTCATTTACCTGTCATTGGCCTTCCTTTAATTCAGCCTTTATGAAGTAATGTGTTTTCAAACCCTTGGTGAAAAGAGCTTAGGAGAGACAAAGATGCATTACAGAATCAGAGTGCAAATCACTAGTTCTTGAAACATAATAGAGAAGATCTTTTCTCTATGTTAATTACTTTATCATGCACTAAAGGTACATGATTGAAGTCAGAGAACAGTCCCAAGTCATCAATGAATATGGAAGTATTCTCCTTTTAATAATGAAATTAAGAAAATAATTTATTGACTGTTTAATGGAGAGAAGCAGAGAGGAGAGGAGGGAAGGGGAGAGGGAAGGGGAAAGGTAGGGAGAAGGAGAAAGGACAGGATAAAGGGAGAGGAAAGAAGGAGGGAAGAGAGAAAAAGAGAAGAGGGAAGTGGGGAAGGAAAGAGTAGAGGAGGATTTGGGAGTGAAGAGGAGAAAAGAGATGAGGAAAGGAGATGATAGGAGGAAAGAAAAGGAGAAAAGAGAAAAAGAGAAGAGGGGACTTTGAGATACACCTCCAGTTAGTAACTGTAGAGAAGTAGAGAATGTATAATGTAGAAAATAAAGTAGAGAATGATAATGATCCAATAAAAGGAGATAAAATGCTCAGATCAAAAAAGGACAGTACCATAAAAGCCAGTGGCATAAGTAGCAATCAAGAGGGAGGGGCTAATAGACAATGTGAAGAGTGTTAAGGATGAGGATTAAGCAAAAGTGACTGGACCTAGAATATATCAGGTGCTGCTTGGTTATTTTCACTTTGTGCTCTAGGACCTAGGGCAGTGATTGCAAACATTTTAGAGATTGCATGTCATTCCTCACCCCCAAGACCACTTGCCATGCCCTTTCCTACCCCTTACCTCACACAGGGAGTGAGAAAGCACTCCCATTGGGCTGCTGGGCAGAGGGGCAAATGAAATTAAAAAATGTTATCAGGCACAGTGGAGAAGGGGAAGGGAGCAAATCCACCCTCTGCCTTTCTAGTAATGGACTCAGGTTGGAGGAGTAGAGTGTTCCCAGAGAGAGTGCTCTGTTAAATTTTTGGTGCCCATGCCTTAGGTTGGCCATCACAGGCCTAGGGTATCTCAAGTACCATTTCTCTGTGCCCTAGAATTCTCCTATGCTATCATGTTTTTGTAAGTAACACAAAAATGTAAGGTATTCAGATTCCTTTGTAGTTGGAACATTGATTAGTTGAGGCATGATGCAAACTGAAAGGAGATTACAGTGTCTAATTTAATTTATGAAAAATATTTGCACAGGCATTATATATGAAGAGGAAGACTGGGCAACTGTTAAGATAATCTGATCATTGTAAATCAATGGAGATTATTCAAGTGAAATAAAATAATAGCAGGATTCTCCTTCCCTCAAGCCCCTTACCTTTCATCTCTCCTTTAACTATGCCTGAAATCCACCAAGATTACTTTTATAGTAAGAGACATCCATGCCATAAGGAAGGAAAAAAATTCATTAAGCCAAGAAATGTGTACTGAATGAGGAAGCCAACAGCCTTCCAAGCTTCTATCGCAATCCTCAATGTCAGCACATTATAGTTAAGAACTCCAAAGCTACACATCCAGATATCTATTTCCTTCTGGCCTTTACCCACAGTTCTTTTCTTTAATAAGGCTTGTGACGAAAACTTAATTTGGTTTAAAGTATATGGTTTGTACATGTGATGTATCGCATATTCCAAACATAGGGCCAGGTTTGTTTTAGGAAATGAAGATTAATAAGGAGCAGCTGGCACATTAATCACCTTTGCTGGGTAGGAAAAAAAGCACACATTTAGAGAAAAATGTGTAGTCTCATAAAATATGTGTGAAGCAGTAAACCTCTGATTCCAAATTAGTTAAGTTTCTAAAGGCCATAAACCATTTTTAGTACTGCTTCTATCTTTCCAAAATATCCATTTGGGACTTTTCTAGTCTGTTCACAGAATCTCCTCAACTGCATTCTACTAAAAACAATCTAAATTTTCTCCTGTTTGTACAATGTGTGTCTATATTAATAAAGCTAATCTTACACTATAATTCCTTTCTTTTGACAGTATCAACATAAGACTATAATTGCTAAAGTGTTACAATAATAACAATTCTACCAGTATTACTAATAGCATCTTTCTTGTACCAAGTACATTTGTGTCCTGCTGTGCCATTTTCAGATAGTGTACATACAAGTCATCAAATTCTCAATTTACTTTTCAAGAAATTCTTCTTCAGTAGGCTGATTTTAAACATCATATAAAATTGGAAACTTTGGCTCCATAGAGAACATCTCTTCAGCAAGTCCTGATGCATCTTCTTTATATGAGATAGGATGTAAGATGGCTGTGGAAATGGCAGAGAGACTATCAGAACAAAGTCTAGAGCAAATCTAAATCCACTGTTATTGTTGCACATCATTTAGTTTTAAAATTAGCAGTGGGGAAATAAGGATTAGTTGTGAGTATAAAAAATAGGCAATTCTCATGATTTAAAGTAGGAAATTTAGCATGAACAAAGTCAGTGCAGCATTACACATTGGAAAGATTACTGGATTTGAAAATCTTCCCCTGACTTTTATTACTTGAGTGACCTCATTAATCTTATTATCTTCTACGAAAGAAAAATGCCATATGGGAAAAAAAGTTTTGGTCAAATATCTAAGATAAAGGTCTTATATTTAAAATATTGAGAATTAAGACAACTATATAAGAATAAGAATTTTCTAATTCTTGAAAACAATAGAAAACAAATAGGCTGAAGAAGAGTTGGTTTACCTAAATAATTAATGAAATAGTAAGACAGAATCTAGCCTCCCTTAATTAATTCATGTTGCCTCATCCAGAGAAAAATTACTTCTTTAGTTACTAAAAGGATGGATAGATGTGATTGGTATGCCAAAGTTAAGATTTTTTCTCTACATTAAAATAATCTGAAGAACAGGAAGTATTACTATATTGGAAAGAAGCAATGTTCTGACCTAAAAAAAGAACAAAGACTAAAAGAGAAGATATCTGGGAAAGTGATAATTCAGTTTAACCATTTGATTCAATGTCATGTGGGAAGAGAATTTAACTTCTTTTTTCCCCAAAGCTAAATGGCAAAATCAAGAGGAGTGGGTGGAAAATTGTGGCAAAGCAAATTAAAATTAATTCTTATGACAGGAAAAAAAATCTTGGGAATTAGAGGAGTACATAAATAGAATAGTTTGCCTTAGAAGACAATGGGTTCTCCTTCATTGAATAACTTCATAAAAATTATAAATAATGGGTATAGATTCCTTTAAGGTTTAAATTGCCTGCAAGTTCTTTCCCAAATCTAAAAATTTGTTATTCTGAAAGAATTAAAACCTATTTGCAAGTATGTAAAAATGATTCCCAACTACTAAAAAGGAGAAAAGCAAATTAAAATAATCCTGAGGTTTAATTTCATACCCAGAAAATTTACAATGATGCCAAAAAGGAATCATTCTGATTTTTTCCTCTTTTTTTTTCATTTAAATCCTTACCTTCCATCTTGGAGTCAATACTGTGTATTGGCTCCAAGGCAGAAGAGTGGTAAGGGCTAGGCAATGGGGGTCAAGTGACTTGCCCAGGGTCACACAGCTGGGAAGTGTCTGAGGCCAGATTTGAACCTAGGACCTCCCGTCTCTAGGCCTGGCTCTCAATCCACTAAGCTACCCAGCTGCCCCCTTTTTTCCTCTTTTTTCTTTAAATAAGACTATTTTTGTATAGAGTGACATTTTGAGAAAATGAAGGAGAAGAACACTATAAAAATAATGGTGATATAAAAACTGAAAATCAATAATAAATATATTTTTAAAATATTATTTTATAATTTTTAAAAGCATATTTTTAAAGCATCAGTAAAATAAACATTCACAATAACACTAGAGGTGATCACAGTTGCAACATCTTCATTATCATCTACATGGTTTCCCCATACCTAGTATCTTTCCCCTTCTACACATTTCATTTTTCAATTACAGAACCATTTGAAGAGGACTTCAGGAAAACTGGTTCAAAAAGAGGAAGCAACTACCATGTGATAAAGTGAACTTTCTATCACTTTAATCTTAAATCAGAGGATAAATAGTCAATTTTGGGGGAAATCATGAACAGGGCATTCATGTAACATGAAGAATTAAACCAAGTAATCTCTATAACCTTCTAAGTGTATTCCAGCTAGCAGGGTCTTAGCTAAATATCTGATTGTATGATCTAATAATATTGGTCCTCAATGAATGGATTATATATATATATATATATATATGTATTTATATATAAATACACCTGTTTCAACTCTAGTCTACTCCTTTTCTTGCTATGTTTTTCAAGATTGCTGGATGTTCATTCTAAAGAAGGTACAAGTCTGTGCTAGAGCCAGCTGGTTCATGAAAGCCAACTGGAAAATTTTGGTGCTAGAATTTACACCTTGGAACACAGAAAACATAAATTAAGGCTTCATTTATTATTTTTGATTGTCCACACTTAAGATAGTGATGAAAAAAAAGTTGGTCATTCAGATTAAGCTTGTAAGTGTAGAATGCATGCTGTTTTATTTCATTTTGGAGAGCCAATTATCAGCACTGCAACTGAAGTACTTGAGGTCCAAAAGATGGTTTTCCCAAATAAAGGAGAGACTGATCTTAGGGAGTTGGCACACTTGGTATTTCTATTGTCCTGGGCCAATCTAATCAAAGGAGAAAGAACTAATGAATAGAAATAAGCAAGATAAAGTTTCATTTATGCATGCATCTTTTTGTGAAATGATGCCTTCTCTAATGGGGAAGGAAAAAAGGGGAGAGAGTGACCTGAGTTTTTAATATAATAAATAAACTTACATTAAAAATAATCAATGACCTTGAATAAATTGGTACATGATTAAAAAGCAAACAATAAACTGGGGAGAAAATCTCTCTGAGAAAAGTTTTATTTCTCAATTAGAGAATTGAGTCAAATCTAAAAGAATACAAAGCACTCCCCCATTAACAAATGGTCAAAGGATATGAGCAGACAGTTCTCAGATGAAGAAATAGAAATTATCTTTAGTTATATGAAAAAAAAAAGTTCCAAATCACTATTTATTAGAGAACTAAAAACTAAAAGAACTCTGAGGTACCACATCACACCACTCAGACTAACATGACAAAAAAAAAAATGAAAATGACAGATACTAGAGGGGATGTGGAAAAACTGGAACATTAAAACACTTCTAGTCGAGCTGCTAACCAATAAAATCATTCTGGAGAGCATGCCCAAAGGGTCATAAAACTATGCTTATCCTTTGACCCAGTAACACTACTACTAGGTCTGTATCCATAGAGATCAAATATAGGGGAGGAAAAGAACCTACTTGGATAAAAAAAAAAAACCATTTATAGCAGTTTTTCTTGTGGTAGCAAAGAACCAGAAATTGAAGGGATATCCATCAATTCGGGAATGTTTGAACAAGTTGTGGTATATTATTTTAAGGGCACATTTTTGCACCATAAGAAATGTCAAACAAGGTGATCACAAAAAACCTAGAAAGACTTATATGAAGTAATGCAAAGTGAAGTGAACAGAACCAGGAGAACATTGTACACAGTAACAGCAATAAAGTACAGATCAACTTCGAATGACAACTATTCTCAGCAATGCAAGGATTCAGCACAACTCCAAGGGACTCACGATAAAAAATGGCTATCCATTACTATTTGGGGAACTGACAAAGTCTGAGTACAGATTGAACTACACCATTCATCACTTTGTTTCCTCTATGAATTTTTTTCTAATGTAGCTGTGTCTTTTTTCACAATATAATGACATGAAAATGTGTTATATAATAAGATATGTACAATCTGTATATTACTTGCCATCTTGGGGAAAGGGGAGGAGTGGCAGAAAGGCAGAGAATGTAGATCATGAAATGTCAGAAAATGATTATTAAAAATTGTACCAACATATAATCTTGAGAAAAAAAAACTTAACAAAACAACTGATGGAGCCTGCATGCAGATTGATGCAAACTATTATTTTTCACATTATTATTTTTGTGTTTTTTATGTTTTCTTCTACAATATGACTAATGAGACCATGTATAAACCACACCAAATTGACTACCATCTTGGGAAGTGGTGGGGAAAGTGAGGGAGAGAATTTAGAACTCAAAATTTTAGAAAACAAATATTAAAAATGATTTTTACATGAAATTAGGAAAAATAAAATATTTTGAAAATAATATATCACATAAGATATAGAAAAAGACCCACCTGTAAAAAGAAGTAGGGGAAATGCCTTCTAGCTGCTCCTTTTTTTATAATTTCATATCATTAGGTATTGATGGTTTGGGGGGTTATTTTTTTTTCCATCTATATTGTAATCATTATGCGAATGGATTTTCCAGTTGTCTTTGCTTCACTTTGAATTAGTTCACGCACATAGGATCTTAATATGTGGTCACAAACTTATGTGAGAGCATTTTGAGGTAGAAGGGACATTAAAGAAACCATCTAGTCCTTTCCATTTTATAAATTAGGAAGCTGAGTTCCAGAAAAGATGGATGACTTGTACAAAATGCCCAAAATAGAAAATGGAAGACCCAATACTTTCACTCCAGACATTCTTACTTTAGATTCCAAGTTCTTTAAACAAATTAGGCATGAGGGTAAGCCATAATTAAAATGAAATAGGGTTTGAAAGTGAGTAGCAGGTCTTTGTTGTACACTTATTGACTCAGTTTTCAAGTTTAAGCATAAGGAAATGGGAACGATATTGAATTTGAAGTAAGGGAACTCAATTCAAAATAACTTTATGCTACTTGGCAAGTCTTATTTCCCACTCTAGATTTCAATTTTCTCATCTGGAAAGTAAGAGCCTTGACCAAATGACTTCTGAGGATCCTTTTGATTCTAATATATAGTTCTAGGATCTCTTCCTGTCAGTGTTCAGGGAGGCAGTAGAATGTTTCTACATGAATTAGCTTTTGTGTTTCAGAACTCTAGGGTCAAACTGGGCTCAACCACTTATCATAAAGAGCAACGTCTACAAGCTCCAGGTAGTTTAGATTTAAAATTGTTTCTGGTGCCTGGCTGTCTGTGTACTCTAGGAACATACTTTTTCTCATCTTACTGGAGAGAGAATTTCTTATTTGGTTTCTATTTTTCTTCCTCCAGCCCCAGTAGGATAAATGTCAACCTTTATTCTGAAGCAAGTACAGGACACTTTTCACATGAATGAGTTGACAGAAGGATATAACCCTAGGGATGGCCACCATGTTGCAGGTTCTGAGACAAATTAAACACAAAATAGAGGTGAAGATAGCATTTTGGAGTGATGTTACAGCCATTAGAAAATTGAAAATGGAAATGGAAAATTCAAGCTGCGGACAATGTCCCTTTGCTGCTGCAGAATGCCGGACCATTGTGAGGGCTGAAGGTAGCACCTATTATATCAAATGTTTGGGGTATGAAAGGAATATCAAGAAGGACTTTAATGTTGGGCAGCTACTTGGCACAGTAGCCAGAATGCCTGACATAAAGCCTGGAAAACCTGGTTTCAAAGCCCACTTTAGATATTTTTAAGTGACCATAAGCCAGTCTCTGTCACACTTCTGTCAGCCTCAGTTTTCTCATTTTTAAAATGAGAGATAATAGCTAGCATCTATGTTGTAGGATTATTGCAATGATAAAAAAATATAAGATAGTATTTTTAAACTACTTGGAAAAGACTTGAATCACCATATAAATGTCAAATATTATCAGCATCCTGACTGACTGGTCTTTAGCAATGAGGAGCTCAGTGAAGTTCTGAATATTGACACAAGTTCATTTCACTATTGTTCTATTCACACTTGTCACATGAATGATGATCAATCACATTTGGGATCTTCCCGAGGCCCTTCCTGGTTTTCAAATGCAAGGTGACCTCCCAGAAACCATTCTTTTCTGATAATTTCCAACAATATTTCTGGTTTCTCTTGCCTGAGATTTCAATAGCCTCATGTTGGGGAGAGAAAAAAGGTTTAGGAGGCTGAAATAGAGAACCTTATTCAATAGAAGGAATGAATATGATGACTTGGATGACTTATCAGCTTTTCTACCAAGATGGAAATGAACTGAAAAGAGAACAAAGAAAGTGAAAACCTCTTGTATGTCTAGACACTTTTAACAGAAGAGATAACTATTGAGTTTCCTGTCATGTAGGCTATATTAGTTTTTTCCCCTATAAAATGAAATATAATTATTCTTTTTCTTAAATTGCCTTCTTTCTTAGAATCAATACTAAATATCGGTTCCAAGAGAGATAGCTATAAGGACTAGACAATCGGGATTAGGTAACTCTCTCAATGACACAGCTAGAAACTGTCTGCAGCCAGATTTGAACCCAGGACCTCCCATCTCCAGGCCTGGCTCTCTATCCATTGAGCTACTCAGGCACTCCTAAATATAATTATTCTTGAGCTTTAATCTTTTCACAAATGAATGTTTGTTGAAATGAATGTGAATAAAATGGTAATTGCTTGTTTTAACAAGCAAGATTTCTGTTCACACAAGTATAAAATTCAGTTCCCAAAGGTGACAAGAATTCAGGCATGGTCATGTGGGGTACTATGGCTAGTCAGAAGCACAGGAGATACATACAGCTGAATCAGGGCTACATCTTTGCTTAAAAGTACTTTCCACATGGGGATATGATTGGATATGTAGACTCTAAGCGATCACCCTAGTGTAAATATTAATAATATGGAAAAAGGTCTTGATCAATGACACATGTAATGGAATTGCTCACTGGCCACAGGAGAGGGTAGGAGGAGGGGAGGAAAAGAACATGAATCTTGTAACCATGGTGAAATATTCTAAATTAATTAATTAAACAAAAAATGAAAAAAAAACCTAAAAAATATTTTCCATGCTGCCAAGTCAATATATATTTACTAAATTTAACACTGAAATATTTATGATACAAAGTGTGCACTGCTCAGGCCTATTGACTTGCTTTCACAAATGAGTCTCGTCTTTTGTTCAAATTGGAGCCTAGATCGCCATATTGTCTTGAGTAAGGTTTGATTCAGAATAAGCATAAATATACCATTTATAGCTGATTTTCCTTCACAAAGCAGGCTTTTCCTTTGAAACATATATTCTCCCCCTAAAAATTTGACATTGTCGTGTTATTAACTTTATAGTCATGTAGACATGACCCCCTAATTTTGAATTCAGTTCAGGATAAAAAAGTACCCTATTCCTCTAATATCCAGACCCCAGCCTAACAGATATAGAAAATAAATATATGACTTAAATATCAGCCATGATTTTCTACTCTATTGGCATTTACTATAACAGCCACATCGTGTTTTCACCAGAAGCTCATACAAACTTTCTAGAGATGGAAAAAGAACATAGATTCATTGATGGATTATATAATTATCCTCATCCTCAATTGATCAGTTTGGTAAAGTTACATTTTTTTATTTGGATTTTGGATTTGGAGTTTGTTACTTAGAGTTGGTAAACTTGTTTTGTTTGTATAGAACAAATTCTACACATATATGTGTATATATTATACCTATGTCATGTGTGTTGTATATACAGATATATGCACATATGTGAAATTGCATAAACTTCATTTCTATTCATTTAAAACATTGAAAGAAGAGCTCTATAAGCTTTCCCAGGTTCTGCCCAAAGGGTCTATGAAACAAAAAGGCTATGAATTTTTGCCTCCAAATGAGAAATTCTAATTAGAGCACTAGCTTTGATATTACCAGATCATATTGAGTTTAGTTGAGGATAAACCACTACCCTGTTTCTCTAATATCCAGATCTCACAATCATACATGCACGCCTACAGGAAATAAATATATAACTGAAACTTTAATTAATGATTTTCTGCCTTCTCTCATTGAACAGATTAAATTCTTGTTACATAAATATAAAAGCACAAGAACTGATAAATAGAAACAAGAACAACATAGTTTTATAGATGCATATATTTATTTTTTAAATGATGACTTCTCTCATTTAGGGAGAGGACATAGGATGAGAGATATCTAGAAATCTAGTAATAAACAAATAAATAAAAATATAAAATATATTAAAGCACTGCTTGGGGCAAAATCATAGGCAACACCATTCATGTTCATTTTCCTTCTCCATATTGAAATTACTTTATTTGGGTTTGTATGTTCTTTACATATATTGGCAATTTCTCTATAAATCCTTTAGGAAGTAAGATCATTGAAGTCAGAGACACTTGTTTTGTCTTTGTATTGGCAATATAATATAGTATTTTAGACAGAATGGTTGCTGTCCTTCATACATGGCATCACAGTCAAAAACTGGACTTAATTGAGGCAGAGTTGTGCAAAGTCATCACCCTCATGCTCTTCCAGATTCATTGAGGTCTTGTGGCAAGGCAAAAGGCAGAATAACTGGGGATGGTTCAGGATAGAGTGGATGACCTTGGCTTCTTTGATGAATTGATTGATTCATGGAAGAAACTATTTCAATTTTGTATTGGCAAACCTGGTCTTCATCACAAGATCTTGTACATAGTAAGAAATTCATCAGTGTTAATTAAATGGAGTACTCAAAGATAAAATATCTCATGAATTTCTTATGATTAAAATCTCCATTTGAAATCACTAAAGCAGTATGGGAATTTTAGAAGGTGCATATGTGTAAGGGGAGACCAGAAACAAAAATTCAAATATAGTCATTTTTTTTCTGGCCTCCAAAGTGTAAAGTATAATTACAGAGTACCAGTTACAGCCAACAGTAAACCAGACAATGGAAGAGGCCACTTGGGAAGAGATGTAGCTATAATAAACCAAAGAACTGTGTGTAGCTATGAATTTCTCAGAAAGCTATCCTTGAGATAAACTGAAGATTTTTCTCCTTTAAACTGGTCCATTCACTCTACTATATATAACATGCAGACTTTTTACTCTTAGTGGAAAGGGAACCAACTAGTTGAGTGACTTTGGGAAAGTCATTTAGATTTATATATCAGTTTATTTTTCCAATGAGATGACAATAATGATCTCTGCTTTAAATCATAAATATGTTTGAAGAACGAGTTTTTGATTGTTAAAGCTTTCTGCCAAATAGAAATAATGTATGAGGCATTATCACTGCTTTGTCATTACCAAAAGCATATTATTGTACAGAATAAAAGATATAAAAGATGTTATTAAAGGAATGTGCAACAGAAGAAAAGGATAGAATGGTCACAAAGCTTCCTCCATTGGTATCCTCTCTATGTCAAGGGAAGAAGGAAAACCTTGATATGTAGTATGGATGATCCCCCTATGATCATGTATGGGAGAAAGTGGATTAGAGTCTCACAAAAGACAGTTAGAGTCATAGGATATGAGTTTGGATTCTAGTTTTATCATTTATTGAATGACCATTACAAACTGCATGAACTTTCTGAGTCACTATTTCCTTCTCTGTAAAATACGATCCTTATGGTAGGTCACCAGAAGTTCCCTTCTAGGTCTATATTTATGAGCCTATGAGGGCGAGGAGACATGTGAGTTAAGATTTATATTACTGGAGAGAAGATACATATCAATGTGACCAGTGATTCATGAAACGATTGAAATATTTTTAACTACTATTACACAAATGGGATAGCTAAAGAGTGGCAAAATGGAGAGAATGCCAGGCCAGGAGTCAGGAAGGTTGGAGTTCAAATCTAGCCTCAGATTCTAGCAGTCTGAGAAAGATTGAGTAAGTTACTTAACCCTGCTTACCTCAGTTTCTACATCTGGAAAATAATCTGGAAAATGAAATGGCAAATCACTCCAGAATTTTTGTCAAAAAAACCCTAAAAGGAATTACAAAGAGTTGGACATGACTGATACAACTGAACAAAAATTACACAAATGCTAAAATTCACATATGTGCAGTTGAAGAGGCAATATGAATTATTGGTAAGCAAAAAATAAAGTGCTTTCTGCTTTGAAATACTTAGAATATACAACTGAAGTAGAGGGTTTCTTGATATTATTGGGCTTTGTAACCTTGTTATAAATGTGCATTAGACCTATATTTATTTTTTAAGAGAAATATGCAAAAATATGTAGAACTATATATAAAATTAGATAGAAAAAGCAGTGAGGTAACCTGTCAATGTGAGTTAGAATATACATGTAGTGACTTTTGGATTTGAACCTTATCTATGAATGTCACACTTAAGAAACTGATTAATTGTTTTTTGTGTGATATAAAAAAGTTCAAAGAAAAACTATAAAGACAACAAAAGTTGCCTTCCCAGCCTCACCCTCTCCTCTTTTTTGCCATTCTTCTTCTGATTCTAGTTCATTATTAGGTTCTTTTCCATTCCATTTTCTCAGGCTATACCTCTGCATCTCACATTCTGCACAAAAGATTTAACAAAATACTTCCATTCTGATAAGATTAATGTCCCAAAACTTTATTTTTGCTTTTTTATTTTAATTTTCATAATAAAATTGGCATGCATCACTAGAACAATCAGTAGGATAAACTACTTCATCACATTGCAGAATTGCAGAACAGAAGGAAAGGATTGTTCATGAAATTGTGAATCTTCATTATATAGAGGACGTTTTGCTTTTCTCAAATCATATCTACACTACTAGAATGTTCAACCCAGAAATCATAGAGACTAAAGTCATTTTAGAGATTAGGAAACTAAAGCTTCTAGAGAAATGAGAAGATCATGCACAACTAACTTTCCGAAACCCCAAGACATCTTCAACAATAATTTAGTCTTTGCTCATAAGGTCTACCTCTGAAACTATCCTGATACCTGTAGCATTTTAATATAAAGGTGAGTTTGTGTAGGCATGCATATGTACACACAAAGTACAGCCACATAAACATGTATAACCTATACAAATACCTATAACTTTGTATGTATCCATAGCAATATACATGCATGTATAGATTACATGTATGTACTTCTTAGGGTTTGTTTCCCTGCAATGGGATCTCTGGGTCAAAGGTTGTAGAGATGACATAAATTCTCATTAAGCTATAATATCTTATTAGTCAATGTTATCAATCCAAAGTAGTTTGATTCAATTTATGAACTCTGTTAATTCCCTACTATATATAACGAGGTGGCACAGTGCATAATAAAGCCCTGGACTTGGATTCAGGAAGACTCAGGTTCACGAGTTCCAATACAAGCTCAGATGCTTATTATCTGTGTCCCTGGGCAAATCACTTAACCTTTCTTGCCTCAGTTTACTCATTTTTAAAATGAGGGAGAGAAGAATATTCCAAACCACTCTGATATTTCTGCCAAGAAAACCACAAATGGTGTCACAAAGAGTTAGACACAACTGACACGACCGAACAGAAACAACATGTGTAAAGAACTATGCGAGAAATTGGAATGAGATAACCAATAAGGCTCAGTAATGGATCAGCAATATTATTTGACATAGGAAATTCCAGGATGGGGAAATGCCTATTAAAGCAGATAGAATTCTCTGCAACTTATAGAATTAGAGTCTCCTGAGTCCCAGAGCACTAGTCATTAGGAATTTAAAGACAAAAAAAAATTAAATATCCTCTATCTTTAAGTAACTTACATTCTATTGGAGGGAAAAGCATGTAGACATGTTAAATAAATGCAAAATATATAAAAGTACATTAGAAGATCTTGGGGTGGGGCAGAAGTCATAAAAAACTCAGAGGGCATCAGGAGAACCTTTTTGTGAGGCAGCACTTGAGCTGAAACTTAAGGCAGGCTAGAGATTCCAAGAGCTGAGAATGAGAATGGAGAGCAGTGGTGGCATGGGGGAAGGACTAGATGGCAGATTTCTCAGCACATCAAAAGAGATATTTATTCATGTTTCCTTTAAAAGTTTCAAAAGGAAATCATCATTGAAAATCAGTAAGCATGTATATGCCATTTAAGATGACCTGAAATCCTACCTAATATAATTCCTCATGCAGAAACTTTGAGAAATATCAGATGTCTTGATTAGAGAACCTTCGACCCACATATCAATTTTGTACAATAGACTGTTATTACCTGGCAGATGGAAGATTGATCTCCTGAGCTTATCTGGGGGATGAGAGGTGACAGATAAGGGTTGTTGGCAGGAGGTCATCTCACCATCGCCTCTTTAGATGTCTGGAGCTGGCCTTCCCCACTGGATGGCGACACTGCTACAAAAACCAGAATTGAATGTCTGAGCTCAGCAAGTGAATTGGGAGAAGTGATGGCATTTCAATTTAGTGAGGGCTAAGATCACATCACTCTTTGTTAAACTGAGAATTTAAGGAAGTGACGCAGCTGCTTCTGAGTATCAATATGGTTTCTGGATCATTTAAGAATATTTAAATATTTACTTTTGAGCATTTATACCTGGATTATATAGATTTATGATAAATTGCTCCTCACATTTAAATTTTATTTTCAAGATTATTCAGAAAGTGTAATGAATGCGTTTCAGATTCCTTGTCCTGTAAGTTATCCTTAAATATACATAAATTAGGCAGCTACCTACATAACGTGAACTGAAAAGTAGATAAAAAACATTTCCTGTCCAAAGATTGCCACTCATTTGTCATTCAGTCTATAATTCTACACTTAGAGATTCATTCCTTTATTATAAAGTAAAACCACCTCTTTTAAATGGAGAACTCTCTTGGGAAGTGTAGCATATTAAGCTATGACTCGTTAATTTTATATTATAATAAATTATTACCTTTTCTCAAGGATTTCTGTGGTGACAGTTATCTAAGAACATAACAGTAATGGAATGGCATTTTGATGGAAGAAATGGGACAAAGATATAATTTGTTAGTATGTGACAGGCTGAGCTCTGGGATACCTCAGCAGGTAACTATGTGCCTTTGGAGTATGAAGAAATGTAATAGAAGTGGGAACACTTTAAGGGGCAGTGGAAAGATTCTGAAAGGTAAAGAAGAAATTGTTTTCTACTTAACAATTTTGACAAAGGCTAATTCTATTGTTATTTAATCATTTTATAAAAGAGTTTTTGTTTTTCATGTTTGTTTCTAAAGCAATGGGCCTTAGACATCAAAATGAAATGAAAACTATATTTCCAATGGGAGCAAAATCTTCCCTAGTTGCACTGCTGCCTACCAACCTTGTTTGTCTTTGTTAAAGGGGATGCTCTGAAGAATGAGAATTGGTTTTCTCTTTAATAGTGGCCAAATCACTTGATCAGGAACATCCCATCCCCTTCAAGTCCTTAACTTATTAGTCTGAAGTCCCTGTGGGGAATCATTCCTCCCTTTCATATGTGGTTCAATATCTCTTACAATTACCCTAAGACATTGAAATCTTCCTTTCTTCAAAAGATTTCTTCCTTTTTTCTAAGGAATGAAAAGAAGAGCCAAAAGATTTTGAAGAAAATCACTTCAGATTGTGGTTATGACAGTTTCCATATTTTCTTCCTGGTCTGACCATACTTGTTCTTTTCTTGGAGTCTCCTCTGGTAGTTTTTGAAGGATGAAGAAAGATTTAATCAGTTTCTAATATAACTGAAACTAATCTTCAATTATTGTTGAGTCCAACTCAAACTTGTTCCTGGTGAGTAAACCAAAAAGGATATACTCTCCTCAGTGACTTACCTATTTAATGAAACTATCTTAAAAGAGGAAGGAAAAACAAAATCAAGAAGCTGCCTGGACTATATAGATAGAGTTCACCTGAACTGGCATAACAAAGTGAAATATATTCTCTTGTATAAGTACTGTGAAGTCCCATAATATTCCTCTGGAAATGTATAATGCTGATTATATTTAAAAATTTAAAATAAATTAAATATGGGAATAATAACTGAAATGATGTAGTAGACAGTAGGCTTATGATCAGGAAAATCTGAGACTAATTCCCACTTTTGACACTTAATAACTGTGTGACCTTATGCCTGTTATGGCAAACCTATGTCAAGCATGTCAGAACAGACACATGTAGTCATTTTTGATGACACACAGCTGCATGAGAGCTCCTCAGGGCCCTGGAGCTGCCCAGTGATCCACACACCAGTAGCTGTGGCCATTGCAATGGCTATGCCCCAGCCTGGCCCAGGGTGGGGGGAAGGGCTACTCCACGGACTGTCCCTGGGGGCAGGAGGAGAGCAATGGGCAGCACATGTCATTTGGCTGGGGCACGTGGGGCTCCCATGAGGGCAGGGAGGAGGAGCACACATGCTCTGCTCTCTCTTGGAAGGAGTGCATAAGGACAGGCAGGCTGGGGTGGGGTGGGGCAGGGTGGGGCCAGACCTGAGGAAGACTGAGCAGGGCTCTAGCCCATGTGCAAAGGTGGAGTCCCTGGAACAGATTACCAGACACTTTTAGCACCCTGAAAAATATAGCAATGGCTTTACTCACAATTTTCCCCTCTACATACTTTTGTGAGACCTTATTCTCAGCATTTAATAATACCAAAACCAAAATAAGAAACAGATTGATAGATGAAGTTAGTAGTGCTTGCTTGGGTTTGAAGTGTACAAAATACCAACCTTCAATTGAAGATTTAGCCAATGAAATTCAGCAACAAAAAAGTCACTAATAGGCAGGTTAGTTAAAGAATTTCCCTTCCCCCTCACTTATCTTAGTTCAAGGTATCACACACAAGTTAAATAATTTCAAGACCAACAAAATAAACTGACTGAAAGATGCACAAAGATGTCACTAATGAGGTAAGTTAAATAATTAGTTTTTGGTTTATTAAATTGTTATATATTACAACTATACATTTTTATTATTTAAACTATAAATACTACAAAATTATGTTTTTTTTCTTGAAGTGACACACTACCCGAGTTATGTTTGATTTTTTGGCAAATCTTGACACACCAAGCTGAAAAGGTTGCCCACCACTACACTAAACAAAGCATATGCTATATGCTATATGCTATGGTACTATATGCTATATATATATATATATATACTATATACTATATGCTATATGCTATGGTTGAGCTGTTTTTCAGTCATATGCAACTCTTTCTGACTCTACTTGGGGTTTTCTTGGTGAAAGTAAGGTCTAGCCATTTCATGAGTTGCTCAACAGCTGAGAGGGCGATGCAGCAAAGCTCTGTGGAGTGCTTAGGGCGTGTTGGAGCACAGACAACATGACCATCCAATGCAGCTGAGGAAGTCTCCAGACGTAACAATTTTTTCGTGCCACTGGACCCAGGCTTCAAACGCCGAGAGAGTGGGATGGTCTCTGTGCATCGGCTTTTCCACTTATATCTCTTTCACGCCCAAGTATCTTTGTGCACACTCATCTATCCTAACCCCGTCCACCCTCTTCAAGACCTGCATCGATGGGGGAGTGGCAATGCAATAGGTGGAGGTGACCACTGGCAGTTGTAGTCACCATCATGTACGTAGGCGGCCCACGGACCAGTGGTCACTCGGCCCTGTGGGCAGCAGGGACGTTCAGCAGCATCCTGGGCTACTGAGCAGCCCTCTCTAGGATAGCACTGCTTACCCTAATCAAGGGAGGGGACTAGAAAAGGTGTCCCAAACATTGCCTGCCCTACAAACACCCAGTCAGCACACCGCGGCTGGCGGGTCATCCCCTTTAAGCGGTCAAAATCAAAGAAAAAATACAAAGACACTCCTACTAGGAGCATGGAACATCAGGACATTACTTGACAGAGAGAATACCCCAAGACCTGAGAGAACAGCTCTAATCGGTAAAGAACTGGCGCGATATAACATCGACATCGCAGCCTTAAGCGAAACACGCTTACCAGAAGAGGGATCACTCAGCGAACCCACCACTGGATACACCTTCTTCTGGAAAGGTAGAGCCTCAAATGAAGACAGAATCCACGGTGTTGGCCTGGCCATCAAGACCACTTTGCTCAAACAGCTGCTAGACTTGCCTGTGGGCATCAGTGAGAGGCTCATGAAGGTCTGTTTACCTCTCAGCAAAGACCGGTATGCCACAATAATCAGCCCATATGCCCCAACACTGACCAGCACAGAGGAGACCATTGAGCAGTTCTACTCTGACCTGAGTGCCTTCCTGCACTCAGTGACCACAAATGACAAGCTGATACTACTGGGAGACTTCAATGCCCGTGTTGGCCAGGAACATGAAAGATGGAAAGGAGTGCTCGGCAAACATGGCGTTGGCAAAATGAACAACAATGGCCTACTGCTACTCAGCAAATGCTCAGAGTTCGAACTCACCATCACGAACACTGTGTTCAGAATGGCGAACAAATATAAAACAACGTGGATGCACCCAAGATCAAAACAGTGGCATCTCATTGACTACATCATTGTACGCCAGCAAGACATCCAGGATGTACATATCACCAGAGCCATGAGAGGAGCTGAATGCTGGACAGACCACCAATTGGTTAGAGCGACTCTTCAAATGCGCATTGCTCCTCGCCATCCAAAACACACCCAGACAGTTCGCGTATTTTACAACGTGAGTCATCTTAAAGATCCATCTTATTTGCAAACATTCCAGTCCTGCCTGGACAACAAGCTGTCTGCCAAGGGACCACTCACTGGAAGCTCAACCGAGAAATGGAACCAGTTCAGAGACACAGTGAAGGAAACATCAAAGGCAGTCCTAGGCCCCAAACACCACAACCACCAGGACTGGTTCGACGAGAACAACACTGCTATTGAAGACCTATAGAGCAAGAAGAACAAAGCCTTTATGGAGTGGCAAAATAACCCAAACTCTGCTCCTAAAAAGGACAGATTCAAGTCTCTCCAAGCCATGGCGCAGCGTGAGATCACGAAGATACAAGACTGATGGTGGGAAAAAAAGGCAGAAGAAATCCAGCGGTTTGCTGATATGAAAAACTACAAACAATTTTTCAGTGCCCTCAAGACTGTCTATGGGCCATTAAAACCCACCACCACTCCCTTGCTATCCTCTGATGGTGACACTCTCATAAAAGATAAAAAAGGCATCAGCAACAGGTGGAAAGAACACTTCAGTCAGCTTCTCAACCGACCCTCTTCAGTTGACCAAAGCGCCCTTGACCAGATCCCCCAAAACTGCTCCATTGAACAACTTGATGTCCCTCCTTCAATAGAGGAAGTCCAAAAAGCCATTAAACAAATGAGTGCAGGCAAGGCACCCGGTAAAGACGGGATCCCAACCGAAGTGTACAAGGCCTTAAATGGAAAGGTGCTCCAGGCATTCCACATAGTGCTGACCAGCATATGGTACTGCAACGAAGCTCAAAGTGTACAACGCAGTGGTCCTCAGCTCGCTCCTGTACGGTTGTGAGACATGGACACTGTACCGGAAGCACATGAAACAGCTGGAGCAATTCCACCAACGCTCTCTCCGGTCAATCATGAGGATCCGATGGCAGGACCGAATCACCAACCAGGAAGTCCTCGACAGAGCCAACTCCACCAGCATCGAAGTCCTGGTCCTCAAAGCCCAGCTACGATGGTCTGGACACGTCATCCGCATGGACCCACAGCGAATACCAAGACAGGTATTCTATGGTGAACTGTCAGCTGGACTCAGGAAACAAGGCTGACCAAAGAGAAGATTCAAGGATCAGCTAAAGTCCAACTTGAAGTGGGCTGGCATGACACCAAAGCAACTAGAACTCGCTGCCTCTGACAGAAGCAGCTGGCGAACCCACATTCACCATGCTGCCACCACCTTTGAAGATGAACGACGCCGACGTCTTGCCGCTGCGCGTGAACGCGGACACCAGGCCACAACCGCACCTCCGTAACAACAGCCGTCCCAGGCCCCATGTGCCACAAACTGTGCGCCTCAGCCTTTGGACTCCAAAGCCACATGAGGGTACACTGTAGATGAAACTGCACAAAGACAATAGTCATTCTCTGTCACCGAGAGACTACCACTATTAGACACCGAATTCCTCCCAACCCCCATTCTTTTTTTTTTTTTAAACCCTACCTTCCATTTTGGAATCAATACTGTTTATTGGTTTTAAGGCAGAAGAGTGGTAAAGACTAGACAATGGGGGTCAAATGACTTGCCCATGGTCACCTAGTTGGGAAGTGTCAGGTCAGATTTGAACCCAGAACCTCCCAGAACCTAGGCCTGACTCTCAATTCACTGAGCCATCCAGCTGGCCTCCCCGCATTCTTTTAAAAATGAAGGATCATCTGTCTTCCTTTCCTTTGCTAAATGTAAGAATCCTCTAATACTATGTACTGTGCCTTCTTCTCTCTCTCTCTGTCTCTCTGTCCCTCTGTCTCTCTGTCTCTCTGTCTCTCACTGTCTCTCTCTCTGGCTCTGTCTCTCTCTCTCTCTCTCTCTCTCTCAACTTCTGCTGAAATTCTTCTGAACTTCAGGCCTAGATTACTAACTGCCTTCTGGATGTATCTACCTGGGTACTTCATAGATATCTCAAAATTAACAGATTCAAAATTTCATTCTTTTCTATTTCTTTCAGATTCAAATATTGCTCTAAACTTTCTTATTTATTTTTATGATAGCCCCACCATTCCAGTCATCAAAGTTTGAAAAGTTAGATACTAGTTTGTCTTTTCTCTCCCTCTTCCATAACTGCTGAAATTAAAAATTTTGCCAGCATTAGCTTCATATTGGATTTAGTGACATGTCCAAAGTCTGCTGCAGGAAATAAATGGCAAAACTGACATTTATGCTAGTTTTTATAATTCTAAATTCAAGGCTCTTTTTACTATTCCAATTTCAATAAGCCATTTATATTCTCTATCTCCCTACAAGATGACGATGTATCTCCTAATAGATTATGTATTTTCTAGTAGAATATAAATACTTTGAGGAAAATGATTTTTCCATTTTTGTCTTTGTAACTCCATTCTCTGGCCTAAGCACTTCACAAATACTACTTGAATAGAATAGAATTGAGATTTGATCCCAGGTTTCCTCATTCAAAGCACAAATGCTCCATCAAATTGGAGGCATTACCTTTGGAATGCGTGCTTCCATAGTGTGAAGATTGGATTTGGCTCTCTCTTGATTGTAACAATGAAGGTACTTAGCTCTTCCTTTATTGGGAAGACTGAATTGTAATCCCCAGTTTATTTTTAGATTTTAATCCCCAAAGTTTTAACTAAGTATTTAAAGTAGATCTACCCATTTTAACTACAAAAAGGTGTTAACTGACTACAAAAGGTGAACTAACCAAAAAAGGTGTTAAGTAACCACAAAAGGTATAACTAACTACAAAAGGTGTGAACACCCATTTCATATATTGAGTGGGCAGTGCTGGAGAGGAGCATCTGCTGTGATTGTTAGACATAAAATTAAGGGGAGGTGACACAGAAAAAAAAATCTTTAAATAGAGGAAACAGAGGCACATGGATCAATCAAGAATTCAGCCACTCGGAATTGGACTGGATAGAAGTCACTCAGGCTTAGAGTCACTTAGGCTTGGAGTGAAGAAAAGTTACTCAGAGGAGAGAAGAATCAGTCACTCAGAGTTGGTCTGGAAGACAAACACTCAGACTCGGAGTCTCTCTCTCTCTCTCTCTCTCTCTCTCTCTCTCTCTCTCTCTCTCTCTCTCTCTCTTTCTCTCTCTTTCTCCTCTTTTCATTCTTCCTTAATATCTTCCTCTATTGCAAAAATAAACTACTATTAATTCCATTTATTTGAGTAATTCATTTTGGGATTTGGAAATTAAATCCCTGGCGACCACCAATTTAATAATTCAGTCAAAAACATGAAAAAATCTAAAAATAGGCATTTGGTAAGGATTCCCTGGAATCTCACTACAGAAATCACAAGATTTATGTAATTAGGCTGTTGTTAACTTTTTTTTTTAAACAGAAAGACACTTACTTTGCATTTGTTTTGAATATGTGCACTTTTCCAAATACCATGGCATTTTACTTTCAAAACAAAAGTCAAATGTCAAAAAAGGCACCTCTACAAATACATGTATTAAAATTTTAATTTATAAAGTGCAAACAAGATCAGTTGCCAGGGAGCTGCTGCCAATATCTATTTTGCAGACATGGAGAATGTAGGTGAACCTTTTCTGGTCCACACCTGCATTTATTTGCCACCTGATCCAGAATATGATATGGTCTCAGAACTACAGACAGGGCTTGGCATCAATTTCCTCTTTTTTATGTTTTTATTTTTTTTTAATACCTTACTCTGTATTGACTCCAAGGCTGAAGAGTAGTAAGGGTTAGGCAATGAGGGTTAAGTGACTTGCCCAGAGTCACACAGTGTCAGAGGTCAGATTTGAACCTAGGACCTCCTGTCTCTAGGCCTGACTCTCAATCCACTAAGCCACCCAGCAAACCCCTCTATTGCATCTTAAAAATTTTTTGTAATTGTTTAGTTCCAGGGTAAATCTCAACATTTTTGCAAAGATAAAAATGTAAGTTTAATGATTTTGCATTACTTGTGTTAAAGAATTGAGGAAGTAGAATTATAAACGTGATTGTAAGCATAGATACTATCTTCTTTTCAACACTCATTTGAACCCTTCATCCTTTCTGTGGTACATAACATTCCCTCCAACCATGACACTAAGTATTATAGTTCCTGTTCAGAATGCAGACATTGTAGAAGAAAATAAAGTGTAAGAAGAAAATGCCAGTTTGGGAAAAACTCAATGCAGAAGAAATGAGGTAATATTGTACTCCAAAATGTATTCTTTCTACCCCTGCCTCCTTTAGATGTGTAATATAAATATATGGGTATTGGTAAAGATAGTAGTAATTGGTTCACTTCCCTGCCATCTCACTGACTTTCTGGATGACCATGTATATCCTAGGCATCAGTTTTCCTAGCTGTAAAATGAGAAGATTGTATTAGAAGAATCTCAAGATGATGATTCCTTTCATTTTGGGATAGTCTATGATTCTAGTAGTAAATGTTGACAACATGAGTATGATGATCTTGACTGTACAAGGCATCCCTCTCCTCTGGTATATGGGTGGTGCTGAATATAGAAATATAGTGTAAAAAATAGACTTGAATACAGGACTACAATCCCCATGAGCCTTTGCTCCACTTCCCCAGAATGCCTTGTAATCTCACCTGGGCCGAGATCTAGAAGGTATTTAAGTTGATTCAAAGGCTTTTGAGGCTCTCTTGGCTCTTTTTGGACTTCCATTTGGAGCAGGCTCGTCTCTTGCATGATGTGAGGTTATTTTGTCTAGGCCTCTGGCCTAGGCACATGTTTCTTACTTGTATGTTCCTTAATCTTTAGCCTTTAATAAACCTCTAAAAAATATAATACTCCTTGCAGAGAGAAACTAATTTCTACCTGCCTCAGTCTCCCCATCTCACCTAAATTTTAACTGTTACAATAGCCCTCTATCATGGAATAGGAACTATGGAAATAGATTTCCCAGTCAAAGTAAGGGGGATGATTTTAGTACCTTATGAAGAATGAAATGAAACCTCCTTTCTTAGAAGATAATAACAGGATCAAAGATTTAGAATGGGAAAATTTAGGACATGATCTAAGAAGTGTTTAAAAAAAATTAAAAGAACAAAGGGACAGATGTACCCCAAAGGAGGCTTGTACCCTTAGGTAAGGAGAGGGAGAAGAAAAGAGAGGAGAACCCCTCTTTCACAAAGCACGGTTCAGGGGAGACAGCGGATATAACGGGTTGGCTCAGAGAGAGGAAAGGGGGTTTGAAGATTTTCCCCCTTCTGCCTGCCCTCCTTAGCTAAAGCGGCTCTCCCCAATTTTCTCTTGTCCCTCTTGTCCCACCTCCACTACTCAAGACCCAAAAGGGTCTCCCCTTGATCCCTCTCACTCACATTCAGCTTGGGGAACAGATAACTTTTAATATTAAATCAATCAGGTAATACAAAAGGAATAATGGGCAGGGAAGAATGGGAAAAGGAAAGTGGGGAGAAGGGGTCCATATCTCTATCTAAACCCTTTTCCTCCCTCCTCAAGTTTGGTGGGAACTTGGGCCTTGGCAACCTGAGCCCCCCCGGAGAAAAAGTCAGGTTGACTTCCCCCTGGGCAACAGGAGTTGAGGTAAAGTCTGCTAAGGTTTCTCTTCAGAAAGTCCCTTCAATTCTGAAGTGTGTGGGGGGGGGAAGATTTCTAGTCACCAGCAGGAAAAATGGGTAACCATCAGGAGAAAGTCTTTATCCACCTTCTCTCTTCAACATCTCAAGACAGAGAGACCCTCACTGTTCTCCAGCCAGTCTTCTCTCCTCAGGAAATTCACTCCTGGGGCCCCTCCCCTGTGGAGGTGATCAATTTCATATACTCTTCAGTCTGCCACTTTTTCTTTAGTGCCAGCCCCTATCACAGAGGTCAGGGAATCCAATATACTCATTTTGCAGATCAAAGCTCCAAGACCCAGAGAGACAGGTTAAATTCTTTGCCCATAGTAACAGAAATAGTAGAGCTATCTCATAAATATGAGATATATAGAGAAACATGAGATTTCTATCAATTAATTGTAAGGAAAGTTATCAGAACCAAAAGAAATATATCTATGTATGTAATTACTATAATATTAATGTTTACAATTTCATATATGAAATATATCTTTCACATTAAATTCTATTCTGGGCTAGGCAATGGGGGTCAAGTGACTTGTCCAGGGTCATACAGCTAGGAAGTATCTGAGGTCAGATTTGAACCAAGGTCCTCCAATCTCTTGACCTGGTTCTCAATACACTGAGCCACCCAGCTTCCCCTACTAATAATACATTTATGTTTAACAAATTAATAAAGATAAACTAATGAGTAACCAAAAGGCATTTTGATACTATTCTATGAGAAAATTTCTATGGGAAAAGAAAAAAATACAAAATCATAGCTATACAGGTTCACTTAGCTAAGAAAATTAGAAAGATTATCACTCCATACATAACAAGCTTTTATGAGGTCTAAAATAGTAACATCTTCACTGGTACTTCAATCCCTTAGCCTGTCACTCAAGTCAATGTTATATTCATTTTGTCTTCTTGAGCACTATGGCAATTCAGGTGTATGATTAAATTGTTTTTATTTATTGATAAAATACCTTTCATCACTAATTTATTGACTTATACCCCAACTCAATTAAATATAATTTCTAAATAATTCCAAAAATTTTTCTCTCTCTCTATAGTAGTTACTTATATACAACTTATTAACAAATGAGGTCAATAATAAATCAAAGATGTAGGCAACAACTTATATTAACAATGAAAAGGTTTATACTTCATATCAAATGCTAAAAAGCACTGTACAAATTATTCTCACTTCTACAAACACAATTTTATTATTCATTTCAGTCCAAATGATGATTACTTTGTTAGGAGTCTCATATATTGAACTAATATAAGTTAAATTTGGTCTCAAGAAAGACTGGATAAGTCTTTTTTCCCCCTTTCCTCTACTGAGAAATTTCAGGAAACAATCTTGCCAGAAAATATTGCAACTGTCATTTCCTCACCAACTCATCATAGAATTATTTTTATATTTCTATATGGTACAATAGTTAAGAAGGTTCTCACTAGAACCAAATTTATCCTTATCTTCTTTCTCTCTGTCTTCTCTACATTTGATCTGATAGATTCTTATAGATAAAAATTATCCTGCACACTCTTCCTGATTCCAAAGGTGTAAATACTTTATGGAAGACATTTTCAATGGCTTCTAACTGCCAACACAAAGGCTTTTCTCAATTTCCCATTTCCATTTCCATTCCTAAACATCTATCTTTCCTTTATCTTTGTGGGAAAATCTAGTAAAAAGACTTTACTTTAACAATGATGAAAAAGTAAAGCAATGATTAATTAGGATGCCAAAACCATCCCAGAACTATCATTGGAATATTTACCCTTTCCTCAATATTAAGGTGGGAAACCATAGGAACAGAATGTTGTGTGCACTATTAGCAATAGTTGCCATATCATTTGATATTTCTTTCAGTCATATTCTGAGCTGATTAACTAGTTTGAGCTCAAAGAGTAGTCGTTAATACTTCAATGAAAAGTAGTAGACGTTCTCCGGTGAAGTACTTAAGGGACATATAGATGGGCCTATGCAGTTTTTTTATCACTGATTTGGATGAAATGTATAGTGTACAGTCATCAAATTTGCATGTGACATTGAGGTGGGAAGACTACTAACATACCAGATGAAAAAATAAAGTTCTAAAAGGATCTTGACGGAACAAAACATAAAGCTGAACCTAATAAAATAAAATTTAACAGGAATAAGTGGAATATCTTGCACTGAGTGCAAGATAAACCAACTTTCCAGTTATGGGATGGGATATACGAAGAGATATCTGTTAATCTGAAAAGAAGCTGGAGGCACTAGTAAGACTGAAAGCTCAACCGAAATGTGTTGTGGTAGCCAAAAAAGCCAGGGCAATCATTAACTACATTAGAAAGGGTTTTGATTCTAGGAACAGGGTGTTAATGATCCCACTCTACTCTGCCCTTATCAAATATCATTTGGAAAATTGTACTCATCACCACAGTTTAAGGGGGTGGGAAGGAGAAGATAGAGCGCACCCAAAGGAAGGCAACCAGAATGCTGAAGGGTTTTAAATTCATGACATAAGAATCAGTCATAGGAAGTGAACACAGTTAGACTGGAGAAAAGAAGATTAAAAGGGCATGGTATTTGTTGAAGTATTGGAAAGGGCCATCACATGGAAGAGACATTAGGCTTGTTCTGTTCTAACAATTAGAACTGTCCCAAAGTAGAATGGATCACCTTGAAAGATGGTGGTTTCCTCTTCCTCTTTGGTCTTTTTGTGGAAGCTGAATGAATACTTGTTGGGTACATTTTATTAAGATTTCCTCCATGTTTGGATTGGACTAGATGGATGTTAAAGCCACATATTTTGTGATTCATTTTTCTTTGATACAAAGGAGCACTCAGTGGGGATTAGAGGTATATTAAGGAATGGCTAGCATATTTTAAAAAAATTCCCCCTAAAATGAAACACATTACTTTTTAACCTCTTTGGAATTTTGGTTAAAATAATGCTGGTAGTATTTATAGACATTTGAGTTTTCTTACCTAAGGTTCATTCTTTGTGGAACACCAGAAAAATTATTCATACAATAGCAAGAGCTTTTAGAACTAAAAAGGACTCTGTTGATCAGTACATCTATTCTAATCTCTTCAGTTGACAAATGAAAAAAATATTCTCCAGAGATTTCATTTATCTTATGCAAAGTCCAAATAATAATAACAAATAAAATAAATATATTTTATTATATAAAATAAATAAATAAAATAATAATAAAATAAAAAACAAATAAAAATAACAGAGCTAGACCCCCCATTCTCTTGACTTTATGTTAGAATATGACACTCTTATCTTAAAATAAAGGGATCTGGTTTCAAATTGACCTATGAATCTTTCTACCTGTAATCACTTTCACTGAATCACTTAGCTTCCTTGTATTTGTTTTTTGTTTTTTGTTTTTTTCCATTGGTAAAATGAAGATTTTGTGTATGATATTGACAGAGACCCTTTCCAATTAGTATTTATTTCATTTCAGTCAAAGCTTGAATATTCAGAGGTCTCCAGCCTCACAGAATGAGAATTTCCTGATTTTGTGAAAGTAAATATATTTATGGATCACTGTTAAATAGTAGAACTAGAAAACATTATCCTGTGTCCTCAGATGTTATGGTTAATTTTCAATGACTTAAAAAATCTGTTTTTTTTACTGTGTCCAATCCTCAGCTGAAGATGTGTTTAATTTTATAATCAGATGGAGAGGAATCAGCACTGACTGCAAAAAGTAAGCAATGCCAAAGTGTGGATTCACATAATATGCAGAAGAATAATGTAACTATTTCCTATTACATCAAATTATGTAATGCTTCCAGTATTGCTAGAACTAGTTATCAAAATGGATAACTTTCAAGATATACCCATTTCTTAATCATGCATTAATAATCATAGTACAAGTTAGGTTTTTCAAAATTCTGTTAAAGTTTGGCAAACTAGATTTCATTTACTTTAGTGTCTTTATAGGTATCATTAAAATATTTTGACAAATCCATAAAAAAAGACAAAATACACAGTGGCCTGTCCAAGGAGACACTAACTTTTGTATTGGGTTCCTTTTTAGGAAGTATGTAGGTTAGGAGGACAGAGGAGGACCAAAGATCCCACTGTATATTTTGACAACTTTAATTCTATCTCTCCCAAACCTCTTACTGAAGCAAAATACAAGGGAGTGCCCATATTTGACATTCTCTACCATACAGATTTTCTTTTTTTTTACTATTTAAATTTTTTTCACAATTTTTAAATTTATTTATTTTAAAATATTTTTCCATGTTTGTGTGTTTCATTTTCTTTCACTCCCCTCTCCCAGAGCCAACAAGCAATTCTACTGGGTTGAGCAAATGTTGTTACTTAATACCTTTTTCCATATTATTCATTTTTGCTATAGAGTGATTTTTTAAGGCATAATTCCCAAATCACATATCCATATTGTGACAAGGAAATCACTGATATATATTAATTTAAGGTCGCCAAGGAATTCAGCTATGTAATTCCTAAATGGAAACTCAAGTCAGCAGTCAACCTTTTATGGAGTTTTTAATTACAAACAGGAGGAAGAAAGGTATTAGAGATAGAGAGAGAGAAAAGGGAGAGAAAGGGGAGAGAAGGGAATAGGGCTTAAATACCCCCTCTGTTTAGGCTGGGCCAAAAGGTCCAAGCCCTTAGATAGCTGAGGCAAAGAAAAGAGATCAGTCCCTATCACTCACGTGACCAAAATGGAGAAACAGTCTCAGGGGCCTCCACCTCCAGCCACCTTCAGAGCAAGCTTCTCAGAGCACAACCTCTCAGAGCAAAACCTCTCCAACCACCCCTCAGTCCTCAGACCCCTCCATCTTTAAGGAAACCATCTCAGTTCCCTCCCCTCAGTTCTCACATCTACCAATCACTGTCCATGTCTTCCCTGTGCCAATGATGGCTTTAGCTTAACCCAGGACTGCCCAGAGGTCTGCCCCTTTGCACATGTCTGTTGAAGGTAATATTCTCAAATAATTAAATTTTGATCTATGCCACAGCCCTTCCTAAATCCTGTTAGGACTGAGTAGGGTGGAAATTGTAAGTTCCAAGACCTGGTTCTGTCATTCCAAGTATCTCTATTGTATCAATTCTAAAATCAATCATGACTCAAAGAACTTCCTGTTCTATGCATATGCATAGGTCAAAGCCCTTTCCATTGTTCAGCAAAAGGTTTCTGTCCTAAAGTAATCTTAAGAAGGGAGGAAGAGGACCCTCCCATGCCAAGGGGGTTCACATTCCAATAGACTATCAGTAGGAAATTTTTCAAGTATGAAATTTCCCAATGGTGAAATTTCCAACATTTATAAGTCTAAAAAATTTTAAGGTTTACAATATATACATGTAATGAGTGATGCCATATGTTTTGCTTTTGCATTACTACTCCCATAGTTCTTTCTCTCAATGTACTTTTCATTCTTTTATTTTTTTCCTTTTTCTTTCAAAACCCTTACCTTCCATCTTGGAATCAATATTATGTATGGGTTTCAAGGCAGAAGAGTGGTAAGTGCTAGGCAATGGGGGTTAAGTGACTTGCCCAGGTTCACACAGCTAGGAAGTGTCGGAGGTCAGATTTGAACCCAGGACTTCCCATCTCTGGGCCTGACTCTCAATCCACTGAGACACCCACCTGCCCCCTAGCATTCTTTTACATAAATACTTTAGGAGTGTACTGGTTTATTGCATTGCTTCTAGTAGCAAAGTCCATTCCACTGGATTTTCCCACAATACTTTATTTTCTGTGTACTATGTTCTTCTGGTTCTACTCATGTCACTATGCGTCAGTTCATTGAGGTTCTCCCAGTTCATAGGGGAAGCCTCCAGTTCACCAATCCTTACAGGATAATAGTATTCCATCACCATCATATACCACAATTTGTTCAGTCATTCCCCAATAAAGGGACACCTCATTTTTAAAATTTTTGTCACCATGAAGAGCATGGCTAAGAACATTTTGGTAGATGTATTTTTTTCCCTATTAACTCTTTAGTGTACAAACTCAGCAGTGGTATTGCTGGATAAAAGGGCAGGCAGTCTTTAAAAGACCTTTGGGCATAATTCCAAATTGCCTTCCAGAATGGCTGGATTAATTCACAACCCCATCAACAATACATCAGTGTCACAATTATGCTACATCCCCTCCAACATTTATTATTTTCCTTTACTAGATGTGAAGTAGTACCTCAGCATTGTTTGCATTTCTCTAATTATGAATAATTTAGAACACTTTTTCATGTGCTTATTGATAGTTTTGATTTCTTTATCTGAAAACTTCCTATTCATTTCCCTTGACCATTTGTCAATTGGGGAATGGCTTGATTTTTGGTACAATTTACTTATCTCTTAATAAATTTGAGATATGAGACCTTTGTCAGAAATTTTTGTTATAAAGATTTTTCCCCAGTTTGTTGCTTCCCTTCTATTTTTTTTTTTTTGGACAGCAACTTTTTAATTTGATGTAAACAAAATTATTCATTTTACATTTTGTTGTGTTCTCTATCTCCTGCTTGGTCTTAAATTATTTTCTTTCCCATAGAACTGACAGAAATACTATTTTATATGCACATAATTTACTTCTAATTTCCCACTTTATATTTAAGTCATTTACCCAACCTGAATTTATCTCTTTATAGAGTGTGAGATGTCGATTTAAACCTAATCTCTCCCATACTGTTTTCTAATTTTCCCAGCAATTTTTGTCAAATCCATGGGTTCTTGTTCCAAAATCTGGGATCTTTGGGTTTATTGAACACTATCTTGGTACTGTCATTTATTTCAAGTGTATTCCATTGATCCACACTTCTATCTCTAAGCCATTCACATATAATTTTGATCATCAGTGTTTAAGATCTGATAAAACTAGACCTCCATGCTTCAAACTTTTTTTTGCATTATTTCCCTTGATATTCTTGATATGTTGTTCTTCCTGATGAACTCTGTAATAATTTTTTTTTAATTCTATAAAAAAAGTGTTTTTGTAGTTTGATAGGTATAGCACTGAATAAGTAAATTAATTTAGGTAGGATTGTCATTTTTATTATATTATCTCATCCTACCCAGGAGCAATTTATGCTTTTTCAATCGTTTAGATCTAGTTCTATTTGTGTGAAGAGTGTTTTGTAGTTATATTCGTACAATTTCTGAATTCATCTTTGCAAGTGGATTCCCAGGTATTTTATCTTGTCTAGAGTAATTTTAAATGGAGTTTTTCCTTTCTAATTCTTGTTGCTGGATTTTGTTGGAAAAATATAGGAATGCTGATGGTTTTTATGGGTTTATTTTGTACCCTGCAACTTTGCTAAAGTTATTGATTGTATCTACTAGTTTTTTTAGTTTATTTTCTTGTATTCTCTAGGTATACCATCATGTCATCTGCAAAGAATTATGGTTTAGTTTTCTCACTGCCTACTTTTATCCCTTCAATTTCTTTTTCTTCTCTAATTACTACCAATAGCACTTCTAGTACAATATTAAATAGTAGTGGTGATAATGGGCATCCCTGCTTCACCCCTGATCTTATCGAGAAGGTATCTAACTTATCCCAATTGCAGATGACACTTGCAGATGGCTTTAAATAAATAATGTTTATTTTTTTTTTGAGAAAAGGCCCTTCTATTCCTATACTTTATGGTGTTTCAATAGGAACAGGTGTTGTATTACATTAACGGTTTTTGCTGCATCTATTGGAATAATCATGTGATGATTTCTATTAGTTTATTTATTGATATGGTCAATTATGTGGGGTTTTCATAATATTAAACCATTCTTGCATTCCTGGTATAAATCCCACCAGATATTAGTAAATAATCCTTGTGATAAGTTGTTGTAGTCTTTTAGCTAGTAATTTATGTGATATTTTTGCATAAATGTTCATTAAGGATATTGGTCTACAGGTTTCCTTCTCTGTTTTTGGTCTTCCTGACTTGGGAATCAGTATCATATTTGTATCATAAAAAGAATTTGATAAGATTTCTTCTTTGACTATTTTGTCTAATAGTTTGTAGAGTACTGGGATTAATTGATCCTTAAATGTTTGATAGAATTCATGTGTGTCAGCTATTGGGTGGGGTTAGGGAGGAGGGGAGGGAAAGAACATGACTCATAATCAAGGAAAATATTCTAAATTGACTAAATAAAATTTTAAAAAAATAATTCACTTATGAATCCATCTGGCCCTGGTGAATTTTTTCTTAGGGTGTTCTTTGATGGCTTGTTCATTTTTTTTCAGATATGGGATTATTTAAGTATTCTACTTCTTCTTCTCTTAATTCAGGCAATTTATATTTATTAATATTCATCCATTTCACATAGATTATTTATTGCCATATAATTGGGCAAAATAGTTCTTAATAATTACCTTAATTAGCTCTTTATTAGAAGTGAGATCACCCTTTTTGTTCATGATACTGTTAATTTGGTTCTCTTCTTTCTTTTTCTTAATTAGATTAATCATATAATTTATTTAATTTTTTTAAATATCAGCTTCTAGTTTTATTTATTAGTTCAATAGTTCTTTTACTTTCAATTTCATTCATTTCTCCTTTGATTTTTAGGATTTCCAATTTGGTCTTTATCTGAGTGTTTTAAATTTGTTCTTTTTTTAAATTTTTTTAGTTGTATGCCCAATTCATGAATCTCCTCTTTTTTTTGTTTTTTTTTTGTTAATATGGGCACTCAGGGATATAAATTTCCCCCTGAGTACTACATTTGCAGTATCCCAAAAATTTTGATACGTTGTTTCCTCATTTTCAATTTCTTCAATGAAATCATTGTTTCTATGATTTCTTCTTTAACTGTTCAGTTTTAGAGAATCAGATTATTTAATTTTCAATTAATTTTTTATTTGCTTTTCCAAGTACCCCTACTAATTATACTTTTATTGCCTTATGATGTGAAAAATTGAACTTATTATTTCTGCTTTTCTGCATTTGTTTGCAATGTTTTTATGCCTTAGTACATGTGAATGTACCATGTGCTGCTGAAAAGATGTATTCCTTTTTATCCCTATTTAATTTTCTCCTCAAATCTATTAACCCTAATTTTTGTAAGATTTCATTTACATCTCTTACCTCTTTCTTGTTTATTTTTTGGTTTAATTTATCTAGTTCTGATAGAAGAAGGTTCATGTCTCCCACTAGTATAGTTTCACTATCTATTTCCTCCTTGAACTCCACCAATTTCTCCTCTAGAAATTTGGATTATATACCATCTGACACTTCTTCATTGTCTATATAGTCTTTTATGAGAATATAATTACCTTCCTTATCTCTATTAATGAGATCTATTTTTACTCTGGCTTTGTCACATATCCTGATTGCAATGTCTGCTTTCTTTTTTTTAGGTTATGGCCATTAAATTCTGCACCAGCTCTTATTACCCAGTGTGTGTGTCTACCTTCCCCTTGTGTGAATCTTGTAGACAATATATGGCAGGACTCTGCTATCTGCTTCCATTTTATGGGTGAGTTCATCCCATTTATACTCAGAGTTATGATTACCACCTTCTACACCAATGTTTTGCTTTTAATCAGTCCCCCCATTTCCCTACCCTTATTTTCCTTTCCTTCCCACCCCATCCTTTCTTATTCCCCTCTTATTTCTCTTTCAGGTATATTAATCACCACCACCCAACCTTTCCCTCCCTTTAATAGTTCTCATCCCACTCCCCCCCCCCTTTGTTATTCCCTCTTAACTTCCCTGTAGGGTAAGATAGAATTCTATACCCCAATAAATATGGCTGTTCTTTCCTCTCAGAACTGATTTTACTGAGAGTAAGATTTGGTATTACCTATTACCATTCCCTTCTTCCCCTTCTTATAATAGTTTTCATCACACACACACACACACACACACACACACACACACACTAAACACATTTGTCTTCTTATGTGGTATCATTTACCCTATTTTTCTTCCTTCAAGTTTCTCTTAGTTCACATCCTCTTTTTTTCATTCCCCCCCATTTTTTAAATATCACCTTAAACAACTTAATACCACACTCTCTGCCTATGAATAATACTTGCATCTACTATGATAATGAAAATGATTTTTAAGAGTTACAGATATAATTTTTCCATATAGGAATACAATCAATTTGACCATCCTGAGGTCCTTTTTTTATGGTTCTCTTAAATTTTATATTTGAACATCAAATTTTCCTTTTAGTTCTGGTCTTTTTCTTAGGAATGTTTGTAAATCTTCTATTTTGTTAAATGTTCATGCTTTACCCTGATACCATATAGTCAGTTTTAATGGGTAGATGATTCTTTGTTGTAGACCCAATTCTCTTGACTCCCTGAATATCATATTCCAAGCCTTGTGGTCCTTTAGCATAGAGGTTTCCAGATCCTGTGTATCCTACCTGGGGCTCCTTGATATCTGAATTTTCCCTTTCTGACTGCTTGCAATATTTACTTCTTGGCCTGGAAGCTTTTGAATTTGT
Organism: Monodelphis domestica; assembly: GCF_027887165.1. Lineage (NCBI taxonomy): Eukaryota > Metazoa > Chordata > Mammalia > Didelphimorphia > Didelphidae > Monodelphis > Monodelphis domestica. The sequence goes on along the minus strand of NC_077233.1, from coordinate 50,249,243 downwards.
CTATAAACTTCCTGAGGTTTGTATTTTGGGAATTTAATGGAGGGGGTGATCTATGGATTCTTTCAATATCTATTTTCCCCTCTCATTCAAGAATATCAGATTAGTTTTCTTGGATAATTACTTTCAATATGCTGTCAAGGCTTTTATTTTGTTCCAGGATTTCTGATAGACCAATAATTCTCAAATTGTCTCTCCTGGAGCTGTTTTCCAGGTCAGTTGTCTTTTCAGTGAGATATTTCATGTTTCCTTCTATTTTTTTATTCTTTTGCTTTTGCTTTATTAATTCTTGCTTTCTCATGAGATCATTAGCTTCTACTTGCCAATTCTAGTATTTAAAGACTGATTTTCAGCTATAATCTTTTAATTTTCCTTTTTGGTTTGGTCTATCCTGCTCCTCATGGCTTCCAGCAGGTCAATTCTGAGCTCCAATTTGCTTATCACTTCATTTCATTTCTGTGTCTCTTTTTCCATGTGGACAGTTTTGTCTATTAAGCTATTATTTTTCTTTTTGTATTGCTTTCATTTCTTTTTCCCACTTTTCTTCCCATTTTTGCCTATTTTTCTTACATGGTTCTTGAACTGTTTTTAGAGTTCCTTGAGAGCTTGTGAACAATTTCTATTGAGGAGGTGGGTGGATGCGTTTGCTTGTTTGAAACTCTCTGATGTTGCTTCTGTATTTTACTCTTTTTCTCCATAGAACTTATTTAGGGTCAAGAGTTCTTTTTTGCTGCTGCTTATTTCTTTTTTTTCTCCATTGGTTGATTGGGGTTCCTGCATATTGATTGCTTTCTTTCCTTCCTTCTTGCAAGGTTTTGCCTTGGTAGTATTTTCCCTTCCCAGTCAGAAGCCTGAATGAGGACAGGTAAATATGAGATGTTCTGTTACTTTGAGACTTTGTAATGATTGATTGGAAGGAGACTCAGAAGGTTCCTGCTACTATACCTCCAACTAAGCTCTGTCTTCCCATACAGACTTTCTCTTGTCCTCTCACTATCACCCTCTTACCTCTCCAAAATCTAAGGCAAGGTTGGAGGAATATAATATTTGAGTTCAGTCAAGACTGGTGGAATAAAAGTCTAGTCCATTTTAAAAAAATAGAAATGTGCAACCTTTTTGAAGTGCAGAATAAACTAGGATGTTTTTTGTGATGGCTTAGGCTTTAGTCTTATCCATGGTTCCATTATGCTTGCTAGTGTCCCCTCCATTTTATGGAATCTGATGAGCTAGAAACTTTCCTTTCCCATGCTGCTTCACTATTTGAAACATTTCCCTGACAGTGATATCAAAATTGAAAACCAATCAGAGGTGCTTGAAAAAGTCTAGGCATCTCCCTGTGATATATCTAGACCTCCTCACTCTTCTTAGAATACTCTCAGACCCAGGAATCCTACCCATCAAATCTAGGTGAAGTGTCAAGTGCTAAATTCAATTGTCTTAGTGCTGAAGGTAGTCTCAAAATTACAAGAACAAGAACAAGAACAAGAAAACATTATATAGACCCTTTTTTAAGGTTTCAAAGTTCCTTTAAACTGCTATCCCATTTGATCCTCACAGAGCTTTGTTAGTTAGGTATTATCATCATCACTATTTACATACGAAAAGATTAAGGCTTAAAGAGGAGAAGTCACTTACCCATGGTCAAAGAACTAGGAAATATTTGAGGCAAGATCTAATATCTAAGGTCTTCCAGACACAAAGTTGAGAATGTACTTAGATGTTTGTGCATATATCTACACACACATATATATATAGAGAGAGACTTTTATGTGTTATAGAAATGCACACATGCATGTTTGTATATGTATACACACTTAAGTACATAGATTTTATTGGATTCATAAGTTCACAAACACAGTTACATGAATAAATATGTATATATACTTAGAGAGACACATCTTGGGCAGATACTGCAAAACAAAAGTGAATTGTGCCCAAAATTGAACAGGAGATGGAAAGTAACATGTATTGCCTTTGAGATATTGCAATGATCTTTTATTGATCATGACCTTCTCCTTGAAATGGAGACCTTTTTGAATATTAGTATTTATCCAGTGATGGAATATGGCTATGATTTTTAAAAGAATGTATTCTTCAAAAAATGGAATGAAGGTTCACCCAAAAGGCAACAAAAGGGCACATGGTAAAGTATGATTTATAAATAAAGTATTTCAAAGAAGAAGCAGTGCACAGAATAACATCAAAGAGATGGAAAAATAAATAAAGGAAAAGGGCTTATGGCAACAGTGAGTAATTATCTTCTCTAGAGATGTAAGGAGAAGGAAAAGAAAGGTGCCCAGCATGTTGAGTGGACTTCCTAGGATGAAATTAGAATATAATACAGATAAGAGTTGCCTAGAAAAGTCAAGGTTTGAGTTCTATATGGCTGGAAAGAAGAGTTAGCTCTGAATGACCCCAGATCAAGAGACTGATAATTAACCACTGGCTCTCCAAAATAATTTCCCTAAACCATAAAATACTTTTGGATTTAATGTGTATTATTCATATTTTTTCCATCACTTTTTAAAAGTCTAGATGACTGACAAAACAGTGAATCAAGTCTTGATTTGTAGTACTTCCCAATTTTAGTGATGAAGACATGATTATTTTGTGATTAATGAAATAGAAGATGTTTTAATTCAAACATTTTCTAGCTGTGCAACTCTGTACCAATCACTTAAGCTGTTTGTTCCCCTGTTTCTTTATATGGTAATAATGAGAGACATGTACTCAATGGCCTTTAATGTCTCTTCCAGCTTGAAAACTAGAATTGTATTCATTAAACCATGAAGATAAATCTATAATTAATTGAAAAATTGATGATTATGGAATTTAAGTTTCATAAAAACACTACTATTTTCTAATGAAATCAACTCCCCTTTGTTCTCCCCTTTGAAGCTTATGGATGCTATGGATTCATCCATTTTATTGTAAAGAAGAAATTAGACTCCAGAGGTTCTCATTTCCCCACAGGCTAATGAGGATGTCAAGGTAAAAGAGAGCATACTAACATAAATCTATGCATAAGGGACAATATTTATCTCCTTCAGTCACTTGAACAAGAATTTATTAGGAAACAGAGAATATACTTAGTCATAGTATAATAGATTTAGAACTGGAAGAGAACTTAAAGGCCATCTATTACTTCTTTGTAACCATGAAGAAAACTCAAAGAAGAGAAATTAAAGGTCATATTGGTACTAACTGGAAAAGGTAGGAATCAAACAGAGGTTCTCTGGCTCACTCTGAATTCCTTTTTATCCCCCTACAATCCCTCCTCTTTCAGTTCATCTTCCCCTGAGAATTGGGCAGAATGTATTTCAGCAAACATTATTATTTTATAGACTACATATATAAATCCATAGGGAAGGCTTTTGACATTGCAAAAATACTATTTTAATTTAAACCTCATAGAACCAACTCTGGAGTGTTCTTTTATTATCTATAGTCCTTACATTTTATTACTCTTTTAGCTTATTTCCCCTAGCTTTATCCCAAGCCCTCTCTATATTTACAGGAAGTGGATGATGGGAGCGGGAACAAAGAATGAGACCATGATCATCCATAAAACTTCAGCTTTGGATACACCCAAAGAGGTAAATATTTGTTCAAGTTGCCCTTGTTCCATGGAATAGTATTTTAAGATTTAGCTGTCACACAGGGTATTCAAGGAGAAAGTTAAAGAGATACAATGTATATCTCAATCTTCCTTGTGCAACAATCTCTTAATAATCCTCAATAGTAAAACTCTATTTTGTCCCACCACCTGCTTAAAAGAAGACAGTGATACAGTGAAGTTTTATAGCAACAAGGGCTTAAGGATATGGCCATAGCCAACTATCTGGAAGGGTGTGGAGTTTAGATCTCTAGAATAAGAAATTAATGCATCATTTTGGATCACCAATGTAGCCAGGGGTGAGCATTGGGGTGGTTAGAATATGAATGTCTTAGACATATTTTTCTTAACTCTTGTCTTTTGATCTTGCCTGTTGACAAAAAGACAATGATTTCTTAATAACTAGGAGGATCCTTAGATGGGCAGGAGATTATTTTTCTTATTGTTATGAGTAAAAAGCTGTCCATATCTATGTAAGCTAATGGGTTACTACCGATACTTTACATACCCATGGTAACAGATAGATATTTACATGGTTAACAGAGAATGTCCCATCTCGTATGGGGATTGGAAAATGATGACATCTTCCTTATTGGAGGATTAGAGGGTATGATGCAAGAGCTTGTTGGGGCTTCCAAAGGAAGAGAAAGCTGGGGATATTCTAGAAAGGTGTGTGGCTCTTTTACTCTGGGGTCCTATGAATGGGTCCTATCAATAGATCCTATCATATCTATCTGCAATTTATGTGACTGAACTCCACAAATATGTAGTAGGAATGGAAAAAGGGTAGTTTTCCTGTGATCTGATGTATAATATGAATAGATAAATCTACATGAACTCCATGGATTAATAAAATGAACACTGCCACCCACAAAAGGGTCAGATGTAGAGAAGAGAATCCAACTTTTCTACAGGCATAGAGTATAGAATTATTCCAGAGATTTCTGTGGATTTACCACAGTGTTTAGAAGAAATAACTTATCTGGTTGATATCACTTCTCTCATCACTGTAGATGGGTCAAATAACTGAACAGCAACACTGACTAGTGGTTAGATACAATTTTTTGTTCTTGTTTTCCTAATCCATTCACCACATAATTCATCTGCCCAAAGAGTGTGACATATGCATATACATGTCTGTTTGTTTATTTACACATGCATATGTGTTGGAATATATGTATATAAATATAGCATATATATTAATATCAAAGTCGAGGATTTTAGTATATGTATTATATAGATATGAGTATAGGTATGTGTATAGATGTATATATGTATACATATATCTTATTATGTATATAGGAGGAGTTTTGGTTGGAATTTTGGTAGTCAGTTTAGAATTAGCTATGAATCATTTTAAGCAAATTTTCATTTTTCTCCAATTAATATAGATAATATGAAGGGGTCCTAGAATTTATATTAAGATTGATCAGCATTCATACATTGATGGCTATAGTAGCTCTTTAGTATATATATATACATATATATATATATGTATATATATATATATATGCTCCTTTTACCAGTGCAGAATATAACCTTTTCTCCTTCCTTCCTTCCTTCCTTCCTTCCTTCCTTCCTTCCTTCCTTCCTTCCTTCCTTCCTTCCTTCCTTCCTTCCTTCCTTCCTTCCTTCCTTCCTTCCTTCCTCCCTATCTTCATTCCCTTTCATGTTCTCTTCTTTTTTTAGATTACATGCCATTTCTTAGATTACATACACAGATACCTATAATTTTTAGTAATAATTTTCTAAAAGTTTGTGATTCATATTTTTCCCACTCTTCCCTACTTAGCAAAAAAAGAAGGTAATATGATATAGTTGTATATATGTTATTATATTAAATATTGTGAAGATGGGATTAACTCTACCCTACTCATTTTTAGATTTAATCACCAGAAGTATACACATTCCACTTTACACTTGAGTGGGGAAGATGTGTGTGCACATGTGTGCTAAAAGTTTGTGACAAATCTGAAACAACTGACTATCCCCTGGACAGTCCTAAGAAAATTTATAGACTATAATTGGTCCACATAAAATGGAGGACGGCACAGGAAGTGACACGAAGAAGCTTCTTTAAGAGTTCTGAGTTCAAGTTGGAGGCTGGTGAAGAATCTGCTTCGTGGACCTGAGACCCTGGACTTGGTGAGACTGTCCTTAAATCTCTCCCTTTGAACTACCACATGAGTGAGTGAAAAGGCTGAGTCTTCCCTGATTTTTTTTAAACCCTTAGCTTCTGTCTTGGAATCAATACTGTTTATGGTTCCAAGGAAGATAAGTGGTAAGGACTAGGCAATGAGGATTAAGTGACTTGCCCAGGGTCACACACCTAGGAAGTGTCTAAGGCCAGATTTGAATCTAGGACCTCCCATCTCTAGGCCTGGCTCTCAATCCACTGAGATACCCAGCTGTCCCCTTCCCTGATTTTCTGAAGGGACTAGCCTGCAGAGATGCACCCTCTCTTGGGAGAGTCTTTATGGTTCTAAAACCCTTGTTTAATTTACCTCTGGGCCCTTTTTGCTGGGGTCTCTGAAGCCCTGCCTGGTTTGAACCAGGCTGGAGCAAATATCTACTTTTTCTGATTTCTTACTTTCACTCTTCCTCATTTTGTAAAATAAACTACCATAAAAGTAATTCAGAATTGAGTAATGATTACTTGCAACCACACTTTTATAAATTATGTCCAACCCTTTTATTTTTGCCCCTTACATTCTGGTGACCATGAAAGGACTTGGTTATATCAGCTGGTATTTTAATAAATGTAAGAATTAAATTAATATCAAATATTTCAAGTATTATATTTTTTACATTTATTATCTGACAAAATAGAACCCCATGACTACGTTTATACCTGCTAAAAATGCCCACTCCACCAAAGCCACCAACAGGAAGTAAAAGAGGGCTAGACGTGGAACTCCAACCAATTTATATCCTTTCTATGTCAGCACGTAACAACAGGAAGTGAGTAAGGTGCTGGGAATTGTAATTTTGCTGGAGGATCATAGTTTTTAGGGTAACAGATTCAAATTACATAATATTCCATATTCATCATGGTGTGAAATACTATACATATTGTCTACATTAGAGAAAACATGTAGGAAATAAAGTGAGGAATGGTATGCTTCAATCTGCATGTTCCTTCAATGGTTGTAGATATCCTTTTTTGTCATTAGTCCCTTGGAGTTGTCATGAATCTTTGTATAGTATATAATAATTAAATCATTCAAAGCTGATCATCACATATTGTTACAATGTACAATATTCTCCTGGTTCTACTCACTTTACTTTTCATCACTTCATATGTCTTTCCAGATTGATGGTTTTTTTTCTTCTGATCATCTTGTTAGTCATTTCTTATACCATTACAATCATGTACCACAACTTGTTTAGACTTTCCTCTGTTGATGGAAGTTCCTTCAGTGTCTAGTTCTTTGCCAGCACAGAGAGATCTGCTATAAATATTTTTTACAAGTAGGCCCTTTCTCCCTGTCTTTTATTTCTTTGGGATATAGTAGTGGTATTGCTTGATCGAAGGGTTTGATGGCCCTTTAGGTCTGGTTCCAGATTGTTTTCCAGAATGGTTGTATCAGTTCACAGCTCCACCAATGGAGAATTAGTGCATCCCTTTCAACATTTATCATTTTCCATTTTTGTCATTCCTTTTGTCAAAGGTGAGGGGGCACTTCAGAATTGTTTTAATTTGCATATCTCTAATAGTGATTTGAGGCATTTTTTCATAGAAGTAAAGATAGTTTAAATTTCCTTTTCTGAGATTTGCCTGTACATATCTGACCATTTATCAACTCTGAAATTCTTTATGTTCTTAAATAGTTCTCAATATATTTGAGAAATGAGGTCTTTCATCAGAGATACTTAACATAAAGATTTTCCCCCAGTTTGTTGTTTGCCTTTTAATCTTGGTTGTATTGATTTTATTTGCATGCAACTTTAAAAAAATAATGTAGTCAAAGTTCATCGTTTGAAACATAGCTAGGTAAGATAGATGTTAATTTTTTGCCAGTTAGTGTCTACCTTGGTAGACAAAGAAGCTCCATGAGGAGCACTGTTATATAGAAAATTTTAGTATTAGGGATTAATTGATTTCATACCTTATTTTTTTAACTCCTATTCCCACTTTTTATTGCCTTTCTCTACCTCAATAAATTTAAATTTGGCAATTTAAATATTAGAGTTGGATCATACTGTTTCCTGAAGTCCATCTAAAGCCAGTAAATAGTTTGCAACAGACAGTTATAATTACTAGAACAGCTTGGTCCATACCATCTTTAGTTTAGCTATAACAGCTAATTAATAATAGTCTAGTTTTCAATACACCAGCTACTATTCACCTATTACACTCTTGATTATAGAAATGCAAATTAAAACAACTCGAGATAATTTCATCCTTGTGGGGTTGTGACCTGATTCAATCACTCTGGAGGACAATTTGGAATTAACCCAAAGAGCTATAAAATTATGCACTCATTTTGATCCTATAAAATCACTACAGGGTCTATATCCCAAAGAGATAATAAAAAAGGAAAGGGACCTGCTTGTACAAAAATATTTATAACACCATTCTTTTGGTAGCAAAGAACAAGAAACTGAAGGGATGTCCATCATTTAGGGAATGGCTGAACAAATTGTGATATGTGTTGGTGATAGAATATGATTGTGCCATGAGAAATGATGAGCAGGATGATTTCATAAGGAATTGGAAACACCACATGAACTGATACAAAGTGAAAAAAGCAGAACCAGGAGAACATTGTACATAGCGACAATGATAATGTGTGATCAACTGTAACAGATTGCTTCTCTCAGCAATACATTGATATAGGACAATTCTGAGGGACTTATGACAAAGAATGCTATCTTCCTGTAGAAATAGAACCGATGGACTCAGAATGCTGATCAAAGCATGTGATTTTTCACATTAGTTTATCTGGGTTTTGGTTTTGGGATTTTGCTTTTTACAATTATTCTCTTACAAAAATGATCAATATGGAAATATGTTTTGCATGGTAAAACATGTGTAACCTAGAATGAATTGTCTGACAGCTCCAGGCAGGGGGAGTGATGGCAGGGAGAGAGACAATTTGGAGCATATAATTTAGGAAAATTTATGTGGAAATTTGTTATTACATGTAATTGGAAAAATAAAACATCTTTATAATTTTAAATGAAATAAAAAAAGAAATTGAGACCCAGAAGGGGAGAAAAGATTTCCCTAAAATTGTGAAGCTAATATGTGACAGAATCATGATTCAAATCCAAGACTACTTTTCAAATTAAGAACTATGCCCATTACATCACTCTGCTTGATCAACTTTATGACTCCTAAGTCCTATTGGTATTAGGTGAGTAGTGCCATATATCTCATACAGAGAACAGTATATGCATAGTTAGTTAGGCTATGGATTAAAATGTCCATTTGGAAGGTGAGATTGAGAGCTGAGATAAAATAATGGTTCTAAGTGATATATGATATTATATGCTATAGAACATTTCAAGAAAAATTTTAGCATCATAGAAAAAAAATCAAACTTTCAATACAACACTTAAGTTTTTTATTCTCCTGGAGAATGTTGGGAGATCTACTTTCACTGAATATTAATGAAGCAAATTAGTGCAGAAATATCCTACTGTGTCTCAATTGCAGGAATTAACATGACTCATTAGACTCCTGTTGATTAAAAATGTGAAAGTGGGTTTTCTTTCTTTTAAATCTAATTAAATAAATTTGACAGGCTTTCTTGATTCCCAATTGGTTAAAATCTCCCAAGCTTGACATAAAAGGAAGATGTAACTTCCTCATAAACAACATTTACCAGTTTAGATTTTGGAAACTTACTCTTGGGTAAAGCAACAAGAATCAAGTAGATAGCTGAACACTAGACATGTGGCCAGCATCCTAGATTGTAACAAAAAGAAAGAGAGAGAGAGAGAGAGAGAGAGAGAGAGAGAGAGAGAGAGAGAGAGAGAGAGAGAGAGAGAGAGAGAGAGAGAGAGAGAGAGAGAGAGAGAGAGAGGTGCCAGTCACATGGTTGCACATGCCCTGGATAGAAGTGCTAGATTGGATGCAGTATGATTTCAAGAGGATTCTAATGCTACACAAGCAACAGGCCTAGATTTAATTCCCTGTTACACAGCTTAGCCATAGTAAGAAATGATACTGACTGGAGGTGACTTTTTTTTGCTGTCCACTCTGATTTATATGCATCCATATAGACCTGGTTGAAGACTGTGGCTGAGGAGCTTATCATCAGAGCCACAGTACAGCAAGGAAAGACATCTATTTTTATTTCTGTCCTTTCTTTTCAGTGCCAAATAAAACCTTCCAAACCTTAAGTTGTACAATTCTTTGCCCAGTTTATAACCACATAAATGCAATCTATTGTGGCAGTAAGCATGGGGATATAATAAAGACCTGAACAAGGCCTGACTTGAGGCATCTGGGGAAAAAATGAAAAGGGGAATTGCTTTCCTCTCTACTTCTCTTCTCTCTTTTCTCACCCTCTACAACATCCCGTGTTTTCTAACCCTTCCTTCCTTCAAGTCCTCCAGAAAGAGAAATGTCAGAAGCAAGATTGATGCGAGGAAAGGACTGATAGGAGTATTCCACTATGATTTTCATCTTTAAAAAATAAATTTTATTGATACATTTTATGTTACTTTTGTTTTTATGTCACTTACATTTTTCAATGTCATCCTTCCTCCATTCCTCTCTTGAAGAGCCATCTCACATAAAAAAATAAAGAAGGGGGGAAATTAAATTCAGCTAAACTTTTCAACATAGCAAAACTAAAACAAAAACAGAGCCTCACTTCTGTAAAGAAGTCAGTGAACCTTCTTATTCCTTTTCTTTGTGGTCCAGCTTGGTTGTTAGAATTTCACAACATCCCATTTTGTGTTATGATGTTGTTATTTTCCTTTATTTTCACAGGATTCAAATCAATGCGTACATTTCCATTCTGGTTCTGCTTACTTTAAACTGCATCACAATGGGAATTTTCTCATGTTTCTTTGTATTAGTCATTCACTATTTCTTACAGCCAAGGGAAATTCCATTTTATTAATGAATCACACATTGTTTAGTCATTGCTCAAGTGATGGTCATAGATTGATTCCAGCTCTTTGATTACAAGTAAAAGTTCTTCTACAATATAAGTTGTTTTTATATCACCTTAACTTCCCACAGCATCTCTTCCCAAAATCCTTCCAAAAAGCCATCTTTTAAGACAAAACATAAAAGAGAAAGAAAAAAAACTTCCCCCAAACTAATATACTGAAATATCAAATTTTCCACTCCCATGGATATCTACTGTGACAAAGAAGAGGAGAGAGTTTTCTCTTCATATTACTTCTTGAAGGATAAATTTTATTATCATTCTTCAATTTTTTATATTGAAAGTATTTTGTTTCATTTTACATTGCGATAATTATTTTGTATATTATTCTCTTTGTCCTTCTGGCTTCATTTTGTATCATTTCAGATATTTTCCTCATGTTTCTTTCTATTTTTATGCTCTTTATTAAGCAGTACAACATTGTATTACCTTCATGACCATAGTTTCTCAATCAATGGCAATCTGGTTTGCTCCTAATACTATACCATAAAAGCTGCTGCTATAAAATTTTAGCATTTATGGTTCTTTTCTTTTCATCTTTGACTTTGTCAATGATTATGTAGTCAACAATATAATATCTATTTTAATGAGCATGGCCACGTTAGACTTGTCCCCTCATAATTCTAAAGTGCTTTCAACAATGCTTGGGCCAATTTGAATTTCCACCAATAAGACATGAATGTACTCATTTTTCCATGAGCCATTACTATGATCATTTTTACATTCCACTTCCAATATTAACTATGTGCCATCTTGATAATTTGTTGGATTTGAGTTAAAACTTTATTTCTTTTGATTTATATTTATCTAATTATCAGTGACTTGGACCATTCTTTCCTATTGTTCTCAAATTCAATTCCTTTGTGAATTTTTTGTTTTGTATCTTTTGATCTCCATTATCATTTTCATCCAATCAACAAGTATTTGGTTGCCAAGAGAAGTATGACTTGGGCCCTGATTTCATGGGGCCAGGTAAGCCAGGGCTGGACAGCATCCATGAAAAGGCAACCATATTAAATACTAGATAATTAAATAGTAATCATGATAACTCAGACATAAATTCAACTCAATTAAACTGATATACTTACATACTATATATATTTAAATATTTCATGGATGCTATTTTTTTTTCCTAAAAGACTGCAAAGGCCTTGATGGAGGTCTTGAACTTTATGCTTTTACCTTGCACTCAATTGATTTTTTATTATTTGGGTAAAATTAATTATGGAATTTCCTTTTCAATCCTCCTACCCTTATTCATATGGGCATCATATTGGATCCTAAGGATAAAACAACAAAAACTGAAAGAAACATAAAATGTGTTTCATATAAATGTATTAAAATTTTCATAAATTTAAATTCCACTGTGACTGGTCCAACATGCCCACAGAAAATGAAACATAAGGAAATTCTAAGATATTGTTATAGAGGTTTCTTCCACCTATTCTCCTGACCAACTCCTCTGTGACTTAAGAATTTTAGATCTTTGCCTGGGAGCACTAAGAATTTAGGGAATAAATTACAGCAATATAGCTAGTATTTCTCAAAGGCAGCCTATGAATCCCTGTGTTACAAGTTCCAGTGTCTGTCTTCCATCCAATATACTCCATTGCCAATGAAAAGTAAGACAAAGCTATTTTAATCAGAATATAACAACTTAGAATGGATAAGGGTTGGAAAAGACCTCTTATAGGAGAAGACATCTGATCTATGCTTTGGGGAAAGGGAGAGATGTCCTTGATTAGAGGTGAGAAAAAGTGCATTCTAAAAATAAAGACCACTGTTCAAAACTACAGAGTTGGGAGGGAAAAACTCCTAGACCAATTTGACTGGAATGCAGAGTATATGACCAAAAGGGAATGAGAAAGAACACTAGGTAGATCATTGAGAGAAGGTTTGGAACAATGAAGGACTGGCTATGTTGGAAATGGGACTTTAATGAATCCCTACTCATTTTGAGCATTCAGTAGAATTCAGAGTCAGAGGGAAAATAATTAATTAATTATAATAATGCTAGCCTACATTTCTACAATATGCACCAAGCACTATGTGAAGTACATTCTTTACAAATATCTCATTTAATCTCTACAATGACCTTGGAAGGTAATTGCTATTATTATACTTATTTTACAAATAAAGAAACTGAGTAAAGAAGAAGTTAAGGGACCTAATCAGTCAGAGTCACACAGCTAGTAAGTATCTGAAGCCATGTTTGATCCCAAGTCTTCCTGATTCCAAAGCCTGATGTTTTAACCATTGTAATACTTAACTAAGCAATTAATTCTTTACAAAGAAGTAATAGGAATATTATATCCCTCATTCTATCCATACGAAATTCCATAATTTCAGAATGGAAAGTCATGTCAGTAGCCATCCAGTCCATCTTACATTTAACAATAATCTCCACTGCAATAAATACAAACAAGTGATCATTCATCCTTTCCTGGAAAAGTTCTAGCAAGTGGAAGTTCACTATCTTCAGAAGGGGCCTACCTCCCTTTTCATATAGCTCTACTTATGAAGTTTTCCTGGGACAAGCACTGAATTTGACTTTTTTACAATTTCCACTCTCTTTTAGGCCTGCCCTCAATCCTTTTGCCTTAATCATAAGACAAGTGACACAAGACAATATTATTCAAAAAGGTCAAAAATTGTGTCTGTCTGAAGTATCATCACATTTTTTTATTTCTTTACAATTATTTTGGCCACAACATGCAAAATTTGATGAAACATGCTAGTTGACCATTAATCTTATCATCAATACTGGCATTGATGAAGAAAATGCAGCTTTGGTGATAATTAATAGTTAGATATCCTTTTTTAACTAAGTACTGGCTATTAATGAATAAAAATAATTATACAGCATGTTCTAATTTCAATGCAATATGTAAGTAGATAACAAAAGCCACAATTCAGATTATTTTTAGGGGCTATTATTATAATAAATGTTTAGTATGGAAGGATCATTATTTTCAAAAGAATATGAGAAAAGTAGAATTAGTATGTTCATTCATTGCTAGAGTAAAACTTAATGACTTAATTATCACTATGAGGAATCAGGGTTTTTTAAATTGAATTAAGAATTTCTAAGAACATAGATTGTGTGAACATTACTGTGAACATTGAATGGAAAACTGATATGGAATATAGTAATTTCACCTTTTGGGGTGATCCAAGAAAATCTAGATTTCAAGAATAGTAATAGTTGTTATTTCTATTGTGCTTTTTGTTCTGCAAAACAGTCATTGAACTTTTCCTCATTTGATTCTTTAAAAATACCTATGAGGTGAATAATGCAGATTATACTTTTTTTTTTTCATAGATGAGGAAATCTTATAGGTCCACAGAGGTTATGTGACTTGCTCATGGCCATACAACATTTTAATCTGTAAAAATAAAAAATTGATTAAATTCTATTTTGCTAAGACTAAATCAAGCTAGATTTAATAACCCCTTTAGTTTTGTTCCCTTGTAAATTTTACCTACCACCCACATTCTGGAGAAACTTTCCTAAGAGTTAAGCTTTTTTTTTTTTTTGACTTGTAATCACCTCTGCTTTTGTAATCCCATTTATCACCCAATTTCTGGAGAAACTTGATTAACCTAAAATGTCAAAGCTCATCCATTTAAACTATTACAGTAACTCTAGATCATCTGGGAACCTGTGTCTTATGGTTAGAATCATAAGTCTTAGCTATGGTTAAGGGGGTTTCAGTAGGAGAGGGCCTAATGATATAATCCCAATTTTAACTATGTCTTTTATAGTCAATCAGAAGAAGACATAGCTCTATTGCTCTAGATTTTTCTCTATAATCTCACTAATTATTATAAAAGGCCCCATCAGTACATACTATCTCTTTGGTCATTGAGAGACGCCTTTAGTCCAATTTATTAGTTACTACTAGCCTAACTAAAAATTTAAAAAAAAATCACTATGCACAGAATTTTGTACTTTAGTTCACCTTAATTTTCAAAAAATAACAAATTGATGAATTGTCCTGAATTCGAGGCCAGAATTCTATGCACTATGCCAAAAAGGGATTGTCCAATGAACATTTGGAACAGAAATACTTTTTCCCCCCAAATAATAGAATTTGTTAACCACAGGAATGTGACAGAGATGGCATGGGAACTAGGGTCTCTGTTTTTCTCTAAAGAGTCACTAGAAAGGTATAAGCAATCTTCCCCAAGAGCCCTATCTGTCTTATTCAAAGACATCCTCACTGTACTGTTTCTGCACTCATCCTCTGTATATCTTTGCCACTACTTCTGCTGCCTCAGTTTCTGGGAATTATAGTAGTATGAACCTCATAGGGTTGTAAGGATAAACTAAGCTAATGATTGCGAGGTACTTGACCAAATCTTAAATCATTCTACAAATGCTTTTAGTGCAAAGCACAATTCCTGGAAGACAGTAGACATTTTATAAATACTACTTAAATGATGATTTCTCAAGTCTATAGGAAGCCTTTTATTCTGGAAACTTCATTTGGACTTACAGACAGAAAATCCTATTTACTGAAAGAATTTCTTTTATACCCATAATGCAAGTGACTTCCCTTCTAGATTCTCTCATTTTATCCCATATTTATCTTATTCTTACACTTTTGTTTCCATTATGTATCATAAGCTCTTGGAGGGCAAGAAATATCTTTTGCATTTCTTTGTATCTCCAGTTCTTAGCACAGGGCCTGGCACATAGCAAGTATTTAATAAATGTTTCTTGACTTGACTTATGGACTGTGGTCAGAATCTGCTTCATCTAGACAGCTTCAGCACTCTGAAGGTAGGCTATCTCTGCCTTAATTGCATTTTTTTTTTCATACAGTCATCCTACCATCTAGTCTCTCTTCATACCACTGGGGATTGACTTTTTCTAAAGAGCTGAGGAGGCAGGTTTAATCTATTGCCATGGATTGATTATAGCTGCCAATAGTAGGAGGTCATTTAAGGGAAAAACCTAGAGTTGGTAGAAAAAAAGAAAACATTCTCGGGGTGAGCCTGCTACAACATCAGTGGTTTAGTGGGGCAAGCAATTATCCTCCATGTCCTTTTTTATCATTAGGCCTCTGCCTTTATTGTTTGTCAAGATACTACAGGTATTGTTTCTGTTGTTTCTCCTGGCCTGATTGAGCCAGCTGGAATTTTCTTCTCATTCCTTAAAAATGAGAATGGATTATAGAAGTGGCTGCAAACAGCCATTTGGTGAAAAAAATTGTAAGCCAAATCCCTTGAGCAACTTAAAGTAATGGTGAAAGGTGGGAAGAATGACCTAACACATACATGTCTTTTGCTAACTGGGCAAGTGATTATCGCCAATTATATTGTACCATGGAGTGGGGACACCAGGGAACTCTAGAGGACACAAAAGCAATGCTATTTCTTAGGGGGACTAATAGTCTAGACAGGGGAGAGTAGTGAAATGAATTATTCATTTGTGTTGAATGCCATTTGGGCAGAATATATGCTTCCTCCTTGTGATTTCTTTTCTCTTTGGTCATATTTTTGACAAAAAAAATGCTTTGGAAGAAAAGTATAATTCTCTCTGTCTCTCTCTCTCTGTCTCTCTCTGTCTCTCTCTCTCTCTCTCTCTCTCTCTCTCCTCTTCCCTTGCTTTCTCTTCAATAGCTCATGCGTCTACATTTATTGGTATACATGGTGTATTACCACCAAGAGAATGTAATTCCATGAGGGTCATAATTGAATGGTTTCATGGTTTAAGGTTTCTCTTTGTATCTGCAGAAACTAGTGTAGTGTCTTGAATATAGCAGATATTTTGTCAGAGCTTGTGAAATCAGGTTGGATTTTACTGTGACAAGAAATAAAATATATTTTTCAAGGCCATATAGTGTAAGTGAAAGCAGGCTGTAGCATCTGGGCAGTCTATATTTTTCATTAATTGTTTAGTCTGTATTTTTTCTCTTTTGCGATCAAGAGGATGCATTCTCAACACCTCTCTCAGAGCAGAGTAGATATGTAGTCACAGACTAACCAAATAATGTAATACTCATATAGAGAACTTCCTTAGGCATCATCCAAATCAACCTCATCATTTTACATATTTGGAAACTAAGGCCTAGAGATGGGAAATGACTTACTTGAGATCTCACAAATTGTTAGTGACATAGCCAAGGTTTCTTACTCACAAGTCAAATCTTTTCTTCATATATGAGTGCTTTCCCCCAGAACCAAGACATCTTTCCTTGCTCTAGACTTAACTAAAGAGGAGAATTACATGCTTCCCAGTTTGTAAACACTGAGGAAGTAGTGATAGAATTACCCTGCATTATTTCAACTCATAAGTACTTCATCTTTCAACATCCATCTTTTCTCCATCCATTCATCCTTTCCACAAATAAATAGGCATCAACTTGTCAGTGGCTAAGGATGCAAAGGACGTTATAATTTATAGCCAACACCAGATTCAGGATGACTTGTTATAAATCCTCTAACACTGGCATCCTCTCTCTGGTGTTGGATTAAGGATGGGTAGTTGTGAATTCTAGTCTTTGACACTTGATACATATTTGACCAGTTACCCAACCTCTCTAAACCTCAGTTTTCTCATGTAAAATTATTATAGAGATAGTTTGGTCAAGTAGAGTGCAATCTGTGAATCTAGAAAGCCTTAGGTTCAAATCCTAACTTTGTCACAAAACTAGTTGTATGGCCTTGGAGAAGTCACTGACTTCTAAGTCTAAGTCTAAGTCTAAGTCTAAGTCTAAGACACTCTAAGGCTCTAATTGTAGAAAAGGCACTAACACATATCGATAAGGGAATATTCCTTACCTAAGAATCCTTTAGGGTCTGTGCTATTGAAATTGCAGATCTGTTTATTATGTAAAATGAAAATATTTTGAAAACCTATTTCTCAAAGCTATTCAACTGAAATGTTCCAATATCAGACATTATTATTAATAAATTGATAAAATGTATACTTCTCAGTAAGTACCAGCAATTAGTGGTTATAGTAATAATAAAATGAATCTGGGACTATCCGGGACTAATATCACACAATAGTTTCATGACCAGTGTTGGTTATTTTAGAGATCAGAAGCTATTTTGAGTTTTGAGGGGGAAAGAGACACACATTTCATAAAGGAAGGACAAGATGTAGAACATCCAGTTTCAGGACAACCAATATGATGAAATAGCTTGAACTCATCCCATTATAAGGTTAGAATTTGCTTCTTTAACTTGGAGAAGAAACTCAAGGGGAACTTGATGACCATTTTCAGGTATTTGAAGGGATGTCATGTGGAAGAAGGATTAGATTGTTTCTATATAGTTCAAAAATAAAGAACCAAAATTGATGAAAAAAAAGTGACCAAGAGGAAAATTTTAACTTGATATTAACAAAATTCCTAATAATTTGGACTGTCCCAAGGTAGAATAGGACACAGTGATTTCCTTGTCATTCGAGACCTGTAGGTAAAGACTTTATAATTGTATCAATATGTAATATGGATAAAAATAAAAATATAATTTAAAAGACTTTACCATTTATTATGAATGTCATAAAAGATACTTTCTTGAATGTGTTGAAGGAGACGGTCATTGAAGAACCTTCCAATTGTAACCTTCTGTGATTCTATAATCCCAAGAACTAGTACATATGGCAACTCTCCATTTTCCATGTGAAGTTGTGCTAGGTCTCAACTCCATAGACCATTGTGCCTCTTCCATGATAAGATGATCACTGTACATCTCATTATTAATTATTCAGTTTTTGATACCCAGTGTATTTTCAGTTGAGGGAGCAAGGTGATCCTGATGATAAATTACTGAGTCTAGAGAAAGAAAGAACTGAATTCAAATCTAGTCTGAAACATTTACTAACGACGTGAACCTGAACAAATCACTTAATCTTGTTTGCCTCGACTTGTTTACCTCATCTTTGAAATGATCTAGAGATGGAAATGTCAAGCCACTACATTATCTTTTCCAAAGAAACCCCAAATATTGTTAAGGAAAGTTGAACATGCTTGAAAAAAACTGAGCAACAGTAAATAGGGAACAAAACCAGACTTCTTCAATTGTCTCTTCCAACTTATGGGAGCACTGGAGGTTGGGGTAATAAACTTCTCCCAAATGCTTTCTTTATAGAGAGCTCTAAATTTTCATAACTTTCTAGGCAACTTTCCATTTTTCATCAGCATTTCTGCTTGGTTTGAATTCTATGAAACATCATATACCTCATGGCCTTCCCCTCTCCTTTCCAGCTTCCTTTTGTGTGTTGTCTATCCCAATAAAAGAGTGAACTTTTTGAAGACAAGGAATTTTCTTGTTTTTCTTATTTGTATCCCCAGCATGTAACATAATGCCTGGCACATAGTAGGTACTTATTTTTTTTAATTGAGTGGTTCAGGGTTTATGAGCAAGTGAGTGGGAGTATAATATATCAGCTATTTTTTGACAAATGATGCATTATATTGTAAATGAATACATATGATCATGGAAGCTTTGAATAGGAAACTATATAAGAAAACGATTCAATGACTGGATAGAGGAAATAGAGTTGCTGAGATTTTCAGTGCTAGTTTAATAGTATAAATGGTAAGTGCCAAGTGATCTCTTGTCTAAGGAAAATAATGTTTCTAAAGTCAGTGGGATAGATTGCATCCTGGTGTTCCCTCCCCCCAAAAACAACAATAACACATTTGTGAATATAAAGCATAGTGATGAGATGCTCTTAATCACATTTAGCCTTAAATCAATCGTTTTCATACATATACTATATGCTAGGCATGGTGATATTATATCACCATTTTGAATCAAGTATTGATCAAACTTTTTTGTTTCTTTTAATAAGAAGGGATATGAGAGTATGTGTGGGGATTAACACAGAAGGATACTGGGAAATTGTGCTCTGACTCAACTACAGAGTCAGGCCATCCATTCACTAGCCACTAGGAAAGGTTCAAAGTTTAGATGAACTATATTTCCACATAGGTTAAGTGGAAAGAAGGTAAGATGAAGGGAATCTAATTTCTTCCTAAACACATTTGAGCCCATCAAGGACTCAAAGCATTCATACTCAGTATTATAACAATGAATCCTTCCTGTGCATTTCAATAATCAAAGGTACTCAGGGTAAGATGGTAGAGAAGAAAAAAAAAAAGATTATTGTCCATTTCTATTTACCCTTGCACCAGACTCTAATCTTCCTTCCTAGACAGCAGAAGCATGAATCAGATTATTCTCCAAACCCTCCTCCATTCTATCTCTTCTCTCAGAACCCTAGTAGGCAATTGAAGTTAATCTGATAAACAACTCTACAACTGATGTTAATAGCTGAGAAAAGCATAATGTGATAAATCCTCTGAGATAATGTTAGCATTTTTTCAAGTGATTTTAATGTTTTAATACAAAGGGAATCCATAATAGTTGGAATTTTAAGTGCCATAGAAAGTGAATGAAAGAGATATTTTAGAATGGTTGGGGTCTTTTTGAAATCCTGAAACAAAACTACATATGTAGATTCCAACTCTTCCTATCATTATGGATATATAATTCATGCAACATTTTGCATTTTTAAAAGTAGGATCATAGATTAAGAGCTGGAAGTCTTAGTGGCTTTCTAAATTATTTCTTTTAAAAATGAGATAGAAAGTGAACAAATTAAAATTCTCCAGATAAAAATGAAATTGGAAATCATAAAAATCAAAGGAGAAATTAACAAAATTGAAAGTAAAAGAACTATTGAACTAATAAACAAGACCAGGAGATGGTACTTTGAAAAAAAGGAATAAAATAGATAAAGTAATGGCTAATCTAATTTAAAAAGAAAAGAAAAGAAAATTAACAGTATCAAAGATGAAAAGGGTGGCCTCACCTCTAATGAAGAATAAATTAAGGTAATCATTAAAAATTATTTTGCCCAATTATATGGCAATAAATATGACAATCTAGGTGAAATGTGTGAATATTTACAAAAATATAAATTTCCTAGATTAACAAAAGAAGAAATAGAATACTTAAACAATCCCAACTCAGAAAAAGAAATTGAACAAGCCATCAAGGAACTCCCTAAGAAAATATCCCCAAAGCCAGATGGATTCACAAGTGAATTCTATCAAAAATTTAGAGAACAACTAATTCCAATATTATACAAACTATATGACAAAATAAGAAAAGGAGTTTTACCAAATTCCTTTTATGACACAAATATGCAGGAAGACCTAAAACAGAGAAAGAAAACTACAGACCAATCTCCTTAATGAACATAGATGCAAAAATCTTAAATAGAATACTAGCAAAAAGACTCCAGCAAGTGAACACAAAGATTATTCACTATGATCAGGTGGAATTTGTACCAGGAATGCAAGGATGGTTTGATATTAGGAAAACTATCCATGTAATTGACCATATCAACAACCAAACTAACAGAAATCATGACTGTCTTAATAGATGCAGAAAGTCTGAAAAAACACAACACTCATTCCTATTGAAAACAATAAAAATATAAGAATACAAGGGTCTTTCCTAAAAATAATCAACAGTATATATTTAAAAGCATCATCTTCAAATCTGGCCTCAGACACTTCCCAGCTGTGTGACCCTGGGCAAGTCACTTGACCCCCATTGCCTAGCCCTTACCACTCTTCTGCCTTGGAGCCAATACACAGTATTGACTCCACGACAGAAGGTAAGGGTTTAAAAAAAAGCATCATCAGCAATGGGGATAAGTTAGAAGCCTTCCCAATAAGGTCAGGACTGAATCTAGGATACCTCTTGTCATCTCTATTATTTAACATTGTACTAGAAATACTAAAGGTAGCAATTAGAGAAGAAAAAGAAGTGAAGGGATTAAAATAGGCAGTGAGGAGACTAAACTATCACTCTTTGCAGATGATATGATGATCTACTTAAAGAATCCTAGAGAATCAACTAAAAATCTGGTGGAAATAATTAACAGCTTTAGCAAAGTTGCAGGATACAAAAAAAAAAACAAATAAATCATCAGGATTTCTATATATTTCCAACACAATGCAGCAGCAAGTTAGATAGAGAAATTCCATTTAAAATCACCCTAGACAATATAAAATATTTAAGAATCTATTTGCCAAGATAAACAAAAGAATTATATCAACATAACTACAAAACATTTTTTCACACAATTAAAACTAGATCTAAATAATTGAAAAAACACTAATTGCTCCTGGGTAGGATGAGTTAATATGATAAAAATGACAATTGTTCCCAAATTAATATGCTTATTCAGTGCCATACCTATCAAACTACCAAGAAACTTTTTTAATTAGAAAAAATTATAACAAAGTTCATTTGGAAGAACAAAAGATCAAGAATATCAAGGGAACTAATGAAAAATATGTGATGGATGGGGTCCTAGCAGTACCAGATCTTAAACTGTACTATAAAGTAGTGATCATCAAAACAATATGGTACTGGCTAGGAGAGAGAAGGGAGGATCAATGAAATAGCCTTGGGGTAAATGACCCCAGCAAGATAGTGTATGATGAACCCACAAATCTAGCTTTTGGGACAAAAACCTACTGTTAAAAAATTGCTGGGACAATTGGAAAACAATACAGGAGAGATAAGGTTTAGATCAACATTTCACACTCTATAAAGAGATAAGTTCAGAATGGGTAAATGACTTAACTATCAAATGGGAAATTAGAAGTAAATTAAGTGCATATAGAATAGTATTTATGTCAGATCTATGGGAAAGAAAAGAATTTAAAACCAAGCAAGATACAGAGAACACTACAAAATGTAAAAGGAATAATTTTGATTGCATTAAATTAAAAAGTTTCTGTGACAAACAAAATCAATGCAACCAAAATTATAAGGGAAGCAACAAACTGGGAAAATATATAAAATAAGATAGAATTATAACAAAAACCCCTGACAAAGGTATCATTTCTCAGATTTATAAGGAGCTAAGTCAATTGTACAAAAAATTCTAGCCATTCCCCAATTGACAAACGGTCAAGGGGAATGAATAGGCAGTTTTCAGATAAAAGAATCAAAAGTATCAATAAACTCATGAAAGAGTGTTCTAAATCTTTCATAATTAGAGAAATGGAAATCAAAACAACTCTGAGGTACCACCTTACATCTAAAAGATTAGAGAACATGACAGCAAAGTAAAGTAATACATTTTGGAGGAGATGTGGCAAAATTGGGACATTAATGCATTTCTGTTGGGGTTCTGAATTTATCCAATCATTCTGGATGGCAATTTGGAACTATTCCCAAAGAGTTTTAAAAGACTTTGCAGCCATACCATTGCTGGGTTTGATAATAGGGAAAATATGTGTACAAAAATAGTTGCTCTCTTTGTGGTGGCAAAAAAAATAAATATATGAAACTAGAAAATGAGAGGGTGTTCATTGATTGGGGAATGGATGAACAAATTGTGGCATCTAATGGAGTTAGAATAATATAGTGCTGAAAGGAATAATGAACTGGAGGAATTCCATGTAAACTAGGACTCCAGGAATTGATAAAAGGAGCAAAGCTAGGAGAATTCTGTACATAGAGACTGATATATTGTGGCACCATCAAATGTAATGGACTTCTCTACTGGCAACCATGCAATGATCCATGACAATTCTGAGGGCATTATGAGAAAGAATGCTATCCACATCCAGAGAAAGAACTGTGGAAATGGAAATGCTTAAGAAAAAAATATGTGATCGATTACATAGTATGGGATATGATTGGGATCGGGATATGATTGGAGATGTTGACTTTAAATGATCATTCTATTACAAATATTAATAATATGGAAATAGGTTTTGAACAATGATACATGTAGAACCGGGTGGCATTGTTTGTTGGCTCCAAGAGTGGGGAGGCAGAAAAGGCAGGAAAGAACATGAATCATGTAACCATGCAAAAATATTCTAAATTAATTAATTAATTAAAAATAAAAAAAATAAAATGAAATAAATGAGATGAAAGGATCTCCACAGGAAGGGTAAATGACTTTCCTATGGGTAGACAGATATTAAGCAACAGAAAAAGAATTGAAACTCAGGTTCTCAAAGGAAGAATTAAAACTCAGATTCTCTGGCTCCATGTCCAGAAAATTGGTCTGCTTCCAATTGGGCAATGCCAAATTCAGCAATCAATTAAAAAATCAAAACATTATGATACAATTTTATCAAAGTGTGTTAACTATGTCCATTTTTGTCAGGGTTGCAGTCATATTGAGTCACATCTTGTCATTCCCCCAAAAGAGCTAACATATGATTCAATGCAGCAGTTTTTAACTAACCATGTGTTATGTGCAAGGCAAGGTGTTAGGCACTACAGATTCGAAGACAGAATTTTAAATCTTCCCTTCTCTTCCCTCAAGGAGCTTTCTACTTATCAAGTCATACATGGCTTCATGATGTCCAGTGCTATCCAATTTCCCTTTACTAATTGACAAGATATTTATTGACTACATCCCAATACATGACAGTCTATTCACTGTGCCAGCTAGCTACCCCTTTAAGTAGTGAGTCATTCATTATTAGAGATATTTCATAAGGGGCTGGATAAGTACTTCCTGGGGATATTTCATATGCAATTTCTGCTTTGGAAAATGGTTGGTGTTTATGACCTATAAGGTAAATAACTTAAGGAAAATAATGACATTAATAAGCTGTAATATGTCCAGAATAAAGCAACCAGGTTGGTAAATTGTTTCAAGTCTGTATCATATGAAGACAGGTTGGAGAAACCAAGGATGTTTATTGCTTGGAGAAGAGAAATGTTTGGGTTGGGGTGGGGAGGGAGAGTAGGATGAAATAGTTGTCCTTAAATGTTGGAAGTATTATCATGGATAGAAGAGTTTAATCTATTTATCCCATAGGATAGAGCTACAAACAGTGAATGAAAGCTTCAAAGAAGTAAATGTATGTTTTTTAATCGAGGATTTTTTTTAACAATTCAAACTGTCTAAAGATGGAAAAGGCTCCCTTAAGAGGCAAGGATGTTCCCCCCTCTTTGAAGACTTACAAGCAGGGTTTATATGACCACTCTTTTGGTATAATAGAGATTCTTCTTGAGGATGGGTTGGATAATATGGCCCCCAAGGTCCCTTCCCATCCATCTGCCAAATTCAATGAATCTACCCTGGGTATAAATAAGTCACATGTGAGACACATTCAAGCCAGTTTGACTGAAGGCAACATTTTGTGTTGGCCAGTTGGGAGAGATAAGCAAGGCTACACAAGTTTCCATACATGTGTAAAATTTTGTTTCTGTGATGAAGATTGGGCATATTCTCAGGTGTCTGCCTACCACAAAGCAAAATTAAACAGGTGGGGGCCTAAAAGGCAAACTCAGAATCCTGCATATGTTTTGTCTCTTTGCCTGAGGGCCTGGTGCCTGAAATGTGGATAGCAAAACAATCGCCAAAGGCTCAGAGCCATCAAAAGAGCTATCGCCAAGGTCACTCAAACTAGGTAAGTGAATGTTTCCATTCTCCATCTGTCCTTTTCATGGTAACTGTTCTACTCCCCCAGGAGGGAACACAAGTGTGCATAGTCCATCTCCCATGGAAAAAGGCCATATAAACACCGACTGTCATCATTTTGCCCACATTTAGTTAAATATGGCAGTAACTCCAACCTCTGAAGGAACTCCAGTCTTCTGGCTGTAGTTCAGCCCTCGAACAGCAGTAACTTAAAAGATGTCATGTGGCATGTACTAATTAGGCATGCCAAATCCATTAAAAACCCAAGCCAGAGCACTTATGCAATTAGTAATGATTTGGCCAGTGTCCACACTTGCCAGATGGCCTCTCTGAAACCCCCATGTTCTTGGAGAAATTGTGCACAAAGGCAAAGAACAGATTTCCTATAAAGTAGTGATGGAAACTGAGGGTCCAATCATATGACCAGAAGAAACAATATGCAATAGCCAGGTGAGTTTCATGGAAATCTTATAGATAAATAGGAATCAATATGATGCAATGGAAAAAGTCCTGGAAGGAGAATCAGGTGATCTAGATTCTAAATCCTACTGTGAAGAATAAGAATAATTACTGTTCACTTAGCTTTACAAAGTGCTTTATTACCCTTCTCTTATCTAAGAGCATAATCTCCTCAGCATTGGAGACTGTCTTGCTTCTTTGTCTTTGTATCCTCAACAACTACTACTATGCCTGACACATAGTAGGCATTTGACCAATACTTGTTGATTGTTAATCTTCATAATGACTGTGTTAAGAGGTATTGCACAAATCAGTTCCATTTCAGAGGCAAAGAAATGAGACTCAGGGAGGCGATGTCAGCAATACATGATCACTTAGCTACCAGGGACAGCTCATGGCTCAATAGATAAAGAAGTGGACCAACAACAAAAAAAAGTGGACAGATTCATGAAAAGCAAAGCAAAATTAAGTGACCAGAATCAGGAGAATGTTGTACATAGTAACAGTGATAAAGTATCAACTGTGAATGACTTAACTATTATCAGCAGTGCAAGGATACAGGACAACTCTAAAAGACTCATGATGAAAAGGCTATCCACCACCATAGAAAGAACTGACTAATCTGAATGCAGACTGAAGCATTCCATTCTTCCTATTTTGTCCTCCATGAATCTTTCCCTAGTGTAAGTCATAAGGATCTTCTTTCACAACATGATGAACATGGACTATATACTGTATGATAACACATGAGCAACCTTTATCAGATTCCCTGCTGTCTTGGAGAAGGAGGAGGGAGGGAGGGAAAGCGAGAGCATGGATTGCAAAGTGTCAGAAAAAGATTATTGACAATTGTACCAAAATAATCTGGAAAAATATTTTTAAAAATTTTAAATTAACATAGAGGATTACAGAAGTTTAATATTGCCTTAGACCCTCAGTAACTGTGTGACACTGGGCAAATGACCTCACTACTGTTGGCTTTAGGATCTATAATTGTAAAATGGGGATTGTATAATAGCACCTATATAGAAAAGTTGTAAGGATTATATAAAATAGTATTTAAAAAATGTTCTTAACATAGTTCTTGAAACATAGTAGATGCTATACACAGACATAATTTATATATACATGTAAGTATATATACTATTAACTGTAACTGTGTTCACACACACACACACACACACACACACACACACACACACACATATATATATATATATATATATATATATATATATATATATGTACATTGATTCCCTAACCTTTTCCTATTGTATTACTGATTTGGATTCCTCTCTTTATAACTAGTTTACAGACACATCAGATTAGAATGCCATTCTCCATGCTTTAAAAGTACATTTACCTTTTTTTAATCCCAAATGGTTTTTCACAAATTTACTATTATTCACCTTCTTAATCAGTCTTATTTCAAAGACATTTTGCTACTTATTTCCAAATTCCAATCTGTCCTCAAAGCATGGATATTTGACATTTCAAATAGAGAAAGGAATATGTCACAGGATTTCTAGAAGATCCTCACAGAGGAGCTCCTACCGTACATTAGGTAGTGATCATATTATTAGAAAAAGTATATCCTTGCAAGTAAACTACTTTGGAGTGGAAGGCATTTGTTTTTTCTTCTTTTCTTTCATTAAATTTTTAATCTTTTTGAAAATAACCTTTTTCCAGATTACAGTGGTACAATTTTTCAATAATCATTTTCTGACATTTTGGATTCCATGTTCTTTCCTTCCCCCCTTCCCATCCTTCCTCCTTTTCCAAGACAACGGGTAATATGATGCAGGCTGTCTAGGTGTTATTATATGATGCATATTTCCATATTCATGTTGTGATAAAATAAACATAACACATTAGAGAAAAATTGAGGAAATGAAGTGAAGAATGGCATGCTTCAGTCTGCATTTAGACTCTTGGTTCCTTCTATAGCAGTAGAGATCATTTTTCATCTTGAGTCCTTTGGAGTTTTCCTAAATCCATGAGGGTGAACCTATAACATGAGTCAGCACTGACATTTGTAGCCATTTTCAATGGCACACAACCACATGTGGCCACATACAGAGACATATGGGGTCACATGCCGAGAAGGATGCAAATATTGCAAAATTATGTTGTTTTTTTTCCTCGAAGTGGCACACCACCCTTGTTATGCTTGTTTTTTTGGTGACTTTTGACACACCAAGCTCAAAAGTTTGCCCATCACTGGCCTAGATCCTTGCATTTCCCATAATAGTTGTCATTCACAACTGAACATTGCATTTTATCACTCTTGGTTCTGCTCCCTTCACTTTTGCTGCATCTAATATAAATCTTTCCTGGTTGGTTTTTGTGATCATGACATTCATTATGTTTAGAAGACACTCATTTAATATTTAAGTTCCAATTTGCTTCTTAAAAAAGTATCATTGGTACATGAAAGCTTAATTTAATCCAACAAGCATTTATAAAACATATATATTGGCCAAGTACTAGGACCAAATGAGAAAAGATGCTGAAAGTGTTTTTCAAACCTTAATGTAACATGAATGCTGAGTGTTGTGGTAAGTGGTCAAAAAGACAAAATGAAAGAAAGAATTACATTACCTTACAGAATTCCATTGTACTTGGGGATAAAATAAAGACAAAATAATTTGAGGAGGAAAAGAGTTCAGAAAGCTGGGAAAGGGAGGTGAGCTTTGAAGGACAGTAAGAATGGTGAGGAAGGAACATATTTAAGGTATTTAGAACAGTTTAGGAAAGAATACAAAAGTGAAGAAATGTCCAAATCAGGAGACAATCGCATCAGAAGATGTGCAATAGGGAGATGTTGTCCAAAATGCAAAAGAAAAAGATAAAATAAATCCTGACACTCATTTCCTATCTATGATTGTATAAAAGCTACTTCCCATGCCTGGAATGATTTCCCACCTCACTTCCATCTTTGGCCTCCCTCCAATGCACAACTCAAGAGCTAACTCCTACATTAGCCCTTTCATGATGGCTCTAGTTAGAACATTCCTTCTCTCTCCAAAATCCCCTGCCTATATATATATGTGTGTGTGTGTGTGTGTGTGTGTGTGTGTGTGTGTGTGTGTGTGTGTGTAAAGAATTTATACAAATATATATTCTACTTGTATTTGTATAAAATTCTTATATCCATTTATCTTTGTACATGGTGTTTCCAACTAGTAAAATATAAGTTTCTTGAGAGCAGGGACAGTTTTGTTAGTGTTTTTAATTCTTATCCCCTAGGCCAGTTTCTGTTAGGTGCCTTATAGATGCCTGTTGTTCATTTATACTCTCTTCCCCCCAATATTTGCAGAAATCTCCTGAGTGCTTTCAAAACTGGAAACTGTTCCCATCCAATTTAAGGAAGCAAATCATTTGCCTCCCAAACTAAATTACAATCTCATCTCACTGATTTCCAAAGTCAAGCATCAGTGGGTTTTGGAAAGCCTGTCCTTCGCAGTAGAAAACAACTTAAGATAATTTCAGAGGAGATAAATAACTCTGGGATAATGTGTTCAATATGGGCAAGGAGATGAACCCAGGTGATGTTTGAAAGAGTCATAGAGAGCTAGTGAGAACAAGGTAAGTCTACATTTTCCTCTCCCACTCACCACTCTTACCCCAGCCAATTGTTTCAAAGTTTATAGCCTCTTAAATCTGAGTTGTTTTCAAATTGCATATAATGACATATACAATGAAAAAGAAGGGATAAGAATCAGTTAATCAACCAATTGACAAGCACTATGTATTCATTACCTACTGTGTGCCATATATAATTCTAGGAAATAGAAATTTGGAAATTAAAATTTGTCTCTGCCCCCTCAAGGAACTTATATTCTATGAAGAAAGATACCATCTTCCTTAAATAAGTAAACATAAACCCAAGCAAATATATATATATATGTATGCATACATATGTATATATGTATATATGCTACTGCCTGCCCTACCATTATTTATAAATAGCATACTGTTTATGTATATTATATAACACTTATTATTATATATATATATGTATATATAAGACACATAGGTGACACAGTGGTTAGAGTGCCAAGCCTGAAGTCAGGAAGACTCATCTGTATTACTTTAAATGTGGCCTTTGATACTCACTAACTATGTGATTCCCTGGGCAAATCATTTAACCTTGTTTGCCTCAGTTTCCTCATCTATCAAATGAGCTGGAAAAGAAAATGGCAAACCACTCCAATATCTTTGCCAGGAAAACCCAAAATGGTGTAGGAAAGAGTTGTACATGACTGAAATGGCTGAACAGAAAACAAAAATATGTGTGTGTGCACAAATATGTGTGTATGTACATGTGTATGCATGTGTGTATATATGTATGTATATGTGTAGGATGTATGTATATTTGTTGATATAGTGGGCATTAGCCTCCGAAGGGGGAATATAAGGGAGGTCTCTATTTAGAAGGTGGAGCTTCAACAGAATTTTAAAAAGAAATAAAGAAGTTTAAGAAATGAAGTTTGAAAATATTCATATTATAGGGAGGGGAAACATCCAGAATTCAGTTATTTCTAAAGAATAGCATCTTGCTGATTCATGGATGTAAAGTCAATGAGCAAGGAGGATTTGACATGAGGTCTTTTATGCAACCATATTTCATTGGGTAGACCACAGATATTCTCTTCTCATGGTTTTTTGGAGGCTGCTAAGGAAAGAGGAAGAATATTCAGCCATGTAAAAGATGTCAACTTCTGTGAGAGAAATGTATATTCAAAGAAAGTCAATGAAATTTGAGGATATGCCACATATATAGGATAGTCAAGCCTCCTTTTAAGGGAGCAAAATTTGAAAATTTAAAAAGGAAAAGCCATCCTTGTTATTCTGAGCACCTAATAGGACCCCACACATAATCAGTACTTAATAAGTACCTGATGACTGCCTGATGCTTTTTTAATAGCTAAATTTTGAAAAATACCTTATGGAGCCATTCTAAGTGGGATACCTGCCTTGACAGTTTAGTCCTTTTAGTCCTCCACCATAGTGGATCTATGTTTCTTTAAAAAATTTTTAATTAACAAGATTTTCTTTCTCCCGAGGAAAAAAAGAAAGACAAAACCATGGTAACCAACAGGAAGCACCCAGTTTTGCCCAAGTTAAAAGATATCTATATCACTTGCAATAAATCTTCTGTATTTGTTGTCTCCCTCTGGATGTGAGGTCCTTTTGTGTACCTCACACAGCACAGCACTTCACACAAAATAAGTATTTTAACATGATTATATCATTCATTCATTAATTTTGGGAGTTATAGGATGTGTTCCTTCTCCTGCAACCATGTTCAAAATTTCCATCATCATTGATTTGGCAATGATTTCAATGCAGTGTGTTAGATGAATGGATGATGAGAATAGCAGAACAGAAAAGATAGTTTCCAATCTAGGAACACTGCCTTTCATTGCAGTATGAACCTTACAGCTGTCCCTTGCTTTGGATTGCTGTACCAAATCCAGCAAGGAGATGAGTCTCTATGAGGAAGCAGAAGCAATAGCCCCTCCCTTTAAGGCATCCCTAAATAATATTTTTTTGTATAAGAACAGAAGTCTGCCTTCTTATTATATGTCTGAGTTTGGATTCCATTCAAGAATTATAAAAAGGTTTATTCCATCAAGGATTTTTTAGACAGAACTGGCCTCTAAGGATAATGAATCAGTTGAACACATATGTAGTATTATTTGAACATTAATGTGAGTAATTTTTTGCCAAGAAATGTCAGTCAAAAATTGCTTACTATTAGGGGGCAGCTGGGTGGTTCAGTGGATTGAGAGTCAAGCCTAGAGATGGGAGGTCCTAGGTTCAAATCTGACCTCAGCCACTTCCTAGCTGTGTGACCCTGGACAAGTCACTTGACCTCCATTGCCCATATTGATTCCAAGACAGAAGGTAAGGGTTTAAAAAAAATTGCTTACTGATGTTCCAGGTATTAAACTGGGTGCTGGGAATACAAGCACAAAGAATGAAATAATTCCTACATGCCATTATTTTTCATGAGGATGAAAGATTATATATATACATATATATGTATATATATGGACATTCAGACAGAGAGAAATTATATATTTATGTATATATATATGTATATATAGATACACAGAGATAAACTGATAGGGGCATCCATATACATATCTATATATCGTGTATATACCTTCATGGTGTGACACATACTGACATTCTCAGATCACATATATAGAAGCAATAGCTCAGAGATGTGAAAGACCTTCCAAAACATGCCTCAGTTTAAAAATGAAGCCAGCGACACAAGGGCTATGAATGCTTCCCAGGAGATACAATTCCCTACACTTTCCCATATCTCCCTCATTGCTGAAATTGTCCTGAAATCAGTCAGTACTAGCCTCGATTGTGTTTGGTAGTTCTATGAACCATCTATTTCCCTTGCGACTCATCTCCAAGCCATGTGATGCTCCTGTTGAATAGGTGATAAGATGTAGGCAGTTGCTGTGAAATATTTCTTTTAATAGATGTTTCAACTACCCAGAAGACATGCAGTTTTCTTACAAAATAGATTTCCAGCATTTGCAGGATATGCACAAAATAGCATTTCACTCGCTCAATTTTTTTCTGTCCTTCTGACCTCCAAGTCCCCAGAACTGTTTTAATCTTAGCTCATTAAAAGTTAATACACACTTGGATTGGAACTATTCATTGTTTCTGTCCCCTTTTTTGGAATGGTGCTAGAGTACAGTCTGTGTTTTAATGGTAGATACACTGCCTGCAAGAGAAACTCCATCATTTCCAGGTTTACCTATGTTCCAGTTACACAGGCAGATTGCCATAATCAATAATCGATCATTGATAAATGGAAATCATTAAAAAGAATACAGATTCAAATGTCAGCTCCAAAATGGATGCCAGCTATTTGTTGTTGCTTAATTCTGTCAGGTTATGAGGTAACAACGAGAAATTGCTTTCCCAGAACCATTATCAGGTCAGGGGAGGAGTACTAAACATTAATACTGAAGCTGTGGAAGCCTCAAAAACTTGTCTACAAAGCAAGCTTTAAGAAGGGGGAAGAAAAAGAGATTAGAAAGCTAAACTTCTTTAAGCAAGTATTGATAGGGTCTATTTATTTCTTTGACCACCATTTCTTGGGTCTTATGCTCTAGAAATTGGGGGTGTCATCCTGGGATTCATCAGACCCCTAAAACTGATAGTTATGTATTGTTTTGGAACTACTCCTACTGGGACATCGAATAAAGTGGGATTGAGGGTGGGGGTAAAAGAACAGGAAAAAACATGTTTATTAACATTGTTCAATTTTACTATCAAGGTAGTGGTCATGTACATTAAGGATATTCAAGGAGGGAAGTAAAGGGAATAATCATTCATTAAGCACCTTCTATGTCACACTGTGCTAAATGCTTTACAAATGCACCCCCCAGAAGATATCCTCTAATACTTCCAACTTCTTAAGAAAAATGTCTATAGCACCACACTGATGGATCTTTCCTTTGGAAACCAATGGCTTTTCCCATACCACTTGTCCCATAACAATTTGACTTCATTAGAAAATAAATCAACCCTTTTGTTTTATGATGAAATAATGGTTGGATGGATATTAGTAAAGATTTATTTCTATTAATACAGTAACAACTTCTGGGGCATTCAGTTTAGCATCTACTGTATGATAAGAGAAGCTAATTACACATAATTATGAGCATTTTAATAATTATTTAGGGAAAAGGTAGTGTCATTTCTATAGGTCATGACCACAATGCTAGCTAGTCTACACATAGGGGAAAGAATTCATTATTCAGAGTTATAAGTACAGTGTATTTCAAGAGAGAAGTATTAATTAATATTCCTAAATTTTTGTATCATTTTTCCTAATTACATACAAAACAAAACCAGAAGAGAAGCTTGTGTCTCTGAGTCAAAGAAAAGCCATTTTTAACAGTGACCAACTGATAGAAAATCAAGTATGTTTACTCAATGGAACTGAATTATATGTCTGTTTTTTTTAGTAATAAATACTTTCATCAGCATACATAATGACAAACATATACATATCATTAAATATTATGTCAAATTCATGAATTCTTTTATGCCATTTAATCAAGCCATCTGCCTCTCTAATAAAATGCTATGATAATATTTGAACAAAATGGATTGAAATAGAAACATTTTACTTCAATACCTCGTAGTGGTATGTCCATAACTTTGGGTTCTTAAAGTTGATGACAAAAGATATAACCTCTGGGAGATCATAAATATCATAAATGATATATTTAGAGATTAAAGTAACCTCCAAGATCATCTAATCTAAGCCTTTTGATTTATAGATGAGGAATATGAGACCCAAAGAGGTTGTGATTCCCCATTGTCATGAAGAGAGTAGAGTGCAGAGGTTAGATTTGAACCCAGGTCCGCTAACAGCAAATCTATTCCTCTTTGTTCTACACAATGATTCCTATTGAGTAGAAACCTAATTATAACTGTGTGTTTCTTGACTGATATCCTAGTCACTTGTGAAGATATACATCTCCAGACGTCTGGATACTAGACAGGTGGAAAATTTTATCTCCCAAGCCTCCTTACATAAAATGAGGACATAACTTAAAAGGATGCTGGGAATGTAGCTCAATTGTGGCAAATTTTCCACCTGCACATTACCAAGCAACAGAAATTTGATGGCCAAATCATGACAAACATCTGCCAATGTGGGTAAGAGAACATCCTGAAACATGCTGTTGATATATAGAATTGTGGATTGCCTCATTTTGATTAGAGGAAAAGTATTTTTATTATAGCCAAGAATATATAAGAACACATTAGTACCAAAATCATTTATAAAGTGTCTACTATATTCAAGTACTAGAAACATAAAGACAAAAATGAAACTGTTACTACTTTCAAGTAGCTATCATTCAACTGGAGGACTATATCATATACCTGGGGAGAAAAACATATAATTTAATTTAAAGGATATTAACTAGGGATGGGGTGATCAGGAGATGCTTTAAGAGGAACTGGTAATCAGCCTCATCTTTGAAAAACGTTATGGATTCTAGAAGATGGGGGTAAGTAGGAAGCCTATTTCATGTGTAGCAACATTTTGAGCCATCCCGCCTGGAGGACATAAGTGGGGTGATCATTAGCCCTCTATCAGCTCAATACTTTTATTCATTCTTATGACTAGTTCAAGGGAATCAAGTAGTATGTTATGACATTTCCTTGGTGATTACTAAACCAGCAACAATGATCAATTAAGTCTGTTCACTAACCCCAATTTATTTAATAATAAATCAGAGAAACCATTTTTTCTCACAATCACCCTCTTCTCTCCCTCCCTCCCTTCCCTCTCTCTCTCTCTCTCTCTCTCTCTCTCTCTCTCTCTCTCTCTCTCTCTCTCTCTCTCTCTCTCTCTCCATATATATACATAGCTAGATATAGATTTTTACACCCAGCCAAGGGCAGACTTCATACAATATTTTTGGGAAGATGGCGGTTATCAAGAACACAGATACGGTGGGACTGGGTCTCTATAAAACAAATGAGTTAATATATCAATCAAACATCAGTTTTTAGCTCAATTTCAAATTTTTAATTAGAAATTAATTTGTTTTAAGAAACATGGATACTGATATTGGTGATCTGAATCAAAGTCAGCATTAAGGAAGGTAAAGTACATCGTTAAAAAATATTATTCCACTTGACTTGGCCTGCAGGTATAGCTAGGTCCAAGCCTGCTATGACCCAGGGTTCACAGACTTCCATGTCATCAACTCTAATCTCTTGGGCCATGATGTCTGTGTGAGCCATAGCCACAGGGACCATAGAACAAAATAGGTTTAGAGCTAGAAAACATTTCAGAGGTCATTGAATCCTACTTTTACATTTTGCAGACGAGGAAACTGAGGCTCATCAAAGGCATCTCCGAGGTCATCTTGTCCTATTCACACATTTCACAGATGTGGAAACTGATATTCTGTGGTCCTTAGAGTTTAAGTGATTTACTAAAGGTAATAAAAGCACATAGGAAGTGCTTAATAAATGTTTGTTCATCTATTTGACTTAAATCAAGCTTCATGTCTTTCTTTCTCTTCAGAGTTTCCAGTGCGGTGCTCCTTCCACAACAACCCAGGGCAGAAGTGGTACACAGGGGTCTTGCTGAGTGTGAAGTGGTTACTAGGGCTTTGGAACACTGAGCTGAGTGGCCAGAGGATTTACTGCTGGGTTAGAAGCAGCAGGGCAAATCTGTCTCAAAAGCTGAGGTTAGTGCTAGGATCAAATTGAATCTGAGGAGGGAGGGGAATGACATGGCCTGGGGGTAGGCTGTGAATCCTGGGATGATGGAGAGGGTTTGAATTGCATACAGTTTACACAATTTTCCATACAGTTTCTTTGCCTGTTTTCCTGCCCCCTTCCATCTCCCTCTAAATTGGCTGTAGCTGCATGACTCCCTACTGCCACTGGTAGCATTCCTTGCTCAGAAAATGGCTTCCTCTATACAGAACAAGGCAATGTTATTCATGTGCATGAGGGAAGGCATTTAAAGGACTGTTTTCATCCACAGGGTTATTTCATAATGAAATAAATCATAGCAACCCACCATTGGGTACAAAGCTATTGTACTGGATAATAGATAGAGCATTAAAAAAAAAATCTGGTATCATGATTTTATTGATATAGGAAACTTCCAGTGTGGAATGTCCTTTTTCTAGTGTAAATCAACAACTCATTCTTCTTAAAGAGTTGTCTGGGGTACTGGCTCCGTTCATAGTCATTCGGCTAGTCTATACCAGAGAGAGAACTTGAACCCAGGTTCTTTTGACTACATCAGCCTTCTAACTTCTACCTACTGAAAACAATGATTGAAAATAGAATGACAGACTTTTCTAGTTAGAAGGATCCAGCCTTTCATTTTATACTTGAAAAAACTGATGACTCTAGAGGTGAACTGGCTTTCCCTAGGTCACATAATGTGGTCGTAACAGAGCTCAGGCTACCAGACTCCCTTGGACTGATTCTGTATTGATGCCTGGGTACACCCTGGAAGTAACTTTTAAAAATAAATTGGAGTTTGTCTTTTCATTTGCCTCTTTCTCCTAAATGCTGACTGCAGACAAATTCCAGTTAATTGGGCTTTCGCTTTAGATGGGTGTTGGGTAATTGATCGTTTACCATTCTACCGCTCAGCACTGCGCCATATGCAAATCCTATAACTGCTATGTCAAGATGATGATTGAGAGAGATGAAATCAAATGAATGAGAGGGAAGAGAAGAGACATCTCCTCCTGACTGCGTCCTATGTGCTTGAGAAAACGTGTGAATGAGAATCTGAGCCCATTTTCACGGAGAAATGGGACGATTTCGGTCTCCATAATTGTCCCTCTTACATCGCTGGGATAAGCCAATGGTAGATGTAATATTTGCTCAAGATATCTTACTCATCGCAAATAATTCATTTAAAATTTGAACAGAGTTACTTTGGCTATCCTGGGAAATAAGTCTGCAGATGTTACATCTAAGCTGCAGGTGGCTGGAAAGTCACATTCTTAATATGGAATACACCTTTGGATTTTTCTCCCAACTGCTCATGAAGTATATTGTGCCAACTTCAAGAGTTCCTGGTGGTGAATTTTGACATAATCCATCATCGACTGCACTGTCCTATCTATATGAAGAGGGAGCCTGGGACCTTCAGTTCCTAAGCTGTGTGATGAGTTGTTCTCTCCCCCACCCCCTCCCCAAGTGATAATGGTTTGGGCTCTGAGCTATCCCTGCTTTGGGACCTGGTGCTGTCCTTCCCACATCTCATGATTTATGCATTTAGGAAACAGCTGGCAAGAAGAGAGGATGCAATGTGTGACCTTGGAGTAAAGCAGAGTTTATTGTCTCAGAAAGGAATTAAACTCTCGACCTCGGTCTCAGAACTATATTTTAGCTACCAGAAGACCTACCTAAGCAATGTTGGCAAAATTATTTTTCTCTTCACTTTCAGTTTCTTTCTGGTGTTCTTTCATTTACCAAGTATGTGTTAAGTGCCTACTATGTGCTGGGTGTAGGGAATATGGAAGAAAAAGAGACAGAAATAGGTTTTGCTCTCTAAAATGTGGTATTCTATTTAAGTATCTAGACACAGAAATAAGCTAATATAAAAACGTGAACAAAGTAATTAAGGGAAGCTAGGAGGTGCAGTGGATAGAGTGCAAGACTGGGAGTCAGGAAGGTTCATCTTCTTTGGTTCAAATCTAGCCTCAGACACTTATTAAGTTGTGTGATGCTTGGCAAGTCACTTAATCCTTTTTGCCTCAGTTTCCTCATCGGTAAAGTGAGAAGAAGAAATAAATGGTAAATCACTCCAGTATTTTTGCCAAGTAATCCTCAAAGTGGGGTAGCTAAGAGTCAGACATGACTGAAATGATTGAACAATAACAACACAATATATCTACAAACTTTATCTTAGAATTTTTACATCATCTTCTTGAGAAAAAATGTCAGAAAGACTTGAGTTCACATTTTGCCTCAGATACTTAATTGCTATGTGAACCTGGGCAAGTCATTTGACCTGTGTAAGCCTCAGTTTACTCATCTGAAGAATGGGAATGATAATAGCACCTACCTTCCAGATTTTCATGAGAATAACATATATTGTAAAATACCTTGCTACATAAATGAAAACTGGTTCTTGTGAACCTTTATCACTACCTATTTTAACTTGATAATCTGTGAGCTAGAAAAAAAAAAAAAAACCTCAGTGACCATCTAATTCAACTCCTCTGCCAGGCAAACCAACGATTATTCAACTATGAAGGCCTCTCATGCTGTGGACCTTACTTTCTACAGAGGCAGCCCAATTTGTGGTGGCACAGAACTAAGTATCAGTAAGCATCTCTATAGACTAAACATCCTTAGAATTTGCAAATTCTCTTCTTATTTCTACCCTCTGGCACCCAGGAAAAGCAGACAAATCCTTCTCCCATACAACAACCCTTCAAACGCATGAAGTCAGTGATTATGTCCTTTTAAAATCTTCTCTTCTGTCAACTAAACTAGTGGTTGCCTACCTATGGAATTTAGACCCCTAGGGGGCCTCAGTATTATTACAAATGATCTGAAAATCCATATGCAGGATAAACAGCAGAGATTTTGACCTTTACTTAGCTCTAGCAAATATGCAGCCTGACAACATAATAAATACGCAAACATACCTGCTGTAGCCAGAGTAAATAAGCATTTGTCCACATACTTATTGCTACTTTGCAAATGTGGATAGATGTGACGGTGATAAACTACAAATTCATTGAAAAGAGCTTTTACATCAATCACATCATCATCACTGTGTTGTTTTCTCAATCAATGGGTGATCACTGAACAAGGTTGACAAGGTGAGGATCACATATTTCTTTTCATAATAAAAAGCTAATCCTCATAACTGGAAAGACCAGGAGCCGTTGGGCTAAAGATTTCCAATGACTTTTGCCAATCACTGCATAGTTCGGGGTTCAATTTCCCTTTCTTGCTCTCTTATGCTAGCTTATAACAATCCTTCCTAAAACATATGCCGGCATTAGGTCCCAAACTACAGTGGGGGTTTCCCCCACCTCCCTATCACCAGGCTACTGTACTTCTATTAAGTCAGCCCAAGAGCACATTTATTTTTTTAAGAGTTTCTAAGACCTCCTTTTAAACATCTAGTCCCCTAAAACTGATTCCCCCCACCTCATTTGAGTTATTGCCTGGTTATATCTCTTTGGTATTATTCTTGTTTCTTTTGTTGACTTCTATAACTTCAACTTAAAGTACACTAGACTTTTTTTTATTCTCCAGGTCCATTGGTATAGTTCATTAACAAAACAAAAATAGCATCTACCTTCCAGATTTTCATGAGAATAACATATATTGTTATAAAATATCAGGAGAATGACTTACTTGTGAGCCAGACATTTCACCCAGGACAGAGCCAAAACATTCTGTACAATCTGAGCAGTGGAGCAGTTCTTAGATTTTGCTTATGTGAGGGTGGGAGCACACCAGTGTTATAATTAAAAATAAATCTTAGAGACTTTTTAACAAATGTATAATTATTTATTAGTAAAGAGAAGGAAAGAGAGAAAAGTTACCAAGCTGTCCTAATGA
The DNA here is from genome assembly GCF_027887165.1 of Monodelphis domestica. Classification (NCBI taxonomy): domain Eukaryota; kingdom Metazoa; phylum Chordata; class Mammalia; order Didelphimorphia; family Didelphidae; genus Monodelphis; species Monodelphis domestica. The sequence goes on along the minus strand of NC_077233.1, from coordinate 50,209,474 downwards.
CCCAAAATCTCTAACCAAAATGCTAGTCTTTAGTTTGTGGATTCCTAGCCTTCATGGTCTCGGGGGCCCAGTGTTTGTGGTGCACACTTGCCAGAGATGGCTTATATAGATAAGGACTAAGAATACTCTCCAGAGAGAGAGAGCTTCTTCCACAAGAAAAATGATAGAGTGAGAGAGAGCCCTCTACTTTAATTGCTGGCTTTTTAAGCCTTGTCTAAACCAGTGGTGGTGAACCTTTTAGAGACTGTGTGCTATGCCCTGCCCCCCAGAGATCCCACTCCCTAACTGCATGCCCCTAGGCATGACCCCCCCCCTTCCTCTCTTCTTTGCCCTTATTCCTCCTGTCTTAAACCACACAAGGAAGGGAGAAAGTGTTCCCATTGAGCTGCTGGGAAGAGGTGTGGTTAAAGTGAGGAATGTCCTCTGCAAGGGTAGAGATAACTTAACATAAATTTTCATCATTATAAATATTATTGCTGCTATTTTTTACTTTAAATGTATGTTGTTCTTTTAAACCCGTACCTTCTGCCTTAGAATCAATACTGTATATCAGTTCTAAGGCAGAAGAATGGTAAAGGCTCGGCAATGGAAGTTAAGTGATTTGCCCAGGGTCACAGAGCTAGGAAATGCCCAAGGCCAGATTTGAACCTAGGACCTCTTGTCCTCCAGATAATTTTATTCTTAATAAATGTTTTCTGATTGATCTAGAAAAGCACACCCACAAATATATGCAAAAGAGAGCATATAAACATATTATCCTACAAGCCACAAAATAAACTGATGAATTCCAAAAGTTAATCCATATACCTCAGATAGTATCACTTGAAATATGAATTTTAGTATGGGGAAATGGGGAAAATAATAACAATTGCCATACAAGATTCTGAAGATGAAAAGAGATAACACATGTAAAGTGTTTTGCAGACCTTAAGTAATACATATATATGATTGATCATGACTATAATTATCATCCCACCCCACCCCAAACCCCGCCATTTAGTATTTTTGGTGGAAATGCTGTGCATCTGTGATGTGTTAAAAAATCACCCCAAAATAACAAGGACAAAAAGATCATAGGAGCTTAGAGTTTGAGCTAGAAGAGATTTCATGTGCCATCTTGTCCCGTTCCCTTGTTTTCCATGTGAAAAAAAGGATGACCCAGGAAGGTTCAATGATTAGCCCAATGTCATGTGGGCAGCGAGTAGATCACAAACTCTGAGCTAGACTCCAGAGGACTTCTAGTCCAACTTGTTTCTTTGATAGAGGAGGCTGAGTCCAAGAAAGGAGAAATGACCATGAAAGTCACACAGATCATAAGGATATAGTAGGACTTGATCTTACTTCCTAACTTCCAGAAAGTGTGGTTGCAATGGAATTATGCTATGAAGTCTTCAAATGAAGCTATTTCAATGTCTGGTTCATCTGAATCATTGCTTTTCTTCATACATCTATTTTTCAACTTATGTTAGATTTTAGAAGGCATAAGACAAACAAACACACTACCACTCAAACTAGAGACTCTAATACCTCACCATTGAATGGTGATGCTTCTGGGTTCTTAAAGGCTATGGCAATGGAATTCAAACACTGGTAGAACTTAATAAGCTGAAATGTCGTCAGTTATGGAGTCCAGGTGACATTTGTCATCTGAAAACCTTACCCAGGTGGCCACAGAGAGATGAATTTTTCAACAACAATATATCTCAAGGAATGTCATCAGGCCACAAATAGCTTGTGGTCTACTTTGGTGGAAACAATAGCCACACGAAGAAAATGAATGATCCTGGAGGCAAGTAAAAACGATTTATGACTATGTTCAGAAATATGGGAGATCAAAGATGTGGGTCCCAAGCAGAATACAGTGGAAAATGTAAGAAGTTTTGTTGCTGGCAGATTTGTAGGGTAAAGGCAAGGAAACATAATAATAATAATAATAATAATAATAATAATAATAATAATAAAATATACTTCAAGGTTTCTGAATTGCTCTAGAGATGTTAACTCATGTGATGTGGAATGGGAAGAAGGTTCATTGAAGGTCCTTGTTGGTGTGAGTTTTAAGTAAGATACAAAGAGTTGTTTTCGGGGAGAAAGTACTGGGCTGCCATGCCTATACCTTCTTGAGAATGGGAATATATTTGCACACTTGCCAGGCCACAAATGAAGTCCCTTCTCCCTCCTTTTCCTCACATTCCTCATTTTTCTATAGGTAATCCTGTGTAGTATTACCTACAGTTTGGCTTATTTTCCTATTAATAGATGCTTAAAGGGAGTAGTGATTGTTAGGCACTTTTTAAAAAATTTCTTCATGCATGAGAGGCTTAGCCTTGGGAGAGGGGATGGGACTGTATCAAAAGCATCACCTGAGCTCTGGTTGCTCTGCCAATAATTCTTCATTGATTTAGCTAATGTTTTCCTTCATGAATTCTGGGGGTGGGGGATGAAAAAGCATTTACTAAGTACCTACTATGTGCCAGGCACTGTATTTAATACTTTATAAATGAGATTTCATTTGGCATCTACACAACAGCCCTGTGAAGCAGGTATTATTCTCCTCATTTTTAAATTTGAGGAATTTGAGGGAGACAGAATTCAAGCGACTTGCCCATGTTATTATATCCATTAAGAGTCTGAGGACAGATTTGAACTCAGGTCCAGTGTTCTATCCCTGGAAGAAAGAACACAGACGTGATTTATCTTGTTTACTGTCCTTTTAAGTAGTTCTTCTACTCTATTAGTTGTCACTTTTAATTATCTTTCATAATCTACCTTGCCTGATTTAAAGCTTCTGAAGGGAAAGTTTGAACTGACTTAGTTTAGGCTTGGCCCAGAATTGCCCTATAGTTTTCCTAGCCCCTTAAAAATCTAATATTATTTTTATCATTCTTTTCCTTTAAAATTTTGAGTTTCAAATTCTCTCCCTCCTACTCCCACCTCCCCACACAGTCCTTTCTTTTTTTGCCCCTGCTTTTATTTTTATTGGAATCAAGGAATAGAATAGTAATTGAAAGCAGCGTCCATATCTCAGCCTCTTCATAGGTCCTGGGGCTTTTGCTACGTGGTATCCCAAACTGGATATGAAGGAAGCAATCCAACAAACCTAGGTTTCAAGAGAATTAGAAGAATTTCTGTAATTCCCAAACAGATGGTTATCCTGGGTCTGAGACCTGCAATGTAAACAGGAGAAAAGAGGTCAGATAGGCAGTATAAAGGGGTGAAGGGGAAGGGGAATGAATTGAGGTTCTGACTTAAAACCCTACTCCATAAAGAGCTTAATCTCTCCTTTGCCTGAGAAATGATTATGGACTCCTGTGCCCCAAGAGATAGTAGCAGTGATGGAACAGAGACTTAATTGATAAAGTTCCTGGCAGAAAACAGCTTGATAAAGATAAGAGCAGCAGATATCAAGAATAGGGACCGAAGATGTGATATCTGTCAGAGAGTAACTTTACCATCTCAACAATGGACACTGGAAGCTCTGTAGGATGAGAGATGGGAGCTTGACACATCCACAAATGTTCTCTGACTCCATAAAATCCTCTTCACATGACTTTCATGTCTCTGCCCTATCCATACCAAGTGATGATGTGGTAAAGAATACCCTATGTGTGCATGGAGGGATCTTTTTACATCATTTAATTTATTGTGTTATTTAATTGAATGTCCTTTAAGCCAAAATAATGTGCCTTCTTTTTAGTCTGACAAAAGGAAACACATCAGTGGGGGCTTGTAGACTGATTGTGAAAGGATATTGACCCTTAGAGAGCCTTGAATCTGGGGTCATTTTCAAAATCTTCCCATAAGAGAGGAACCCCTGTCACTACATATTTTAAGTAATATTGTCATGACTTTAAGGTTTTGTAAAGATTAAAATTAATATACAATAACTAAATATTATTATATTTTATAAAGTTTTATTAATAACTAAAGCAAAATAACTGTCTGAATTCAGCCTGGTTACAGGTCAAAAAAAAAAAAACATGGGAGGAGCATACATACATTTAAATACCAATAACATGATCTCGTCAACGTGGAGACACAGGAGAGATTATAGGGAATTTTGGGACATAATTAAGGACTTCTGGGGAATTAAGTCAAAGGTTAAAAATCTCCATTTATACAGTTTCCAGTGGACTGTACATATTATTATTATTCAGATATTTTTGGTCATGTCTAATTCTTCATGACCCTATTTGAGTTTGTTTTTTGGGAAAGATTCTGGAGTAGTTTGTGATTTCCTTTTCAACTTCACCACACAAAAGGAACCAAGGCAGAGTTAAGTGACTTACCCAGGGTCACACAGTGTCCAAGGCTAGATTTATACTAAGAAAGATTAGTCTCTGCCACCACCACTGCCCCTAATTCCTATATTCTCCCTATTACCATTGTACAATTCTTTCCGCATTCTACTCAGGGAAATGTTTGATTGGTGTCAGGTGCAAAAGATATTCATTAGCCAAATATTTTCTCCTGACCTTGATTCTAGCTCTAACAATTCATTGCAGGGATTTGCATTATAACCTTCCTAGACAGGGTTACAAATAGCTATCATTTACTGAGTTGGGGCTTTGTTTGTCATAGATATTTCTTTCTTTCCTTTTTTTTTCTTCATCTTTTTTCCTTACTGGCAAGGATGCTTACATTATATTGAGAACAATGATATACCTAATTTGCTTCTGCAAATGGGACCAATTAAAATAACTTAACAAAAATGACAAAGACTCTTACATAAGTTATGGGTAAAAAAAGGAGAGATAGCAACTCTGTTGACTCACTTGTTTTCAAGATTGCAGAAAGTCGGGAAGTTTAGGATATAATTAGTATAGACAAACTACTTTAAATTTTATGTTCAAGTTGACTAGTTGAGATAAAATTGTTAATAAGAAATCAGGAAAAAAGAACAATATGGTGCTATCACTATCCTAATGTGCAAAAATTATATAAAGCAGTAATAAAAGTATGTAGAAAATGTATGTGAATATATAGTTCCTCATGACTTTCTGTTATATAGGATGTGGATATGTTTCTATTTTACAGGTAAGTAAACTAAGGTTCAGAAGAGTGAAAGGGAGCCAAGGTAGTAGAAAGAGAGAGGTCTGATTTGGGGATGGGTGGGAAACAAAACTTTTGGCCAAAGCTTCCTATTTTCAAAATGAAGAGTATGGACTAGGGATACTTAAAAGATTACTCTACAAGTCTAAATCTGAAGACTATGATTTACCTAGAGACACGGAATGTTTTAGTGGCAGCCCTCAAACATTGGCCACAGTTTATGACCCACCACTGCATTGTCAGCCTCAGTTGGAAGTTGATGCTAATGTTGGAGGGGGCCTGGGAGTGCTCTAGTGAGCCTCAGGCTACTTCCACCATGAAATGACTATTAAGAGTATTTGTACATTTACTTAAATCCTGGATGACTATAGCTACCAAATTGAAGGGAAGACTACAGAATGAATGCTGATGGTTTGCCTCAGAGCAAGCTGACTCTTATAGTTAGTCCATTTGTAGGGAATTATGTATGATGAGAATAAAGATGGATCTACGGTCAATAAAGATTGTGGACTTCATTGGACATTAGTCATGGACACTTAAGGCTCCTGGGCATTTGCTGTATCAGTTGCCCTTGGAATATGCCTAATTCTATATTCATTCTGTCAAGGACCCAGTATCTGTAGTCTGAGGGAAGATACAGTAAAGAATAAACATTTCCTCCAGTATCATTGGACATTGTGCCCACAATATTCAATCTAAACTGGTGGAAACAAAAGTTTAAAAAGCAACAAGTAGACACAAATCTCTCTCTCTCTCTCTCTCTCTCTATATATATATATATATATATATATATATATATATACATATGAATCCCAAGAGCCACATATTGATTTAATTTTTAAAAATAGTATCACCTGTGCTTTTGTTATTTTAATTGACTTTGCTAAATATTTTCTAATTTATATTTATATTTTATATTTTATTTTACTTATTTTATATTCTACAAGTCTAAATCTGATGACTATGATTTACCTAGAGACATAGAATGTTTTATTTATATTTTATTATATTTTATATTATATTTATTATATTTTAATCTGGTTCAAATGGCACTAGGGAATGTTGTGGGAGGTTATATTCAGGGCCAATGGCATGTTTGACACCTCTGCTGTAAGCCATTTGGAGGTCCACCCCTCAAGCCAACATGTGAGAGATGTGGGTGATTCTGCAGATCAGATATCCTAGTACCCTTGTCACCAGGCTACTTAATCCTAAAATCTCAGTTAACAAAGAGTCCAACTAGCCGGAAGCTTATTTATCAGGACTGTTTTGTAAAAATTAAAATCAGTCTCAAAAATACAAATATTATATTTTAAATATTTATTAATGATCATTAGAAATCGAGGAAAAAAGAGGGATACAAAATAAAGACCACATGCCCATGGCTAATTAGTCTATTTAAAAGCCCCAAGCTTACCACCGCCATCATGCTTGCTGTAAGCCAAAGAGCCTGGGACCCTCCCCATCCTTGCCTGATATCCCCTTTCTACAGGAAGTATGTAATGACAGGAAGTTGGTGGGCTCCCAGGAAATGTAGGTCTTTTTTTAGGATAACAAATTTTTAATTATACAGTTTTCAAACTTTGACATATCGAAGGAGGAAGCATATGATACCAAAATCGAACTCACTCACACAGAGTATTATTCAACAGCAATTATAATCTCAGGTGCTGCTACATTCCATGACCCTCTGACATATCCACATTGCTGATTTATTTCATTAGGGCCTCGGTCACTCTTTTAGGACACATGGAGGAACCCATGACTTTTCCAGTGTTTTCCACTCAAAAGAACCCATCAGGCTTTGGGGAAGAGCTATAAAACACTTAAAATCACTCTGGCTAATTGCAATGGCTGCCCTTTGAAAGCATGCACAAGGGTCCATGCTTGAGCTCCAAACTAGGCCAAACACATTTCCTAATATAGGAAGTTTTGTTTGACTCCGGGAAATATTCCTTTGGTCTTTGGGTCTTTCTATCTAGTGGCCTACATTAGTAAGTCTAAGTTGCCTTTTCAAGTGAGTTTTTATCCCCAGTTCTTTCCCCCAGGCCTATTGCTAGATAAGTACATTTCTGGTTGCTTCTTCTTGTTTATTGGACTTTCCTTTTACCTTATTGCTTCATTTATTATTGGCAACGCTACTTTTCCCCTTTGCAATTCAGTGTGAGGTATTTTTAATCTACGATTGGCACCATGAAGTTTTCTTGGGAAAAAACTCTTGATTCCCTGTGGCTATTATAATTTTTATTTATGGCTGTAATAACTCTAGAAATACCCTGGATAATCCTTAAGAGGACATTATCCATTGTGCTATTTCCTGAGGTACTGAGCCTACATATTAAAGCTAACTTATTTCTTACTTTCGTGTCTTCCCAAGGTAAGAATATTTGAGGTTGGTGAATTATATCAACAGAAAAAATTGTGTATGTGGGTGGGATGTTCTCTTTGTGCTTATCTATAGATTATTCAGTGCCTAGATATACTGGATGAAGGATGAATATCTTACTGGTATCATGATGTCCCTAGTAAGGGCAGCTGGCAGAAGATATTTCAGATGTGTTCTTTCCATCATTATTGATTCAGACAGTGATTGAAACAAAATGGATATAAAGTGTTTCTAGGGTTGGGAATCAGAAGACTGAACCCCATATCCTTTCTCAGATTTCCCTACTTATGTTATATTGGACAAATTGTTTAACCTGTCAGACTCAGTTTGGTCTTTTATAAAATGGAAATAATAGCAATTAACTCAGAATGTTATGATGAGGTTGAAAGAAAAGAATATGTCCAGATGCTTGTAAATGACTATTACAACCAAGAATGGTCTCTAGTGCCAAGATATTGGTTTCAGTGATTAATAACCAAGTGATTCCACTGGTATATGGAATCTCTACACTGCAATTTCCCTATCTTGAAAAATTACAGATCCATAGAATAGTATATATAGAAATTTATATATATATATATATATATATATGTGTGTGTGCATATATATAGTTAAGCATTTATGCATGTGTACCCCATTTTCTTCAGTAAGATGAATATTTCAGTGATTATTAGTAGTAGTTCCTAATATTTATATAGCAATTAAAAGTATCATCTCATTTGATCTGGAGTAATAACATTCCACTAGGTGTTAATAACACCCCATTGGGAAATGATTGCCCAACTAATAAGTGTCAGAAGAAAGATTTGAATTCATGTCTTCCTGACTCAAAATGTAGCACTCTCTCTATTGAGGTGTAATCCTACTTCTCCCTCTTTTTTTAAACCAGTGAGCAAAATGAGAATCAGAAAATTTAAATAACCTGCTTGATATCACCAAGCTAACAAGAATCAAAGCTGGGGTCTGAACTCAGATCTTCTAATGACAATTAGATCTTTCAGAGTTGAAATGAATTTCAGTTAAAGAAGTAGCAAAATACAAACATTTGTTGATAAACTATATATTTTATTTCTAGTGTACTAAAATTTAGTGGGATGGTTTCAGTTCCTCCCTGAAAGAGAAGTCGTGTCCTGCTTCATCCTTTGATTTTTTCATGTATCATATATCCAAGTTGTGCTGAGTATGCCTATGTGTATCCTGGTGTCCCAAAAAAGGATTGCTTTTTTGATTTTCATTTTTTGGTTAGTTTTTTTTTGGAGCAAAGTTAATTTTAAAAATCAGTTTGTTTCTTTCATGAGCAACAACCATATACTTATGGGCTGGGTATTCAGCAAATATTCACTCTAAGATAGTCTTTTAGTCCCCACTCTACTTTTTTCCCTTGTGTCATTGTACAAATTATATAGGGGAATAAAACCTCTAAAAATCTTAGAACAGATACATATTAGTTGTTTGATTCTTGGGAAATAATTTAAGAACTTTGTGTCTCAGTTTCCTCAATTGTAAAATATCATAGTTGTGAGAATCAAGTGAGCTATCCTTTGACCTAGATGGTGTCTGAGTTCTCTTCTAGCACTACATCTAGAATCTTACTTTCCAGCTATCTTCCAACTCCAATTTAATAATCCTATATGCTATAAAAAGGATTTAGTAATGCCAGTCGAGAAGGGCGCAATACCAAGACATCTGAGCCAGAAATCACATTAGATTTGTAAAATGTTTAGCATAGTGACTGGCACATAGTAGACACTTAATAAATACTCGTTACTCCCTAAATACACATCAAGATGATGATGATATAAGTGGTGATGATGATAGACTTTGAAGAATGGCAGAGTGAAAATAATTTGCATTTGAAGTTAGTGGATCTGGGTTTGAATTTCATCTCTGATATTCCCTGTGTGACCTCAGGTAAGTGCTTTAACCCCTCTGAACTTCAATTGCCACATCTTTAAAAATGAAGATGTTGGAGTACATAAAGACTCGTAAGATCCTTTTGAAATTTCAATTATATGTTGTAAGAAAAGTGTGCTATTTATTAGGTAGAAAATTATCACTGAGTTGGTCCTATTCCTCATTCTGCTTGCTGATTTATCTTCCTTAAGATCAAGAGGTACATCTTTTAAGCTGTTTTCAGTAATGAGGCAGAAGATTTACTAAAACAACAGGAATAATGGAATTTTTTTGGTATGTATTAAAAGCAATAATGGAGCTCACATTTATCTAATCCTTCAGAATATGCTTTATATCAACCCTTTGGAGAAGGTATTACAAGTTATATTCTCATGATTATGCTTCTCACTTCCACCCTTTTAAATGCTTTGTTTCTTTTCAGGCTCAACTCAGATACCCCTTCCCATGGGAAGCCTATGCTGCTCCTCTCTATTTAATGTCCTGTCCCCTCCAAATTCTCTTCTAGTTATTCATCTGTTTACATGTAATATCTCTCCAGTAGAATGCAAACTCAGGAGACTGCCTTTTGTTCTTATCTATATCACTGGGGCTGGCTACCTCAAATTGTACCCAGTAGGTACTTATTAATAGATTGTTAAGATGAAACAGGTTGTATAGCTAAGGAAATAGATGCTTAGAAATACTTGCCCAACATCACATATGTAGCACATATAGAACCCCAATTCTCTTATAGTCTTTTATAGCCCATTGCTACGACATGGTTTCACACTCAGATCTCTTGGTATTGATTCCCATCTTGACCAGCATTACTATAATATTTTTATAAGTGTACAGGATCCTAAAATTGGAGGTGGGAAGTCCTAGGAAAGTAGGATCCTAGATGAGAACTGACACCATCTTGTTCAGTTGTATTATTCAGTCATTTTTCAATCATCCAATTGATACCTGTGGTATCTTTGGATATATTTTAAGGGGCTTAAAGATTTTGATGGTTAAAAAAAGTCTCTTTTTCAATATAATTGGTTTATTTGGTAATCTTCTTTATTTTATTATATTAAAGACATTTTTTTTTCTGAGAAAGGCTCTATAGCTTTCACCAGACTGCCCAAAGGATCCATGAAAAACACAAAGAAATGTTAAGGACTCCTGATTTATTCCAACCCCTTCATTTTACAAATGAGGAGAAACCTTAGGCCATGGATGTTAAGGGACATGGTCAATACTTAATAGGTATTGTCAGAGGAGGAATTTGAACTGAGGTCCTTATATTTCAAATAAACAATGCATAGTCTACTGTATTGAATCTTCACACAAAACTACTCAGAATTATGGGAACATTGCTCTAACTCTATAACCATTCACAATAAGAAAACTTCTTCAAGCCATTTCCAAATGGGCTTGATACCAAAAGGCTAGTCGACATTTGCTAGTATTCTATCTGTCTAGCTCTTTTTTTTACCTAAAAGTCTATATTCTTTAATATAGTAGACCTGCTGATAAATAAGCAAGAGTTTCTAGGAGAGGGTTTATAGTTCTTCCTAGACAAAATATCATCTTTGGGGATTTTCCCATTAGATAGCATTCAGGCTAAAAGCAGAAGGAGTAATGAGTAATTCCTTTCAGATTTTCATTTGTCTAGGATCTCAAATAGGATTCTCTTCTACTTTCAACTTAGTAGTCAGTTCTTTGCAGCTTACTGCTTTAAACAGCAATACTTCATAATTTCTCTGACACTTTATCCATTTTCTTCTGCTTCCATAACTCAATGAGAAATAGGAAAGTAAATAATAGAAAGGAATCCCTTTCAAAATGATTGTTAGAGAAATAAACAAGCATTTGTTTTGTTAAATCTCCAGGTGATAGCTGATCATTCCCCATGCACCTCCTCTCTAAACCTTTTTCTCCTGATTTTTTATCTGTTCTTTTTAAAACAATTGGTGTCTTTTATTTCTATATGACTTTCATTTATTTTTTCCTAAATAGAAAATGCTTTTCCTGAATCTATTGAAATAATCATATGGTTTCTGTTTATGATATTGATATGGTCAATTAAACTGATGGTTTCCCTAATATTAAACTGTACCTTGTTAAATTTATTTTGTTGGACTTAATATTACATTTGTGGTTGCCAGGGATTTAATTTCTAAATCCCAAAATGAATTACTAAAGTAATTGGAATTTATGGTAGTTTATTTATAATAGAGGGAAGATATGAAGGAAGAGAGAAAAGGGGTGGAGATAGAGAAAGAAAAAAAGCTCTGGCTTCCTTGGAACCAGTTAGAAATACTAAGGCCCCAGCCAGGGGAAAGGAGTCTCAAGACAATGGGCCTTTCTTGGAGGTTCACACCTCCAGAAAGGGCAAGGAATTAAGTCAGCCTTTACACTCACCACGGTGACCATCTAAAAGAATAACAGTCTGAGGTCTCCTGCACAAGCTCCTCCAGGAGTCTAGTTCCACAGCCAAGTGTCTTCCCTCTATGGAGGAAAGAATTTGAAAAGACTGCAACAAGGCTGGGAAAGCAGAGACTCCATAACTGTCAATCAAGGAGAATATTTTATTTGGATTGAGGACTGGAAAAGAGTTAAGAAGAAGGAGTCAAACTGAAAATTCTTGTTCTCTTTGCCTTTGAGACAGAAAGGAGAAGGGGTCTCTTGGCTTGGGGACAGAATGAAAGAAGGACAAAAGTCCAGCTCTGTCTGATTTCTCTGCTGTGTTACAGTGACTGTTCTTCCAGACCTGTTAACCCATTTTCCCAATCTGAACTGTATTCCACCATTCTCCAACCTAGGAATTATTCTAGTGTTAGGGAAACTCCAAACCTCTTTCCTTCCATTTTATTATCTTTCTCTTCTTCCCAATAAACCCCTAACTTAACCTTAAAGAAGAGAAATAGTATTTTGAGACATCATAAAACTCACCTTGAGTTGATTTAGAGAGATCAACAGAGAAATCAACAGGAAGGGCAAGGAAGAATGGAGGAGGGACAAGAAGGGAGGAAAATCAGGGAGGGTAAATGGAGGAAAAAGGAGGAAGTTATCACTTATCATTCAAATAATCCTTTATTACAACTCCAAGTGTGAGTGTCTGTCTTTCAGTCTCTCCTCAAGTGTTTATCTTCCAGTCTCTCCTCCAAGTGACTCTTCTCTTCATTATTCATTGATTCTTATGTGCCTTTGTTTCCTCTATTTAAAGACCTTTTTCTCTTGTCTCACCTCCCCAAAATATTTATGTCTACCAATAACAGCAGATGCTCCTCTCCAGGACTGCCCACTTAATGTATGAAATAGGTGTCATACCTTTTGTAGTTAGTTTACACCTTTTTGTAGTTAAAATGGGTAGATCTACTTTAAATACTGAGTTAACACTTTGAGGATTAAAATCTAAAAATAGACCATGGATTACAATTTTATCTTCACTATCAAGGAAGATCTTAGTACCTTCATTGTTCCAATCAGGAGATAGCCAAATCCAATCTTCACAACCTTCCATACTGGTAAAAAAAATCCACCTGATATGGTTTAAGGTTCTCATGATCTAAGGCTATAAACTGCTTGCTAATATTTTATTTAAAAATTTTTGCATCATGCTCATTAGGAAAATTGGTTTAGAGTTTTTTTCTCTGTCTTAGCTCTCCCTGGATTAGCTATCAGTACCTTTTATTGTGTCCTAAAAAAGAGTTTAGAAAGATTCCCTCTTCCTCTATTCTTCCAAAATGTTTATATAGGATTGGAGAAAGTTGTTTTGTTTTGTTTTGTTTTTTATATTTGGTAGAATTTTCTTGTGAATCCATCTGGATTCTTACTGGAAACACTGGAAACTTAGGGATTTCTTTGATGATTTGTTCAATTTCTATTTCTGTGATGGGGTTTTTCACATATTCTATTTCCTCTTTTGTTAATCTGAGTGGTTTATATTTTTGTAAGTATTATTATTTTCTGTAGATTTTCAGATGTATTGGCAAATAGTTGAGCAAAAGATTTTCAATGATTTCTTTAATTTCTCTTCATTTGGATATTATTTCACTTTTTCCATTTTTGATACTGATAATCTGGCTTTCTTCTTTTAAAAATATAATTTAATCAATGGTTTGCCTATTTTATTTATTTTTCCCATAAACTTAGCTCCTTGTCTGATTTATTAGTTCAATGGTTTTCTTACTTTCAATTTTATTTATCTCTCCTTTTTTTTCCAGGGTTTCCAATTTAATGTTTAATTGGGGATTTTAATTTATTCTTCTAATCCTTTTAGTTGCATTCTCAACTCATTGATATGCTTTTCATCTATTTTATTGATTTAAATATTTATATAAATACATTTCTCCCTAAGTATAGTTTTGGCTGTGTCCCATGAATTTGATATGTTGTCTCTTCATTATTTTTCTCTTTAATGAAATTATTGATTGGTTCTATGATTTCTTTTTTGACCCCTTCAATATTAACCAGAGGTTTATTTAGATTCCAGTTAATTTTATTCCTTCTTTCTGCTGCCCTTTGTGAATTTAATTTTTATTATATTATGATTTGAAAAGTAAACATTTAATATTTCAGCTTTTATTCATTTGGTTGTAAGATTTTTATGACCTATTATTTGGTCAATTTTTGTGAAGGTGATATATACTACTGAGAAAAATAAAGTATTTCCTTTTCTATTCCCAATAACTTTTCTCCAGAGGACTATCATATCTTTTCAAAAGTAATATTCATCTCAACTTCTTTCTTTGGTTTATTTTTTGCTTGTATTTCTCTACCTTTGAGAGGGGAAGTTTGGGGTAGTGTAATAAAGACTATTTGAGTGGTAAATAACAACTAATGATCAGAGCTGCTAATCTCCTCCCTTCCTCCATTCTCCTTCCCTTTACCCTCCCTGGATTTACTCCCTCCTTTCCCCTCCTCCATTCTTCCCTGCCCTTCCAATTGCTTTTTCTGTTGGTATCTCTAAATCAACTCAGGGTGAGTTTTATGATGTCTCAAATAAATACTCTTTCTCTTCTTTAAGATTAAGAAAGGGGTTTATTGGGGGGAAAGGGAAAGATAAGGAACTGGAAGGAAAGAGGGTTTGGAGTTTCCCTAACACTAGAATAATTCCTAGGTTGAAGGATGGTAGAGTATAGTTCAGATTGGGAAAATTGGATAACAAATCTGGAAATTCAGTCCCTATAGCCCAGCAGAGAAATCAGAGAGAGCTCGACTTTTGTCCTTCTTTCTTTCTGTCTCCAAGGCAAAGAGATACAGATTTTCAGATTATCTCCTCCTTTCTCAACAGTCTTTTCTGGTCATCATTGCAATTTGAATGTTCTCCTTGAGTGACAGCTCAGCAGCCCCAGATTCTCCTGCTCTGTTGCAACCTTTTCTCATTTTCTCTTTTCCACAACATCACAGTAACCTTTAGTAAAGTTTTACTATTTTCTCCTGCACCTAATGTAATTTCTCCTTTAGGAATCAATATGCTACGGCATTTGGTGCATGAATGTTTAGTATGATACTGTTTCATTGTCTAAGTAGCCTTTATCAAAATAGAATTTCTTCCCTTATCTCTTTTGATTAGATACATTTTTACTTTTCCTTTGTCTGATTATGGGATTATGCTTTTTTCAATCCTCTCCTTTTGCATTTTATGGGTGAGTTCTTCCCATTTACTTTCATTGTTATGATTACTAATCATGTATTTCCCTCCATCTTAATTTCTCCCTGTTACCTTTCTCTTTCTTTTCATCCTTTCCCTGTTCACAGATGTTTTGTTTACAACCACCACTTCTCCCAATTCGATCTTTTTGGTCTGTCCTCCCCATTCTCTTATTCCCCTTTCCCTCTTACTTTCTTATGTGGTAAGATAGGTTTCTATAGTGTAGGTGTTACTCCCACTTTGAGTTAATTCTGATAACAGTAAGGTTCTAGCACTGCTTATACCCATTCTGCTCCACTATTTTGACTCTTATGTATCTTTGCATGTGAGAAAATGTAGTTCCTTCTATCTCTCCTTTTCTCTTCTCCCAATATGTTCCTCTTTTTAGGCCTTAGGGTTTTGATTTTTTTGGATGTCAACCTATCTTATTCAGCTTACTCCTTTCTTTCTTTCAATGTATACTCCTTTTCATTGTTCTAATAATCATAAAGGTCTTAAGTACATACTTTAAATATATTGAGTACTTTAAGTACCCTAAGTATCTAAAGCATCACAGATAACATAAGTATCTCAATTATCATCTTTCCAGGTACAAATGTATCAAATTTGATCTTATTGAAACCCTTAAGTTTTCACTTTTCATTTTTCCTATTTATGTTTCTCTTGATTGTCAAACTTTGTCATTGCATTTTCTTTACTGCTCAGGGTTTTTGTTTTTGCTTTTTTTTTTTTTTTTTGCCAGGAATGCCTGGAAATGCTCTATTTCATAAAATGTCACCTTTTTTCCCCTGAAGAATTATGTTCAGACTGTAATCCTATATGAGATTCTTGATGGCAAACCTAGATCCTTAGCCTTTTAGAATATTAGATTCCATGTCTTCTAGTCTTTTAATGTAGAAGCTACCAGGTCTTATGTATTCCTGACTGTGGCTTCACAGTATTTGAGTTGTTTCCTTCTGGCTACTTGCAATGCTTTTTCCTTGTCCTGGAAGTTATGGAATTTGGTTTTAATATTCTTGGAATGTTTTATTTTAGCGACTCTTTCAAAATAAAATTAGAGGATTTTTTGAATTGTTATTTTCCCCATTCAGATATCTGGGCAATTTTCTCTGATGATTCATTATAATATGGTGTCCAGGCTCTTTAAAAAAAACATAGCTTTCAGGTATTCTGGTGATTCCTAGATTATCTCTCTTGGATCTATATTCCAGGTCAGTTGTATTTTAAGTGAGGTATTTCAGATTTTCTTCTATCTTTTTCAATTCTTTTGATATTGCATTTTTGTTTCTTGATTTCTTATGGAGTCATTAACTTCCATTTCCTTAATTCAGTTTTTTGTGAATTATTATCTTCATTTAACTTTTGTTTTTCCTTTTCCATTTGACTGAATCTACTCTTTAAAGAGTTGGGGTTTTTTTTTTCCATTTTTTGGCTCCATTTGTCCCATTCTGGGATTTAGTGAACTATTTTCTTTATCATCACCCCCCCACCCATTGTCTTGAATCTTTCTATCACTTATTTTATTATTTGATAGTTTGACTTTTTTTCAAGTTCTTCTTAGAACTCTTTTGGGATTCAACATCCTTTTTCATTTTGTTTTGCTGCTTTACATCCTTCTTTTTTGGGGGCATTTTTGTCCTCTTCTGGGCTTGTATTTTGATCTTCCTTATCAGAAAAAGTAGCTTCCTAAAATTAGGTTTTGTTCTTTGTCTTTTGTTCATTTTTCTAGTTATTATTTTCCCCATAATTGACTTGTTTATCTGATGATGTTCTGCTCTGCTTCTTGGGTAAAGGAAGCAATGTTCCAAGTTTGTAGTGTAGCTTTCTCTGTTGTTTAGGGACATCTGGTTGTATTTGAGCCCCATAGTGTTCACTTTGAGGAGATAGCATGCTTGGCTTTGAAGGATGCTCCTGTTTATTTTGTCCAGTTATATTCAGCTCTGCTTTTCCTGTTGTTAGTTCCCCTTTGCCTTGTGGGTTGAACTGTTTCTTTCTCTGCTGGTTAATTGCCTCAGGCCATGTGGAAGCTTGTTGGCTGATCCTCACTCTGCTATATTATTGCCTATGTGTTTTAGGTTGCTCCCTACTCTGCTGTTTTGATGCCTCAAGCCACCTGGAAGCAATTCCAGCTATTCCTCATCATTCTTATTCCAAATGTTAATCTACTCTCCCTTTTTACACCTCTGATATGTGTCCCTCATGCTTACCTTTATTTTGAGGTGATTTCTTTTCTTTTTTTTTGTTTTTGTTTTTGAAGGATTTGGTCTAGTGGAGAGTCCTTTACCCTGCCATCTTGGCTCCTATCATATAACTAAAGAGGTAATTTTTTGAAACTCATCTCGAGGATGGAGTTGGGTCATAGCAAAATCTTAATGTATAGCATTTCTATGTTCTAAGAGCTATGATTTGCTCAAATAAATGTACAAGTTTAAATTATAATGAGTTGACTGTTAAGCAGAGTTTACTGTTGAAAACCCATTTCCATGCTTAAGTAAATTCCTTTGGGTCAAGAATTTGAAGAGGGATTCCTTTATTAATCCTGTAATTAACTTTAGTTGACTAAGTTGTGCCATGAATAGAGCACATCAAGAAGACCTGAATTGAAATCTGATCTCAATCACTTAAAGTTGTATGACCTGAGCAAGTCACTAAATCCTGTTTGCCTCAGTTTCTTTGTAAAATGAACTAGTGAAAGAAATGGAAAACCACTCCAGTGTCTTTGCCAAGAAATCCCCAGATGGGATCCTGAAGAATAAAATAATATAGAACAATAACAATCTGATTTAGATTTCCTGGGCCTTCAGTTCCATCAGGCTTCCTGCTAGGAAAATGTTCTTATATACCTTTTTCCTCACCTGTAAAGTATATGGTATTGTGGATAGACTATGGAGATTAGCACTCAAATCACCCTCATTAAATAGGCACTAGGTCTCTCTGTGTCTGGTGGACCATATTCTGTCAGTATCAACTGTAGCAGACAATACATAATGAAAGAAGTTTCTATAGGTATATCTATTACTTTATAGATCTTTCAAGAAAGGGTATATTTAAAGAGCCAAGCCTATTCTAAGCCATGAAAGAAATCTCCCAGTGCCATGTCACTAGCTTTTTCCTTCCCTTATTTTTCCTGTGTCCAGAGACATGGCATAGGATAATGACTTTGCAATTACCCATAATGAGATTTCTAAAGATACCTTTACATTTTCTTTTATTTTGACAGGTCACTCAAATTACATGGGATTAAAGAAAACATGAAACCTACTAAGAAATACAATCATCATAATAAAAGAGTCTATCTAGAATTAAAGATTACATACTATCAAAATGCAAATGATAGTGAAAGTAATAATTCATTTGGAATACCAAATATAGAAAGAAAACATGGAAAATTATTGTTTTGTGCCAATATGTGAAAGAGGATGGCTAGTAGAAATTATATGATGAACCAGAATACTAAAATGATGAGGAAACAAGAAATCATACCTTAATGGAATTATAATTTAGTAATTAAATAATATTTCCACAAATGATAATATAATATTAATAATATAAATAATTAATAATATTTAAAAATAAGAATTTTTAATATTGTGAAGAGTTGATTTATGAGACTTGAAATTCAGTATTTGATGTCATATAAGAGAGTGGTTAAACTTATTCTACTTGGCACCAGAGGATAGGGCTAGAATAAAAAGGTTGAAGGGAGATTGTTTTTGGCTTCCTGAAATGAGCAAAAAGAATCTGGAGACCTCAATGACCTGGAAATGAAATATAATTCAACACTGATATATGGTATCCAAAAATGAATGTGATCTTAGCCTGCATTTGGAAAAGAGCTAATACTCGTGATTTATTTTCTCAACCAGTGAGAATATTATTTTAACTTCTGCATACTAGACTTAAATAAGACTTTTAGTAATGTAGAGTGAGTTTTTGGAAGATTACCATGGTGGTAAAGAATGTCAGTAATAGGCCAAGTGAAGACAAACTGAGTAATGTATAAAAAATGGAATGGTCAGGGCAGAATGCATATATAATCTATTTTCAAGAATTTTTAGACCTGTCATTGAATTAAAACTTGTTCTTTTGGGAACTATTGGATAGTAATTGAAAGCAATGAATGGAAATTGTAGTCAATTCTACCATATATTATCTATAATAAACACATTAGAGTCAGGGTACACAGAGGATAAAGGTAGGAGACTGGAGCAGAATTTATTGATCTCCAACTGAGACAAAGAAGGCAGCAGTGGCAGTCATGATCTGAGACAAAGCTAAAGTCAAAATAGTTTGATTAGAAAAGGAAGGAAATTACATCTTATTAAAAGGCAGCAGAAATAATGAAGAAATATCATTACTTAATATATATTCACCAAATGGTATAGTATCCATATTTTTTAAAGGAGAAACTAAAGGAGCTTAAGCAGGAAATAGATAGTAATATTATATTAGTGGGGGACCTCAATGATCCTCTATCAGAATTAGATAAATCAAACCAAAAAATAAATAAGAAAGAAGTAAGGAAAGTGAATGAAATATTGGGGGAAAAGAAAGCAAATCGATATCTGGAGAAATTGAATTGGGTTAAAAAGAATATACCTTCTTTTCAGCAGCAGATGGTAGATATACAAAGATTCACCATGTACTAGGATATAAAAAGATTACAAACAAATGTAAAAAAATAAATGCAATTTTTTTCAGATCATAAAGTAATAAAAATCATAATTAGTAAGAGCTTATGGAGAGGCAAATTTAAAAATAATTGGAAACATAATAATCTAATGCTTCAAAACTGGTGAATTAAAGAAAAAATCTTGGAAACAATTACTGATTTCATTGAGGAGAATGACAATGAGGAAATAACACATCAAACTCTATGGCTTACTGACAAAGCAGTACTGAGGGGAAAAATTATATCCCTATCTTCCTACATCAAAAAAATAGAGAGGGAGGAGATAAGTGAATTGTATTTGCAACTTAAAAAGCTAGAAAGAGAACAAACTAAAAATCCCAAGATAAAAAGCTAAATTGAAAATCCTAAAAAATCAAAGAAGAAATTAATAAAATTGAATAGAAAACTAGTGAACCAATAAATAAGACTAGAAGCTAGTACTTTGAAAAAAACCAAATACAATAGATAAAGTACTGGTTAATCTAAAACAGAAAGAAGAGAATCAAGTTAACAATATCAAAGATGAAAAGGGTGATATCACTCCCCTAATACATTTTTAATTTTAAAAAAATTTCTTTTTTGCAACCAGTGCCTTTGGAGAGAAGTAGATTAAATCACAAATCCTTTGCATATGTAAAAGAAACTGGGGATATATCTGGAAGAAAAAGAATAGAAGCATCCCTAATATTTAACTGGAGTTTGAGAAGGTAAATAAATGTGCAATAATTTAAGGAAAAAGAGCACAATGACAACATGGTGGATCCCAAAAGATCTCACCTAAAAGTAGACCTTGTACCAAGCCTGGAAGGGAAAAAAAACCCTTCAGCTTTTAGAAGGTGGGGGGCAAGGAAGTAATTTGTTCCCTGAATGGGTATAGAGAAAGGAGAGAGAATCTTGACTTTTGTGATATCGAAATCATTTTAAAAGACTGATATATATATTAACTTTTGGGCACCAAGGAATTCAGTTATGCAATTCCCTAAATGAAACACTCAAGTCAGAATGGAGTTTATGGTGGTTTAATCACAATGGGAGTAAGAAAAGGGAGAGGGAGAGGAGAGAAGAGGAAAGGGAAAGAGGTTAACTCAACCTTCTGGCAGAGCCAGAGGGAGTTTAGTCCTGGAAGGCCAAGGTAGAAAGGAGAATCAGTCTTTGACTCAGGTGATCAATCTAAAGGAAGCTGTCTGAGGGCCTCCTCCCTGCTCAAGCTCCTAGCACAAACTGCCGCCCAGCTCTGTCCACAGGAAGTGAGCGAATTCCAGAAGCTGCTTTCTACGTCACTTCCTCTGCCTCACAAGTGCCAATGGTGGCTCAAGCTTGGCTTAGGACAGCGCAGGTGGGCAGTGAGTCATCTCTTGATTTGTCATTAACTACCACGTGCCCATGCAATGTGGGTGTACAGAATTTTTGGGGTGCTATACCAAGCAAGATGGAGATTCCAAAACTCACACTTTGGATAACATCTATTGTGCTGGTTTACCATAAGGTAAACCAGGAAAAAAATCAGGAGAGGTAAGAGCCAGATAATGAGAGTAATAAATGAAAATACATTTATTAAGAACTTATTATATAGGAGTAGCTAGGTGGCTCAGTGAATAGATAACTAGGCCTGGAGTCTAGAGGACTTGAGTTTAAACCTGGTCTCAGACACTTCCTAGCTGTGTGACATTGGGAAAAATCACTTAATCTCAATTGCCTAGGCCTTACCATTCTTCTGCCTTGGAATTGATTCTTAGTATTGATTCTAAGATCATTTTTTTAATAATTTATTATATGCCAGATGATTCTATGCTATATGTTGAAGAGAAACCAAGTCCCTCGCTTCAAGAATCTTACATTCTAAAAGTAGAGAAAGATAACATACAAAAGGAAGCTAAACAAGTAGGAGGAAGAGATGAAGGTACCTGTCATAGGAACATGTTAGATAACGTCTATAGGGGCAGGAGTTCAGCTTGGAGAATAATGAAGATATGGTGGGTTTTGGCAAGCTTTTTTAAATGGAGGTATTAGGAGGAAATGAGGATAACTGAGTAGTGGAGTAGATAGAGCACTGGTCTTAAAGTCAGGAAGACCTGAATACAAATGTGGCTATAGGCACTTACTAGCTGTGTGACTCTGGACAAGTCACAACAAGTATTTGCCTCAGTTTCTCATTTTGTAAAATGAAGATACATTGGAGAAAAATGGTAAATCACTTTAGTATTTTTGCCAAAAGAAGCTCAAGGGGCCACATAGAGTTGGACATAACTGAATGAGTGAATAATTACATCTGAAAGGAACCAGCCAGTATGAAGGAAAGTTCACAAGAATAGAGAGGGTAGTCTGAAGGGTGGAGTGATTTTCCAGTGTGAAGAGATTCGAATGTCATGTTAGAGAAAGTCTAGAATACAGTCTATGGGGTAATGAATCAGCAACTCTTTTATAACTTTTAAACTTAAAAAGTTGTCTGGAATCCTAAGTGTTTAAGTGAATTGTTGTTCACAAGGAAGCATCCAACTAAGTGGCAGGGGCTGAATTTGAAATCAGGTCTTTCTAACTTCATACTAAAATATACTGTCATTTGCTGAGTATGTACATTTTTTAAGTTAATTACATAGGAATGACACATGACTTTACCTCCCTCCTTCTGCATATAGTTAGTGTATCACTGAGGTAATAAAGTTGTGTCTATAGAAAATAAATGCTTGAAGACTATAATATTGTGTATTATTTCTACATTGAAATAAAACAAATTTTCAAGATAAAATCAGTTAAAACCTAGCTTTTTGGAGAAGATGGACTCCAATAGTCCATCTTCTTCAACAGCAATAATCAGAATATTACCTTTCACCTGAGCCCAAATACTTTAGATCAAATTCAAAGGGCTTGGTAACATGGTTTTAAAAGTCTATGGAAATGAGGTAACTTCTGGATAATGTGAGTCAGAAAGAGATCTTACTGTTCTTCTAGTTATCCATTTCACAAGTTATTCCATGATCTCTGTTCAGTGTTCAACCAGTATAGGAAATTGGAGTTTAAAGATTGCTTTAATTTAAACTTAAATGGAGGAATCACTTCTTTATCTTGGGGAATTTTATTGAAAGAAAATGTTTTCTTTTTTTTTTTGTAACAGGGCTCCAGACAACAAATTTAGTTGCACAATTAAGCTAATTGAATTCTTCAGATTGCTCAAAAGCTAATCGTATCATCCCATTTTTCCAGATCATTAGCTAATAACTGAAAAAAAAAACCCTTTTGGTTAAAGCATATACGCAGTGTCATTAACTGAACTTGTATTCTATCTTGTCCTCTGATTTGAGAAAGATTTGGGTTAAAATCACTTAACTATTTGTACTTATTGCTTTTACTGAAAATGGACATGACTATATTGCCATTCCTCTAAATGTTATAGTCTTAATAGATTTTGGCTATTTTCTGTGTACTTCACAGATGAACAACACTCTAAAAATAAGCTTTTCTTCTGTTCAGGAATTGATTAGGTCTTTTATTGATAACCTAGGAATTTTCTCTTGTTGGCCATTCAAATAGAGGGAAGCCCTTTTCCTGGACGACAAAGGAGTTTAAGAAAACAGATATCTCTTTTCCAATAATTGCAAAGTCTTGGTGAGGCTGTATCAAATGTTTTAGGAATTCATATAGATATCAGTATAGGCCTTCACTAGAATGAATAATTGAGAGCTGGTTATAAAATAATAGTTTGCTTAGAAATGGAGACCCAATTGATCAATAATACTTGTGAAACTGTGAATCTTAAATTTTCTCACACTCTACCTTGGAACATTATCTTAAGGTTATGGTTAAGGTTATTCCCCATTTAAACAACGAAGGTACTTGATCAGAATGTATTGGGAATTTTACATTACTCCACCCATATTTAGGCATACCTTAAGGGGAAGATAAAGTAAAACTCCTTACTGAACAATGAAAAAGTACTTAACTCATACTTATAGTGAGGCCAAAACCTTAAGCTAGGTCTATTTTTAGATCTAATACAAAAGGGTGCTAAGTACCTATCAAGGTCAAATTAATCACTAAAAGGTCAGGCAACTTGCAAGGGGCAAGCTTAGCAAAGAGGTGTTAAGTACTCAGAAGATATAATATACCCAGAGAAGGTGAGAACTAAAAACTAGGAATGGGCTGTCCTAGGAAAAGTGTCTAATGTGATTGGTAGACATGAAAATTTAGGGGAGGTGACACAAGAGAAATTTCTCTTTAATAGGAGCTGTCTAAACCAGTTCAGCATAGTTCGATTTAATTCAGCTTTGGAAGCTGAATTGGAGGCCAGGATTCAGAGGAGGCTGCTGGGTCTCTGAACACTAGAGTTTTTCTTGGAAAGATCTTGTGGTGAGTGATTAAAGACTTAGTTTCTCTCTTTTCCTACTGTAAAAATGGACTTGAATCCAGGACTTCAATCCCCAGAATTCCTTGCTCCACTTCCCCAGAATGCTTTGTAATATCACTGAATTCTCACCTGGGCCGAGATTGAGAAGGGGTATTTAACCTGATTGGAAAGGCTTTTGCAGCCTTTCCTGTTTCTGCTTGCAAGCAGACGTGGCTCTTTTCATAATGTAGGTGAGATTGTCTAGGCCCCTGGGCCTAGACACGTGCTTTCTCATCCTGTATTTTTTTTTAATCCTTAATCTTCAATAAACCTCTAAAAATATAATATTTCTTACAGAGAGAAACTAATTTCTACTTCTATCAGCTTCCCAAAATTTTAATCTTTACACTACTATTTCCTCTTACTATCTCTTTCCCTTTCCTTAATTCCATGATTTGTATTAATTAAAATCTCCATAAAACCCAGCTGACTTAGGTATTTCATATTTGGGAATTTTTCCCATGGCAACCACTTATTTTTTATTTAATTCAAGACACTAAAATTCTCTTTACAGTTTTGGCAATTCAAAGTCTTGAACCCATATTTTTGAGGTCATAAAACCCAATGAAATTGCTTGTTTGCTATGGGAGGGAGTGGAAGGAGGGGAGGGAAAGAACATCAGTCATGTAACCATGGAAAACTGTTCTTAAATAAATAAATAAATAAATAAATAAATAAATGAGCTTTAAAAAAAGAACTGGAAACCCAGATTGTATGTATGTGTGTGTCTATGTCTGAATGCCACATGCACTTATGTTGTATAGAATAAGATGAAAGAGAAGTATGAGAACATTGATATGATCTAGAACAATGGGCTTATAATTGCCAGCTCTCCTTATCGTGAATGGAATACGTTGTTGCCAGTGGTAGTTTTAAAACTATGTACCCCATCTCTTAAATATCAACATAATATCGCAGATATAAGGCATAGAAAAGTCCCTAGAAGACTTAATTGTCCTGGTCATCAGTCATTCCTATGTTGTCCAACAGCAGAATTTAATTCTCCTCATCACACCTTGATTGCCAAAGATATTTCTGAGAGTGACCTAATCACTCCCAAGAAAGGGGATAACCATTATCTGAATTAAGATATCGTAAACTGATCAGAGCTTCTAATTATGTCTTTTGTTGTAGGAATTTGGGTAGTTATATTGCCTTCTCGGTATAAAAAAGTACCCATTCCTGTATTCTCCTTGAGTTACCAAGTTTCAGCTCCATCTAATTCTGTATTTAATTGGAGCAGAAAATTAATGATAGCAATAAGGAGCAATACGATGATCTAAATGGGATCCTAACTCATTTTCTGTGATCTCTAGGCCCAAAGCACATACAGAAATTTCTCTCTGTGCCAATTGTTTTAAATTTCTTGGCTCAGAACAGTAATGGGGCACATATAGTCCTGAGGCCTTTCTTCTTGAACTTATTATGAACATTTACTCCAACATTCAGGATTATTTGACTTACTACCCTTCTAAATACAGTGAGCGACTAAGAAACATTTAAAGAAATAGCCCAAAGAATTTAACATCGCCATTACTTTGGTCCTTTGCAACAATTTTTGAATGTGTCATATTTACTGATACTTGACTCTTTTCTGATTTTCTAATTGAGCCTGTTATGCCCTTTGGCTTTCCAAAAGGGGATCTATTATATTAATATTTTTACTGAATATAATTCACACTTGAAATCATTTAAGGTATTCAGAGCATTTTTTCCATAGCAACCCAAGTACAAGTAATAATAATGATAAAACTACTATTTTAGAGAACAATGAAATAATGCTCAAAAGGGTGGAGACTTTCTCAGGGTCACCTGGTTGTATCAGTCAGTATTTAAACCCAAGTCTCCTAATTCCAAGTCAAGCTTGTTTTTTTCTTTTTCATATATAACTAGAAATCAAACTATAACCTAAAAAGAAAAGATCCTCTAGCCCCTGAAGAAGACAAAAAAATATATAATTGTATACATAGTAGTCTTCAGTCCCAGAATACCACTTAATAATGAATGATTGCAGTTTGAATTGTCATATATTGTGGCAAACTTTACTAGCTCTACATAAATCAATCTCTTAGGAAATATTCTGTAGCCATGGCATGTATTCATATAAGTTAAGGTCTCTGGAGAAGATATAGCCTCTATAGAAAGTGAAATCTCAATGGCAAGTTTCAAAGAAGCAAATGATAACTGACAGTGGGAGTTCATCTCACCATTGACTGATCCCTACCTGGTGCTTAAATGCTGGAATTCCCTCATTGCTTGACTCCATAGACTTAGTAAAACAAAATATGCTGTACTCCCTCATCTGTACAAAGAACACAATCTCTTAGACCTAGTCTCAAGTTAAAAGATATCAAAATAAATAAAAGAAAACTTAAATAAAATAAAGGAAGTCAAGAACCCAATAAACTTTATTGATTTAGCTCCTTCCCTCTGCAGAAACTCTCTTCCAGCTCTCTCTTGTAATTGCACTGGGCATGATCTTGCCACTACAGCAGAGTAGGATGAGGTGGAAAGGGGATGGGAGAATGGAAGGGGAGTGAAGGTATCCATTGATTTTCTATTTAGCTGTGAAGGTATGTACCTATTACAGGCCAAATATATCCTAACATCAAATAGCAGGAAGGAATAATTATCCATTTTGGTTTGTTTCCAAAAAGAGTATCTAATTGTTAATTTACCTAATAAGAACTGATTGATCCCAGCTTAAAAGAAGCAGGCTTTGCCTTTTACAAGTGTTTTTGCATTTCCTTTCAAGTTATAAATCTCTGGTGAGGTATTCCTATGTAAGTATGTCTGATCAGTGGCAAAAAGCATGATGTCAACTAAAATTTTGGTATTGAAATTGATACTTTAAAAAAAGAATTGGAAATAGATTTTCTAATTGTTCTTACCTGGAGACTTTAACCAGCATTTATTCTTAAATTTTTATTTATATTAATATGTGTACATATATAGCATGTGTATATACACATATATGTACAGATATATAAACACACAAATATATGAATATAAATGTTCTTCATATCTTCACACTAGTCATTTCTCCTTAGATTGTTCCCTGTCCCCCATCACCATCATAGAGCATTGTCACTTTAAAAAGAAAATGTTTAAGCAATAAAAAGAATATTTCTGACAGCACATACCACTTTCTATATCCACATACCTCCACCTCTCTACTGAAATGAAAAGAATATGCCACATTATCTGCACCCTAACAAAAAATTCATTACAGTTCATCAGACTGATTTTCTTTTGATGTCATCATTTACATTATGATAGTCATTCCAACATTTACTCTTCAGTTAGAGAAGATTTACTGTCATTCAAAAAAGTATGAAATAGGAATTAACTCAGGCAGTTAAACACATCTCAGATCAGCCAGCAAGTAGATGTAGTTTGGGCCCACCTTGAGGCAGCTGAGAGCTATGAAAAAGGGGCCTTTTTTTTAATAGTTAAATATGAACTATTATCCTCATTATTATTGTTATTCCTTTTGGGAAAAATCTCTTTAATATTCCTGGGGCACTGCTGGGACTGGGGCTGGATGAGCAGATGCCATCACAGGCAGAGATGAAGCAGATCCAATAAGTCAAACCATTCTTGCAAAGCAAGGAGGTCTCAGTAAAGAAAGGGGGGTAAGGGGTCAAGTAAATCTAGGAGATGGGGACCGAGAGAAACCTCAATAGGAAAATGAAGGGAACCTACTGGTA
The DNA here is from genome assembly GCF_027887165.1 of Monodelphis domestica. Classification (NCBI taxonomy): domain Eukaryota; kingdom Metazoa; phylum Chordata; class Mammalia; order Didelphimorphia; family Didelphidae; genus Monodelphis; species Monodelphis domestica. The sequence continues at coordinate 50,181,736 of NC_077233.1, read as the reverse complement.
GTCTCTCTAGATCCTCAATGAAAGGACAGATAAGCAGGCTTAATCAGTACAAGATTAAAATATAAATATCTCCAATGGCCAACATTGACATTTTTAATGATGATGCACGAGCATCCGTTTTTAATGTGAGGTCCTCTCTGGAATGAATAAATTGTTGCAGCAAGTTCATTTCATATCTTTCTAACAGATTAACTGCTTGTCTGAACTCCTGAAATAGGAATGATGAGCCTCTGAGGAGATTAAGGGGCTCCCTGATTAGCTCATCTGTTTTAGTCTGTGATAATGAGAAGTTACCACTGAGCTCAGGAAACGCCACTTCCTCCCTCCAGAGGGGCTGCAATTGACGTTTCTGGTCCAGTGGCAGATGGGTCAGAGCAAAACCTCCCTCCCTTTGAAGCACACTCTGCATAAAATCTGTGCAGGGCTTAAAATATGACTGTGGGGAAAGATAATAGTTAAGCATGACAAAGGTGATAGTAAGAATAATGGACAGACACCTTTGTGAAGTCCAGGTTCTTTTCAAGGAGCTGAAACTTATGAAGACAGCCATTTCCCCTCCACCCTTTGTGTCTGTCAGAGTCACTGTGGCCAAGAAGAAGGGTGTGAATAAGGACATTTGATCTGTGAACTTCCAGCCTACCTTAGGTGGTGACTCTGTGATGTCCAAAAAACTGGTCAGGTCTAGGAGAACTCTAGTCATGAGGAATCTTGGAGATCAGGTATGTCATATTGTATCATGTTATGTTTCATGGACCTCTGGCAAAGAAGATTAAGCCTATAAATGCTCTCTCATATGATGCTTTTATATGTATAAAATAAAATATATAGGCTTACAAAAGAAACAAAAAATTAACAGATTTTTATATACATATTATGTGCATGTATGAATATGTACATATACATATTAATATTTATAAATGGGAAGAGCCCATGGATTCTTCCAGGTCAAGAACAGTTGATATGAACCAACTCCTTCATATTTTAAATTTTTGTTTCCTTTTAAAAAAAGGTTTTTTAAAACATTATAGACATTATGATAAACTTAATGGTACTCAAAAATAACCATATTCCAGGGGGTAGGTATGAAAGGAGAGGAGAGGAGAGGAGAGGAGAGGAGAGGAGAGGAGAGGAGAGGAGAGGAGAGGAGAGGAGAGGAGAGGAGAGGAGAGGAGAGGAGAGGAGAGGAGAGGAGAGGAGAGGAGAGGAGAGGAGAGGAGAGGAGAAGGGAAGGTAGAGAAGGGAAGGCATAAGGAGAAAGGATCAGGATAAGAGAGAGGTAAAGGAAGAGGAGAGACAGACAGACAGACAGATACAGAGAAACAGAGAAAGAGAGTTTGATGGATTAGAGTGAAAAAATAGCTTTCTTTTTCAATACCTTGAGGTATATGCTCAGTAATTGAATCCAAGATTTTGAAATGTTTCAATATTTAGTGACCTCATTCACATCATATTCTGGTATGCATGCTTTTTCATAACCCTAAAACAATGGACTTTTTTCCCATCTTTTGTCACGTTCAACATTTTTTGCCATTCAGGAGGTAAAGTATCAACATTATTTCAATATCTATTTTTCACATTTGCAGCCTAAGGTAATTTTTCATAGTTTTATTGATAGTCTAAAAATCTTTTGAAAATTCCTTCTATCTTTTGAAAACTGACTTTTTAGGTAATAACTACTATAGAGTTCTATCAGTTCTTTATATGTTGATATTCATTTCCTTATTTTATTCATTTTGTTCATGCAAAACTTAAAGATTTTATGTTGTTGAAAAGTATATTTTATTTTCCTAAGTATGGCCTTTTCTAAGTGCTCATACATTCTAAATATTCCTAATTTTTCTACTATTGATTATTATTTCCTCATGATTCTCTTTTATTATTATTCCATTTAAGTTTCCATGATACCATATTCCTTTAAATCATTTTCAGCTGTTCATCTTTCCCATTATAGATTATCATTCATGTTGTTCCTCCTTCATGTGATTGCACCCTGAGTCTCAATCATGTGGTCTATTTTCTCTCTACAACCTCTCAGTGATATCATGAGCTTCCATGGTTTCCATTATTGTTTCTCTGCAACTAACTCTGATCTATATGTGCAGTTATAGTCTCTCTTTGGACCGCTAATAATATATCAAGTATTTATATTTCATAGATGAAGAAACTGAATCTTAGAGATGTTAAGTGATTTTTCCCACAGTTAGATGGTGCATAAGGCTGTATTTGGACTTAGATTTTCCTGATTACAACTCCCATGTTCTTTCCACTCTGCCATCTGGGTTCCACATCACCAAAAACCTACTGGACATTTCCAAATGAATGTCTCATGGGCATCTCAAAGTCAACATAATAGGTCTTGTATTTCCCTCTAAAAGATGCCTCTTTTCTCAATCTGACTATTTTTGTTGAAGTCTACTATACTTCTGTCCCTCAAGTTTTCCATTTTGAAGACAAGTTTTGATTTTAACTCTTCCTAATTCCTGTACTGATATCCACTGGCCTAGTTCAAGCTTTTGTCCCTTACTGAATTATTTCAATAACTTCCTCATTATTCTTCCAATTTCAAGTATCTTCTTGTATCAATTCATCTTACACATAGCTGTCAAAATGATATCCTGTTGGGTGATATATGAACATATCATTCCCTTATTAAAAAGCCAATAGCATCATAGAAATTCAGATAAAATACCAAGTTACACAATTACTGATTAAATATATGCATTCTTTGGTGATCTCTATCCTTTTTTTTTGGTCAAAAATTATCTTCTTAGGGGGCAGCTGGGTGGCTCAGTGGATTGTGAGCCAGGCCTAGAGACTGGAGGTCCTAGGTTCAAATCTGGCCTCAGACACTTCCCAGCTGTGTGACCCTGGGCAAGTCACTTAACCCCCATTGCCTAGCCCTTACTACTCTTCTGCCTTGGAGCCAATACACAGTATTGACTCCATGATGGAAGGTAAGGGTTTAAAAATAAAATATCTTCTTAGATATAATTACAAGCATTTCTCATTATCCTCTTTTTTCTTTCTGTTCTTTTCTTTCTTCTTCTCCTTTTCCTCTTCTTCCTCCACCTTATCTTCCTTCTTTCTCTCTCTTATTTAAGCTAATTATTCATTTGTAAATTATTATGCTATATGTGGCAATTTGAGAATGCAAACCTCAGTATTAAATGTTTGTTCTTAAACATGAGTGTAATCAATCTCATTTTACAGATGAGGAAACTGAGGAACTATAATTTAAGGGACTAATAATCAAAAAGTTGATAAGAAGAGAGTGATGCTTCAATCTTACCTCTTTTAAATTCAAATTACAGTGTACTTTCCATTACAACAATTTCTCAATATAACAATTTCCTTTAAGAGAAATAAAATAGTACTAAGTTTGGAGTCAGTGAATGGGTTTTAACTACAGCTTACTATTTATTACCTTTGGGACCTTGATCAAACATGTAAAACCAGTGGACTTATGCATCAGCTATGGGAGGGGGTTGGGGGGAAAGGAGGGAAAGAATATGAATCTTGTAACCATGGAACAATATATTTAAAAATTTTCCAAATTAAAAAAAAATAACTTGGTCAAGTCTTTTAATGTATCTGTAACTTATTTCCTCATTTGTGAAAACAAAGGACTGGAATCATTGACCTCTGAGCTCTCTTCTAATTAAAAATTAAGAATCATATAAAATATCTGAAATTTTGGCATCATAGAAGTAAGTAAATTAATTTTTAAAAATCATAGTAATGTTTCCATAGTAAATGTCAATCCATATTAGATATACAGTTGTATTTCTATATAGTACTTCTATTCTAAGGCTAAGTGGCTGAATTGTACACAAATATCACAATTTTTTAAAGGAGAGAATGATTTTCTTTAAAACCTTATCATTCAGGGGCAGCTGGTTAGCTCAATGGATTGAGAACCAGGCCTAGAGATGAGAGGTCCTAGGTTCAAATCTGGCCTCATATCTTCCCAATTGTGTGACCCTGGGCAAGTCACTTAACCTCCATTGCCTAGCCCTTACCATTCTTGTGCCTTGGAACCAATACACAGTATTGACTCCATGATGGAAAGTAAGGGTTAAAAAAAAAACCCTATCATTCAATAAAGTGAAGGTATAAACCATTTTTACATGCCAAAAATCTTCTTTATTTTATATTTCCCAATGAATGCTAATGAGACATAGGAGCTCAGACTGCCTACGGCAGGAATAAATATTCCACAATGTCAGTAATTAATTTATGGCAAAAGATAGTCTGTCTGGTAAAATGAATTTGTGAAAGCATCTGACTCCTTGACAACAGAGATTTGATGTGGAGAAAGATTTCAACTTATGACAAGTACAAAGTTGAAGAGAGGTTTTAGTACCAACCAAGAGTTCTAACCAGATAATTTAGGAAATTTTGTACCTCTGTTTGACAAGGAGTTTGCATATTCTTTTCCCTTGGACTTTCTGTGTAACATTCTCGTTGAACAAATTTAAAGCATATCAGATGAAGATTTCATGAAAGTGCTCACCTGAAAACAACTGAAAAGATGCCATCTAGACTAAGCAATTGTTTGCCAATGCCTAAACAGAATGCCTGATTCAAATATCTTGGGCATATAGTTAAGGAGGCATTAGTATTACAGTGTTATTGAGTTCTCAAGGATGTTGCCAATGGACCACAAGTTCTTGTAAATCCTAACCTGAAGAAAAGGCTTTGACTTTTACCTTTTCAATAGAAATTCGAACCTAGCTAAAGAGGCTCACTCTAAGTTTGGCCACAAGGTGATCATGACAACTTGAATAGGCAGCATGGTTCAGAACACTTATTCCTGAGTTTAGAGTGCAGGACATGGCTTTGAATCTAGGAGTAGCCATTCACAATATAGATAGATGTAGGCAAGTCACTTAGCCTCTCTGATCCCAATTTTCTCATCTGTAAAATGAGGAAGGTAGAGTCTTACTTTTGGCTTCAATAGGGAAAAATGTGGGAGGAGGTATTGGAAAAGATTAAAGGGTTTGATGAGAAGTCATATAAGTGAATTGAGAGAGATTTAGACCATTGATATACATCAGAAGATGAATGTGGAGAGAAATAACTTAGCAAAATTTTGTGAAAAATTGAGGAAAATTTGAAGGAGAATAATCTCCATATCCAGATTCTATTTGTATGTTTAAGAAGAGAAGGCCAATTAAGAGAGATATAAAATATGAAGAGGATTAGAGAGTAGAATCTGAAAAGGGAAGGAGAACCTCAAGGAAAAGAAAAGGTAGAAGGCAATATGAGGAAAAATGGGCTAGAAAATAAAAGAGGAATGATTGAAAGTTAAATTTAATTCATGAGTTCAGGCAAATTAACTTAGTACAAGCCTTGAAGCAGAGCTTCCTGTAAGTTGTTGACATTAAAGAAAGGAAGTTTAGTGGAGTTGTCAAGTTATTAAGCAAGGTAATCAATTTTAAAAGTTTTAAACAAGTTCTCAGGACTTTATAAATATCAACAAATAAGAAAAAGGAGACAGGACATCTTAAATGACATGAAGAAAAATATAGACTGGACAGTTGACTTACATCAAGTGGGAAATGTTATTATTTATGCTTTAGCCTTATGGTTTCTGTCTGTATTGTAAATGTAAGACTATCTCATTCCTGGAGAAGACTATGAAGAAATTTATGGAATGTCTCTCCATACTTCTGCCTCTTAGGAGAAATAAAATGTTCCTAAAATAAACATAAATGAGGTTTTAACAAAGAAAAAGAAATTTGGCAGAAGAGGTGAACCTGGACCCTTGAGAGGATGTAGGAGATTAGAAGAGTGTCACACAGAGAGGTGAAAAGGAAGGAAAAGGACAGCTTTACAAATGTGTAGTTTAAAAACAGACTGAAGGCTCTTCCTGAGGAGAAAGGAACTAGATGTTCTGGAGAAAATGACGTGGATATTCTGTGAAGTAATCAAGAATGAACTTAAGCATGTTGAATAAGCCTGTAAATTAGGACTACAAAAGTTTAGAATGAGTTAAGACCAAAGGACAACAAAAGGAGAGGATAATTCCTTTTGTTTTGTTTAGCAATACCAGGAGGAAAAGAAGAATCAAAGTAAAGGAAAACCTTGGACTTGGGGTGGATAGGATGATAGCTGACAATAGAGACAAGGCAGAGATGTTGAAGTCTTAGTATTGTGCTATTATCTGTTTCAAGGGAAATGGCCTATGTGCTAGGACCTATGTAAAATACGAAAGACTAATAGGAAAAGTAAGGAGTTATTATTAATGAATTCATGTCAATGGAAATGTATCTTTAATACTGAAAACATTGGCAGATATAGTTTATGAGCTACTCTTATATTTGAAAGATAATGAAAAATGTTGATATTGCCTTATGATTAAAGAAGAGCAAATATCCTGATTTTTAAATAATGAAAAAAAAAAGAGCAATACCTGCAAAGTATGGACTGGTAAGCTTGATTTCAGTACCTATAAATATCCTAGAATAGATCACTATGATGAACATTCAGAAAAGGAAATAGTGATTGCAAAGAGTTACCGTGGCTTTTTCAAGAACAGGACATGCCCAACTAACCTCACTGCCAGTTGTGAAAAGGATGACTAATTTAATAGTTGAGTCAATCAACAAGGTCATTAGAATTCATTAAATGTCTATGATGTGTTAGGCACTGTGCTTAGTGATAGGGCTGCAAAGAAATGAAAAGAAAATACTGAGAATTTTGCTGAGGATAGTTTACCTGGATTTTAGTAACTCTTTAGATAAAGCATTTGATACTACTCTTGTGGGGAAGATGGAGAGATTTGTACTAGTTGGGAATGTAGTTAGATGTATTGAAAACCAGTTTGAAGGTTGACATTGGTTCAATAGCAATATGACAAGAAGACCTCATTGTACTCCAGCAATATGTGCTTGCTCCAAGCTGCTTACCATCCTTATAAATATATTGGAATGAAAGCAGAAATTTTGTGCTCATCAAATTTGCATATGACCCTTAGCTGGAGGGCTATTAACACACTAAGTGATAGGGTCAGATCTAGTCATACTAGAGCATTTGGGCAGATATAATGAAGTGGAAGTAAAAAAAAAAGATTAGAAACTTACAATTTTGTATTTAAAAAATCAAATTCACATGTATAATATAGATGGATAGGATAATTTATTTGCTGTCAGGAATATCTGAAGTAAATTCCTCTCTCACTAATCAGCTATGTGATTCTGGGCAAGTAAACTATCATCTCTTTGCTTTCATTTGCTGATGTATAAATTGGGGATAATAACTGTACCTACCATTCAGGGCTGTTATGAAGATTACATGAGATAATGCAAGCTACATGTGATATACATGTCAGTCATCTTTATTATTTTATCATCCTTGCTGAAATTAACTTAATTAGGCTTTGCCTATTGTTTTAACTCATTGATATAATTTTGTATTAGGACTTTATTATCCAACCCTTTAACCACTTTTAACTCTAGTTTGATGCCATTTGAAAATGTGATAATCTTGTCATCCCTTCTTTCATCTAATTCGTTAGTAAAAAATATTGAATTGAACAAAATTGTTGCATTAATTCTCTAAATGTCAATACCTGAAGCACTCTATAAGTCATGGTGCACATTGGCAAAAATCTATTAATGACTACACTTAAAAGGCATTCACCCAATTCCAAATGATATTATTGCACATGGCAGTAAAGGATTTAATTAATTAATCAATCAATGGTATTAGTCTACATCTTTCTATCTTGTCCCTAGTCGGGAACCAGTTCTTTAAACAATGGACCTAATTTGTTTTTCTCACCATAATCCCAGTGCCCACTAGGGTGCTGCAATAAATGCCTTGTTAATAGACTTGAATTGAAGTGATAAGATCCTTTCTCAAATGTTGTACTGAAATCCAGGTATTTTATATGGCATTTTCTTGACATACTATTCTTGTAATCATGAATATATATATATATATGTATATATATATTTGTTGTGTACATATACAATATTGATGGGAATTATTATATATACAGAAACTTGTATATGTGTTTGTATGTATATATGACAAGGGTTCCATGTATCTTATATTAAATATATTTAAAATAAAATTAATTTGTATAAACTTTCAAATGTTTTAATTTAATTTTAAAATCATTTTTTAAAATTTAAAATAAACATATATTAAATTCTATATTTATAATGGCCCCAGAAGACAAGAAACATGGTAGGAAGATTCAAGGAGGCAAATGTATGTTTGATATAAGAATGAGCTTTTGAACAATTACAGCTACACAAAACTAAAATGGGTTCTTTCAGCAACAATTAATTGAGGAGTATATATTAGGTGCCTATTGTGTGTAGGTAGAAGGAAGAGAGGTGACTCTATGCAGGGATTCAAAGAGAAGTGGGATGGTAGTTTCTGGTATGGGTTGTAGAAGAAATTCTCATTTGTATACTAGTTGTACTAACTGCTTCAGATGTTCCTTCTAACTAAAGTTCTGTGACTTCATAAAAAATATCCAGAATTTAGGGGGTCATTATTGAATTGAGAGAAGCATCCTCTATCCCAGGAGAATGTAAACTTCTTGAGGACAAAACAATTTCATTTCTCTCTCTCTCCATCTCTCTCTCTGTCTCTCTCTGTCTCTCTCTCTCTCTGTCTCCCTCTCTCTCTCTCTCTCTGTCTCTCGCTCGCTCTCTCTCTCTGTCTGTCTCTCTCTGTCTCTCTCTATCTCTCTCTCTCTGTCTTTCTCTCTCTCTGTCTCTCTCTGTCTCTCTGTCTCTCTGTCTCTCTCATTCCTTAAACAACACAAACCATAGAGATGCTGGCTTGATTATTTACTGTGACTTGTTTTTTGGCTTGAACCTAATCTTCAATTACCTCTTTTAAGATATTTCTGAATTTAGAGAAGACCTAAATTTGTTTGTTGAACATATTTATAATGACAAGATTATACTACTACTACTACACAATGGTTTAAATATTTCAGCCCTTGTCTACATGGTGTAACAAGGGAATCACTTTAAAAGACTGATATATATATTAATTTAAGGTCGCCAAGGAATCAGCTATGTAATTCCTAAATGAAAAACTCAAGTCAGCCGTCAGCCTTTTTTGGAGTTTAATTACAATAGGAGCAAGAAAGGAATTAGAGATATATATAGAGAGAGAAAGGGGAGAGAAGGGAATAGGGCTTAAATACCCCTTCTGTTTAGGCTGGGCCAAAAGGCCCAAGCCCTTAGATAGCTGGGGCAAAGAAAAGAGATCAGTCCCTATTACTCACGTGTCCAAAATGGAGAAACAGTCTCAGAGGCCCCCACCTTCAGCTTCCTTCAGAGCAAGCTCCCCTCAGAGCCCAGGAACCACACCGACCAAAAAACTCAACCACCTCTCTCCCAGTCTCCAGACCCTCCTATCTTTAAGGACACCATCCAAGTTGCCTCCCCTCAGTCCTCACATCTAAAAATCACTCTTCATCAATTTCCCTGTCAATGGAGGCTCTCGCTTAACCCAGGACCGCCCAGAGGTTTCTGGCTTTTGCACATGTCTGTTGAAGGTCATATTTTCAAATGATTAAATCTATACTCCTTTGCTACAGCCCTTTCTAAATCCTGTTAACTTGAGTATGGTAGAGATTGGAATAATTAAATTTTGATCTAGGCTGCAGCCCTTACTCAATCCTATTAGGACTGAATAGGGTGGAGTATCTCCATTGTATCAATTCTAAAATCAATCAAGACTCAAAGAAATTCCTGTTCTATAGGTCAAAGTCCTTTCCATTGTTCAGAAAAGGGTTTCTGTCCTAAAGTAATCTTAAGAAGGGAAGAGAAGGAACCTCCCATGCCAATGGAGTTCCCATTCCAATAGACTATCAGTAAGAAATTTTCCAAGTATGAAATATCCCAATGGTGAAATTTTCAACAATTATAAGTCTAAGGAAATTTGAGGTTTACAATCCCCCCTGATGATCATTGGGAGACTAGTCTCCCCATTGATCATTTAACATAATCATTTTGTAGTTCTAAATTCACTTCTAACTAAAGATATACACAATATTCAATTTTCTAAGAGAAATTAGAATAGTGAGAGAGGAAATAGAAAAGAAAAAGAAGCAAAACCAATGTTTGCTAGGCGCATTGACAGAAAGCCAAATTAGGGGCAGTCCCTTTTGGCATAAATGTTACAATAAATGTTCAATCAAAAGTTCAGTCCAATCAATCACATCCAAAGTTCATTCTTGATCTTCTTGATGAAGTGTAGGTTTTTGGCATCTTTCTGCAACAGTTCATTCTCTGGATATAAAAGTTTCAAGCTTCTTTCTTGAAGATCTTTTCTCGAACAAAATCAAAATCTTTGAAAATTTTTTATAACAGTAAAATCTTAAACAAAATTCTTGGATTTTTATAAAAATACAATCTCAAACAAAAAAAATTCAAAAATTCTTAGATTTTAAATTAAAATACAATCCCCCCTGAAGTAAGTATTAAAAAAAAAATATCAAGTTAAGCTCAGAATGCAATGTTCAGGTATGGGGTTGTATGTGTCAATTATCAAAAAAATATAAAAATAATCAAAAACATAAGAAAAATTCAAAATAGGCCTTGTATAGGTCCAATTTAAAGTAATTTCTATCCCACAAGTATGTAGGACAGAATGCAGTAATATTTCACTTAGCCATTTGTAGCCAAGACTACAGGAAGTTACCATAATATAAGAAGGAAAGAATTAGAATTTTATTTTGATGGGGAAATGTCATTCCCTTGTCTGATTTTTTTCCTTCAGAGATATAGGGAGCCAGCATGATAGTCAAGCTTTTTACTTGTTTGAGTACTTCGAAAAGAGTGTAGATACAAGGAAGTCCTACGACTTAAACATAAGTTAAGCGTCGCAACCTCGAGTCTCACTTTAATATTTCTAGTGTGCTCTATTGTCACTATTCAGGTTTAGTCTGTGCTCCTTGTTTTTATCCCTTTTCCTGGAATCAGACACAAACATTAATCACAGTCCTATAATATTTTATCAATAAATGGCAGGTTCCCATAGTTTAAAGCTTTTAGGCATATATTGATATTATAGCAAGAGTATATATATTAACTTGTATTACTGCAGGGAAAAAATATTAATATTAATTATGTGTACCTTCAGTACAAAAATGAGAAAAAAAATCAAATGTTCTGATCAAAAAATAAAAGAAAAGAAATAAGAAAAAATAAGAAAAAAATCAGTAATTCAATATATTCTTGAAAAAAAAACAGCATCCATTTGTCTATGGATTATTATCTCCAATTCTTATGATAAGATAGAGTCACAATTCATATGATAAGATAGAGTTAATCAGTCTCAGCAGAAGATGCTTTCTTCACATGTGAGCAGTGAATCTAAGAGTCTCTTTCTCCAATCTTTATAGATGTTGGAGTAGTTAATAATATTTGGAATGGTCCTTCCCATGAAGGTTCAGTTGCTCCAGTTCGCTTGAAATTCTTGATATAAACTTTATCTCCTGGGTTCAGGTCATGCAGAGAAAAAGTCTAATGGTCCAGCTTGTACTGCAGTTCCAGATTCATGAAGTTCACGTAGTTTGTGCTGTAACTCCTGTATATAGGAAGCAATAGTAATATCTCCCCCTAATAGCGATGTATAAGCCGGGGAGAAAGGCTTAGCCTGTATAGGCGGATGTCCAAAAAGCATCTCAAATGGTGAAATATGTAAGTCTCCTCTAGGCCTGCTTCTAAGATAAAATAGGGCCAGAGGGAGAATTTCAGGCCATTTTAAATGGGTCTCAGTGCATAATTTGCCAATCATAGTCTTAAGTTCTTTATTCATCCTCTCCACTTGGCCTGAGCTCTGGGGGTGATATGGAACATGGAATTTTGGAGTTATCCCCAAGCAAGAATATATTTGATTTAAGACAGAATTGGTAAAATGACTCCCTCTATCGGAGTCAATACGTGCTGGTAGGCCAAAACGAGGAATAATTTCTTTTAAAAGTATCTTTGCAACAAAATCTGCTGTGGCTCGGGTCATAGGAAATGCTTCCGGCCATCTGGTTAGTTGATCTACAATTACTAGACAAAATTTATAATGTCCAGCCTTTGGCATTGTTATGAAATCTATCTGTAGGTGTTCAAAAGGTGTGTAAGCCAGAGGACGTCCCCCAAAGGCTTTTTCACGATATGCATGTTGGTTATATGCCTGGCAAATAGGGCAGGCTGAACATACTTTAGAGGCTACAGTAGTTATACCAGGGGCTATCCATACTCTCTTGACAGAGTCCACAATGCCCTGGGTGCCAAAATGACCATTTTTATGAATAGATTGGCAAATTTGGTTATAGAAACTTCTAGGGAGCAGGGGTTTTCCTTCAGGTGACACCCATACTCCATTAATTTGTTTTGCTTTAAATTTTTGTTTCCATTTTTCCACTTCCTTTTCATTATAGGAGAGTGATAAATTTAAATTATCAGTGGTTGTTAATGTTAAAATTAATCCAGGTCCTTCTATGGCTGCTAGTTTTACAGCGGCATCTGCTCGGTCATTTCCTCTAGAGACAGGGTCAGAGCCACCTGTATGGGCAGAGCAATGAACTACAGCTAGGGCTTTAGGCAGTTTGAGAGCAGAAAGAACTTCATTAATAATTTCTGCATTAGCTATGGATTTTCCAGCTGAGGTTAAAAATCCTCTTTGGAGCCATAGCATACCGACTGAGTGACAAATGCCGAAAGCATATCTAGAATCCGTATAAATTGTTGCCTTTTTATCCTTGGCAATTATACAAGCTTGTTTTAGAGCTATGAGTTCTGCTCCTTGAGCGCTAATGTTAGAAGGTAGTGAAGCTGACCATTCAGTGGCAAATTCTGAGACTACGGCAGCTCCAGTGTAACGTATGCCATCCCTCATAAAAGAGGAACCATCGGTAAATAAAATCAGATCTGCATTGTCTAAGGGAGTGTCCAAGAGATTATCTCGAGGCTTTTCTGCCATGGACACTAATGTTTCACAGTTATGTAGTGGTTCTCCTGAAGTAGGTAAATCTGGAAGCAAGGTGGCAGGGTTAAGAGTTGAACAGTGTTTCAAGGTAATATTTTCACTATTTAATAAGGTTATTTCATACCTTGTAATTCTCTGATCCGAGAATGCCTGTGTTCTATGTTTTACCAATAATGCTTCAATCTCATGTGGGCACATTATTGTTAATGGACATCCCAATACTAAATCAACGGTTTTTGTTACTAGTAAGGCTGTAGCAGCTACTCCTCTAAGGCATGGTGGTGCTCCTGCTGCTACTGGGTCTAGTTGGGCAGAATAATAAGCAATTGGGCGCTGAGAAGGTCCCAAAGTCTGAGTTAACACACCAGAGGCTACTCCTCTTCGCTCATGCACATATAAAGTAAATGGCTTGTTGTAATCTGGGATGCCTAGAGCAGGGGCAGACATGATAGCCTTTTTCAAATCTGATAGAGCTGACAAGTGTTCAGGCTCTAATTTGAGGGGTTCAGGAACCGAATCCTTTGTTAATGCTATAAGGGGTTTAGTGATTTCCCCATAGCAAGGAATCCATTGTCTACAAAACCCTGTTGCTCCTAAAATTGCTCTCAGCTGTTTCTTAGTGGTAGGAGCACTCAATTTTTGAATGTTCTCAATTCGTTTTGGAGAAATATAACGAGCACCTGCAGTCAAGATGAATCCCAAATATTCTACTTTTTTGGAGACACCATTGAACTTTATCCTTAGAGATTTTATGTCCTCTTTTGTGCAATTCCAAAAGAAGGTGTTTGCTATCTTCTTGACATGTTTCTGCATCTGTTGAAGCCAAGAGTAGATCATCTACATATTTGATTAATTTGCTATTTTTAAATGTTATATTGTCTGTGTCTTGGCTCAAAATTTGCTCAAATAAGCTCGGACTTTCGACATAACCCTGTGGCAGCCAACACCAGGTATATTGTGAGCCCTTCCAGGTGAAAGCAAAAATATGCCTGGAGTTTTCATGCATTGGTATGGAAAAGAAAGCTGAACACAAGTCTACTACTGTAAAGTATGTAGCTGTGCTAGGAATAGATGAAATAATAGTATGTATGTTAGAAACTACGGAGTGTCTCTTTATAACGTGATTATTCACTGCCCTTAGATCCTGTACGAATCTATAGAGGTGCTTGCCATCGGGCCCTTTTTTTTGGTTTTTTAATTGGCAGGATGGGCGTGTTGTATTCAGATTTGCAAGGGATTATTATTCCCTGTTCTATTAATGAGTTAATAACTGGTGTAATACCCTCAATTGCCTCCTTTGAGAGGGGATACTGAGGGATAGAAGGAGGTGGGCTAGATTTAGTTTTTATCTGCACAGGAACAGCAGATTTAAGTAAGCCTACGTCAGAAGAAGATGTGGCCCAAAGAGACTCCGGTATATCTTTAGGTATTTCAAAAATGGAAGGTTCTTTTGCCTCCTGGTTTTCCGAGAGAAGTACAGGGAGTAAATTTAAAGATTCCTCTGGTACTTCTAATGATAATGAGCCATCTGGGGAGCAGGTTATTGTGGCTCTGAGTTTGCATAGAAGGTCCCTCCCCAGCAAATTTAAAGGGGAGTCAGGCATCAAAAGGAAGGAGTGTTGTACCTCTAGGGGTCCTACAGACACCATTCTAGGAGGAAGTCTTTTAACTCTTTGGGTTATTCCTGATACTCCCATTACATTCTCTGAGCCAATAGAATAACATTGTAAATCAGGTGTTCTCTTTAATACAGACCAGGAAGCTCCGGTGTCTAATAGACAATCATAATAGGTGTTACCCACTTTTAAGGTAACATGGGGTTCATTAGTATGGGGAGGGCAGTGGATAGGGACAACGGGTAGTAGGACATCAGGGTCTGGGAAATCAAAGGTTGTATCCTCTGATTCCTGTGCCCCAGCCCCCCCCGGGCACCATCATTGTGTTTGGGATATTCCTTGGGCACCCCCCTGAAGGGCACCTCTCTGAGGGTCATTAGTACCTCGAGTAATTTTTGGACGAGCGCCATTTCTCATATATTGTTGAGTATTATCATTAAAATTTTCTTCAATTTGAGCATTGTCATTAAATTCCCAATTCCTATTTCTATAATTCTGGTTTCTAAAGTTCTTATTTCTATATTCATTATAGTTATTTCCATAGTCATTATTATAATTTCTAGAATTCTGGTTTCTATAACCATTATCATAATTTCTATAGTTATTATTTCTAAAACTATTATTAAACTGTGTATTCCTTCCAAACATCTTAAGAAAGGTTCTACATTCCATCATTTTGTGGCCCTTCTTCTCACAGAAGTGGCAAGTAATGGATTGATAATTGGATTTCTGGAGAGGGGCAATTGTCGTTGGTTCATTATCATGCCCACTTTCTAATTTAGTTATCCTATCTATTACACATCTCATTTTTTTCTTCATTTCCTCCATGTCATCATTATTCTCTTTCTCCTTTTCTTCGTTTCCCTTAAAAACATATATAGCTGTTTTTCGCAATTCTTCAAGGTCCATATCTGACCATCTTGGGCATTGTGTTTTAAAATAATTTTTAATTACTTTGCAAGAATTGTTTACAAAGATTCTTCTAACTTGTCTTAAACTATTCTCTTTATTTAAGTCCCAATCTAAGTATCTGTCCCCAAACTCGATAATTCTGTCCATAAATCTGGAGGGTGTTTCGTTTTCCTTTTGCTTAATTTTTTCCAGTTCCATCCACTTATCTGTACTGTCCGCACATTCCTTCATGGCCGTGAGGATGGCCTCTCTACAACGGTATAGTTGTAGATAGTCCTCAGGATTATTATAGTCCCATTCAGGATCCTGAGATGGCCAATGTGCTGCATTACGCCCCCGGGTTTTGTTGACATGAGCAATTATTTTATTTTTTTCACGTTCACTTAAAAAAGCCTGTAGTAAGCTCTCAATGTCCTTGTAAGACGGATTATATTGAAAAAATATGTCTCCCATCTTTTTTGTTACTATAAAAGGATCTTGTTCATATGTGGGGATATTTTGTGTAAATTCATTTATTTCTTGGGGAGTAAACGGTATCCTATGTCTTAAAGTCACCACATCCCCATTTCGTCCTATTTCAGGTACTTCTCTTAGAGGAAACAGGCCTCTAGTTGAATTTTGCACCTGTGGGTCAGTTTGACAAGGACAGGTTTCTCTAGGAGGACAAGATCTCCCTTGCATTGGAATTTGGTTTTCTGTAGGAGAAGGAACATGAGAAGCTGGGATTGCAGGGGAAGGGTTTTGGGGATTAAATTCAGACAAGATTTGCACTACACGAGAGAAGCAGTCTGTTAACTGGGCTATAGGGAAGGTGTTTTCCATCTCTATTTCAGGGAAGGAAATTTCCTCATTCAAAGGTTCAGAAACAGGTCTGTTTCTGGTAGAGTGGGTGTTTGCCCATTGATCCTGTAAGAAACATTTTAGATCTTCTAATTGGGCTTGCATTTTATCCTCAATTTTTCCTATTTTATCTTCCATATCTCCCATTTTATCCTCAATATTTCCTATTTTATTCTCAATATTTCCTATTTTATCCTCAAGTTTTTCTATTTTATTCTCAATATTTCCTATTTTATCCTCAATTTTTTCTATTGTATCCTCAATTTTTTCTATTTTATCCACAATTTTTTCTATTTTATCCTCAATATTTTCTATTTTATCCTCAATATTTTCTATTTTATCCTCATTTTTTTCTATTTTATCCTCAACATTTTCTATTTTATCCTCAATATTTTCTATTTTATCCTCATTTTGTTTTATTTTATCCTCATTTTGTTTTATTTTATCCTCAATATTTTTTATTTTTTCATCTCTAAATATAGTATTGAGGAGTACAAAAATGACAGTACCTATTAATATAAAAATTTGGAGGTATCCTTCATTCCTCAATGCCCCTACTTCTTCAGCTGCCATATAATTGTCAAAGAATGTAGTACTCATTTTTATATGTATATTTTGTAATTTCACAAAACACGTGGGGAGCAGGGCAAAGCAACAAACTTTCCACAGGGTTTTTTTTTTTCTAATCCAGGAAGTTGTTCCTTAAGGGAAAGGATATTTAGAAACAGTTCTTCCAGCCAGGACTTTAGAGTCCTGTTGCTGAGATTTAAAACAGCTGTTTTCTGTCTATCAGTCACACAGCTGGGAAGTATCTGAGGTCCGATTTGAACCCAGGACCTTCTGTCTGTAGGCCTGGCTCTCAATCAGCTGAGCTACCCAGCTGTCCCTTAAGATTAAAGGGAAGAAAAAGAAAAAAAAACTGCTGATTCCAATTTAACTTAAGGAGAAAAGAGAAAAAGTTTTTTATACTCACGTGTTCTAGCAGCTGTGTCTTTAAGCCAAGTTTTTTGTTAAAAAGAAAAAGGACTAAGTGGTGAGACGGTATAGTAAAAAGGCAAGGAATTTCAAAAGTTTTATTGAGAGGATTCTTTAGACTCCCGTGTGGTCAGCCACAATGTAACAAGGGAATCACTTTAAAAGACTGATATATATATTAATTTAAGGTCGCCAAGGAATCAGCTATGTAATTCCTAAATGAAAAACTCAAGTCAGCCGTCAGCCTTTTTTGGAGTTTAATTACAATAGGAGCAAGAAAGGAATTAGAGATATATATAGAGAGAGAAAGGGGAGAGAAGGGAATAGGGCTTAAATACCCCTTCTGTTTAGGCTGGGCCAAAAGGCCCAAGCCCTTAGATAGCTGGGGCAAAGAAAAGAGATCAGTCCCTATTACTCACGTGTCCAAAATGGAGAAACAGTCTCAGAGGCCCCCACCTTCAGCTTCCTTCAGAGCAAGCTCCCCTCAGAGCCCAGGAACCACACCGACCAAAAAACTCAACCACCTCTCTCCCAGTCTCCAGACCCTCCTATCTTTAAGGACACCATCCAAGTTGCCTCCCCTCAGTCCTCACATCTACCAATCACTCTTCATCAATTTCCCTGTCAATGGAGGCTCTCGCTTAACCCAGGACCGCCCAGAGGTTTCTGGCTTTTGCACATGTCTGTTGAAGGTCATATTTTCAAATGATTAAATCTTTACTCCTTTGCTACAGCCCTTTCTAAATCCTGTTAACTTGAGTATGGTAGAGATTGGAATAATTAAATTTTGATCTAGGCTGCAGCCCTTACTCAGTCCTATTAGGACTGAGTAGGGTGGAGTATCTCCATTGTATCAATTCTAAAATCAATCAAGACTCAAAGAAATTCCTGTTCTATGCTTAAGCATAGGTCAAAGTCCTTTCCATTGTTCAACAAAGGGTTTCTGTCCTAAAGTAATCTTAAGAAGGGAAGAGAAGGAATCTCCCATGCCAATGGAGTTCCCATTCCAATAGACTATCAGTAAGAAATTTTCCAAGTATGAAATATCCCAATGGTGAAATTTTCAACAATTATAAGTCTAAGGAAATTTGAGGTTTACAATGGACTTCTATGAACATGAAAGAAAACCTTCCCCTTTCATGAAAAGATAGGAAGCCAGAAATCAATTGGGAGTGATATTTCTCCTTGAGTGATCAAAAATCATTCTACATTTAACATTTTGGGCCTCATTTCAGTAATATATTTTTTAAGAGATCATATGTGTGTGTGTGTGTGTGTGTGTGTGTGTGTGTGTGTGTGTGTGTGTGTGTGTGTGTGTGTGTAGACATAGTCTGCCTATAGAGACCATAGCAGACAAGGATGCCTCATTTAATCAGACCAATCCTGACATCTCCCATTTAGTTTAGGGGCCAGGTGTAGATGCTGCCTTGGTTATAATTACTTTGGCTAATATGAAAGTAGCAGATAATTTAAATTTCCGTGTTTGACAACTTAGGTCAACCAATTGCAAACATTAAAGATGGATAATTTAACAGAGCTCAGAGCTTTCCAATCCTCTTTGCCAGACTCAGATTTCTAGGCCTCTGACCTCTGGGCATAACATTACTTTCTTAGTAGTATCATATTTAAAGATTATTTTTAGTCCTCTAAACTTTTCAGCTCATAGTTTATTTTGTTGAGTTGAAATGACACAAATGAAAGGTCAATATCTCTAAAAGCCAACTTTGGGAAAGATGAGTTTCAGCTACCTGGCTGTCATTACACAAGCCCATCTGTCTCTGCTGCTTCTTTGGCTATGAAAAACTAGATGCATTATGCATCTCTGAATATTAGAGTGGTTATATAACAGACTATAAAGACTAGAAGACCAGAAATAATTATGATAGTGTTTCCAAGGACTCTTCCCTCAATTTTAATGTCAATGAAGATGATTTTCTGAGCATCATATGGGTTGGGGAATCTAATTTAAAAAAAAAATTCTCCAATGATTGGCACCAGCTGGGCAAAGAATGATGATAATATTAAACATGGATTGGCAAGAACTGTTCAGATCCATTGGCCAATTTAGGAATTCAGGAAATTTCTATGAGAATGGCAAGAAGTTGCACTTTGGAAATATAGAAATACAAGGCTTTCTATTTTGCAATATTTTAAGTTTTTCTGGTAAAATTTTAATATTAAAAGCATAACTAAAGTTAGTAATATAACTAGTGAATTATTTGATTTCTCAATTAAATAATTACACATTTAAAATAAATTCAGCTGATTAATTTCTGCATTAAGTGTAGGTTCCATTTTTATGAAGTTAGGGGAAAATTTCATAAGAAATGAGTAAGCTTCACCTGAGCAAAACCTGCCTTCCTAAAAAGAAAATAATCATTTGGAACTTGCAGTATAATTGTTTAAAAAGCCAGATTTTTCTAAGGCTATCAATTCCATGAAGATTCAGCTGAAAGGGTCCCTCCTGCAGGAATCCATTCCTGATCCCTCTTGCCCCAAACCAGTATATTAACCGTGATGTTACCTTAATTTGGTCTGAATGGATTTTGCATTTGCCTATAATATATAATTGTGCCTGGTGTCTCCCCCATTCGAATGTAAGCTGCTTGAGAGGACCCATGACTTTTCTTCAGTTTTTGTATCTCTAATATCTAACAGTCTGGTACATACCAGGAATTAACTGGAAAGGAAAGCTATAAGCATTTAGATAGCACCTCCTTTGTGCCAAATACTGTTCTGAGTGCTATACAAATATCTCATTTGAACAATAGATGCTTGTTGTTGGATTGGATTGGTTGATTTTCTCTTATGTTACTTTAAATTCTTGTAATTGTCAGTATTCTTTTAGATTTTTTTATTCACTTTGCATAAATTCATAAAAGTGATTTCCCTGAAGTCTTCACATTCATCATTCATTATGACACAATAATAATAATATTGTACTACATTGATATGTTACATTTTTATCAGCCCCTTTTCAATATATTGGGCATGCATTTTCCTCCTATCTCTTTGTCATCACAAATTACACTCTTATGAATTCTTTAGTACATATAGGTCTTTTCACAACTATTTTTAAGTCCCTAGAGGTTAGTCAAAGAGTTTAAAGGATATAGTATATTGTCTTACATAATTCAGAATTGATTTCCAGAATTTTCCAATGCATAACTTTATCAACATGGAGTTATAATTGCCTTCCAAGAGTTGCTTTGATACTATTTCAATAGTATTTTTACATATATTAATAATTCATTAATTGTGAGGCAATATCTCATAGTTGCTTAAATTTTAATTTCTCTAATTTTAATACCTTTGAAAAGATATCATTTTATAGTATCTTATAATATTCTTTTGAAAACCACACTACTTATCTTCTTCACTACATGAGGATTTATATATAATTTTAGAGACTTATCTCCTACAACATAGGTTTTGGAGGTTCTATTTTTATAAGAAATATGATAAGCCAATATTTTCCCAATATGTATCTTTTCTTTTAATTCTAGCTTCATTGAATTAAGTCTTGTGAAAATGATTAATACTATAAAATAGATCTTTTATATTATTTTGTAATTTCTTATATAAATTGATTACTCATAAAGCATTTCTTCATTTGAATTTTTGTTAAATATAAATTCTATTTTTTTCATAATTATAAAAGGTATGTTGTTCTGTTATATATATATATATATATATATATATATATATATATATATATATATATATATATAATTTTAGATGATATCCATTTGGCTAACAGAGAAAGAAAAAAAATAGACTAATCATGTGGAAAGAGTGAGGCATGACAGATGGATAGCCGGAGTTTTCCACTTATTTCATCAAGACTTTGGGCAAAAGCGAGGAAGGCCTTCAGCAGATTGGGTGAAACTTTTGGGAGGACTTGATGAGTGTTGTATATGATGAGGAGTCTTGGAGTTGCTACAGACTTTATCATTAAGAGGTAACTATCAAGCAATGGATCATTTCAAAGTTTTTGAACATCTATTTGTATTGTATAGGCAAATATGTTTTTTTTTGACAGATTGCTTCATTTGTTTTTCTATTTGTCACTGTGAAGTAAATACTCCTTCTTATAGTTGCTTGTTTGCTTACATTTTTGAAACACTAGTCTAATGTATTATTCCTAGATCCTAAATGTCTCATTTAACTAATTAGATTCCCCCCTACCCCATTCTTTATACATTACCAGAATGTTTTGATAATTTCTTACAGGTAATATCAATATCATTTGAGTTCCATGTCGATAGGCTATATGACAATTTTTTATTGAAAATTTTGCCAAAATTCTTCACCTTAATTTCCTAATTTTATTATTTTCTTTAATTCCATAAAGGATTCCCTTGCTAATTTGATTTATATGGCTATTACTGAAGTGAAATGGCACATTGAAATTTAATCTAATTATTTTTGTATTAATTACTTCCACAAATAAATCAAGTTGTATTTTTATGTCTTATGTATGCCTTCTATGATAACTTTCAAATATTAAAAATATTAAATTATTGTTTTAAGTTGAATTTTTTCTCCCTAGAACTTTATCTTACAGCTAAGTGTCCCAGAGTAGAGGTGGCTGGATCAGAATTTATTGTGCATAATCTGATTTTTTTTAAATCTTTACCTTCCCACTTAGACTCAATACTGTGTATTGTTTACAAGGCAGAAGAGTGGTAAAGACTAGGCAATGGAGGTTAAGTGATTTGCCCATGGTCACACAGCTGGGGCATCATTTGATTTCTAAAAAGCAGGTATAGCAATCATCATCTCAAATAAAGTTAAAGCAAAAATAGAAATGATTAAAACAGATAAGAAAGGAAACTACATATTGCTAAAAGGTACTATAGACAATTAAATACTGTCAATACTAAACATAAATGCACCAGAATGGCATAGCCTCCAACTTTTTCAAGGAGAAATTCAATGAGTTTCAGGAGAAAATAGACTGTAAAACCATGCTAATCGCATACTCAACAATACTAGTAGGTTACTTCAACTGCCCCCTTCCAGATCTAATTAATTAATTAATTAATTAATAAAACAAATAAATCAGAAATAAATGAGGTTAGTGAATGATTTTTTAGAAAATCTAGAACTATAGAACTTTGGAGAAAATTGAATGGGAATCGAAGGAATATACCATCTTTTCATCAGTACATTGTTTTTCAGCAATACAAAAATTGACCATGTATTAGGGCATAAAAACTTCACAGCCAAATGCAGAAAAAGAATACATATTTTTCAGATCATAACACAATTGAATGAAAGAATGAATGAAATGATGAAAGAAAAATAAAAATTGGAAATTAAATAACTCAATGCTAAAAAAATGGATGGGTCAAAGAACAAATTATAGAAACAATTACTAATTTCATCAATGAGAATAATAATGAAGAGATAACATATAAAATTGGGGGGATATACTGAGAGGAAAATTTATATCTCTAAACATATCAATGGAATAAAGTAAAAAGCATATTAATGAATAGGACATTCAACAACAAAACACTAGAAAAAAAAAAGCAAATTTAAAATTCCCAATTAGAGATGAAATTTCAAATCCTAAAAACGAAAGAAGAAATTAATAAAATTGAAAGTAAGAGAACCATTGAACTAATAAATAATGGTAAGAGTTGGTTTTATTAAAAAAAACAAATAAGAGACAGAGCATTGGTTAATTTTATTTTTAAAATTAAAGAAGAAAATCAAATAATCAATATAAAAAATGAAAAGGGTGAACTCATCACCAATTGAAAGAAAATTAAAGCAATCATTAACAGCTAGTTTACCTACTTATATGCCAATAAATCTGACAACCTTAGTAAAACAGGTGAATATTTACAAAAATATAAATTGCCTATATTAATGAAATAGGAAATAAAATACTTAAATAATCCCATCTCAGGGGGGAAAATTGAACGAACTATCAAAAAGACTTTGACAAAATACAACACCCATTCCTATTAAAAACACTTAAAAGTGTAGGAATAAATGGATCATTCCTTAAAATGATATGTGCCATCTACTTAAAAACATCAGTATATGTTATCTGCAATGAGGATAAGTTAGAAGTCTTCCTAAAAAGATCAGGATTGAAACAAGAATGCCCATTATCCACACCATCACTGTTATTTAATATTGTATTAGAAATGCTAGGTTTAGCAGTAAGAATAGAAAAATAAATTAAAGAACGTAGACAATGAGGATACTAAACTATTACTCTTTGAAGATGATGTGATGGTACAATTAGAGAATTCTAGAGAATCAATAAAAATCCAGATGAAATAATTAATAATTTTAATAATTTTAACTAAGTTACAGGATATAAAATAAATACTTGTTCTTTCTACATATTACCAAGAAAGTTCATAGGCAAGAGTTAGAAAGAGAAATTCCATTTAAAATAACTCTAAATGGTGAAGATTGGATTTGGCTATCTCCTGTTTATAACAATGAAGGTACTTAGCTCTTCCTTTATTACGAAGATTAAATTATAATCCCCTATATATTTTAGATCTTAATCCCCAAGGTGTTAACTCAGTATTTAAAGTAGATCCACCCATTTTAATCACAAAAAGGTGTGAACACCCATTTCATACATTGAGTGGGAGGTCTGTGACCCACATGTGAGAGAATGGGCAGTCCTAGAGAAAAGCGTCACTATGATTGGTAGACATAAAATTTAGGGGATGTGACACAAGAGAAAAAGGTCTTTAAATAGAGGAAACAGAGGCACATTGAGGGATATCAAGATTCAATCATTTGGAGTTGGACTGGAAGATAGACACTTGAGGAGAGACTGGAAGACAGACACTCAGACTTGGAGTGAAGACACTTGGCTGTGGAACTAGACTCAGGAAAGGCTCATTCAGGAGACCTCAGACTGCTTTCTTTTTATACTGTCACCATGATGAGTGAAATGCTGACTTTGTTTCCTTGCCTTTCTGGAGTTTTTAACCTCTGAGAAAGGCCCATCTTCTTGAGACTCCTTTCCCCTGGCTGGGGTTTAGAATTTCTCTCTGACTCAGAGGAAGCTGCAGCTTTCTCTCTCTCTCTCTCTCTCTCTCTCTCTCTCTCTCTCTCTCTCTCTCTCTCTCTCTCTCTCTCTCTCTCTCTCTCTCTCTCCCCACTTTTATTTTTATCTCTTCCTCAATAATATATTCCCTCTTGTAAACAAACTACCATAAGTTCCATTTACTCTAGTAATTCATTTTGGTATTTAGAAATAAAATCCCTGGCAACCACCAATTTAAATATCCATGTCCAACCAAAATAAATTTAACAAAACTATGTAAAATACCTGGGAATCTACTTGCCAAGGCAAACCTAGGAATTCTATGAACAGAATTAAAACACTTTTTACATTGTCACATCTAAAAAAATTGGAAAAAATATTAATTGTTCATGGCTAGGTCAACCTAATACCATAAAAATGACAATTCTACCTAAATTAATTTACTTATTCAATGCCATATCAATCAAGCTACCAAATAATTATTTCATAGAAGTTGAAAAAACAGTAACAAAAATCATCTGAGATAATAAAAGGTCAAGAATATCAAAGAAATTAATTAACAAAAAATGTGAAGGAAGGTGACTTAATAGTACCAGATCTCAAACTGTACCATGAAGCAGCAATCAAAATATTCTTGTACTGGCTAAGTTGAATGGTAGGTCAATGGAATAGATTAGACATACAATACTCAAGGATAAAGGACCTTAGCAACCAATGTTTGATAAATTCAAAGAACTTAGCTTTTGGTGTAAAAGTTATTATCTAACAAAAACTGTTTGGAAAATTGGAAAACTGTATGACAGAAAGTAAATATAGATTATTCACACCCTACATCAGCATTGGTGAACCTTTTAGAGATCACATGCCCAAACTGCACCTTCAAGATGTCTGTGAACTTCCCATATTACCCCAGACAGTTGTAGGAGGAAGTGCTAGCACTGGGCTGCTAAACACAAGGGCAGAGCATGTGAAAATTGTCCTCTGGTACAGTGGAAAGAAGGAAGAGAACAGCCCTCTCCAGCACTCCAGGGTATGCATGCCACACCTTCGCCAACATGGCTCTATTCTAAGAAAAGGTCAAAATGGTTATATGATTTACTTGTAAAGAATGATACAATAAGTAAATTATGGATCATAGAATATTTTACTTGGTATTCTATGGAGAAGGGGAGAATTTAGGAACAAACAAGAGATAGAGACCATTATAAGATATAATATGAATAACTCTGAATATATTTGTCAACCTAGAAAAACACAAAACCACTAAAATAGTTACAAAGAACAAGTCTTTAATCATGACAAATTCATACAACCACCACATAGAGTCATAAACCCACACCACACAGGGCCAAGCTCTGGGACTCTGGGAATAATGTCTCTGGAAAAATGCACCAAGAAGGGGAATGACCATTGTGGGAATTTCCAATGAACCAAAGGAGTTGGGGGTCTTATATACACTTTGAGGAGGAAAGGAAAGGAAGGACAACTGATTGGCTTAGGAGGCTATGAAAGGAAGGTTCCAGCTAGGGGCTAAACTATCTGGAAGAGTCATAGATATAATGAGAGAAATTTCTAAGACAATAGGTATTTAAAATTTGATTATCTCTATCACTCCTATTCAAGGTGATTAATGGGTGCTTGAATGTTATTGTTCAATCTGGGACAAGGGTCAGTTTGGGTGTTACTTGAAGGCAAGTGCCCAAGGGACAAAGGTAAATTTGGGGGTTCCATAAAACAAAGCCATCATGTTAAATGAAAAGGTTTTTTGTATAAACACAGCTAACAAAATCAAGATTAGAGAGAAAAAAACAAACTGGGTGAAAATTTTATAACAAATTTCACTGATAAAGGTCTAATTTCTCACCTCTATAGAGAGCTAAGTTAAAATTTATAAGTATATAAGCCTTTCCCAATTGACAAATGGTCAAAAGATATGAATAAGCAATTTTCAGATGAAGGAATCAGTGTTATAAATAGTCATACAAAAATGTTCTAAATCCCTCTTGATTAGAGAAATGCAAATTAAAACAATGTTGGGTACTACCTGATTCCAATCAGATTGGCCAATATGACATAAAAGAAAAGTGTTATTTGTTGGAGAGGATATGGCAAAATTGGGACATTAATGAATTGCTGATGAAGTTGTGAACTGATCCATTCATTCTAGAGAGCAAATTGGAACTGTGCCTAAAGAGCCTTAAAACTGTGATCCAGTAATACCACTACTAGGTCTGTACACGAAGGAGATAATAAAAAAGGGGAAAGGACCTACTTGTACAAAAAATGTTCACAACAGCTCTTTTTGTGGTGGCCAAGAATGGGAAATGGAGGGGATGTCCATCAATTAATGATCAAATTGTGGTAACTGATGGTGATGTAATACTATTGTGCTATATGAAATGATAAACAAGATGATTTCAGAAAAAGCGGAAAAGATCTGCATGAACTGATGCAGAGAGAAATAAGCAAAACCAGAAGAATATTATACATAGTAGTAGCAATATTGTATGATAATCAATTGCAAAAATTTGGCTGCTCTAAGCAATGCAACAATTTGAGACAATTCTGAAAGATTTATGAGGGGGAATGCTATCCACCTCCAGAGGAAGAACTGTTTTATTTGGATAGATGTCGATCAAACATACTATCTTTTACATCAGTGTATTTATGCTTTTATTTTAGGTTTTTGGTTTTGGATGAGTGTGCTCTTACAACAATGACCATTATAGAAGTGAGTTTTGCATGATAATTTAAAAAAAAACCTGGTTTTATTCTACTGTCAACTTGGCAAACACAGAACCACTACAGTAGTCATAAAACCCAATCTTAAATCAGGAAAGAGACAGGTTCTTAACATTCAGCTGCCACACAGAGCCCAATGCTAAAAACATACTCTGGGGTTCTGGGTACAACATCTCTGAGAGAATCACAAACAAAGATGATTGCCCTCAGAACAAAGAACATAGGAATCTTATATAACTTTGGGGGAATTAAGTACAGCAAATATACACTGAGAGGTGATAATCAGGCTTGGGAAAGAAGCTGTAGCCAGAAGCTGGGGTACCGTGGAGTGGTCTACTACAATGGATACAAAAAAGCAAAAAAGATGGCTCCTGCATAGGTGTTGGCCTTCTTGGGAACACATATCTGATAGTAGTAGTAGCAGTAGTCTCTCGGTGACCAAGAATGACTATTGTCTTTGTGCATTATCATCTACGGTGTACCCTCATGTGGCTTTGGAGTCCAAAGGCTGAGGCGCACAGTTTGTGGCACATGGGACCTGGGACGCCAGTTGTTATGGGAGGTGCAGTTGTGGCCTGGTGTCGGCATTCACGTGCGCAGCGGCAAGACGTCGACGTTGCTCATCTTCAAAGGTGGTGGCGACATGGTTAATGTGGGTTCGCCAGCTGCTTCTGTAAGAGGCAGCGAGTTCTAGTTGCTTTGGTGTCATGCCAGCCCACTTCAAGTTTGACTTTAGCTGATCCTTGAATCTTCTCTTTGGTCGGCCTTGTTTCCTGAGTCCAGCTGACAGTTCACCATAGAATGCCTGTCTTGGTATTCGCTGTGGGTCCATGTGGATGACGTGTCCAGACCATCGTAGCTGGGCTTTGAGGACCATGACTTTGATGCTGGTGGAGTTGGCTCTGTCGAGGACTTCCTGGTGGGTGATTCGGTCCTGCCATCGGATCCTCATGATTGACCGGAGGGAGCGTTGGTGGAATGGCTCCAGCTGTTTCATGTGCTTCTGGTACAGTGTCCATGTCTCACACCGTACAGGAGCGAGCTGAGGACCACTGTGTTGTACACTTTGAGCTTCATTGCAGTGCTTACACCTCTGTGTTGGAGGACTTTGCAGCGCAGCCGCCCGAGTGCCTGGCTGGCCTTTTGGATCCTGGCATTAATCTCGTGGTCTAGGGACCCATCGTTGGCGATGGTGCTGCCCAGGTACTTGAAAGTGTTGACGTTAGAAAGCTGCGTGCTGTTGATTGTAATGCACGGCTGGTTAGTTGGCCTCCCTGGTGCGGGTTGGTACAGTACCTCTGTTTTGCTGAGGCTGATAGTCAGGCCAAACAGTTTTGTTGCGGTGGAGAACCTGTCCACAATGGTTTGGAGATTATTTTCTTTGTGGGCCATGAGAGCACAGTCATCTGCAAAGAGAGCTTCCAGGATGAGTTTCTCAGTTGTCTTTGTTTTTGCAGTCAGGCGGCAAAGGTCGAATAGTGAGCCATCCAGTTGGTATTTGATGTAGATGCCCAGGTCTAGATCCATCACAGCATGTCGTAATACCTGGGTGAAAAATAGGTTGAATAGTACCCGAGTGAGGACACAGCCTTGTTTCACGCCATTGGAGATGTTGAAGCGATCGGAAGTCTCTCCACCAGATAGGACTTCCCCTGTCATGTTGACATGAAAGAGCTGGATCAGTTTGACGAATTTTGCTGGGCAACCAAGCTTGCTGAGGATCACCCACAATGCATCCCTGTTCACTGTGTCGAACACCTTCTTCAGGTCTATGAAGACAATGTAGAAAATTAGGTTCTGCTCAAGAACATCTCTGATACAATGGGGGAAACTTCTAAGACAAAAAGGGTTCTATCACTCCTATTCTGGACATGTAATGGACTCTTGGTGATCCCCTGTTTAGTCCAAAGCAAGGTCAATTTGGGACATCCTGTAAAGGCAAATTCCCAAGGAACAAAGGCAAACTTGGGGGTTTCCAGAAATCTAAGTTGATACTATTATCTTTGATTCTTTCATATCTATATTTTTTCTCAATATCCTACCTAGATCCATATTTTCTTTCTTTCATTTCCTAAACATTTTTTCTTAATATGAAACAAACACATTCAGGTTACTTACAAATTTTTTTTTATTTTCTAAACCTTTGGGTAATTTGGCTAACATTCAACATTAAAGTACTGATAATATTGTTTTATGGAACTTCAAATTTACCTTTGTCTCATGGGAACATGCTTTGTCTCATGGGAACTCTCAGACTGATCCTTTTCCCTAACTGAACAGTAAGCCATCAATCATCCATTAAGCACCCTGAATAGAAATGAGAGAGATACTCAAGACTTAAGTACCCTTTTTGGTTTCTTGGTTTCTCTTATTGTATTTGGGCCTCTCCCAAATGTCCTAGGTTCAGACTATAACCTCTTTCCCAAGACCCTATGTAACTGGTCAGTTGTCCTTCCTTTCCTATACTTCCCAAAGTATGCATAAGACCCTAAATTCTCAATTTGATAGAAATTCCCATGATGGAGATTCCCATCCATGGTTAATTTTCCTGGAAACATTGTTCTGAGGATTTCAGAGCTTAGCTCCTTGTGGTATTGATGTTGTGTGTGTGCATGACTCTGTGTGGTGGTAATAAGAACATTGTATCCCTTGTCCTGACTAGAGACTTTTTCTTTTGTAATTTTGGTGGTTCTGTGTTTTTCTAGATGGACAGTACATTAGTTGTATATTCTTAACATTTCTGTAGTTTACTTGACTATGGTGATGTTAAACAAAATAGATTTTCCCTGTTAGAGTCTTCAGAGATTAGCTATGCCAACTTGGAAAAACACTGAATCCCCAAAGCTATTACAAAGAATACATTTTTAATCAGGGCAAGGGAAACAATGTTCTTATGGCTTCTACACTGAATCACAAGCACACGCAACAAAACCATATTGAGCTAAGCTCTGAGACTCTGGGAACAATGTCTCTGGGAAAAACACCAAGAATGGATAACTTTTCCATAGTGGGAATTTCCATTGAACTAAAGACTTGGGAAGAAGGGGGTCTTATATACACTTTAGGGAGTATAGGAAAGGAAGGACAACTGACCAGTTACATAGGGACTTGGAAAAGAGGTTGTATCCTGAGGCTAGAGAATCTGGAAGAGGCCCAAATACAATAAGAGAAGCCAAGAAACCCAAAAAGGATACTTGAGACGAGAGAGCATCTCTATCACTTCTATTCAGAGTGCTTAATGGGAGCTTAATGTATGCTTGACAGCTTATTGTTCAGTCTGGGACTAGATTCAGATTCTTCAAGGCAGGTTCTGGTGGACTGATGGTAAGTTTAGAATTTCTTAAAACAAGGTTATCAACACACAATGTGAATTACCTAAGGTGACATTTTAAGTAAGTCAACTGGGGCTTATGTCCAATATAGTTGGGAGGGAAAGCACTAGATTAAGTCCAATATTTCCTCTATAATTACACTCTCACCCAATGGGGATGAAAAGAAAGCCTTGGGAATCAGGGCGAAAGCTAAGACAGGAACTGACATTAAGGAGCTCTTTAGAAGAGCCAGAGAGAAAACCAGTGCCAGGAAGGGCTTCTTTCTCAAGAATGACAAGCTCCAATGCTATATTAAAAATAAAAGAAATTTATTAAGTTGAATGAAAACTATATTGAGTTGAATATATATATATATATGTGTATATATATATATATATATATATATATATATATATATATATAGAGAGAGAGAGAGAGAGAGAGAGAGAGAGAGAGAGAGAGAGAGAGAGAGTTGAATAGGGAGTTGGGAGGCAGGTACAGGTAGGAAATTGCATCCCTGAAAAGATGGGTATTGAGATTATTACACTCTTTTGACAACAGGGGCTACATGACTAGAGATGTGTTGATGAGGTGATGTTACTACATAATCAGGGATGGGGTGATGCTTTGTGCCCTGAAGACAGTAGGAGTGACCTGAGCAGTTCTGAAAGTGATTAGATGTTTTAGATATAACTCAATGCTTATCAGAGTACAACTGGGAGAAACATAGCTATGCTTGTCAAGAAGCTAAAGGGAGAGGCCAAAGGGAATGTCTTTCTCAGAAACTCCATTCTTATCACTTGGTCCTCAAAGTTGCCTTCCTTTGGCCAGCACTGTAAGGAAAAAGGAATTCCTTAGGTATTCTTTAATATGGGGTATCTGTGAATTTTTTAGAGCTATCCAAGAGAAACCCTGGATCCCTTGCCAGAGCCTCTAAAAGATCAAGGTTCTTGACCTTTAATAGCTTCCTCCCTTGATTTTTTTAGCTCTGAGTATTTCTCTGGCTCTCCTCTCTGTCTGGAACATTCTCCTTCCTTTGCTCTGAATGTAGACCTCCCAGGCTTCCTTTAAGTCCAAACTAAAATTCTACTTTCTACAGGAAGCCTTCTCTAACCCCTCTTAATTCCAGTGCCTTTCTTCTTTTAATTATTTCCTATTTATCCTATAGATGTTTTGCTCTGTATATATTTGTATATTGTCTCCTGCATTAGAAGAAAAGGACTGTCTTTTGCCCTTTTTTTGTATTCACAATCCTTTGCACATAGTAGGCATGTAATAAACATTTATTGAATTAAATTGAATTAATGTTCCCATGAATTCCAAGATACCCCTCCTTACTATACAATAAAGTGGTGTTTTGGAGAATTTAACAGCAATACATTTTCCTTCCCATATGGTGAGAATGTCAAAGACTTTTAGAGATTGTTCTACTTTGATTTCCATTTAACTTAGTGTAGCATTGGTATTTAATCATCTGTTTCTCTTTGAAAGAAGCCATCTTTTCACCCTCGATTACCCTTCTTTTTTTTTTTCCCCTAGTAAAGACATCTATAGAAGAATGTTTAGAGCCTTTAAAGGCTGAAATGCAGTTCAGCTTTCTTCTTCCTCCCTTCCTCAATTATGGACTTACAACTGGGAAGGCCTGAATTGTGGGCTCCAGTATTGTATTGTGCTTCTACTTCATTATAAGCTCTAAGTTCAAATGAGCTGGCTTACTTCTTTTTTCCTCCATTAACATCTCCACTCCCATCCCCATACCTTTTCATAGGCTGTACACCATTTTAGAATGTCCTCATTCCTTACCCACACCTCTTAGAATATTTAGTTCCCTTCAAAGTATAGTTTAGTCACTACCTACCACAGAAAGTGCTACTTTCGGGTATCCTCTGGGCTTGTGATGACTTATCTTATTTCCAAGGGACAAAAACTTCATAAATGTTTTTCCCTTTTATCATCAGTTTGTGTTATAATTTCTCGTTCATAGTAAATAATTACTGTTTTGGATTTATTTTAATAAATGAACTGGAGAAATCTTTTTTTTAATGATGACCCTTATCTTATAGAGGGAATAAATAGCCAAGCAAATTGCAGCAGATATTAATCTTACCAAGCTAACATTGCTTAATGTGTATTGTGTCCAGCTAAATTGGGCTAAAAATCAATACCTATATTTAATAGCTTATTTTGCTTGGATCTAAAAGTAGAACTCAAAGCAATGAATGGAAGTTAAAATAACAAACATTTTGACTTAATACAAGGAAAAAATTTTATGTGATTAGATCTGCCACAAATTTTGAAATGCTGATTCCAACTAAACCCAACTACTTACTAAATGACGTCCAACAGGTACCTTCATTTCACAAAGCCTGTTTTCTCATTCAGGGATGGATTATGATAATGCTTGGCCCTTCCATCTCACAGGATTATTGAAATTAGTGTTTCATTCAATTTTAGGAAAGAATGGCTCTTTCTAAATCCTCACACTCTAGGTATGAACATGTAGGAGTTAAATTAACATGTAATATTTCAAGTATTATATTTATAAAGTTTATTATCTGAAAAAATAGAACCATGTAACTAAGTTTTCTATCTGCTCAAAAAAGCCCACTCCACTAAAGCCTCCACAGGAAGGAAAAAGAGCGCTAAACATGGAACTCCACGCAATTTATATTCTGTCTACATCAGCATGTAACAACAGGAAGTGAGTAAGGTGCTGGGAATTGTAGTTTTGCTTGAGGATGGGGGGGAGGGGGGGTTTGGAGTAACAGATTCAAATTACACAAAAACCAGACCTTCTTTATAGACCATCTCAGCCCCATGGGAACCTGCATGATTTCAGGAAAGTTGTGACTAAGTTCATATGAGGATCACAATGATTTTTAATCTCACCTACAAAAGCAAAATTAAAATATTGTCACCTATCTATGCTTTTAAAGAATTAATTTGTACATTTTAATATCAATTTCATCATTTCCAATTATTTTCATTTTTTAACCAGGAGTGTTAACTAGGTACTTATGGGAGGGTATTATCAATTTCGAATGAGAAAGAACCTGGGATGCAGTTGAATCCATATCCCTCATTTTAAAGATGAGGAAACAGGTTGAAAGAGATTGAGTGCTTTTCTCAACATCACACATTAAATACCTGTCTGAGAGAGGACGTTTTCCCATGGAAGGGACTTTCAACCCATGTTTCATGACTCCAAGTCTAGAATTCTAGCCACACTTACATTTAGTTGTCTTTAAATTCACTGGATTGAGATTGAGGGCCCCTCTCTAATATCCCATATAGGAGGTAACATTTTTAATAGCCCAGTCCTGTCATTTGGCATTATTATGGCAGATAATATGATGAACTAGAGGACAAGCCTTGGGCTTAAAGTGAGTGTGTTCAAGAATAGACAATGGAATGTCCTTTAGGAAATGAGAAGAAATGTACATCTTTAGGTTTCTCAAACTGTGTCGCATTCTCACTTTACACTGTGTGATATTAATGTGTTACTCCCTGGAGTTATTTCAAAGCCTCCAAGTAGTTATTGAATGAAAATCTATAGTGTTGCCTTTTTGTTCACAATGCATCACTTTGCTCCTCTTAATGAATGAATCTGAGGCAAAAGTGCCAAATTTGATTTAAAGACCTTTTTCTGGTCTCCTATTAAATTTCTTGGTTCTATAATAAATGTTAGTTTCTAGTTGCTCATAAAGGTATTTTATAGTGGGACGTTTTGTTATTATTTCATTATTTTCTCAGTTGCAAGAAAGATAACTTGTGATATCTTTCCTTCTCTTCTACACTTGTCTTCCATGTGCTTCTAGGGGAGGAAAAAAAAGGAAAATATATAAAAATAAATTAAACTACTATGGTAAAAAATCATATTTAGAAAATATACATGAATTCTGACTCCTAGGCTAAGTCTGAAAGCTAGAATAGATCTAAAGCTCTAGTCTATTACTTTTTTTTTCTGGTGTTACATATGTTAAACAAGAAATAAATTTGATTTTGGACCTTTTAGTCTTTCAGGTCCTTTTCCTTTTTGAAAACAATCATTACTACACTCAATGAACAACATCATAAATGTAATATAGTAAAGACAATACCTCAGAAGAGACAAAGTAGGAAAAGAGACTGAGGAATTATGGATATTCTTTCATTGAGAAGTAATGACAAACTTCCTTGCCTCACTGCCAATGACTATTAATATTATTAGCATTCTAGGTAAAAAAAAATCACTTGGATACCTATACAGTATTATTGATTTCACAGTTTAAGAGAGATTGTTATACAGCATTATAACTAAAGTGAATAAATCAGGTCTTTTCCCCTAGGGTACTGAAATTGATGAGGGCAAAAATGTAGCATATATGGTTCCTGTCACCCCCTATTCAATCCACTCCATTGGTTTTCCTATTGCCATAAGACAAGAGTTCTTACTCTGAGGTCCATCAACTTTCTAAAGTATTTTTGATGAACATATTTAAATAGGATTGGTTCCCTGCTGTTCTCTTGTATGTATCTTAAAACATTATTCTGAAAAGGAATCCATTGGAGATTCTAGACTGTCCAGAGAATGCATGACAATAAAGCCTTGAGATTTTCCACTATAGCATAAAATACAAAGTCCTCTGTTTAGCTTTCAAAGCTCTGATTAACTCAGCAATAGCTTA
Organism: Monodelphis domestica; assembly: GCF_027887165.1. NCBI lineage: Eukaryota > Metazoa > Chordata > Mammalia > Didelphimorphia > Didelphidae > Monodelphis > Monodelphis domestica. The sequence goes on along the minus strand of NC_077233.1, from coordinate 50,146,683 downwards.
TCTTTGAAACCTCACTAGACTTTCTACCTCTCACATTCATGCTTTTGCCAAACATCATCTCTTTGCTGCTCACATATGATACTCCATCTCCCTTGCACATAGCAGCCTTCCCACATGCAATCTCTCCTTAGCATTGTCTCATAAAATTCCTCTTTTCCTTTAAGATTAATGCAGTGGCTTCTGGTACTTCCTAATTGTGTGACCCTGGGAAAGTCACTTAACCCCCATTGCTTAGATCTTACCTTGGAAGAATATGTAGTATTGATTCTAAGATGGAAGGTAAAGGTTTAAAAATGATGCAGGTCAAGAATCATCTTCTGCATGAAGCAGTCACTGATTCCAATTGTTAATTCTCTCCCTCCTTGACTATCTTATATTTAACTATTGGGTATGTTTTCATCTATTCATTATGCTATTATGTTACATGTGTGTGTTGTCTACTCCTTTTAGAATGTAATTTCTTTCTGAATAAGATGTTTCATATTTTGTACTTTTGTTCTGAGTCCAGCATATTGCCTGATACATGGAAGGTGCTAAATAAATATTTGTCATTGGTTGATTCAGCAACATCAATGGCATTTTACCATATCTAATGCCTACTCCGACTCACCAAAATTTGTTTGACATTTCTTGTATTTTTCCACATCATGAATTAAAGAGTTGATTTAAAAACCCATTTTCATTACTTACGGCATATACTAAAATTTGTTGTTATGACTATTCATTGGAAAGAGAATATGCCCCTCTCTTCTTTAGGTGAATAACATTCCCACCATTAAATTAATATATTCTATCATTTGAGCTTTAGGGGATTTTGGAGTTTGCCTAATCAAACTCAGGGCAGCAATCTTTCCTGACCATGAAGATAATTTAGTAAGAAGAGCCTTGAACATTCCATCAACAAACAAGAATTGAATCCTGAGCAATTTGTCACTCATATCATCTTTGGCAAGTTGTATTCTCCTTTGGTGTTGTCTTGTGTGCAGAAAGAGGAAGTTTTATTAGATGATCTCTACAATGTCTTTCATCCTAAAAAGTATTTTATCAATTATATAGTCTATAGTAATACTTTGAGAGTGTGGTGCATCTTTCATTTCATTGATGTAGTTACTCTTTTTGCCTGACCAAATACTGGAGAGTCAAATGTATTTCTGCTATTTAGTCCATGTTCATTTCTTCCCATAAATATTTGATTGAGGAGCTACAAAATGTGCTAGAGGTCTTTCTCCAGGAATTTAAATGTCTTCTGGATACCAATACAATGCCTTGACTGCCCTTTTGTAGTTCTTTTTTTGGGGGGGGGGTATTTCTTTTTTTTTCACTTTAAACATTATTTTATTTGGCCATTTCCAAACATTATTCATTGGAAACAAAGATCATTTTCTTTTCCTCCCCCCCACCCCCTTCAACCACCTCTCCCATAGATGCACGATTCCACTGGGTATCACATGTGCTCTTGGCTCGAACCCATTTCCATGTTGTTGCTATTTGCATTAGAGTGTTCATTTAGAGTCTCTCCTCAGTCCTATCACCTCCACCCCTGTAGTTAGGCAGTTGCTTTTCCTCAGTGTTTTTACTCCCACAGTTTGTCCTCTGCCTGTGAATAATGTTTTTTCTCCCAGATCCCTGCAGATTGTTCAGGGACATTGCATTGACCCTAATGGAGAAGTCCATTGCCTTCGATTGTACCACAGTGTATCAGTCTCTGTGTACAATGTTTCCCTGGTTCTGTTCCTTTCACTCTGCATCACTTCTTGGAGGTTGTTCCAGTCTCCATGGAATTCCTCCACTTTATTATTCCTTTTAGCACAATAATATTCCATCACCAACATATACCACAATTTGTTCAGCCATTCCCCAATTGAAGGTCATCCCCTCATTTTCCAATTTTTGGCCACCACAAAAAGCGCAGCTATTCTTGTGCAAGTCTTTTTACTTATTGTCTCTTTGGGGTGCAAACCCAGCAGTGCTATGGCTGGATCAAAGGGCAGACAGTCTTTTATCACCCTTTGGGCATAGTTCCAAATTGCCCTCCAGAATGGCTGGATCAATTCACAACTCCACCAGCAATGAATTAATGTCCCTAATTTGCCACATCCCCTTCAGCATTCATTACTTTCCATTGCTGTCATGTTAGCCAATCTGCTAGGTGTGAGGTGATACTTTAGGGTTGTTTTAATTTGCATTTCTTTGATTATAAGAGGTGTAGAACACTTTTTCATGTGCTTATTAATAGTTTTGATTTCTTTATCTGAGAACTACCTATCCATGTCCCTTGCCCATTTATCAATTGGAGAATGGCTTGATTTTTTGTACAATTGATTTAGTTCTTTATAAATATGAGTAATTAAACCTTTGTCAGAGGTTTTTGTGAAGATTGTTTCCCAATTTGTTGCTTCCCTTCAGATTTTAGTTACATCGGTTTTGTTTTTACAAAAACTTTTTAATTTGATGTATTCCAGATTATTTATTTTGCATTTTGTAACTCTTTCTAAGTCTTGCTTGGTTTTAAAGCCTCTCCCTTCCAAAAGGTCTGACATGTGTACTATTCTGTGTTCGCCTAATTTTCTTATAATTTCCTTCTTTATGTTCAAGTCATTCACCCATTTTGAATTTATCTTGGTGTAGGGTGTGAGGTGTTGGTCTAAACCTAATCTTTCCCACACTGTCCTCCAATTTTCCCAGCAGTTTTTATGAAATAATGGATTTTTGTCCCAAAAGCTGGGATCTTTGGGTTTGTCATATACTGTCTTGCTGAGGTCACTTACCCCGAGTCTATTCCACTGATCCTCCTTTCTGTCTCTTAGCCAGTACCAAATTGTTTTGATGACCACTGCTTTATAATATAGTCTGAGATCTGGGACTGCAAGACCCCTTTCCTTTGTATTTTTTTTCATTATTTCCCTGGATATCCTTGATCCTTTGTTATTCCAAATGAACTTTTTTATGTTTTTTTTTCTAAATCAGTAAAGAAAATTTTTGGAAGTTCCATGGGTATGGCACTAAATAAATAAATAAGTTTGGGTAGGATGGTCATTTTTACTATATTGGCTCATCCTACCCATAAGCAGTTAATGTTTTTCCAATTGTTCAAGGCTAGTTTTAGTTGTGTGGAGAGTGTTTTGTAGTTGTGTTCATAAAGTTCCTGTGTTTGTCTCGGCAGATAAATTCCTAAGTATTTTATTTTGTCTAAGGTAATTTGGAATGGGATTTCTCTTTCTAGTTCTTGCTGCTGAGCAGTGTTGGAAATATATAGAAATGCTGATGACTTATGTGGGTTTATTTTGTATCCTGCAACTTTGCTAAAGTTGTTGATTATTTCGATTAGCTTTTTGGTTGAATCTCTAGGATTCTTCAAGTAGACCATCATGTCATCCGCAAAGCGTAATAACTTGGTCTCCTCCTTGCCTATTTTGATGCCTTCAATTCCTTTATCTTCTCTAATTGCTACTGCTAGTGTTTCTACTACAATGTCAAATAATAGAGGTGATAATGGGCATCCTTGTTTCACTCCTGATCTTAATGGGAATGGATTTAGTTTATCCGCATTGCAGATGATATTAGTTGATGGTTTTAGATATATACTGTTTATTGTTTTTAGGAATGACCCTTCTATTCCTATGATTTCTAGTGTTTTTAATAGGAATGGGTGTTGTATTTTATCAAAGGCTTTTTCTGCATCTATTGAGATAATCATGTGATTTTTGTTGCTTTGCTTGTTGATGTGGTCAATTATGTGGATGGTTTTACTAATATTGAACCAGCCCTGCATTCCTGGTATAAATCCTACTTGATCATGGTGAATGATTCTTCTGATCACTTGCTGGAGTCTTTTTGCTAGTATCCTATTTGAGATTTTTGCATCTATATTCATTAGGGAGATTGGTCTATAGTTTTCTTTCTCTGTTTTTAGACTGCCTGGCTTTGGAATTAGTACCATGTTTGTGTCATAAAAGGAATTTGGTAGAACTCCCTCTTTGCTTATCATGTCAAATAGTTTGTATAGTATTGGTTAGTTGTTCTTTGAATGTTTGATAGAATTCACTGGTGAATCCATCAGGCCCTGGGGATTTTTTCTTAGGAAGTTCTTTGATGGCCTGTTGGATTTGTTTTTCTGATATGGGATTATTTAAGAAATCTACTTCTTCTTCTGTTAGTCTAGGCAATTTATATTTTTGTAAATATTCATCCATATCACCTAGGTTGGTATATTTATTGCCATATAGTTGGGAAAAGTAGTTTTTAATGATTGCCTTAATTTCCTCTTTGTTGGAGGTGAGGTCCCCCTTTTCATCCTTGATGATGTTAATTTGCCTTTCTTCTTCCCTTTTTTTAATTAGATTGACCAGTAGTTTGTCTATTTTGTCTGTTTTTTCAAAGTACAAGCTTCTAGTCTTGTTTATTAGCTCAATAGTTCTACCACATCGATTTTATTAATTTCTCCCTTAATTTTTAGGATCTCTAGTTTGGTTTTCTTCTGGAGGTTTTTAATTTGTTCGTTCTCAAGTATTTTGATTTGCATTTCCAATTCATTGACCTCTGCCCTCCCTAATTTGTTAATATATGCACTCATGGATATGAATTTTCCTCTAAGTACTGCTTTGGATGCATCCCATAAGGTTTGAAAGGATGTCTCACCATTGTCATTTTCCTCAATGAAATTATTAATTGTTTCTATGATTTCTTCTCTAACTAACTGATTTTGGAGTATCATATTATTTAATTTACAATTAATTTTTGATTTGGCTCTCCATGTACCCTTTCCGATCAAAAATTTTATTGCCTTGTGATCTGAAAAGGTTGCATTTATTATTTCTGCTTTTCTGCATTTGAGTGCCATGTTTCTGTGACCTAGTGTATGATCTATTTTTGTGAATGTGCCATGTGGTGCTGAGAAGAAGGTGTATTCCTTTTTGTCCCTATTTATTTTTCTCCATATGTCTATTAACTCTAATTTTTTCTAAGATTTCATTCACCCCTTTACCTCTTTCTTATTTATTTTTTGGTTTTATTTATCTAAATATGATAGTGGTTGGTTCAACTCTCCCACTAATATGGTTTTACTGTGTATTTCCTCCTTCAATTCTCCTAGTTTCTCCATTAAAAATTTGGATGCTATGCTATTTGGTACATACATGTTGATTAGTGATATTTCCTCATTGTCTCTACTCCCTTTTAACAGAATATATTTACCTTCCCTATCCCTTTTGATCAGGTCTATTTTTGCTTTGGTTTTGTCAGATATCATGATTTCAATTCCTGCCTTCTTTCTATCAGTTGAGGCCCAAAAGGTCTTACTCCATCATTTAATTCTAACCTTGTGAGTATCAACCCACCTCATATGTGTTTCTTGAAGACAACAAATGGTAGGGTTTTGGGTTCTAATCCAATCTGCTATTTGTCTACATTTTATGGGTGAGTTCATCCCATTCACTTTCAAAGTTATGATTGTCACTTGTGGATTCCCTGGCATTTTGATATCTTCCTCTAGTTCTGACCTTTCTTCTTTAGCTATATCCTTTTGAACCAGTGATTTACTTTAGTTCAGTCCCCCTAGTCCCCTCCCTTGAGCTGCTTCCCTTTCTAGCCCCTCCATTTTTATGCTCCCTTCCCCTCCCCACTCCTTCCCTCCCTTTTTATACTCCCACCCCTCTCCCCCTTCCTCTCCTTCTCATATGAAAGTTCTTCCCCTCCCCTTCCCATGTGTATCTTTGTATGGGAAAGATTATTCTATTTAGTCCCCCCCCCATTTCTTGAAGTAAATGTTAGTATTATCAACGATTCCCCCCTCCCTTTTTCTTTCTTTGCCCCCCTTTCACCAAATCTTCTTGATGCCCCAATCTTTCCCTATGCATGATTCTTCTAACTACTCTTATGATTCATACAATTTTTGAGAGTTACACAATACATTTCCCCACATATTAATATATATATAATTTGATATAAATGTAGTCCTTATAGAAGAGAGTTTGACTTAAAGAAAAAGATAAGATTTATCTCCTTTTCCCTTTCTTTCATATTTACCTTTTCATCTTTCTTTTGCTTTCTGTGCTTGTATATCAAATTTTCCACTAAGTTCTGGTCTTTTCTTAGCAAATGCTTGAAACTCTTCTATTTTGTTGAATGCCCATACTTTCCCCTGGAAGTATATAGTCAGTTTTGCTGGATAGTTGATTCTTGGTTGGAGACCCAGCTCTCTTGCCTTTCTAAATATCATGTTCCATGCTTTGCAGTTTCTTAGTGTGTTAGCCGCTAAGTCGTGTGTGATCCTTATGGGAGCCCCCCTATATCTGAAGCTCCTCTTCTTGGCTTCTTGTAGGATTTTCTCCTTTTCTTGGAAGCTCTTGAATTTGGCAATTACATTCCTGGGGGTTGTCTTTTGGGGATTTAGTATAGAGGGTGTTCTATGAACCCTTTCTATTTCTATTTTGCCCCCTTGCTCCAGAACATGTGTGCAATTTTCTTCTATAATCCCCTGTAGAATAGCAGCGAAGTTTTTGTTTATCTCTGTTTTTTCAGGCAGACCAATATTTCTCACGTTGTCTCTTCTTCCTCTGTTTTCCAAGTCTGTGACCTTTTCAGTGAGATATTTTATGTTTTCTTCTAATTCATTAATTTTTTTTGGCTTTGCTTTATTGATTCTTGCTGTTTTGTAATCTTGCTGTCTTGCATTTGCTTAATTCTGGTCGTTAGGAACTGGTTTTGCTTTTCAGCTTTGTCTGCCCTTCTATTAGATGCTTCCAGATCTTTCTCCCATTGTGAAGTCTTGTCTATCAGACTGCTGATCTCTTTCTCCCATTTTTCTTTCCAAAAGGTTTCCATCTTTTGGGCATGCTCACTGTCTTCCAGTTGCTTAATTCTGGTCTCTAGGGACTGGTTTTACTTTTCAGCTTTGTCTGCCCTTCTATTAGATGCTTCCAGCTCCTTCTTCCATTGTGAAGTCTTGTCTATCAGACTGCTGATCTCTTTCTCCCATTTTTCTTTCCAAAAGATTTCCATCTTTTGGGTAAGCTCCAGTTTGAGATCTTCCAGAGCTTGTGGATAGTTTCCATTTTGGGAGGCATGTTCTGATTTTGTTTGAATTTCATCCTCATTCTCTTCTTTTCCTTGGGTACTCCCTCCATAAAAGTTTTTAATAGTCACTTTTTCCCCCCTTTCTTCTTGGAGGCTTGCTTTTGGGCCATGTGAGCCATCCCTTTGGTGGTTTTATTCCACTTTTTTTTTGGTCTGGGGTCTGGGTGATATGGGCGGGTTTTCTGTGAATTTAGGTTGCCTCAGACTAGTTCTTCCCAGCCTCCAAGGTTTCTTAGAGGGAGGGTCCCTGTGTTCAGCCCAACTTCCCAGGTGTTCAGCATGACCCACCCAGGTGTTCAGCTCTGCCCAGGTGCTCTGCGAAACTGCCCCAGAGTTCAGTTCCACAGCCCCCTGTGCTCATCGCAGGATTCTCCCATGAAATTACCCTGAGAGGTTGTTTCCTTGCAGTCTTTAGATCCCAAGGACCCTGGTGTGTCCCCCCAGACAGAGACACTCCTCACTCACTCGCTGTCCCAGTGAGCGCTCTGATAGCTTACTCTGGTTTGTTGGGGGGGTGGGGAGAGGACAGGCTCAGTTCACATTTTTGTTCAAGCTTTTCCTCCTCCTAGTGTGGAAATGTTCAAACCCCCATGTACCTTCGTTTCTGTGAGGTACTGGAGAGTCCCTCCGTTCTTCCAAAGGTGATTTTTATGCTCTTTTGAGGTAGTCTATTTCATTCGGTGACAGGGAGGTGAAGCGAGTCGCGTCTAGATTGCAGCCATGTTTACCCGGAAGTCCCTTTTGTAGTTCTTAATCTTGCAGCACAACTGACCTCCTTCTTTTGCTAACATGACTCAATAATATTTTTTACCACTTCCCACATATGAGTCCTCAATAGCAATATGCTTCAATCTACCCGATACATCTCTACTTCTTTCACTTTGAATCCTATATAATTGGGATTCTTTTCAGGCTCTTGGGTCCTAGAGACATGGAGCACTATCAATAGGACAATGCTTATATGAATAAGATAGGCTCTCAATGGTGGGAAACAGTTTAAGCTCATGGAAATTTTGCTACATAATTTCCCAGATATAGTCCAACACAGTGTCCTCTTTCTATTCAAATCTGGATCCTGCTTAATGCCCATCTGCAATCACTATCTAAGGTAGTTGTGCTGATGAAAGAACTCATTAGGGTCCCTTACTGAACTATATGTCAAAACTGGGCATTGCACATAAACCATTCTCTTGATTATTTCAATGTAACTTCCTATACTAATCAATATTTAGTCACCTTTTCTGATGAAACTCAGTAATGTTTGGGGAAAAATGAAAATAGGCTAATATAATCTATAAATAGGAGCAAGTGCTAACTTCACTCTCTTAGGAATTCCACTTAAAGAAAAAAAGATTTGAAAAGACTGGAAAAAAATTATGGATGGCTTAAATAACCACAATAAAGGTACCAACTATTGACCTATATTTTTTCACTTTATAAAATTTTATGAGAATGATCTTCTTATTCATTAAGGGTATCCTTTATGAAAGATGAGAAAGGAACAGTCCCATTCTTATGGGTCATTTTCTACAACAGCCACACATCTTTTGTTACATAACTGACTGCCACATATATAGGGTACATGATTAGTTTTGGGTTTACTTTTACTTATAAAAAAAAGAATAGGTAGTGAAAAATATATACTTAAAATCTTTTCAACAAATTTTCTCAAGTACATCTGTTAGATTTTATGATTTCTTGATAGATGTAACCATAAAAATAATTGTAGTCTTCCTCAGATTATCAGCATAAAAAGATGCATAAAAATATGCCCGCTAAAATTTTTTCATTAGTGTCATAGATATTAAGTTGTACAAAGTCTATGTCCTCTGATGGAAAAAATATATATAAAGATTCTCTAATGTAAATGGATGCTTCAGTGTCTTTTTTATTTCCTCTATGGAATCAGCCTAATAATTCACATTGAAATCATAAATCACATATATATGTTACTTGAATATTTAAAGATAATTTTCTTCACAACCACCCTAAGAAGGAGGAATTGAAATTGTATGATCATGGCCAGTTTACAGTACAAGATACTGAGACTCAGAATTTAAATGATGAGTATACTCACATAACTATTAAGTGGTACTTGAACCCAGTTTATTTACTCCAACTCTAGCACTGTCATGTAATGTAAATTTCAGTCCTTGAAAACACCAAGTTAGGCAAAACTTTTCAAGTAGCAATGGACTCTGTTGTAGCAGTTATAGAAGTTTCACATAGGCAATGAAATTCATAGTGGTATAATGAGATTTTGTGACTTCATGGTGAGATCTGGCTATAATTTTTTGGATGTTTAACAGGATTTCTTTCCATTAACTATGAAGAGAATTTATACCCCTCTCCTAGGGTTGTACATATAATATTGCCTCCCTGCATTCCTGGAGTTTGTTTATATCACCTAGGTTGATCACCTATGTATGTCACCTAGTGTAGACTAAATGACTCTTAATTTGAACCTGATGCAAAAAGAGATAATAACAGGGATGAAGGAGGGAGTGCTTGCTTTCTCTATCTCTGGTGTCGGGCCAAGGATGCTATTGCTTGGAGATCATGCTGGAAATCCCCATGTGGGCGATAGATTATGATATTTTACTCTATCTTTCTACCTATTTCTCATCTTTTACCTACCCAAGTAATTCTAAAAAAACTGTATTAAATTAAGAGGACCAAACTCTTAAATTTTCTATAACATAACAAAATTCTATTTTATCTCCTTTCCAACCCTTGTTAGGGAAAAAAAAGCTTTTGTAATAAATAAACATAATGAAACAAAACAATTATAGCACTATTGTTCATAAATTTTCATAATATTATTATAATACAATGTTGTTCAGAGCAACCTAACATAAATTTTCTATAGTAAACATTTTTTGGACTGCTTGCATTTTTTCTCAAGTACCTGATTTATCTCTAGTTTTTGTTTTTTTCCAGAGAAGAAGTGCCTCCTCTTAATATTTTACTCTTTCCAGCATTGGCCTAGAATATGATATAATATCCTAATACACTTGGGCAACAATCACTTAAAAAAAGAAACTTGGGCTGTCACTTGCTCTTTGTAATTATCACGAATTCTCATTTGTTTTGTTATTTCTTTGGGGCCTAGAAAAGTCCCTTGGCTGTGTTCACAAAGAGAGGATAATTTAGGTAGGCCATATAAAGAACTAGATCATCATTCCTCATCCCATCTTCATATCCAGAGGCCAGAAGGATAGTCTAGTTTGCTTTTAGGCAAAGGCTTCTGTGAGTGACTTTGCAATAGTGTTTGGAAGCCATGAATGGCATTTCTGATGTCAACCAAGTGCTTTTCAACCTCAGATGAAAGGTATTATATGAGGACAACAGATGCTTCCCACTTTTAGCAAATTTCATTTAGGCCTAATGCACTTCAGCTGAGAGGCTCTGTGACTTCTTAGAGATTTACTTTTTGCTTTCAATCTTAGACTGGAGAGAAAATGAAAAGGTAGAGGAGGCCCTTCAGCTTGCCTTTGTCCATAAAGTTTACAACAGAAAGTGCATTTTCATTTGGCAGAAGGGCTGGGATGGCACTCAGGAGGTATTGCTCTTTTCCTACCTTACTTGCTTTGTATTCAATGGCATGTTGCTACCCATCTGTCAGAAAGTCAAATGTCATTCCCTATGTCAAAGCATGATCCTATGGCTCTCAAATTATGAATCAACAGCTGCTTTTCCTGGATTGTATTTCAGGGACGTGATTTGTTTCCCCTTTATTTAATCCTAGTGAAAAGACTATTATGAAAAATTATATTTCTCCAATATTATAGCATCAAAATTGGAGAAATATAAGGGACCTAAATGAGAAGTTATCTAGTTCTAAACCTTCTTATTATAGATGAAGAAAGTACTGACCAAAGAGATTAATTTCCAAAGGTGACATGGGTAATTAGCACTAGAGGTAGGATATGAACTAAAGTCCTCTGACTCTGAAACCCTTTCCTTTCCCATTTATGTGCATTCATATGTCTTACCTCAGACTTCCTTCCTCCAAATTCAAATGCTGTCTGAAGTATTTGCCATAGTTGGAAAAGCATTAGACTCAAAGCTAGGAGAGATATGGTTTTAAATCTTCCCTACCACTGCTTAAGTGGCCATGGATAAATTACTTAATCTCTCTGAATATCTATTTCCTTATCTCTATAATGGGCCAAATGATCTAACCCATCTTGTGACTAGATGTCTCTGTTATGCAGATGGACTGTACCTTATTCTATATTATTCTCCCATACCGTAGCCCTGCCTCTTTTCTAGAACCTATCATATCTGCAATCTTTCTGGACTAAAATGTAGAGCTTCTAAAGAGGGATTTTCTCACAGACTCTCAGTGAGTTCCATCTTTTTAATACATTCTTTTCCAGGATATATTTGAGCAGGCTTGAGATTTGTATAATCAGAATCTGTTCCCCAGAAACTCTTTCCTAGCTTCCCATGTTCTTTTTCATGTTACTGGCTAACGTATGGAGGATATAAGTTTTGTGGAGCTCTGCCCTCATTCTTTTTTTTCCCCTAATCTAAACTGGGAAATAGGGTTTTACTTGGGCTTTTATTTTTGACCTTTTTATTTCTTCTACTTCAAGTGATTATTAATCTAATAAAATATAACATTTGGAGTTATTGGATATTGATTTTAATATTATAGATTGCATAGAATTACAAAATTGTAGAAACCTATGTAAGGAATTGAATTTTAGTGTTTGAGGTGATAGGACCATAGCAGTATTTATTTATCTATTTCTATTTCCCCTGGCTTTGGAGAAGAAAAATTAGACACTCAGTGATTAGATAGGAATATGATTGGAATACTTCACCATATGCCATGAAATCAGAAATGAGGGTTTGACTAATGTTTTGCAAAAATAGCATCATTCAGGCATGCTGGGGGACCCATCCAAAATTGGTCAATGGGTTGATTTGGGAAGAAGTTCTCATTCTTTTCTGAGACAATAAGAGGAACTCAAACATTATTGGAAATCTTAGAGTGAATTGAGAAACAGAATTAAAACTGGGAGAACTGAAACTAACTAAGGGTCTTAGATACCACACATCCTGGGATTCTTGGTAGTTTCCTTTTCTTTTATATTGTAAATAACATAAAATTATATTATTCTACTAGCATTATTATAATTATTATTCCCTATTACACTGGAAATAAGGTTGAGAAAATTTATTTTATATGTAACAGTTTTTGATTGAAGGGCAAGAGGGAGTTAATTCTAAATAAATCATCCATTTATGGTGGCAATAGAGGAAGAAGGTTAGTTGGTTAAAGTTGTGTATTACAGGTCTCTGAACTGAGGTAATCAAGCAGACTTTAGGGACCAGCAGGGTCCAGAAGATTGAGTACTCTGATTTAGAATTCAATAACTGGGAAAGAATTTGAAAACAGTGAATGATGAAAGCTTTGGGGCCACTCCAATAAAAAAGCCAACTACATAAGGAGATGGGATTGCCTTTCTTTTTCTTTTTTAAAACCATGTACTAACAAAACCTAGCTCAGCCTGGGAAGCATTTAATCAGAAAGGACAAAAGTTTCTTTCTTATGTCTTAACACCCAAACAGGTCCTCTGGTTTTCATGTCAAAGGGACAGACATTTACAATATAAAAATCAAGCTTAGTCTATCCAACAATATCCTTGTCATCAAAGGCTTCATCACTTTTGTTTATCCTCTATATCTTCCTCTGCTGACTGGTAGGTCGCTTACTCCTGGCCCTATCACAAAATCACTAGATCATAGATGTAGATGTAGAATGACCCTTAGAAGCCATCTTACCCAATTCTCCATCCCTCTTCTTCACAAATGATGAAACTAATATTCAGATAGGTTCGATAAGTTTCCTAAGGTCATACTGGGAGCATGTGTTGAAGCACTTACCTCTGTAAAGAGCAGTGGTCTTTCTGGAATCTTCTGTGGATTCTTTCTCTCTCCATATTTAGAATCTTGACCAGAAACTTCTAACTTCCTAGATAATATCTGTGATGACAAGTGGGGAAGTAATCTGAGATAGACTCTACCTCCCCACCTTATTCACCTAAATCTTTTCTGTTGTCTTGAGTAACCCTGGTTTGGGAAAATGATCTACTAGGAGAGAGTGATGAGAAACTGGCATAACCTGGGATCTGGAGTAATCTGGAGTAATCCTCGTATGTGACTATTGAAACATTTTTCCTTCATTTTCTCTATCCCATGACCTCAAGATCTTCTTAACCCTGTAAGAAGGACCCTCCCTTCTGGAAATCATTTGGCATCCTCCTCTTTCAAGTGATTATGAGCTTGATACAATTATACTGTTTTCCCCTCTCTTCCCTACCTCTTCCCTACCCTGCAGTGGAACAAATTAAATGTTTTCCCTTGTGTGAGGTAAAATGTGCCTGTAATAAGGGCTTATTGCTTTGAACATTCTTGGTTGTTTTGCAACTTTTGTTGAAATTTCTAAGTCCTCAAAATGCACCTAAAATGAGATGGGATATTACATCAGAAGGATGATGCTCCAGCACTGAGTGGGATGGCAGAGGGAGAGTGTACCAAGCTGAGTAAGAGTCCACAGATGCCCAAGGACAAAAGAAATGCAAAACCTTTACCCCTCTGCCATGGCTTCCTTCCTATATGTCAGCTTATATACACAAGACACATAAACATATGACCACATATTGGAAGTTTCTTGGTGATACTGATAATTCTGGAATCCAAAAGGCTTACCTGGGTCTGAATCACTATTCACCAAATCTTCCTAAAGGTTATATAATAATGGTCTATCTAATAGCTACCATAACCCATCAGTATTCTTCCACTTTATGTAAAATGTGCCCTTCCACAGGTCTGAATAGACAATAATTTTCCCATCTGTGGCTGGCCCCACTACTTTTCCAAGTCATGATGGGAATTAAACTAGTTAATATATATTCAGACACATCCCCCCTCCTGAAACTGAGAATTTTAATGAGTTTAAAGAGGGAGAGACTTAATACTTGGTAAATATCTACTAGATGCAAGAACATGAGGCCTTAAAACATCTATACCTATAATTTAAGGTAAAAAATCTTAATGAAGAAATTCCCACTAACAAAGCAGCTCAGTGACTATTTTGCACTTTATAAACTCAGTAAGATGTCTGAGATCACAATGACATTCTGTTTTTAAGGTGGGTCATGACGTGAAGTTTTTCCTCATCCCATTAACTATGTCATGATGCTCTTAACTACTGAACTACAATGACAATAGTCTAGTAATATATAGGAGTGACAGTTTTTGTCTAATACGTAAATTACCAAAGGATATGAACAAGCAGTTATAAAAAAGAAGAAATGTAAATGATTGATAGTCACATGAAAATATATTGAATCATTATTAATTAGAGAAACACAAATCAAAAACAACTGAATTTTTTTTTCTTAAACTCTTATCTTCTATGTTAGAATCAATACTGTGTATTGATTCCAATGTAGAAGAATACTAAGGGCCAATCAATGGGTGTCAAGTGACTTGCCCAGGGTCACAAAGCTACATAGTGTCTGTGGCCAGATTTAAACCCAGGATTTCCCAACTATGGGCCTGACTCTCAGACCATTGAGCTACCTAACTATCTTCAACCCTGAATTTTTAACTCTTATCTCTAAGATTGACAAAATACAAATGGAGAAAATGACAATTGTTGGAGGGGCCATGGAAATATAGGCACATTTATTGGTACATTATGTGAATTGGTCTAACTATATCTAATTGGTCGATTATATAAATATAATTGGCCTATAATTTAATATAACTATAATTGATCTAACTCTATAAAGTGATTTGGAACTAGGCCTAAAATATTATTAAACTGTGGATTTCTTTTCATATCTATACCACTACTAGGAACATGCCTCACTAGGATGAAAGGAGGAAGAAAAAGGCTTATGTGTTTATATATCTAACAATATCTGTATGAATATGTGTGCATACACATATATATGTACATATATGTAGACTATAATATGTATGTATATATATATATGTCTTTGTGCTTATTCCTACACACATATACATACATAAACATATTTGAGTAGTTCTTCTCTCTTATAGCAAGTAATTAAAAACTTAGTAGATGGCCTATCAATTGAAGAATGGCTGAATAAAGAATGGAATATGATTATACTATATTATTATTATTCCATAAGAAATAAAGAAACTGATTTCAGAGAAGTTAAAGGACTTGCCTAGTTCACACATCAATTTTCCAGCAAACCAGAACTAGAATCGAGACCTTCTGACACCCAGGCAATTTGTCTTTATGTATTAATATACTTTAAGGAATACTATAAACACATGCATATGTACCAACACATTTATACATGTATGTACAAATATGCACATATATGAATATATACACACATGTATCTGTACATATAAAATCCCATTTTTCCACAATAGGGTAGTTGTTTTGTGTTTTTTGCAATCTGTCTCTAAAATTATCCTCTCATTCTCTCTTGAGAGAAATTTAGGAAACTACATTTGGATTCTCAGAATGGCTGTGTATATGTTTTGGCATAAAGTCACCCAAACATCTTATTAAAGCTCAGTTTTCCTCTCTCTGCACCTCACTGACTTGCATCCAATAATGATTGGGAGACCATGAAGGAGAGGTGCTTGGAGCATTCTTTAATTCTGAGCATCCCCAGTCTAATAACAAAGCCATTATCCCTTTGTACTAATTGCTCACACAAACTACATCTAGGTTATGACTTCATTCATATTTAAGTCCATCTGTTCCTTGAAGGGACACTGTAGCTTCTGCATGATGCTTCGGTATCATGATTGCACTTTGATGGGTAAGAAAACAATTTCTCATTCTTTCCCTGCATTTGTAAAGCCTTGTTTGTAAACTTGACATTTAGTAGAAGTCCTTGTCAGTTCATGTAAATTTGACAAGCATCTAAAAATCCCCTCAGGCCAGACATTCCCTTACTGGAGCAAATTTTATACAATCAAGGCATCGTAGGTCTTGTGCTGGTAAGGAAGTTCAGAGACCATTACATACAACCGTTTTAGTTTAGAGTCAAGGAAATGGAGACCCAGGAAGCTTAAGTCACTTAGCCAGGTTACCCAGAAAGCCACAGAGGTAGGATTTCACCCAAAATCTTTTGAAACCAGAAGCAATGCTCTTTCCACTGAGCCACAATTCAGCCCAAACCAAGAAGCATTTATTAAGTGCAAACTTTGTGCCAGATTTAAGGCAAATAGGAAATAAGTGATTTTTTTTTTTTAGGTCACACAGATAGAGTCTGAGGTCAGATTTGAACTTAAGTCTTCTTGACTCCAGGCTTAGATCTATCCACTGAGCCATCTAGCTGCTTCCATTAGTCTATTGGAAAAGAAAATGGCAACCTTTCCAGTATCTTTGTCGAGAAAACCCTATGGACATCACTGCTGTGCTATTTTAGAACCATAGATAGTGTGTTGGACCTGAAAACAAAAAGACTCATCTTCCTGAGGTCAAATCTAGGCTCAGACAGAAGTTGGGTGACCTTGATTAAGCCACTTAAGCCTATTTGCCTCAGTTCCTCATCTGTAAATAAGATGAAAAAGGAATTTGCATACCACTCCAGTATTTTGGCCACAGATATTCCAAATGGACTCAAGAAAAATCAAACAATGCCCGAGACAACTCAACAACAGCAACATGAACCATTTGGTGGTTCTCTGCTAGGTTCTGGGAATTCAGACTCCAAAGAAACAGTCCCAGTTATAGCAAAATGCTTGGCACATTAAAAAAAGCACAATTTGTTGACTGTGTGACTTAAGGACCTGACACGTTACTGGGTAGAAATATGAATCACATGCCAGACTATATAATCAAAGATATAGACTGATGTGGGCAAAAGAGAGCTGACCAAAGGGCCCTCCCTTAGGAAGGGGAGAAGAGTTTCAGTGAGGCTATTAGTCAGAGAGAGGGAACATGGAGAAGGGTGACCATGATTCCAGAAAGCCCTTAAGAAATGCAACACATATCAGAGAGGGGAGTTTCAGGCATTGTGAAAAGTGATTTGCACCATGAGGGCATTCTGGCATCCTTTGAGTCAAATGAGTGGGTGTCACCTGACTTGAACCTTGAAGGGAAATAAATATTCTAATGAAGAGTAAATGCATCGTAGTTATGGAAGCATGATGTTTGAAAGCAAAACAGAAAAGTTGGTATGTCAAATGCATAGGACACCAAATTAGCTAGATTAACTAGAACATAGATTTGTTAAGTGAAGAGGTATGAAATAAAGGATGGCAGTAAAAGTGAGTAAAAATGAGACTGTGAAGGACCTTGACTGTCATACAAAAAAATATTTGCACTTCATACTGTAGGCAACAGGAAGCCACTTTTTAGAGGTACAGAGGAATGATGTAATCGGAATCCATACCTTAGTTTAAAAATTGGGACACTTTTGTTAGAGATCATTTGGAGAGGGGAGAGACAATCAGGAGAATTAGGAGTATATTGCAACACCGAGGAATCTCACTGGGCATCATCAATCATCAGCAGGGGGATAGTATGTTAGACTTATGATGTTAAAGGAAAGACCTTTATAGGAGTTTCAATAATGTATTGTGGGGTTAGTTCTATGTTTCAGTGCAACAAAAAACCACTCATTCAGTGTGCTTTAAGAGATGCAGTTTCTTCTGTATGCAATTTTTTAAATAATTTGCTTATTTGTTTGTTTGTTACATTAAGAAACCCAGTTAACTCTCTTCCTTCCTCAGCCCCCCCCCCCACCAGTGAAGGCATCATTTGACAAACAGATATATCCATATATATAAAACTATGTCTCACTTATTTCTACTTATTAGTTCTTTGTTTGGATGTAGATGTATACAAGTCATTTTTTCAAACACTCTTTCTGGTGCTATATAAAATGTTCTAAGTTCTATTCATTTCACTCTTCATAATCTTGTTAGGTTTTTCCATGTTTTACCAAAATTAACCTCTTCATTATTTCTTACAGTACAGTAGCATTCCATCACAATCATATGCTGTAGTTTGTTTGGTCATTCCTCAATTGATGGATATCCCTTCAATTTCCATATCTTTTTGCCACCACAAAGATAACTATTGTAAATATTTTAGAATAAAGAGATTCTTTTCCTTTTCCCCAATCACCTTAAGAAATAAAGTTAACTATGATATTACTGGGTCAAAAGATATATACAGTATTCTAACTCTTTGGTCATAATTCCAGATTATTCTCCAAAATGTTAATATCAGTTCATAGTTTCATAAGAGTGTATTAATGTTCTAATTTTTCAAATCCCCTTCAACATTTGCCATTTTGTCCTTTCATCATTTTACTCAATCTGATAGGCATGAGAAATCTCAGAGGTTTTTTGATTTGTATTTCTCTAATCAACAATGATTTAGGACATTTTTTTCATATGTTGATATATAGCTTTGATCTATTCATCCAAAAGCAGTCTGCTTAAAACTTTTGAACAATGGCTTCGGTTCTTATATATTTGACAAATTTTTCTATATATTTTAGATATGAAATCTCTACCTGAGAAACTATCTATAAATTTTTCCCCATTTTACTGCTTTCCTTCTAATATTGGCTACATTACTTTTATTTGTATAAACTTTTCAATTTATTATATTCAAAAATATCCATTTTATATTTTACAATGATATCTACCTCTTGCTTATTCATTGTAACATCTCCTTTATGCCTCAGTAATGTATGCATTTAGCAAATGATATAAGATATTAGTTTATATCTAGCTTCTGCCAGACTGTTTTCCAGTTTTCCCAACAATTTTTAACAAATATTTCTTTCTTATTCTGAAAACTTGGATCTTTACTTTTGTGAAACACAAGGTTACTATAATCTTTTACAGTTGTTTGTTGTATGTCTGTTCTGTTCCAGTGATCTACTTTTCCAATTCTTGGGCAGTACCAGCTAGTTTTAATCATTACGGCTTCATAAAATAATTCAAAATTAGGTACTGCTAACCTTCCTTATACATTTTTACTGGGCATTTCTTTCAAGTGTCAAGAATAACACCTTAGTTAAAAATAGGGTCTATAAGACAGGACATCATCCTGGTGAAATATTAGTATCCAGAGTATATAGGCATTTAAGATAGGACATTTCATGAATTATTTCTTCTCTGTCTCTGTCTCTCTCTTTGTCTCTCTCTGTCTCTGTCTCTGTCTCTACCTCTCTCTCTCTCTCTCTCTCTCTTTCTCTCTCTCTCTCTCTCATACTTGTTCATAATAAAATACTCAGATGATCTTAAAGTTTACTGATGTGAACAGGCTGGTATTGGTTAGCTGCTTATTGTCCTTAATACTCAAAAAGCATCAACATGATCTCTCACTGGGTGATGTCTTTCGACTTGTGCATAAACTGACTTTAAGTGAAGCAGAGTTGAACAAAGTTATTTGCCTCATCCTCTTGTTCAGTCATCACAATTCAGTTGCAAAGCAGAAGTCAGAATGACTGGTATTGGCTTAAGATGAGGTGGATGACCTTGGCTTCTTTGATGTATTACCAGGCTCTAAGCTCTCCATGGTGTCTACTTCTGCGACCTCCATGGATGTTGGAACAAATTGTTTTCATCTGACCCTTGTGCCAGAGGAAGTCTTGCCATACTTGTGGCAGACACCCCTCTTTTTCACCAAAGGATTTATGACCTTTTGACTACCCTCAACTTGATTTTAACCCTATTGCTGAGAAGGTTTGCCAGGGTGTAGGCACTGCACAAGATTCTGCTTCTTGGAGTCACAGATGAGAGATAAGTGGCAGATGGACCTCAAAGAAACAAAGCAGCCCTGAAAATGACTCAGAAACCCTTGCACAAGTGGTAACAGTTGTCCTTGAATATCCTATATACATCTCACTATGATACACATAGTGAGAATTATATGGCTATTTATGTTATAGATTTGAAATCAGGAAGACCCTCATTCAAATTTTGCCTCTGATATGTATCCTAACCACTTTGTGTCTTTTCATCTACAACATGGAAATGGAAATAGCACTTACCTCACAGGGTTGTTGTGAATATAAAATGTAAAGTGCTTTGAAATTTAAAAGTATAATATAAAAATGAACTATTACTAATAATATAATTTTGAGGTTTCAAAATAGTAACTATTATTTAAACACATCTGGACTAAATCACATATATTAATTCTTGAACATTATACAAGCTATATTTCAAAGTGGATACTAAATTGGCTTCTGAATTTACTTGGACTTTAAATCTAATCAATAAAGTTAGATTTAATTTGAGTTTGAGGGCAAGAGCTGTTGATTTTCTTTGTATATGTGATTAGCATAATGTCTGGTGCATAGTAGGCATTGAATAAATGCTTGGTAACTATAAACAAACATTTGTTCCGTGGCTACAATGTGCAAAGTACTGGGACAGAAATACAAAGCTATGCTCCTGTGAAAAAAAATTGTATTTATAAGAGGAATCCAACATATAAAAAAGAAGTGAATATGTGATAAATTAAGGAGAGAAATTCCAAAGGGAGGAATCAAGGAAGCATAGACTGTCATTTGTTCTTGCTCTGAAGTTCTTTTTTTAATGGTTAGTCCAATGCTCTTATTTTATGGCTCAGGAGAGAAAAACTAAAATAGCCAAATGATTTGCCCAAGTTCACACAGTGTATTGTATCTGAGCAATCTGCAACAGTGATTTACTATTTACTAGATGGCTAGGTGGTACAAAATATAAAGTTTAGAGCATGGAGTTAAGAAATCCCAATTTTGAATCTTGCTTCAGACTTTTAGCTGTGTAGTGCTAAGCATGTTATTTAAATTCTCTGTGCCTCAGTTTAGTCATCTGTAAAATGTGAATAATATGCATAATGATAGCATATTTAAGTGAATAATGCCATAATAATGTGCATAATAATAACATCTGTTTGCTCATAAAGTATATTATAGAATTTTTCTAGAGATGGCAGTTTACCTGATTTGCATTCCAGTTTGCATTTGCTGGACTTTAAAGGTCAGTGAAGACTAACAGATGAGCAGCCCATTTGTTCTATTGACATCTACATAATTTCAGAAGACCTAATGGATGACCTCCATCAGGTTGAGTGGACTCATGTGGAGCATTAGCATTAAGACATACATGAAAGTTGAATAGGATGATCAGCCATAAATGGGTCATGATCTGCATTATTTAAAGACTCTCACTTAGAGGAAATGCTGAATTAATTGAGTTATTTAAGACTTTGGGACCTCACAAGCAAATGCCTAGAAATGGCAATGACCCCTACCCAGTAGGTCTATTCCCTTAATGAATTATGTCATATGTTCTAAAAGCCAAAATTGTTCGGTATCAGATTTTTAAAGTGTGACCTTTGAGAAGGTCTAGGTTCTTCAAAGCCCACTTTCCCAGGGAAGGAAATTCTAATTATTCTTCTCTACCTATAATAGACCCTGTGATTATCAACTTATCAAATTAGTTAGTATAATTGGAAACTGTATACTTTACTCAGCACCATCGCATGAGATAAACATAATTTAAAACTTTTACCAGTCTCTTGAAAAAAAAATTGTCTCAGGATGAAAGATGGAATCACAAATCAACCTTAAGGTGTATCTTGATGCCCTTTAATAATGTCCCAATTTGGTGAAAAATCCATCAAGGCGTTTTAAAGGTATCACTGAACAGACAAACAGGAAGACAAATGTGAAATGCTGGCTTGTCAAATTGAAAGATCCCTCAAGTTGTTAAGAGCACAAATCTCTTCAGATTTATTGTGTGAAAAGTAGCTAGACCACTAGGCTGCTCCTGCCCAAAGACTGCCTTTGGTTGGGTCATATTTGGCAACACTAATAAATTTCTTGCTTCATAATAATAATAATATATGTTTATGGAGTATTTTGTACACAGGACTTTGCAGTCATATCATTTGATCTTCATTACAACTCTGTAAAAGAGACAAGGCAGATATTGCTATCCCATAGTAGAGAAGAGGAACTGATAAGAAGAAAGGCTACAGTTAAGGATAAGATTACCTTTTCTTTTGAGACTTTCCCAAGGTAACAATAATGAAGTCACACATATGTTGGCTATCCTTTAGTTGGTTCTCTTTTCTTTTGAAAAAACTAAGCTGTGACTCAGACCCTGGTCTTTACTTCCAATGCATTCCTTACTTTATTATAAGCAATCTTTAAAAAAAAAATTGTGTTCACACAGTGTTACCTGATATCTGTTAAAGAAATGAAAACCTTAGTGAAATGTATTAGTTGCTTCTTAGAGTGAATTTAACTCGACTTTCTTAATGAAGAGGTTTGCTATGTGTTTTTTTCTCCCATCATCAGTAAATTCTGCAATTTAAGACCCAGAATTGGGCATCCACAGTTCTGAATTAGTGACCAGAACAGTGACCTGAGCAGTCTGCTCATTTCAGCTGTCATCATGATGAATAACAATAACTGTGGTCAAGTTAATTGTGAGTAGATCCTCATCCATCTTTCTGGACAGTCAGCATGAACTAACCATGCCAATGAATATCCATATTAACAGGTCTTACACTGAGTACCTACTTCATATTGAGCACTGCCTTAGGTGCCATAGAATATATATGTATTTTTTTTTCAAGAGAGAGAGAAATAATTTGGCCCCTGCCCTATTTGAGTAGACACCTATCCATCTAAAATCAATGATTTGATCTCTGTCAATTTCTAATCAGTATTATCAAGTTTAAAGTGACTCCACATGGGTATTCATTCTTTTCCTTGTATCAAAGGATATATACATATATTTAAGAGATCATAACCAGCATCAGCTCAGGCATTTCCTCAGCTGAGACTTTCTTGAACCATTAAAATAATAGATGTGGTCCCTAACTAGATTCCATAGTTATTTGTTGCAAATGACTCTCAGTATATCATAGAAAGACAAAACTATGGTCATTATGCTCTACTTACTGTCCTTGGTTAACTAGAGTGACATTGACATGTTCCAACCCAAAATAGATATTATTTCCCCAGATTTGGGGGAGGATTAAAGCTATGTTGAGACATGTTCTCCTTCTTCAGAAGTTTGCATTCTACCAGGGAAGACAGCAGAGTCACACACACAATAAAGATCTATAATGGTCAACGTGAGATTTGTTGTAATGATATATTTTAGATTTTTCCAGGCTAACACTTCAGAGCTTGTTGTGCTTCTTTCAGGGAAGGCTGCCTGCACTTTAGTTAAGCTAACACATCAACAGTGATGAGTGGGCTCAGGCTTCATCATTTAGATAGACAAACTTCAAGGATAACCCTTTCCCAATTGTAAGAATTGTTCTATTTGTAAAATAACAGAACAGAAGTAAAGTCACAGAATTTATGGGGGGAAGCACTATCCAATATGCCTTCTTCCTTTGAGAGATAAGAAAAAAAATGAGCTCCAAAAAGGTAAATGACTTACACAAGGTCACACAGTAATTGAACTTAAATCAAACTATTCATATTATATTTTTTAAAAAGAAGGGAAAAGGAGAAGAAGTTAGCATGATATAACAAATAGAGGTTGGCCTTGCAGTCGGGAAGAACTGAGTACAAAATCTGTTTTTGAAACAGTCTAGTTAGAGCATTTAACTTCTGAGTGTCCCAGGACAATTGTCATAACTCTAAGTTACAGATGATCTTCTAATCCACCTCAGTATAAGAAAAGTCCACACCAGGAATTCCTTTAATCAGTGCAATAATAAATATGGATGCATATGCATACACACACATGTATGTAGATATTTGTATGCAAACCATAGATGTGGAGAATTTCATGAATATTTGTAGATATGCTTTGTTCTAAATTACACACACATGCACACATACATCTTTAAACTTAAAGAAAGACATATAAAAATACAATATTTTAAATATCACCTTAAATATAAAATAAATAAAATATAAATAAATAGTAATTGCTAGGTATAATTTGATGTACCTCAGTCCTCTCTAGCTTGTAAAAGCCAATGTGTATGGAGATATATAAGATATAAGCAAGTTCATTCAAGTTCATTCAAGACATGGTAGATTTTAGATCTGCTAGAAGTACAAAAGATTAAATGTAGATTTTTCTCCAAATGACCTTATTAATGTAGTTGAAAAAGGCAAGATGAAAATATAAGAAAATATAAAACAAATTGCTAAGTCAAGCATTATAGATCATAGGTGCTTGAATGCCTCAGAGAAACTAAATTATAGGTACTGTTTGACCAAAGGGTCAGGATGGAATCCAGGACAAAGAGAATTGGGATTGAGGCAGGGGATCAAAGGAAGGAGTAAAGCTGTTGGGATGACCTAGATCTTGGGAGTTAAATGAAACATGATGGTGAGACAGAGAAACAGGTCTGAATAAGGAGAGGATCCAAGGGCAATGAGTTTGGGGAATGCAATGTCTATAGAACTTTAAAGTCAATGAGCTGCAGTCATAAGCCTTTGAAAGTCTTAAGCTTGACTCAAAGAAGTAGAGAGTATGTGGACAAAGGAAAAGAGTGAAAAAAATGAGCATGATACATCTTTGAAACAGTGAAAAGGTTGACCTGGTTAAAGCAGAGAGTGAATATTGGAAAGAGTGGAAAAATACATATTCCATCCAAAAACTGGATATCTTCCCACCATGACAGCTCCACTGGGCTTCTATACCTCATTGAGCTTACTGCTGTTAGCCATCTCTTGTTATGGCATTAGGGAGTGGTAGAAAGGTCAATGAATGTTTTCTGGGACTGTAATAGAAGCTTGAAGGATGGTGGATTGGGGGAGAGACCCTAGAGCAAAATAAATCTCAGGGCTATGTGGACACTATTAGAGCAGACATGTATATTTTCAACTTTCATTCCAAGAATTGTTTTCAATTCTTTTCATTCTGGAACAACAGCAGTATTTTAGGTTAGACAGAACCTTAAAAAAATTCAAAGCACTCAAACAAAATGCAGAGGAATTTAGAATTCACCCATGGGAAATTAGCAGGACAACCTGCTTACTGACTTTTTACCCCTTAAATTTATCCTGAGACCCCATAAATGAAAGATTTTTGCTCCCAGTAGTTTGGTTTTCATTGTGGTCTCAGTCTGTAGAAACAATCCAAGTCAAGTGAAAGGAATGGAGGGGGGAAGGGAGAAGGAAGAATACAGAAAAGTTTAAACTGAAATGAAAATTCCAGCTCAGTGATTTGATTTCTGTTTTCTTTCAATATAAATCTTATGAATCATACCCAGCATTTTCTCTTTTAAAAAGCAGGAAAAAAAAAAGGATTCCTCTGTAATTGTAACCATTTACATTCAATGCAATCACAATGGAGGAGCTTTATTATATTACAGAAGGATGATTAATATGTGCCAGAGATTAAAGATTGCATCTCTGCAGGTAGGGCCTTTTCTATGTTCTGTCATTTTCCTGATTACAAATGCATACCAATTATATAAACAGAAAAAAACCCTATCTTCTCTTATGCTAATTTTAGCTTGGCCACCTGCACATTAACTCATTTTGGATTAATTGGTGAAAGGTAAATTATAAAAGGTTTGCTAAAGTGGATTTCTGTCTTGTGCATCCACCCCTTCATCTTTAAGAGCAGTTTACTCTACCTTTATTTCAACTTTATTGTTCTATTATCAGAACTATTATTATCTTTCTTAATCTGCATTTTTAATCTTCATAAAATTCTAAGAAAAATAATTGTCTCATTAAAGGTATTTTTGGGGTTGAGAGAATAGAGATACAAGCCATATCTTCCTGAGGCAGCCTAATACATAAGAAAAATAGTATAGCATCATAATAAATACCTATAAATTTGGGCTAGCCACTATTTACATGTCTAATTTAATCTGTTCATTCCAAATAATAGTGATAATTTCTTCTTTTTTGATGTTTGAGAGTCATGAAATGTTTTCTTCATAACACTAGGAGAACAGATGATGCAAGTATGAGCTACATTTTATAGATAAAGAAACTGGAACTTGTAACTTTATTAAATAAAATGTTCCATGCTCCAAGTTCCAAAGAGACAAAGATGGTTTTTGACCCCAAGTATCCTTTTCCCAAGCCTGGCCCACTTCCCATTTTACCACCAGGATGCTTCCAAAATTGTAAAGACTATTAAATATCACCACCAGTTACATGAAGTAGTTAAGAGACAATCAATGGGGAGAATACCAAGCCTGGAGATTCTTGTCTTGGGTTCAAATTTAGCCTCAGACACTTTCGAGCTGTATGTTCCTGGAGAAATCACATAACTCCAGTTGTCAACCCCTTACCACTCTTCAGTCTCATAACCAATATATCATATTGATTCTACGATGAAAGGTAAAGGTTTAATTTTTTAAGAGATACAATTAGTCTTCAAATTAGGAAGGGATCTATTTCAAATATGATCTCTTTCATAATGACTGTTTGACTCTGAGCAGGTCACCTAACCTCTTAGTTCTTGAGACAATTCTTAAAATTAAGTTGCTTACATGAGAAAAGTGTAATCCATCATAGATTTATCCTAAGCCAACTCTCCTGAGCATAGTATTTATTGTTTATATAGCCTCTGGGAAACAAAACACAGGCTTTGGATATAGTTGTCTTCAGTTCAAATGATCTCAATTACTCAGAGTGCTCTGGCAAGATACTTAGGGTCAGAGGTTTGAAAATTCTGAGCTGTCAATAAACAGACGGTGTTTCTGAGGTAGAACTGGGAGTAATAAGAACAAAACAAAGGAGGAAGATAAGTTAGAGGCAAAGAAAGTGAACTAGAAAGGAACTAGAGATTTGTAACTTGAGGTGCTTTCCAGGGTACTGACCATTTATTACTTTTCTCTCATCTTACTTTCCTGAATTTCCATTTTCCTATTTTCTTCCCTTCTCTATCTCAAGGGGATAATAATGTTAATTTTAGTAGAATGTAGGTCTGTTGCTTCTACTACAGGGCATTTTCTTACAAAGTGAATTATGTGCAATTATCCCTTGAATAAGTTGATCCTTTCCCCTAATTCTCCTAGTAGAATTAGCATCAACAAATGACAATCCTTCCCCTTATATTTTATACAAGTGAAGAGCAGCTTAAACTATGAAACAAGTTTTTTCAAAGACTTCTAGCTTTTATGGGTGGCAACTGAAATCAATAGTCAAAGGTAAGCATTCTCAGTAGCTAATGAAAATTTTGGATGCCAGCATTAGTTTCCTCAAGAAAACATTTTAAGACTAGCTTCACTGCCCAGCTTGTTGTATGGCATTGTACAAATCATATCACTATTATGGTCTTCAGTTTCCTTAGTTGTCAAGTTAATGGATTGGGCTAGCCAATATCCATATCCTCTCTCAATTCTGGTGTGCTATTTTCTTCACTATAAACCCAGAAAAATAACTATGCCTTTAAAAATTCTATTGTAGAAATATTTGTGACTGACAGATAAAGGGGAAAAATAATGATATCATGCAGAAGAATTTATGAAAAAAATATGCTTCCCACCCCTTAGTGATAGAATAAAGATGCAGATGTTTTAAGAAATGCCCACTGTGTAAATGTGTATGACTTGACTATACATATTTTTGTCAAGAGAAGATTTTTATTTTGTTGTAGGGTAAGAGTTGAAAGGAGTGGGTAGGCAGTGATAGTGATGGGGGAAAAAATGAAAAGATAGGAGAATCATCAATTAAACATTTAAAATACACAAAAGAAAGAAGTTCAGAATGGAAGACAAAAAAAGGAGTAAGTATGCCTCTGTGATAAATATAAAATAAATTTAATACCCAGTTAGAATAATAGTCCTGTTTTTTATTCTTTATATTTTGAAAATCCCATTTTTAAATTTAAGTTCTTAATAAAAGAGGAAAGAAAAACAAAAATAAATAATCAAGATCTACCTAAGTTGAAAGTGATTTTCTTTTCAAAGGTATTTAAAAACTAGCATTTAGAACACTAGCCTCATGGTCTAAAAAATCCACTTACACTATTCACACCCAGTCACATTTATATGATAAATATTCATCATAGCATGGCAGAAGATCCTTAGAATTGGAGTTTAAGGACCTATGGTCAAATTCTGGTTCAACTTACTGTGTCACCTTTGGATTCATTTCATCTCTTTGCACCTTACTTTTTCATCTGTAAGAAAGGCAATGATTGTATGTTCTTTAGATTATGCTGTTATCTTTATCTAGAATTTTCCCATCATCCACCTTACCAACAAAATTCAAACCATTGTTTAAGGAACAGACTGTCATAGGAATCTTTTATCATTCTTCCCTCAATCCCCAACTCAGAGTTGATAATAATCACTCTCCTTTAATATTCTAGAGCTCACTGTTTACCATTCTCCTATTTATTACAGTCTGCTTTATATGGCAGTTATTGGTGAATATGGCTTATCTCTCCTAAACATTTCTAAGTATCTTGAGTCTTTTATTCTTTAGTTCTCCATTGTTGTTCTTCAGTTAATTCAATCATGCCAAACACTTTGTTACTTCATTTGGGGTTTTCTTTAGGTAAAGATATTGGAGTGGTTTGCCATTTTATTCTCCAGCTCATTTTGCATATATGGAAACTGAGGTAAACAGGTGTAAATGATTTGCCCAGGATGATATACCTTGTAGGTGTTTGAGACTGTAGTTGAACTCAGATCATCCAGACTTTGGGCCCAGTGCTCTCTCCACTATGCTAACTGACTCCCCCAATAGAACAGACTTTAATGGAAAAAAAATTATACTATGTGTTATTTGAATATTACCACAAAAACTACAATCCCCAGCAAAACTATGATTCCCAGAACCCCACTCACTTCCTGTCATTATGTGTTGATATAGACAGGATATAAATCTCTGACCCTCTTTCCTTCTGGTCAATGGCTTTTGTGGAGTGGGGATTTTGGAGCAGATAGCAAACTTAGCCACGTGATTCTATTTTGTCAGATAATAAACTTCATAACATAACACTTGAAGTATTAGACTTTAATTTAAATCTTACACTATGTTTCCTGAGTACTTTGTTTTGTTACAAGGGTGTTGGTTATTCCTTTTCTTCTTGGTAGGAGATTGGGTGGGAGGGAGAGAAAAGAGATTTTGTTCAGTGAAAACTTAATTTAAATAAATAAATACTTCTAAATGTTGTCAACTTGAAATCTAGAGACCCCAATTCTGCCCCAGTTCCCTGAGAATTCACCAGAGGGGAGTGCTAGACTCAGCCCTTTCAGACTGAACAATGGACTTTAAGGTACTTAAGGATCCCAGGCCAGGTGAAACTATAGATCTGATCACATGTTAAGCACCCTTTTAGTCTTAGAAATTTCCCCCATATTATCAGAGATCCATTCCCAAGAAGACCAAAGCCCAAGCAGGGACCATCCTTTTAGTATGCATTGTAAATAGACCACTCCCACTAGCCTCTGATTATGACCTCACTCTCTAGTCTGCTTATAACCTGTCAGTGTAGATTTGATGTCCTGAGTTCCCCAAAAGTTATAAAGCATCCCAAGTTCTATTGATCTTTGGAGAACCTTCTAGTGTGTTGATCCTCCCAAGAGATACTATCCCCAGAGCCCCAGGGTGTTGACTCTGTGGAGTTTGTGGAGTTTGGCTCTGTGATAGGGGCAAATTACTGGGTCTATCTCTTTCCTGATTAAGGACTTGGGTTTTTTCTGGCTACTTTAGTAGTTCTGTATTTTTACAATGGTATTGCATTTCCCCTCCAATAGTGCTAGTAAAGTTCATGTTACTGCATTGCTCTTCAAGAAGGGTGAGGTCATGGCTGACTATAATGGATATTCTGAGAACTCCAAGTTCCCCTTTATGTTCAAGAAAACTGAATTTTCTAGCTCTGATGCATACTATTTCCATAGTCAAACAATGTTGAAGTCAATCAGAGAATACACCTAATCTCTAAAATATAACTCCTGATGGTAGACAGAAAAAGAAAACAAAACAGAGTAAATTGTGATTATAGACTATCAACTTGAGATATAGAGACCCCAAGTTTGTAGCAATTTGGATCTGAAGACCCCCAAGTTTGACCTTGTCACATGAGAGTTTCAGACTAATAACAGACCTTACTAGAATTTTCTGGTCCCAGTTAGGTGGGGCTAATTGGCCAATTCAGATGTTAAGTGCCCTTTTGTCCTGATAGTTTCTCCCATTGTATCAAAGTCCTTTCCCAAGCTACTCCAACCCTTGACTGCATCTTTCCCTTTTGTGTCCATTATAAAGCATCAGCCTCTCCCTGATACTTCTCATTTTTTGTGGCCTTTGTAAGGCCAATCAATCATACTTTCCTGCCCCCACTTTCCCAAGAGATATATAAATTCCCCAAATTCTATTGTGCCTCAGAGCTATCATCTCATGAGGTGATTCTCCCTGGGATACTGTTTTGCCTAAGTGCCAGGGCCTTCAGCTCTGTGTGTTGTGGGGTGCGTGATTCTGTGTGGAGGACTAAATATTGTACCCTATCCCTCTCCTGATTAAAATCTTGGTTTTTCTGACTATTTAATATTTCTGTGTTTTTTCCAAGTTAACAAGTCTAAGAGGTCCATCAAGACAGAGTTGGTCACCAAACATTTCATATCCTATATGTGTATTTATCTGTCTGAACAGATTAAATTTGCATCTTAAATGTTTTTGCAGCATTTCCTTGATGGGGAATACTCTCCTAGAGTAGAATGATTTACCATTTTATCTTTAGCCCTGAAGCAAACTGATGTATTGTCTCCTATAGCCAAAATCTGAGATATGTGCTGGGCATGAGGAAGAACTGGCAGATGGCTTCAACAGTAAACTCTCTCATCTGCTATTGAGCTAGTCAGTGTGTCTATCAACACATTTAGTGTTTTGTCCTGGGTGTTTACTCCACCATATCCTCAATGGAACTTTGTTGTTTGCAAACAGCCAAACAAAACAGAATTTCCATTGTTTACATATTCCTTTTTAGGATTGATCTTCTTATTCCCCAAGGCAATTCTGAAATGCTATATGTCCAAAGTTTCTTTTTGCTCTGTAATTCCTAAAACTGGACTTTATTTTTAAAACATTTTAATCAACCCTGATTCCCTTAAGATCTGTACTGGGGAATGAAGTCTTTGCTGTATTAATCTAAAATAAAAGGAATTGTTTCTAATAGGACTCAAAATGTGTATGAACAAACTCAACATTTGGCTTATGTTTTTTTTATGAAGAGGGAATATTTGTTTTTTGCTTGTTATTAATAGTCTAAATATAACTTGGTTTGGGTGCTTAAATCCTAGAATCCTGAATCTAGAAATACAGAATTACTGAAATGAAGCAGGAAAGGGAGAACTGTGTCAGTACCAGATGCAGTGACAATATCAGCATAGGTTAAGGGAGGATAGATACTCTTGAAGTATAGGAAGCTCTGAAAAATTTCACCTGGTTATCTAATGCCTGCAGGAGTACAATTAACTATAAGATACTTAATAAATTGAAGTGGGTCACTTCATAAAATGAGTCCAGACACCCAGAAATTCAATTATGGGAAACATTATTTATTGATTAATGAAGAATCTACCAGCTGGGACAGACTTCCCTAGTGGAAGTTGCATCAGACTAACATTATAGGATGGTTTATATAGGTTACAAGATACAAAGTTATTTCCTTTCACAATGAGTTCTTATTTGCGAGTCAACAACCTTTTTATCACAAACACAGGTATATGTGGTCAGAGACAATACTTAGATTATTCAGGGGTTGTTAATTTTTACATGTACTTAATTTACTTATCTTTAGTTAGCTAAGTATTACCTTGCATTTCATCATGACCTCTTTGATATTCCTGAAATTCCTTTGTTTCTTGACCTTCCTAATTCTCATCCCTATTCTAGCCTGCAACAGCATAAGCTGCTTGATCTCCTGGGGGGGGCGGGCAGGGCTGGGTCTGTTTCCTAAAAAATTCAGGAAGGGATTGATATGCTTTATCAACTTCAATTTTATTATCATCTGTAACAGCCAAAACATGGTTGCCAAAACTATGAATGTTAAAAACTGTAAATGCCAAACTCTAAAGGTTTTGGCCAAATTGTAAAGGATCATTTTTAGTGTGTTTTGCCTTAAAATCAAAAATAAGTGGTCACCATGGGAAATTCCCAAATATGAAAATACCCAAGTCAGCTAAGATTTATGGAGATTTTAATTAATATAAATGAAGGAATTAAGGGAAGGAGAGAGAGAGAGAAAGAGAGAGAGAGAGAGAGACAGAGAGAGAGAGACAGAGAGACAGAGAGAGAGAGAGAGACAGAGAGAGAGAATAGCCAAGTAGTAGAAAAGGGCCTAGGCCAAAATGGCCTAGGCCTGACCCTAAGGGAGAGTGAGTCAGTCTTTATCACTCACTACAAGATCCTCTCCAAGCAAGCTCCAGTCCTCCACTGAATCTCCTGAACTGAGTTCAGAGTCTAACTCAATCCCGAACTGATTTCCAATCCAAACTTCAACTAACTAATTACTTTTTACCATTTCCTTTTAAAGAAATTTTCTCTTATGTCACCTCCCCTAAATTTTCACATCTACCAATCACAGTAGGTACTATTTCCCAGCACTGCCCAATCTTAATTCTCATTTTCTTTGGTTCTCACATTCTCTGGTTAGATTAAATCCTTTGAGTACTTTATACCTCTTTGTGAAGCTTGCCTTTTATAAGTTGCTTGACATTTTAGGTACTAATTTAACTAATTTAACTAATTTAACCTTTAATTTAACTTTTGTATTAGATCTAAAAATAGACCTAGCTTAAGATTCTAGCTTGACTATGCCTTAGGGACTTTTCATTGTTCAATCAGGAGTTTGCAACTTTATCTTCCCCTAAGGCATTGTCTGAGTAGGGTGGAGTAATTTTAAAAGTTCCCAATACATTCCTGATCAAGTACCTCCATTGTTAAAAATGAGGAATAGCTTAATAAAATCTTCTAAAGTAGAGTCTGAGTAGTTTTAAGATTCACACTTCCCTTATTCATACTGCTTCAAAGTCTTACAGCATCTAAAAGCCCTTGGAGATATCTGAATTGGCTGGCATTGTACTGGCACCATTAAGATCAAGGATTATATGATTTCTGGAGAAAGCTGGGAGACAATTACTATGAAATAAACCTGCCTAGACATTATGTTACTGGAATCTTAAGGTCCTTTCTTTTGGTTCCAGCATCATGAACCTCACTGTGGTGCTTCCTGCTTGAAAATGTAATTGATGTAGGCACATATAGCTCCCCACCTACCATCAAGTGTTTTTCACCTTTAGGGCAAACTCTATTTTTCTTGAGGAATGCCTATTTTGGAGTTTGTGGTCTCTCATAAAGTAGAGAAATGAGATTCAATAGAAATCTTCCATCCAGAAATATAACTAAGGTGGATGACCAGCAGTAGCCTAAGGATCCCCAAACTAGATGGCTCCAGATTACATCTGTCCCTTAGTAACTATAGCAGTTAGCTGCTAGTTAGCAAGAACAAATTGGGAAAATTACAAAACTTTCAGAAAAAAACTTTTCCAAGGGCTTGCCTTGATTCCTCCACCAACCCTGCAGTGAGGAATCTAATAGCCTTGGGTATGGGGTTTTTTTCATGGCATTCTCCTGTATTCCTATGATTTTTCCCAATTATTGTTCTGTATGCCACATTTAAAGGGATGTGAATTTCAAAACTACTCAACTCGGTTCAAACCATTCTTTAGAGAATGGGATTTGGCTATTTCCTGATCAATAACAATAGAGATACTTGGAATGACAGAATCAGGTCTTGGAAACTACAATCTCCACCCTACTCAAGGTAACAGGATTTAGAAAGGGCTGCAGCAAAGCTCAAGATTTAATTATTTGAGAATATGGCCTTCAACAGACATGTGCAAAGGGGATAGAACTCCGGGTGGTCCTGGGTTAAGCTAGAGCCACCATTGGCACAGGGGAGACACAGGAAGTGAGGTAGAGGAGAGCTCAGGAGTGCTGGAACTTCCTGGGTGGAGGAGAGTGTGGTGGTTGAAGCCTGGTGCTTGGAGTGGAGGCCCTCAGACTATTTCTCCATTTTGGTCACGTGAGTGATAGGGACTGATCTCTTTTCATTGCCTCGGCTATCCAAGGCCTTGGGCCTTTGGCCCAGCCTAAGCAGAGTGGGCATTTAAGCCCTATTCCCTTCTCTCCCCTTTCTCTCTCTCTCTCTCTCTCTCTCTCTCTCTCTCTAATACCTTTCTTCCTCCTGTTTGTAATTAAAAACTCCATAAAAGGTTGACTGCTGACTTGAGTTTTCATTTAGGAATTACATAGCTGAATTCCTTGGCGACCTTAAATTAATATATATCAGTCTTTTAAAGTGATTTCCATATCACAGGGAGATCCAGGTCTTACAATTAGTCATGTCTTCCTCTATAACACAGATGAAAAACTTGGCTCTAGACCCTTGAAGATACAAGAGGAAAGGCACCAAGAGGAGAAAAATCAGTGAATACAGGACATTTACAAGAGGGTTGCATCCAGAATTTCTGCATCTGTTCATGCTTGTAGAAATCAATAGCAATCTCTTCAGTACAGGGCAGCTCATGAAGTGCATCTCATTCCTATTATTTGCCCTTCTTTCCAAGAGGAATAAGAAACATCTCAGAAGGAAGAAGGGGTCCATATACTTAACAGAGAATGTTTGGCCTATAGTTTTACTTTAATATCAAAGAGGGCAAAAAATTTTTATTAAAGGATAAAAGTGTCATTTCTCAATAAGGAACAATGGATAGTTATATGAAAGAATTAATGATGTATTGGCATGGGCATCATACCCCCCCCCCAAACTCAGGCAAACTGTAAGGAGGGAAATTCTTTTGCTCCCTACTGTCCTTGTGACTCCTAACCCAATAACATCTGATAACTTCTATAAGATCCTGAAAGAATTATCATCCTTGGATCATCCTTTAAATTTGATATGGACAGAGAGATATACCTCCAGGCTATACCTTGTAATAAAGGATTATTTGATTGATAAATGATAACTAAAGATCAGATCTGCCAATCTCCTCCCTTCCTCCCTTTTCCTCCCTTTAGTCTCCCTGGTTTTTCCTCCTTCCTTGTCCCTCCTCCCTTCTTCCCTGCCCTTTCAGTTGATTCCTCTGTTGGTCTCTCTAAATCAACTTAGAGTGAGTTTTATGATGTCTCAAATAAAATACTGTTTCTCTTCTTTAAGATTAAGTAAGGAATTTATTGGGGAAGAAGGGAAAGATAAGGAAATGGAAGGTAAGAGTGTTTGAGGTTTCCCTAAAACTAGAATAATCTCTAGGTTGGAGGATGGTGGAATATAGTTCAGATTGGGAGAATGTGTTAACGGGTCTGGAAGTTCAGTCACTGTAACACAGTAGAGAAATCAGAGAGAGTTAGAGTTTTCCAGTCCTCATTCCAAATAGAACGTTCTCCTTGACAGTTCTGGGGTCTTTGTTTTTCCAGCCTTGTTGCAGGTTTTTCAAATTCTCTCCTCCACAACCTCAATACCATCAGACTGTATTTCAGATATCCATCTGTCCCCTAAACTATGAGGGTCACCCCCTATGCTTCCAGGCTATGAATCTTAAAATTTCTCAGACTCTACCTCAGAACATTTGGTTAAGGCTATTCCCAATTTTAAACAATGAAGGTACTTGATCAGGAATGTGAGAACTCTAACATTACTCCACCCATACTTAAGCATACTTTAGGGGAAGATAAAGTTGTAAACTCCTTACTGAACAATGAAAAGTACTTAACCCATACTTAAAGTAAAGCTAAAACCCTTAAGCTGGGTCTATTTTTAGATCTAATACAAAAAGATGCTAAGTACCTATGAAGGTCAAATTAATCACTAAAAATTCAAGCAAGATTAGCAAGAAGTGTGAGGTTGTAGTCTACCCAGAAAAGGTGATAACAAGGTGTGAATTAAGAATGGTCAGTCCTGTGAAAACGTCTACTGTGATTGGTAGATGTGAAAACTTAGGGGAGGTGACATAAGAGAAAATTCTTTTTAAAAGGAGGTCAGAAAGGCCTCTGAGGGTTATTCAGCCTTGGAAGCTGAAGTGGAGCTCAAGAGCTGAACTGGAGGGTCTCTCTGAACACTAGAATCTTGCTTGGGACAAATCTTGTGAATTAAAGACTGACTGGTCTCTTAAAGCTCAGGCCTAGGCCAATGGCCTAGGCCCCTTTCCCATTATTTCCTCTTACTCTCTCTGTCCCTTTTCTTAATTCCTTAATTTGTATGAATTAAAATCTCCATAAAACTCAGCTGACTTGGGCATTTTATATTTGGGAATTTTTCCCATGGCGACCACCTTATTTTTGATTTAACTCAAGACACTGTCTTGAAACCATATTTTCACAGTCAAATTAATCAGGCAGCCACTCTTTTTAACTGTACAAGGCAGACCTGGTCAGATGACCAAACCCCCATCAAGTGCCTGAGTGCTTACCACTCTAGAGTCACCATGACATAGCATTGATATTGTGGGGTATAGAGGTGTACCCCTGGGGTTCAGGAAGGATACCTTTTGCAAGAATTAAGACCCCCAAACTTAGCTTAAAAGTAGAGAGATTTATTAGTAATGTTGAATTTTCTGCCAATAAGACAGCATGAGTGGAACAACCTTGGAGTTGCTCCCAGAATGCCTCCTTTTTGTGTTTTTCTAAATATTCTTCGGACAGCAGCGGGGGACATGACTCTGGATCAAGGGGTTGGGGGGAGGAAGTTAGCCCGAAGGTATGGGGGTGGTTCTCATGATTTGGAGTATGAATGAATGAAGTGTTTCTCTTTGTCCATCTCAATTTAATGGAGCAATCAAAGGAGGGTAATCTTCAAGATTAGGTGTTTTGGTTGTATTAAAACACCCTTGCCCAAGAAGACTCCACACCTGGGCAGGGATGATCCTTTTAAAATCCATTGTAAAGGGCCCCTTCCCTTAGACCCTAACCTCTAGCTATGATTCTTTTTCCAAAGTTGAATGTATTTTGTCCTTATAGTTTAACACTCCCATTTCCTTGTAACCATTGTAATGTCAATCAATCATATTTCCCAGTTCCTCAGTTTCCTAAATGGTATATAGGTTCCTCAAATTCTTTTGTTTCTTGGAGCAGTCATCTGGCACTCCCAGGGATAATGTTCTTAGAGTTTAAAAGTTGTGGTGTTAGACTCTGAGTAAAGGGCTGTGAACCTTAAAAAATTCCCAGACCCTACTTCATAAGATTGGATTAAGACCATTCCCCATTTGGTTAGTGAACTCTACTTAGATCAGAAATTAAGACCTCTACTCCACCCTACTTAAGCCTGCTTTAGGGAAGAAAACTCCTTGCTGAACAACGAAAAGTACTTAAACCCATACTTAAGCCATGCCTATTTTTAGAACTATTACAAAGGGGTGCTAAGTACCTATAAAGGTCAGGCAACTTGTGAACTTACAAGGAACAAAGAGGTGAGAACTTACTCAGAGATCTTAGTCTACTCAGGTGTGGATTACTCAAAAGTTTAGTCTACTCAGGTGTGAATTCAGAATGGGCTGTCCTTTGGAAAAACGTCTACTGTGATTGGTAGATGTGAGAACTTAGGGGAGGTGACATAGGAGAAAATGCCCTTTAAAAGGAGATGAAAAACTCTCTCTAAAAACAGTCAGCTGGGAAGGGCTGCCTTGAAGGATCTCTCTCGAGACTCTCTCGGGGACATTTCAGATTGAGGATTGAACTGATGATGGCAGCTGAGATAGAACTAGAATCCTTGCTTGGGCAGATCTTGTGGTGAGTGATTAAGGACTGACTGATCTTTTCTCTTAGGGTTTAGGCCTGGGTTGGCCAGGACTGGCCAGGGCCGGCTTATCCTTTTCTCATTATTCCCCTTTTTCTCTCTCTCTCCTTTTCTTTAATTCCTCATTTGTATTAATTAAAATCTCTATAAAACCCAGCTGACTTGGGTATATTTGAATAATTGGGAATATTTCCCTGGTGACCACCTTATATTTGATTTAAAAACAAAACACTGTAGGGAAAACATATTTCCTGTGGTCACAACTTACTCATCCACTCTTTATATCTATCACAATTTATATCTTCCACTATTTTAATCACTACAGTTTCTGGCCTTCAACCATTTTAATTATTACAGGGCCAAATACTGGACTTATCCCTATCCTGATTAAACAGTGGTTTTTCTGACTACTTTGGTAGTTCTGTGTTATTTCCAAGTTAACAGCCTTAAAGATATTCATCAGTCTGATAATACTGCCAAACAAGATAATATCAAGCTCTCCCACAACACATCAATGAAGGTAGCGTAGTTGACAAACTACTGGATTTGGAGAAGGAAAAAGCTGGTTTCAAATCCCTCCACTGACACATGCTTGCTTTGTGACAATGGGAAACTTATTTAATCTTTATATTTAAAAGTATTCTTTAAGATTCTGCCATAAGAAAGTTGTCAGCAGCAACACTAATGTTCTAGGGTTTCTAGAGAATTCAGATATCCTATATATTTCTCATGTTCTAGGCCATTTTACCTTGGAACTTAAACCTTCCTGATCACTCTGGGGTCTTTGCCCCCATCCTTTCTTTTAAAACCCTTACCTTCTGTTTTAGAATCTATACTATGCATCAGTTCTAATTCAGAAGAATGACAAGAGCTAGGCAACTGGAATTAAGTAACTTGCCCAGCGTCATAAGGCTAAGAATTGTATGAGATCAAATTTGAACCCAGGGCCTCCCATCTCTAGGCCTGTAACCCATCCTTTTTAGTGTGATAAATTAATACCATGGATTCAGCATTAGAGGACCTGGGTTTGACCCATGGCTCTGCAACTTCCAATCAGTATGCCTTTGGTTCTTTATTTGCAAAATGAGGGTGTTGTACTAGACTATCTCTAAGGCCTTTCTTGCTTTAAATATCCAATTTTTAACAATTATTAAGTACCTCATATGTACTTAGTGTTTATTATGTATATAAACTAAATGCAATATAAATTAAGTATCTTGTAAGAGGTAGTTTGGATTAACAAATATTGGTATCCAAAAGTATATACAAGGAGCTTCCAAGAGAAGGGATGAGTCACTTATCATCAAAGGTCTTTAAGCAGAGGCTAAACAACCATGCATGCAGTAAGATTTAGTAGCAATTCCCTTCATGTATGGATTAGACTAAATGAGTATTAAATTCTCAATGAATTCTCAAATTTAGTAACTCTGGGGATAATAAAGGTGCCTCCAGTGACAGGCAATGTGAAAGAGTAGAGAGAATCAGTCAATAAACCCTGGGTTAAACCTTTGCTTCTGTCACATAATGACTGTGTAATGCTACTCACTAAGAGTAAGATACTAGATTGCAGAATAATTGCTAATCTACAGTTATAGGAGGAACTTCTTCACCTGGAGTTTCCATTGTTGTTGTTCAGTTGTGTCAAACTCTTTGGGGTCTCATTTGAGGTTCTCTTAGCAAAGATACTGGCATGGTAAGCCATTTCCTTCTCCAGATCATTTTACAGAAGAGAAAATTGAAGCAAACAGGGTTCAATAGTTTGTCTAGAGTCACACAGGTGTGAGGTCAGATTTGAATTCAGAAAGGTGAATCTTTTTGACTCTAGGCTTGGTACTGTGAATCTTAAAAACTACTCAGACTATACTTTAGAAGATTTGATTTTAGCTATTTCCTTATTGTAACAATGGAGATACTTGGTCTAACAAGTATCAGGAATGTATTGGGAACTTTTAAAATTACTCCACCCTAATAAGACATACTTTAGGGGAAGATAAAGTTGTAAACTCCTGATTGAACAATGAAGGTACTTAACTCATACTAGAGTGAAGCTAGAATCTTAAGATAGGTCTATTCAGACAATTCCCAGCTGTGTGACCCTGGGCAAGTCACTTGACCCCCATTGCCTAGCCGTTACCACTCTTCTGCCTTGGAGCCAATACACAGTATTGACTCCAAGATGGAAGGTAGGGTTTAAAAAAAAAAAGATAGGTCTATTTTTAGATCTAATACAAAAAGGTGTTAAGTACCTGTAAAGGTTAAATTAATCACAAAAAGGTCAAGTAACTCACAAAAGGCAAGCTTAACAAAGAAATGTGAAGTACCTCAGAAGATATAATCTAACAAGAGAAGGTGAGAACTAAAGAGTGGTGAGAACTAAGAATGGGCAGTTCTGGAAAAAAGTGTCTACTCTGGTAGACATAAAAATTTAGGGGAGGCGACATAAGAGAAAATTCTCTTTAAAAGAAGGCTAAAAATCAGTTCAAGAGATTATTCTGAACTCAGTTCAGGAGATTGAGTTCAGTGGAGGACTGTAACCCAGCTTGGAGATGGTCTCATGGTGAGTGATAAGACTGACTCCCTTACCCTTAGGCTCAGGGAGGCCAGTTTGGCCAAGGCCTTTAACTACTGCCTGGCTCAGCCTGAGCTAGAGCAGTTTAAATTAATTCTCTCTCTCTCTCTCTCTCTCTCTCTCTCTCTCTCTCTCTCTCTCTCTCTCTCTCTCTCTCTCTCTCTCTCTTTCTCTCCCTTAATTCTCTCTTAATTCCTTCTCTCTATATTAATTAAAATCTCCATAATTCACAGCTGACTTGGGTATTTTATTATTTTGGAATTTTCCCTGGTGAACAATCATTTAGATTTAAGTCAAAACACTAAAATTATCCTTACCGTACTCCAACAACTGTGCCAGCTAGTTGCATTCATGAATTGCATCAATGAAATGATAGGTGCAGTCTAAGGATCCAACTCACAATCCTGTGACTTGATCCTTTTTTTAACCACAAATTCATAGAATCATTTAGCTAATGGGGACCTTAATGAAAATTATCTTTAACCCTATTACTATCCAGCAAGTTATCACTAGGATTATTATGATCAGGTGGAATTTATATCAAGAATGCAAAAGTGATTTAATATTAGGAAAACCATCCATATAATTGACCATATCAACAACCAAACCAACAGAAATCACATGATTATTTCAATAGATGCAGAAAAAGCTGTTGACAAAATACAACACTCATTCCAATGTAAACACTAGAAAGTATAGGAATAGAAGGGTCTTTCCTAAGAATAATAAACAGTATATATATATATATATGTATATATATATATGTATATATATATATATATATATATACATATATATATATATAATCATCAGCAAACATCATCTGCAATGGGGATAAGTTAGAAGCCTTTCCTATAAAATCAAGAATGAAGCAAGGATGCCTATTATCACCTCTATTATTTAACACTGTACTAGAAACACTAGAGGTAGCAATTAGAGAAGAAAATGAAATTGAAGGGATTAAAGTAGATAATGAGGAGATGATATGATGGTCTACTTAAAGAATCCTAGAGAATCAACTAAAAAGCTAGTGGAAATAATCAACAACTTTAGCAAAGTTGCAGGATACAAAATAAACCTACATAAGTCATCAGCATATTTATATCATTTACAGCACAACTTAGCAGCAAGAGTTAGAAAGAGAAATTCCATTTAAAATCACCCTAGACTATATAAAATATTTAGGAATCTATTTACCAAGCCAAAAACAGGAACTATATGAACACAACTATAAAGCACTTTCCACATAATTAAAACTAGATTTAAATCATTGGAAAAAAACATAATTGCTCCTGTGAAGGATGAGCTAATATAATAAAAATGACAATACTACCCAAATTAATTTACTTATTTAGTGCCATACCTATCAAACTACAAAGAAACTTTTTAATGAATTAGAAAAAATATAACAAAGTTCATTTGGAAGAACAAAAGATCAATAATATCATGGGAACTAATAAAAAAAATTATGTGAAGGATGGGGGCCTAGCAGTACCAGGTCTTAAATTGTACTATAAAGCAACGGTCATCAAAAGAGTATGGTAATGGCTAAGAGACAGAAGGGAAGATCAATGGAATAGACTTTGGGTAAATGACCTCAGCAAGAAAGTATATGATAAATCCAAAGATCCTAGCTTTTGGGACAAAAATCTACTATTTGACAAAAATTTCTGGGAAAATTGGAAAATAGTATGGTAGAGAATAGGTATAGATCATCATCTTACACCCTACACTAAGATAAATTCAGAATGGGTGAATGACTTGAACATAAAGAAGGAAACTATAAAGTAAATTAGGTGAACATAGAATAGTATACCTGTCAGATCTATGGAAAAGGAAAGATTTTAAACCCAAGAAAGAGATAAAGAATATTATAAAATGTAAAATGAATAATTTTGAATACATTAAATTAAAAAAAAAGGTTTTGTACAAATAAAACTATTGTAACCAAAATTAGAAGGTGTGAATTTTAAAACTATTCCACCTAATCAAACCATTCTTTAGAAGATGTGATTTAGCTATTTCCTGATCAGTAACAAGGGTGATACTTGGAATAACAGAATCAGGTTTTGGAAACTCTACATTCTCCAACCTACTCAGTTTAACAAGATTTTGAAAGTCTGTACCAGACCTGTATAAAAAAAGGACATACCTCTGGGCTGTCCTAAGTCAAGCTAAGTCCTCATTGGTACAGATGAAAGGCAGAAAAGTGATGTAAAAATGTCCATATAAAGCATGTCACTTCCTGATTCTTCCTCTTTCTCTGGAGAGATGACTTTGTCTGGTGGAGTGCTAAGCATTCCGACATCTTAGAGTGTTGGATGGTAAGTTTTGCCTGGGAGCTGATTTCAGGTTTGGGCATCTTAGCTGAGCCCCTTTGGATGTTAGGCTGATTCCTTCATCCTTCATACTCCAAACCCTTACTTCCTTATCTCCTGAGGAGAGGGAGAGAAAAAAACCTACTCCATCTTCTTCTACCTTCTTCTTAATCTTCTCCACTATCAATTAAATCACCATAAAATTTGGCAGCTCAATTGGGGATTTTATTATTTGGGATTTCCCTTGGTAACCATTTAAATTTAAATTTTTTTCAGTCTCAACCATAATTTCGCCCTTTACAAAGGGAAGAAACAAATTGGGGGAAAAATCTTTATAACAAAACCTCTGACAAAGGACAAAGGTCTCGTTTATTAAATTTATAAGGAGATAAGTCATTTGTACAAAAAAAAACAAGCCATCACCCAATTGATAAATGGACAAGGGACATGAATAGGCAGTTTTCAGGTAAAGAAATCAAAACTATCAATAATCACATGAAAAAGTGTTCTAAATCTCTTATAATTAGAAAAATGCAAATCAAAACAACTCTGAGGTACCACCTCACACCTAGCAGATTGGCTAACATGACAGAAAAGGAAAGTAA
This sequence comes from Monodelphis domestica, assembly GCF_027887165.1. Lineage (NCBI taxonomy): Eukaryota > Metazoa > Chordata > Mammalia > Didelphimorphia > Didelphidae > Monodelphis > Monodelphis domestica. Next base: position 50,103,406 of record NC_077233.1, on the reverse strand, counting down.
TGAATGGTGGAGGGGATGTGGCAAAATTGGAACATTAATGCATTGCTGGTGGAGTTGTGAATTGATCCAACCATTCTGGAAGGCAATTTGGAACTATGACCAAAGGGCTTTAAAAGACTGCCTGCCCTTTGATCCAACTATACCTCTGCTGGGTTTGTACCCAGAAAAGATAATAAGGAAAAAGTCATATACAAAAATATTTATAGCTGCACTCTTTGTAGTGGCAAAAAACTGGAAAATGAGGGGGGTGTTCATTGATTGGGGAATGGATGAATGAATTGTAGTAGAGAATACTATTGTGCTATAAGGAATAATGATCTGGAGGAATTCCATGTGAATTGGAACAACTTTCAGGAACTGATGTAGAGTGAAAGGAACAGAACCAGTAGAACATTATAAACAGAGATGGATATGCTGTGGCACAATCTATTGTAATGGACTTCTCTACTAGCCGCAATGCAATGATCCACGGCAATTCTGAGAGACTTATGAGAAAGAACAATATCCACATCCAGAGAATGAACTATGGGAGCAGAAACCCACATGATTTGATAGGGATATGATTGGGGGTGCTAACTCTAAATGATCACTCTATTCCTAATATTAATAATATAGAAATAGGTTTTGAACTCTGATACACATAAAACCCACTGGAATTGCTTATAAATGAGGAGATGAACCTAGAAACTTTGAATCATTTTCCCGAGGTCACTCAACTAGTTAGTTGCATAACTACATTTTGGAATTCAATTCTCTTTGTTCAAAATCCATTTTTTTTTTTGCAGTATAGTGTTAAATTTTGTTGTGGTTGGACTGAAATATTTAATTAGTGGTTGCCATGGATTTAATTACTAAATCCAAAAATGAATTATTCAAGTAAATGAAATTTATGGTAGTTTATTTTTACAATAGAGGGAAGATATTAGGGGAGAGAGCAAGAGAGAAAGATCTGGCTTACTCTGAGCCAAGTAGAAATTCTCAGGCCCTAGTCAGGTGAATGGAGTCTCAAGACAATGGGCCTTCCTTGGTGGTTCACACCTTCACAAAGGGCAAAGAAACCAAGTCAGCCTTTTCACTTACCATGGTAACCATCTAAAAGGAAAGCAGTCTGAGGCCTCCTGCACTTGCTCTTCCAGGGGTCCAGTTCTGCAGCCAAATGGAACATCTATCAATCATAGCAGATGCTCCTCTCCAAGACTGCCCACTCAATATATAAAATGGTTGTTCACACTTTTGTAGTTAGTTATAAACTTTGTGGTGAGTTAACAGCTTTTTGTAGTTAAAATGGATAGATCTACTTTAAATACTGAGTTAACACTTTGGGGATTAAAATCTAAAAATAGACAGGGGATTACAATTTAATCTTCACAGTAAAGAAAGAGCTAAGTACCTTCATTGTTACAATCAGGAGATAGTCAAATCCAATCTTCACAATACCATGTTGGCTCCTAATTCACTTATTTGTATTTTGATTTATCCTTCCTCCCTCCTCATTTTGCATCATCTTGTCTTCCTTTAATTTCCATTTTGATTCTTATCAAGTGTCTATATTAAGGTTTGCTCAGTCTATGGAAAGGCAGACCTAGGCTAAGCTTCACAATCAATCAATATCAACTAATCAGTTATCAATAAATATTTATTAAGTGGCAACTATATGACAACCATGCTAAGTATAAATGAAAAGCTTGACACTATAGTGGCAATAAAAATTTACTTGGGAAGTATAATTCTGCTCACAAATATACATAGGGTCTTCAAGGTATCCCAAAATGGATTGATCTGATAAACTTCCCAATTGCCTAAGCTTTCTTCCTGGATTTTGTATTTGTTTAACTCTGTGCTGTTATCATAGAAGCTAAGTACGTAGAAGGAAAGCCTGAGTCTTATTTTTATCTTATAGACATTCACTTGGAAAAAATCTTTATAGAGATCCTCTGGTGGCATCTTCTAATTCTATAACTGAAGTGTTGAAATTGAGGATGAAGAAATTGAGTGATTTTTTTTAAGTTATAATATGGTTAAGTAGAAGCTTTAGGATTATAGTCATAAAATTGGAACTGAAAGGAACCTTAAATATCCTATAATCTAGCACCATTCTCCCATTTTACAACTGGGAAAACTTAGACCTATCAAGGATAAGGGACTTTCCCAACATCATACCCATAGTGAGTGGCAGAATCATGATTCAAATATAAGTCCCTTTTATCCAAATTATTCATTTTTTTTTGCAAAGGAATGATATCCCCAGGGCTCCTGGCATCCCAGCTTGTATTCTTTCTAGGAAAAAAAATCCCATTTTTGTTGACTTGATTGTCATGGTACCATGTGCTGAGGGCTACTTTAGAGACAATCTTGATTCTGATTCTGATTCTGATTCAGGGAGAACTGCCTCAAGTAAAGGTCAGTGTACTAGGGAAGGGGATGCAGGAAGCATCATGTGAGCTTAGTTAGAAGCCTTTGGCTTCTTTTTGCAAGAGGTGTCAACAATAATAATCTTTGCCTCTTCTGGTAAAATTTTAATAACTTTGGGTAATTCTGGACCTTCTGCAGACCTAAATCATTCAGCTTGAAATAAAAGTGTTTATTGGATAAGGGATGAGTCCACCTGCTTTATCACTTGCAGTTTGACCCATTTGAACTCAAAAAGCATTTGGGTGGAAGTGGTTGTCCAAACTTAGCAGCCCCTCTTAAATTATGTGAAAATGGATATTGAAAAAACAAAGCAGACATCAAACGCACACATGTGTGCATGTGCGCACACACACACACACACACAGGCAAACATATGGATTAGATGTCTTTGGGAAGCCATGTCACCTCTATGAGAAACTTTGTTGAGAAGTGGAAGGAGAAGAAAAATAGATAGAGAGAAGGGAAAGGAGAGACACTAATGAACTACAAATGAGTCAGATGTCTACCTTTAAAAAAATTAAAATGTATACAAAATTTCAAGTATAGAGCTTAGCTTCTCATCCTTTCAAAATTCTAGGAATTCAGGGAAACATTAATGAGCATCTAGACAAAGTGGTGCTGATCCCAAAGAGTCATCATAACTCCATCCATTTTTGTGCATACCATTTTCTGGCAGGTATGAGCTTGTAATTGCTGACTGAATTCTCTCTCAGGTTCACCATGTATATTACATTTTTTTTCTCCTGAATGGACTCTTATGAATGTTCAATACTCTTCCATAAATGAATTCTTTGCCACACTAATGACATCATTAGGGTTTGTCCCCTATGAGGATACTCTACGAAATTGTCATAGTCAATACTCATCTCCTTTCCTTTTTAGGACAGGGCAGTTAGGTTGCAGAGCAGAACAATGTTGAATTGTGGCATAGTAGATAGTGTGTGTTGTGTTCAGAAAGACATGAGTTGGAATACTATTTCAGCTGTTTACTTGCTATGTGATCTTGAGTAAGTCTTATACTCTGGAAACCTGATTTTCCAAATATATAAATTCGAGGCAATATAACCAATGCCACCTACATGTCAGTGTGCGTCAAAGCCAGAAATCAAGCCTGTCACTCACAGTCTTTTTCTATTTCCACTACAGTAATAGTCTTAGAATTAGAGATGTGTGTTTCTGTGTGCATGAGTGTGTAGAGTACATATTTGTATTCCTATATTTGGATAATGTAATATAAGCAACAATTTAAAGTTAAAAAGGCTTTTGTTCAAATTCTGTCATTGAAGTTTATTAAATAAATGGATTATATGTTTAATACTGTTTGAATAATTATTTTATCTGAAGCCTAGGACATTTCAGCTCCATATGGTTTCCTCTTCTACTCTAGTTTAAGTTAAATATAAGGTAAGTACAGGTACCCTTTCCATAATGTGGCAATTAGGGCCAAGGCCCCTAAAATGTGGAAAATCCTAGTAGAATTTTCTGACCTTCCCTTCATATAAGAAAAGAAGTCTGACACTTTGTTTTCTTTTATGGGTATTTCCAGTGCCTCATATGCATTTATGAGTTACTAAACTTTTAAAGATAACTCTACATTTCTAATCAGCTGGTTCTTATGCTCTTTTTGCAAATTTTAACTTTTTTACTGATTTTTCTTTAAAAGAATAATTATACTTATTTATGGTATTAAAAAATAAAATGTGTTGATATTATACAATACTATACATATTTTATCCAATTCTGACTTTCTAAACTTCTTCTGTGTTGTCTTATCTGCTGGCCTTTGAGTGTCCTCTGCAGCATCTCCAAAAATTCCTTTTTAATTTCTTATTCTGATCTGTGATATATAGAAACAATGATGAGGAAAGTATACCTATATACCACTTCAGTATGCTCAGTCCTCAGGGAAATTGCCAATATATAAGTAGAGGTTTGTCTCTGTGCCTTAATTTACATTTATATTTATTATTTATGAACCCTTGCACTCTTTATTATGGTGAAGAAGAAATTCAGATTACTGGGGAAATTTGAGTAAAGAATTAGCAGTGTTGATTGAGAGACAGGCATTGGGAATGGGAACCGAGGAAAGAGAAGCTCTTTTCTTAGAACTTCCCTTATTACTTGAAGAGATGGTCCAACTAGTGGCATACGTTCATATATCTTCTGAGGTGTCTTTAAGGCCATTGACCTACCAGCATTTCTTCTTTCTCTGCCACAACTCAATCATAATAATAGTGATGATGATGATAACTTTTACTATGTGCCAAGCACAGTCCTAAATGCTTTATAATGATTATCTTATTTGATCCTCACAACAACCTTTGTAGTTTAGTGCTATTATTATTTCCATTTTACAAATGAGGAAAGTGAGGTAAACAGAGATTAAATGCCATGCCCAGGCTCACACAGCCACTAAGTGCCTAAGACTGGGTTTGAACGTAGGTCTTCCTGACTACAAGCCCAATTCTTTATCTTGTGCACCAGCAAGCTTTTGCTGGTTTCCCTAGGGCTGCCAGTTCTACCAGTTGTCTCTGGATGTCCTACTGTTTCTACACAGAGATGACCCTCCCCTCTTATTCTCCATTTACTCTTGCTTTCAGTTAAGCTCTTCCCAAATCCTCTTACTCTATCTGAACAGGGTTCTGGTTGCCCTTACATCTGATTGACTGATTTACAAAGTTAATACTTTTCAAGTGAATTGGGACCATCAGAAATCAAGGGACCTTCCCAGCCTTACAGAATGGAAGTTACTTGATCCTCAGTTTCTTCATTTGTCAAATGGGGATGATTATAACACCTACCTCACCTGATTACCGAGGTGCATCTGAGAGAATATATGGAAATAAATGGAAAGTAATTTCAAAACTGTAAAGCACTATATAAATTCCAGCATTTATAATTTCATGTACATGTATGCATAACATACACGTATAATTTATATATACAAATATGTCTACATGAAAACATCAATATTTTAAGAAATAATTTCTCTTTCTTTTGGCCATGACTTTCATAATTTGGACAACTCATGATGTGAAAATCAAAAGTAATTTATTCTCTCCTCTCAGGGTCTAGGGAATATTCATGGTCACATAGTATTTCTGGGAAGCATATCTAGGTCTTTCTGGCTCCAAGGCTGGTCTTCTAATCTATTACACTAATCTACTATTTCTATGTATATTTAAAAAACCACAATACAAAATATATTATGACTAATTGTGAGCTCATCAGAAATGCATAGAGTTCTTAACCTCCACTGCCTAGCCCTTACCACTCTTCTGCCTTAGAGCCAATACCCAGTATTGATTCCAAGATGGAAGGTAAGGGTTATAAAAAATAAATAAATAATGCATAGAGTTTGTCAGAATAATTGAATGAAACTGATTTTCTTCACGTGATAATATACAATAAAAAAAAACTGTTCCTTGTTAGCTATCCTTGTCTTTCTGTATACATGGTATCTTCTTTCAGTTCTCTGAGATATATGCATATAAGATACAAAGGAGTGAATAAATTCTGTAGCTCCCAAATAAATCTAATCTATCTTCCTAACTCTCCAGGATTCTTTCAGATATAAACATATATTTCTAAGATTCCATGAACATCACATCTTGCTTTTACACCAACCCTTCCGGCCTCAATTTCTATTTCCCCAGAACTCTACCAAAGCCGGCCAACTTAACACATTATGCCATTGCATCTCAGTTTTTAGATCTAGCTGCTTTCCTGGTGAAAATATGATTTACACATAGGCAAAGAAGCCAACCACTTAGATGTTAAGATCTTCTTGAAAATAGGATAGGTGCTGTAACCACCAAAGTGCCAAATGATAGTATCTCACATCTGAAATTCCATGTTTAAAAATCTGTTCTTTCATGGAAGGCATTGGCATTAACTAAAATGCCAATGACTCTGGTTACCATTACCAGTCATGCACACTTCAAAAAAGTAAGCTCATGAGATCGTTCCTTGAAAATCATTTGGGATAGAAATCTATAATTATCAGCAACTGGGAAAGAAGGTAAAATGGAGGAAGGTAAAGAGTACAAAAGGCAAACTTGAGTCTGCCAAATTTATTCCACAACTGGAGCATCTTTCTTCAGACTTTTTTTTTAAATAATATTTTATTTGATCATTTCCAAGCATTATTCATTAGAGACAAAGATCATTTTCTTTTCCTCCTCCCCCCCCCCATAGCCAACGTATGATTCCACTGGGTATCACATGTGTTCTTGATTTGAACCCATTGCCATGTTGTTAGTATTTGCATTAGAGTGTTCCTATAGAGTCTCTCCTCTGACATGTCCCCTAAACAGCTGTAGTCAGGCAGTTGCTTTTCCTCAGTGTTTCTACTCCCACAGTTTGTCCTCTGCTTATGGATAGTGTTTTTCTCCTAGATCCCTGCAGATTGTTCAGGGACATTACACCACCACTAATGGAGAAGTCCATTACGTTCGATTATACCACAGGGTATTAGTCTCTGTGTACAATGTTCTCCTGGTTCTGCTCCTCTCACTCTGCATCACTTCCTGGAGGTCGTTCCAGTCTCCATGGAATTCCTCCACTTTATTATTCCTTTTAGCACAATAGTATTCCATCACTAACATATACCACAATTTGTTCAGACATTCCCCAATTGAAGGGCATCCCCTCATTTTCCAATTTTTGGCCACCACAAAGAGTGCAGCTATGAATATTCTTGTGCAAGTCTTTTTACTTATTGTCTCATTGGGGTACAAACCCAGCAGTGCTATGGCTGGATCAAAGGGTAGACATTCTTTATCGCCCTTTGGGCAGAGTTCCAAATTGCCCTCCAGAATGGTTGGATCAGTTCACAACTCCACCAGCAATGAATTAATGTTCCTACTTTGCCACATCCCTTCCAGCATTTACTGCTTTCCTCTGCTGTCATGTTGGCCAATCTGCTAGGTGTGAGGTGATACCTCAGAGTTGTTTTGATTTGCATCTCTCTGATTATAAGAGATTTAGAACACTTCTTCATGTGCTTATTAATAGTTTTGATTTCTTTATCTGAAAACTGTCTATCCATGTCCCTTGCCCATTTGTCAATTGGAGAATGGCTTGATTTTTTGTACAATTGATTTAGCTCTTTATAGATTTGAGTAATTAAACCTTTGTCAGAAGTTTCTATGAAGATTTTTTCCCAATTTGTTGCTTCCCTTCTGAGTTTAGTTACATTGGTTTTGTTTGTTCAAAAGCTTTTTAATTTAATGTAGTTGAAATTATTTATTTTACATTTTGTGACTCTTTCTATGTCTTGCTTGGTTTTAAAGTCTTTCCCCTCCCAAAGGTCTGACATGTATACTATTCTGTGTTTACCCAATTTACTTATGGTTTCCTTCTTTATATTTAAGTCTTTCACCCATTTTGAATTTATCTTGGTGTAGGGTGTGAGGTGTTGATCAATTCCTAATCTCTCCTACACTGTCTTCCAATTTTCCCACCAGTTTTTTTTCAAATAGTGGGTTTTTGTCCCAAAAGCTGGGATCTTTGGGTTTATCATACATTGTCTTGCTGAGGTTGCTTGCCCCCAGTCTATTCCACTGATCCTCCTTTCTGTCTCTTAGACAGTACCAAATTGTTTTGATGACTGCTGCTTTGTAATATAGTTTGAGGTCTGGGACTTCAAGGCCCCCATCAATTGTGTTTTTTTTTCATTGTTTCCCTGGATATCCTTGATCCTTTGTTATTCCAAATGAACTTTTTTATGTTTTTTTTTCTAAATCAGTAAAGAAAATTTTTTGGAAGTTCAATGGGTATGGCACTAAATAGATAAATAAGTTTGGGTAGGATGTTCATTTTTACTATATTGGCTTGTCCTACCCATGAGCAGTTAATATTTTTCCAATTGCTCAAGTCTAGTTTTAGTTGTGTGGAGAGTGTTTTGTAGTTGTGTTCATATAGTTCCTGTGTTTGTCTCGGCAGATAGATTCCTAGGTATTTTATTTTGTCTAAGGTAATTTTGAATGGGATTTCTCTTTCTAGTTTTTGCTGCTGAGCTGTGTTGGAGATATATAGAAAAGCTGATGACTTATGTGGGTTAATTTTGTATCCTGCAACTTTGTTAAAGTTGTTGATTATTTCGATTAGCTTTTTTTTTTTGGTTGAATCTCTAGGATTCTTTAAGTAGACCATCATGTCATCCACAAAGAGTGATAGCTTAGTCTCCTCCTTGCCTATTTTGATTCCTTCAATTTCTTTTTCTTCTCTAATTGCTACTGCTAGTGTGTCTAGTATAATGTCAAATAATAGAGGTGATAATGTGCAACATTGTTTCACTCCTGATCTTATTGGGAATGCATCTAGTTTATTCTCATTGCAGATGATATTAGCTGATGGTTTTAGATATATATTGTTTATTATTTTTAGGAACGACCCTCCTATTCCTATGCTTTCTAGTGTTTTCAGTAGGAATGGATGTTGTTTTTTATCAAAAGCTTTTTCTGTGTCTATTGAAATAATCATGTGATTTTTGTTGGTTTGCTTGTTGATATGGTCATTTATGTGGATGGTTTTCCTAATATTGAACCAGCCCTGCATCCCTGGTATAAATCCCACTTGATCATGGTGGATGACCCTTCTGATCACTTGCTGGAGTCTTTTTGCTAGTATCCTCTTTAAGATTTTTGCATCTATATTCATTAGGGAGATTGGTCTATAATTTTCTTTCTTTGTTTTTGACCGGCCTGGTTTTGGAATCAGTACCATATTTGTGTCATAAAAGGAACCCTCTTTGCTTATTATGTCAAATAGTTTGTATAGTTTGGGGATTGACTGTTCTCTGAATGTTTGATAGAATTCACTTGTGAGTCTATCGGGCCCTGGGGATTTTTCCTTAGGGAGTTCTTTGATGGCCTGTTGGATTTTATTTTCTGATATGGGATTATTTAAGAATTCTATTTCTTCTTCTGTTAGTCTAGGCAGTTTGTATTTTTGTATATATTCATCCATATCGCCTAGATTGATGTATTTATTGCCCTATAATTGGGCAAAGTAATTTTTAATGATTGCCTTGATTTCCTCTTCATTCGAGGTGATGTCCCCCTTTTCATCTTTGATGCTGTTAATTTGCTTTTCTTCTTTCCTTTTTTTAATTAGATTGACCAGTACTTTGTCTATTTTGTTTGTTTTTTCAAAGTACCAGCTTCTAGTCTTATTTATTAAATCAATAGTTCTATCACTTTCTATTTTAATGATTTCTCCCTTAATTTTTAGTATCTCTAGTTTGGTTTTCTTTTGGGGGATTTTAATTTGTTTGCTTTCGAATTTTTTTATTTGCATTTCCATTTGTTTGATCTCTACTCTCCCTAGTTTGTTAATATATGCATTCAGAGATATGAATTTACCTCTGATTACTGCTTTGACTGCATCCCAAAAGGTTGGAAAGGATGTCTCACCATTATTATTTTCCTCGATGAAATTATTACTTTTTTCTGTGATTTCTTCTCTAAATAAAAGGTTTTGGAGTATCATATTGTTTAATTTCCAATTAATTTTTTATTTTGTTTTCCACGTACCATTACTGATCATTATTTTTATTGCCTTGAGATCTGAAAAGGCTGCATTTATTATTTCTGCTTTTCGGCATTTGAGTGCCATGTTTCTGTGACCTAGTGTATGGTCAATATTTGTGAATGTGCCATGTGGTGCTGAGAAGAAGGTGTATTCCTTTTTGTCCCTATTTTTTTTTCTCCATATGTCTATTAACTCTAATTTTTCTAAGATTTCATTCACTTCTTTTACCTCTTTATTATTTATTTTTTTATTTGATTTATCTGAATTTGATAGTGGTTGGTTCAAGTCTCCCACTAACATGGCTTTGCTGTCTATTTCTTCCTTCAATTCTCCTAGTTTCTCCATTAGAAATTTTGGTGCTATATTATTTGGTGCATATATGTTGATTAATGTTATTTCCTCATTATCTAAAGTCCCTTTTAACAAAATATAATTACCTCCCCTATCCCTTTTAATCAGGTATATTTTTGCTTTGGCTTTATCAGATATCATGATTGCAACTCCTGCCTTCTTTCTATCAGTTGAGGCCCAGAAGGTCTTACTCCATCCTTTAATTCTGACCTTGTGAGTGTCTACCCACCTCATGTGTGTTTCTTGAAGACAACATATGGTAGGGTTTTGGATTCTAACCCAGTCTGGTATTCATCTACGTTTTATGGGTGAGTTCATCCCATTCACATTCAGAGTAATAATTGTCACTTCTGCATTCCCTGGCATTTTGATATCCTTCCCTAATTCTAACCTTTCTTCTTTAGCTCTAACCTTTTAATCCAGTGATTTACTTTAAATCAATCCCCCTAGTCCCCTCCCTTGATGTTTCCCTTTCTAGCCCCTCCCTTTTAAATTCCCTCCCCCTCCCCCCATCCTTCCCTCCATTTTTGTGTCCCCCCCCCCTTGGTTTTCCCTTCTCCCTACCCTTGTTGGGTAAGATAGAATTCAAGATTCCAATGGATCTGGATGTTTTTCCCTCTCAGAGTTGATTTCCCTGAGGGTAAGGTTTAAGTAAAAACTCTCTTCCTCCCCTTCTTATAGGAGTTTTCTTCCCCTCCCCTTCCCGTGTGAATCTTTATTTGAGAATGGTTATTCTATTAGATTTTTCTTTTCCCCCTATTTACACATTATATTTTCTATATATTAATATATATAGATTGATATAAATGTAGTCCTTATGGAAGAGAGTTTGAATAAAAGAAAAGATAACAATTTTCTCCTTTTCCCTTTCCTTCATATTTACCTTTTCAGGTATTCCATGCTCTTTGTTTTTCAATATCGAATTTTCCACAGAGCTCTGGTCTTTTCTTTGCAAAAACTTCTATTTTGTTGAATGCCCATTCTTTCCCTTGGAAATATATAGTCAGTTTTGCTGGATAGCTTATTCTTGGTTGAAGACCCAGCTCTCTTGCCTTTCTGAAAAGCATGTTCCATGCCTTACAATCATTCAGAGTGGAACTTGCAAGGTCTTGTGTGACCCTGATTGGCATTCCTTTATATCTAAATTGTCTTTTTCTGGCTTCTTGTAGGATTTTTTCTTTTGTTTGAAAGCTTTGGAATTTGGCAATTACATTCCTGGGAGTTGTCTTTTGGGGATTTAGTGTATAGGGTGTTCTGTGAGCTGTGTCAGTGGCTGTATTGCCCCCTTGTTGTAGAATATCTGGGTAATTTTCTTTGACTATATCATGTATTATGATGTCAAGTTTGCTGTTTATTTCTGGCTTTTCTGGAAGTCCAATTATTATTAAATTATCTCTTCTTCCTCTATTTTCCAAGTCAGTCACCTTGTCAGTGAGATATTTTATGTTCTCTTCTAATGTTTTGATCTTTTGGCTTTGCTTTATTGATTCTTGCTCTTTTCCCTGCTCGTTGTCTTCCAGTTGCCTAGTTCTGACATTTAAAGCCTGGTTTTCCTTTTCAGTTTGGTCAAACCAGTTTTGTAGTCGTGTGAAACTCTTTTGCATTAATTCCCACTTTTCCTGCCAGAAGGCTCCCATCTTTTTGATCATTCCTGATTCAAATTCTTCCTGATTTTGTGGAGAGTTTCCATTTCCATTGGAAAGTTTCAGAGGATTTGCTTGTGTTTCCTCTTCTATCTCCTCTGTATATTGTATTTTTGCTTCATAAAATGTGTCCAACGTTGCCCACTTCTTGTTTTTCTTGTTGTTTTGAGGCTTTTCTGTGCTGTTTTCCATCTCTATCTCATTGAGAGGGGCTGGCTCTTCTTTGATCTGTCTGGTGTTCAGTGGCTTTAGCCCCAGGCAAATTGTCTGTCTTCCCCAGGAAGCCAGGAATTGTTGGTGTTTAGGTGTTTCGGTGTTACTGCCCTCCTCAGTTCCCTCCCGATGCTTCTCCGTTGCCTTACTTCTACACTCTGAGCCTGGATTGGCACTCTCCACGAGGTGTTTCACTGCCTTTGTTGGTCAGCCAAGACTGCACTCTGAGGGGGAGGGGCTGTGGCTTTCTGGAGCTCCAAGGGCTGGTGATTGGATTAACTTCACCTGGGTTGTAGTGAGTCTGCCCTGAGGCAGGGACCTTCCATGAGACTCAGATGAAAGGATCTAGCCAGGGGGCTATAGGCTCACTCCTGTCTCTCTCTGTTTCCCTGCTGTCTGTGTTGGGTGCCCCCGCGTCTGGGTCAGGTTGTTTTCAGGGTGAGGCCTTTAGAATAGCTGGCCCTGGGGCCCTTTTGCCGGCTCTGAGGTTCCCGCTGCTGCCTCAAATTCAGCGCTCTGGGTTGGGGGGATGGGACCTGGCACCTTCCTTCTGCCTACCCCTTAGATCCAAGTGATCTCAGGTTCTGGCTTTTGGGGGGCTGTACCTTTTGATCCAGGTCCAGGTCCAGGAGGAGGAGGGTTCCTGGGGTCCATTCTGTTGTTTGTTTTGAATTTTGGGGCCCTAGGAGCATTCAATTTGAGATCAGTAAGGAAGGGTTTCTGGAGGTCTGAACTTTAGCTTTCTCTAAGCTGCCATCTTGACCGGAAGTCCCTCTTCAGACTTTTTAAGTACCAAATTTGAAACTTTCCAAAAGGTTTAAGCTCTGGTAGCCATAACTCTGCCTTCAGAATTTAGGGGAAATTCACTATGTTTTCCTTTGGAGGAAATAACACAAAGTAGAAAATATGTATTATTGGACAAAAATAACGTTGACCTGAAAGTCAAGAAAATCAGCATATTACAGTGAATAGAGAGTTGGCCTCAAACCTAGGAAGTTCTGGGTTCATGTCTCACCTGTGATACATACTCACTCTGATATTTTCTTTTTAACCCTTACCTTCTGTCTTAGAATTGATGCTAATTTTCAGTCCAAGATATGAGTGGTAGGGGCTATTCTAAGGAGGTCAAGTGACTCACCCAGGTCACTAATTAACCTATGTAACAAGGAAATCACTTTAAAAGACTGATATATATTAATTTAAGGTCGCCAAGGAATTCAGCTATGTAATTCCTAAATGAAAACTCAAGTCAGCTGTCAGCCTTTTATAGAGTTTAATTACAAACAGGAGGAAGAAAAGAATTAGAGATAGAGAGAGAGAGGGAGAGAGAAAGGGGAAAGAAGGGAATAGGGCTTAAATAACCCTTCTGTTTAGGCTGGGCCAAAAGGCCCAAGCCCTTAGATAGCTGAGGCAAAGAAAAGAGATCAGTCCCTATCCTATGGTTCTGGTACTCTTGGCCAGGCACTTAACCTTCCAGCTTTCTAGACAACAAGTTAAAACCATAAAGCTCAGAAAAGGTTCTGACATGAAGTTTCCTCACCAGGAAATTGCCAAAGCTAATGAAATCACAGGTCCACTCTTTATCTCCTTTAGGGAACCAAGGAAATTATAGCTGTGCAATCTAGCCGCAGACCATTTACCTGAAATCCAAGTAACCCCTGTTAATCCAATAAATGTTTCTGTACAAGGAAGTGTTGTTCGGGCTTACTTCTTAGCTCTTTTTTTAAAGTCCTACCTTTTCCTGACCCATCTATTGATCCTTTGATTTCTGACCTAGTCTCTATCCTACACTCACCTCAAAAAGTCACTGAGAATGAACCATTGACACCTGGAAATCATCTCATTTTTCAAACCCTCCCAAAACCCATTTCTCTTCTATAATTAAATATAAATGGGACCGTGTTAATAAGGATCTTATTAATGAATGTAATAGAACCGTTTTTGTAATAGTGATACAAGTAATTGGGAAAGGTTTTGTAGGGGTGGAAGGAGAATAAATTCATTGGCTCATAGGCATCAGGGCTTGAATAGAATCTATAGCTATAGGCAAACTATTCAATATTATAAGTTGTTCTCTGAATAATAGTATCTGAGTTGAGTGGATGATGTGGTTGCTTATGGAGTCATTCACAATACTCCATTGACCTCTCCAGCTTAGTCCCTGAGACTCATTTTCAGGATAAATATTATTGACAACAAAGATTTTATAGGTATCTGCTTTGTGGAAAGTGTTGTGGTTATTTCAAAGATGTATAATGATATCATTGCTTTTCTGGAAATTCCAGTCTGATTCTTGAAATAAGATGTGGGGGAAAAAAAGATCCTAAGTGGTAGGATGATGTATGTGCCAGTGAGTGATACATAGAAGTGCAACGGGAGTTCTGAAGATTAAAATATCATATCCAACAATAAGAGGCAGAGAGGATCATGGAATTGTGAGGTCAATCACCGGTGTATAGTCAGTCTGAGTCATCTGATTGATGCGGAAAAAGCTGATTGAGTCTTTTTCAAAGAATTGATTGACTACTCAGACTAACTCTGTTGTGAGGAAACAAGCTTTATTATAAGAGAGTATAGTAATAGAATGGCTGTAAGTCAGTAAGTAAGTGAGGTAAGGTAAGGAGGCAAGTTGTTGTGGAAAGTTAAAGGAAGTGACGGTAAAGGGGTTTAGGGGTTTTCAGGAATGCTTTTTATCTTGAATAGTAATAAAAGAAGGGCTCATTTGTTTGGGCAGTTGTTGCCTTCTATTTCTAAGGCACTGATGTCACTTTACCCATGGTCCACTTTGGTTGTGTGTCTTTAGCCATGATTCACTCTGTTTGCCACTGTGGGAGGACACTAAACTATAATGAAAATGGGGTGCTAATGCTATGTTAAATGACTAATGTTTGGTCAAATTTTGCCCTTTTCTGCAGAGACTCTAAAGAACGTAGAGACTGTAGAAAATGAACATTTCTTTAATCTGGTTCTATGTGAATGGGAAACTGAACCATCTGTACTTACTATCTAAAGACCCCTTACCATGGACCCAGGTTATGTCTAAACTTAATGTGAGGAGTTTTCTCATTAATGTAAATCTAAGAATCTCATGTTGTATCTGAAAGGTGGTTCCATATTAATCCATCAGTTATTTTTTCTATGTCCTTTTGATTGTTTCCACCCATTTGGCAGGGTGTGTGGGACATTTCAGCCCACATTCCACCACCTTCTTTCCTTTCTCAATAAATTTTACTCCTTTCCTGTGGATATTGCCTATTATTAATCCTTTAGGCAAGATTCCAATCTCAACCCTCCCCCCACTTCACTGTGACCTGCACAAACAGCCTGAAGGAGATGGCAGTCCAAAAAATACCCTGAGGCATGTACACTAATCCCATTTCCTTTAGGTACTGTAATGAGGAGGACCTGAGTTGGTACTAATCCCATCTCTTCATTTCCTCCTCTTTGAAAGCTTACATCCTTCAGTACTGTCTTGCCCTTATATGCAAGTTGTTTACTCCTATCTATTAAGGCAGCACACAGTTTGTATTCTGGGCTGGCCAAATCCAATCCCAAGCAGGCATTCTGTGCTAAATATAATCCTTTTAGTTTTCTTTTCCTGAATATTCCTCATTCATCATGGCAAAGCCCAGACTAACACTTTGTCTTTTTTGTTTGTTTGTTTGAAAGATAATTCATGGAATTTGTGACTGATTCAATGACATGTATAAAATTCATCCTACCAAATACAAACTAAATAAGTTTGAAACAATTAAGCCACCTCTCACTCAGCCCATTATTTTGAAGTTATTATTAAGGACTTTTAGTACTGTAGAGGGATTTGAACATTAACCATACGTACAAATTAGGGCAAGAGAGCGTTCATAAAGAAACAGAAAGTCCTAAATATGGCTAGGAAGACAAGGATTCAAATCTCAACTCTAGTAATTACTTCAAGGGACCTTGAACAAGTTCCTTCAGTTTTCTGAATTTGAATTTCCTCTACTGAAAAATGGGAGGGTTGGGCTACATTGCCACTGAGGGAGGTCACTATTTCTAGATTTAAGATTACAAGATCCTGTTGAAACAGTGGCTGCCAAAAGGCAGGTAACTGTAAATTCTTCCCATGTAGTCTCATCCCTTTACAGCTGGAAAGGATCTGAGAGGCACTACAATTCAACACTTTCATTTCACAGATGAAAAAACAGGCCCAGAGATGTGGAATTTCTAGGAAAATATCATGTATTTACATAAACAATAGAACTAGGAATCAAATCTAAGTCCTATGCCTCTAAATCTATTGATTTTTCTAACCTATCACATTGAAGAAAGGACATAGAAGAGAAAGGCAGAAGGGCTGGTATAGAGTAATCCATACACATTAAGAAAACAAGGTACCTAAAGAAATTTGGCAAAAAAAGAGGCAAAGCATTATAGAATCTTAGAGTTGGAAGGACAATAGATGTCATCTTCTCTCCCCTTCCATTCCCATCCATTTAATCCCTGCTACTTGGCCATTAAATTCCTTAAATCTCTCTATCACTAATTCAATGTTTTTGGTCCCATTGTTGAATAACTGTGGTTGTTCAAAAAGTTCTCCATGTTACCAAATTTATCTTCTGTGTAGGTGCTACTCAAGAAAGTTAGATTTGCTCCCGTAAACAAGTCAGAACAACTCCAATACTTCTATTGACCGAAAACTAGCCATTATAATATAATAAGTATAATATAATAACAGTAACTCACATATCTTTAGCCCTTTATGAATTATAGAATCCCTTCCTCATAACAAACCTATAAAGTAAGGAGCTCCAGAAGTATTATGCCAATTTTATAGAAGAGGAAACTAAAACTTAGAAAAATTAAATGGCTTTCCTATGGTTACAAAGGCAAGGTAAGGTATTAAATGGAACAACACTGTCAGGTCCCACATTGCTTCTCTGTTGAAGGGCCAATTAAATCCTCACCAGGAACCTCCTATTTGAACTATAGAAGGATGGATAATTAAACCAGTTGCCAGGAACACCTGCTCTGCTCTATTTCTTGTGATCCAACTTTGGCACATCCAATATTCTGGCCCTGGACTTCCTCAACGTTTGCCTTGCCAATGTTACCAGCTGATCGGACTGGCTTGCTACTGCACTGAATCCTATTTTTTCCCCAAGCTCTTCTACTCCTTGATGCTTTCAAATAGTATGTTAACTTTGCCTCATTCCCCTGAAAGTTGTTCCTACTGTGGCTTACATAAAGCATTTGTGGATCTGATCCCCTTCTCTGTCCTGAGCCAAATGTCTTTGGCATTCGGTGTTCTAACAGCTGTTTCTGAGACTTCAAGTTACTAGTCTTTCACCTGTTTCTGGCTTTCTGAGTCTTCCTTGTAAGCAGGCTGATATTTTGTATGCCAGAAGGAGTTGCTGAAGATCAACATCTTTGAAGCTTGGACTTTCAACCAGGGGAAGATTAAAATTTATCTTGTGATTGCCCAAGGTCTAGTGGCAGAATTCAGATTCAAACTCAGGTCTGCTGATTCTAAATCCAGTAACAATGGTCAGGTATGGTTACAGAAACCCAAAGGAGGAATGTGTTACTCAGCTCCAACTGGAGATGTTCAGGACTCAGTTGTCCAATTAGACATACATTTTGACATGGATAACATAACACTTTTTTTTTTGACTTCTAGGAATATTTGCAACAGAAGTTGCTATTGTTGTTTTTAGTGGTGAGGGTCATGGTGGCATGTTAAAATTTTTAGTGGGGAATAGATTTAGATGGGAGAAAGGATTTAGCAATGATGTCAGAAAAAGAAAAAAGAAGAGGATCACTGAAGCATCTTGATTCAAAGATGGGAACCAAAGAAAAAGCAAAATGAATAATGGACAAAGACAGACATGTTTAAAAATGAGCTGTTGAATTTAATATAGTCTTTAGAAGAACGTTAGCTGTATTTTAGAGACATTTGTGTTTCATCTACAATCCCTTTTTATCTTCTACTGCGTTTAAAGAAGTGTATATTGTATTTGATAATCATTAAAATAAAAGAAACAAGAGAAAAAGAGAGAAAAGGGAAAAAAGAAGAAAACAAAAATGAAGGAAAGAAGGAAAAAAATTAGTGTTCTGTTCAAAATATCAGTTTGGCAATGTCTTTCTTCTTCCTTCCATTCTCTTTATGCCACAGGCATTACATAAGTTGATCTTTGGGGTAAATTGACATGGGGTCACAACATAACCATGCAAATTTTAAAGATGTACGTTTTCCTAAATCACAAATGCTATTTTCACAGTCGATGTCTTCATTGGCTAGAAATGAAAAAAGGATGACCAATTTGCTGGTTATAAATATGTTTTTTTCTCTACCATTCAAAGGTAAACTCTTTGAGAGCAGAGATTGCTTTTTTTTTTCCTTTGTGTCTCCAGTACTTATCACAGTTGATTAGTACATATACTTCATGAATTCTTATTGATTGATTTCTTTATTGATCATCATTCCTTACTATAATAGTCCTTCACATGCACCATCCTATTAACTATTATATGGTGGTTGAAAAGAGAACCCCACCAATTGTCTATAATTTTCACAAAATATTCTCCTCTTAAAGCAAGCATCTGCATGGTCATTTTTCTTTTAGTCCCATACCAAATGCAATTGAAACAAAAAAAATAATAGAGTGAAGAGAATAACAACAAAAGAATTTTAAATTTTGCTGATGGCTTCAAAATTGCTCTAATGAAAACATCAGATGATAAAACCTACCCATTTGGGTTGCCCATGGCCTAATAAGGCTTCTATTGTGGACTTTTCATTTTGCTGTTATCCTCAAATAGGCGGCACAGGAAATAGGACCTTTTTAAATTGCACAGATGTCTCAGCCTGGTAAATTAATTATTGAACAGTCACTACCAAGTACTGCTGACATGTGTGTAGCTTGACAAGCCTGCTATAATATCTGACTCTTCTAGGAAAGTAATTCTATGAGGGAATTGCTTCTGAAAGAAGTAGGGAGTGGATTCACCCAGGTGACAACTATGTCATGGCAATCAATAGAAGAACTACAAAAAATCAAATATTAATGAAAGATGGATTTGACCATACCCACAATCAGTAGTTTTTGTAAATGCCATTTTACTCCCACTGTCCGCTTTCCAATCAGGCCTGAGTATGAGCTCAGTGACACTAAACTCATGGTGACATTTCTCATTTCAATTATTTCCTGAAGCACTGTACTCCTCCTCCTTCTCCCACCTCTTGTCAAGAAACTCAGGGAACATAATGAAATACTCTATCAAATATGGAGTTGGGGCTTGGGTAAGTAAGCAAGGCGAGAGCCTTGTTGATCTTTCTGAATGCAGAACATAACACTTCCTAATTTGAAAAGCCAGCAGGAGACTTTGTGGGGGATATCAGCCTATACAAAAACATCATCAGGATAATTTAACCTAAAAAGTGTAGGTACTTGTATTGAGCAAAATTAGCTGCTAATTATTTGCATGTAGGCAGCTCTCCACATAAAAACCTCATAATCTGGATACCGGTACCACACCGTTGGTTCTCCAAGGTATATGTGGTCATTTACTGAGTAGATTTAGTAGAATTGTTAAGAACCCACTATTTGATTGCCCATTTTACAAAATAGCAAAACCATGGGAAGGGAACTAGTGAAATTCATTGAAAATAATTGTTTAGGATTGTTTAGGCAAAACAAGTTGATTAGCTACTGGATTGACCTCACCATCTCAACTATGTTGAACAGTTGGATCAAATTACAGATTTTCCAGTTGAATTGATTTGGTCAATTCCATCAAGAGAGTTGAACTAATTCAGAATATTTGCAACTTGTCTTCAGAGAGTTTCATGTATCACTTCTTCTCTTGTATGGGACAATACTAAAAACTACTAAGACTCAGACTGTCAGTGAGCTTGCTAAGTTTGAGATACCTTAGGTTTACATTATTTGGTAAAAAAAAATCCAGGAGGGTTTTATTCTATCCAAAAGTTTGACAATTTATAGAAAAAAAATTTAATTAATCTTGGTACTTTCTTTTTTAAACATTATTTTATTTGGTCATTTCCAAACATTATTAATTGGAAACAAAAATCATTTTCTTTTCCTCCCCCCCCACCTCTCCCATAGCCAACGCACGATTCCACTGGGTATCACATGTGTTCTTGACTCGAACCCATTTCCATGTTGTTGGTATTTGCACTAGAATGTTCATTTAGAGTCTCTCATCAGTCATATCCCCTCGACCCCTGTAGTCAAGCAGTTGCTTTTCCTCGTTGTTTTTACTCCCACAGTTTATCCTCTGCTTGTGCATATTATTTTTTAGATCCCTGCAGATTGTTCAGGGACATTGCATTGACACCAATGGAGAAGTCCATTACCTTCGATTGTACCACAGTGTATCAGTCTCTGTGTATAATGATTTCCTGGTTCTGCTCCTTAATCTTGGTACTTTTTCAAAGATGTAGGAAGTGTATGGTGTTAGGTAAGCCTACATGTCAGTCATCTATAGCATCATTCATTTGACAACTGGGGAGATGAGAGTTATCACTTATTTGTCCTTCATTTCCAAAAAGGAACAATGATATCATAGGGGGAATATCTTGCCTCATGAATGAATTGAATTTAAGTAAGGCAGAGTTGCACAAAAATTTGAGCTTCATTCCACTGGGGAAAGTTTTCCCATGCTTGGGATTGCCCATCAGTTACCCTCAACCTGGTTTAACCCATCTTCCCAGATGGTTTTCTAGAATGTGGCTGTTGCACATACTATAATCTTGGAACCACAAGTGAGAGTTGAGTGCAAGATGGATACCAACGATGGATGAACATCACTGAAAAGGGCTCAGCAAGCCCTAACACAAGAGATGCTAGTCCTTCTTTTTACAAATATGAGGGTAGTATTGCAATGGAAAGATGGTTTCGATGGTCAGAGAATAGCATGTTTCCTTAAGCCGAGCAAATAGGTAATAAAAAAGATGTTGCCTAAGGTTATGGACAGCTTTTATCATAAAGTAATTTTGATATTAAACTCTGTGGGAATATAATCAATGTCTCTCGTGCTATGGAGACTATATATACAACCTTTCCATAACATTCAGTTCAAGTAACCAAAGCTCTTATTTGGACCTAAAAATGGGAAAATTTAAATTATGATTTTGCCCCTTCTGTTCACTTTATTCAAGATAATACCAATTTTATTTTAAATTTTATTCCTGATTAACTTTCCTGGTAAATGTTTTGGACACTTAGCTTGCTTGTATAGATCTCTTATCTAAGCTACATAATAAGGCGTTATGATGCCAGTTTACTCTCTCTTTTATTTTTATTTCTTAATTTTCAGTTAGGTTTATTACCTTTTTAAAAAATCATCTCAAGAGGTCAAAATTTTCCCAAAGTACAAATTAAAATACATGTTCCCAATTGATTTTTAATGTGTGCTCTAGTGTGTTGATAGCTGACTTTAAGGCTAAGAAAAACCTTGATTAAAATATTTACTGTGCTATATAGAAGCCATGTGACCCTGGGTAATGCACTTAATGACTCAGTATCCCAGACAACTTTCTAAGATTATAAGTTATTGAAAAAGGTACCGATCTCCACTGATAGCAGTAGTTTTCTTTTCAGGAATTCTCTATACCAATAAGAATGAAGACTTAGTCCAATCTGATAGTTATATAAGGGCCCAAAGGCTTGAATGTGACCTCTGTTACTGCTCCTCTATATAAAATCCTTTTCTTTCTTAAAAGTTGAGATATAAGAGAACAAATTGACTAATTCAATCCCCCAAATGGAATCATACAAAAATTCCAGATAACCATAGTGACTTTTTGGGCCTTAATTCTTTGATAATTTTGATAATTCTTTTTTTGGGGGGGGCTTAATTCTTTGATAATTTTCTTTGATAGACTAGATTTTTGCCTAGGATTTCTTCTTGAATTTGTAGATAATAATATCTCAAGTATAATTAAGGAATTGAAGATGTGTAAATGGTACAAAAGATGAATTACGTCATCTACAATGTGTCAGACTCGTACTTCAATGCATCAATGGCCTCGTCAATGTGGTTATTGTTCCTTGTGGTGTAGAGCATAAGCCATATATAAATTTTTAGTCAATGTGACTTCTTTTAGTGCATTTCTCTAAATTCTCCAAGGCACTTATGATTTAGATTTTACTCTAGAACTTTTGATACATTGTAAATATCTTGGAATTCATAGATCGTCCATTGGTTATTTCTGACCTTCATTACATAAAAAATTCAATCTATCATTGGAAAAGGATATGGTCTTTTCTGTCTTCCCTTACATACCCCATACTACTATATAAAACACTGCAGGTATGAGGGCTTGCTGAGCCCATTTCATCTTCCTTTGATAATTACTTTCTACCAAAGTCTACCCTGTGGCTTCAAGAAGCTATAGCATGTATGGTAGCCACATTCCAGTAAAACTTTCTTAGCATGCAGGCTAAGTCAGGTTGAAAGTAACCAACAGGTATTAAACTCCTTGGTGAGTTAGGGAGATGACGACTCCAAGCATGGGAAGACTTCTGCTGTTAGGATGGTTAGATGAGAACAGTTTGTTCCAGTGACCTTGAAGGCAGCTGAAATAGGCACTGTTGAGTGCTTAGAGCTTGGTCAGACATCAAAGATGCCAGGGTCATCCACTGTATCTCAGACTATTCCCAGACATCCTGAATTTCGTCTTGGCACTGGACTTCAGTGATTCAGAAAGAGAAAATGAAGCTGACAACTTTGTGCAACTTTGCCTCACTTAAATTCAGCTCATGCACAAATCAAGACATCATTCCATGTCATTGATCCTTTTTGAAAATGAAAGTAAAGGGAGGGAGTCCTCAGAACTAACTTGCAGCCACTAGCACTGAGAGTCAATACTTCCCAGGTTTGCTTTTGTCCTTTATCACAGATGCCTTATCATGAAAATTAACCTAAGTCTCTGTGATAAAAAAAAAACTAGCAAGGGAAACATGCAATAAAAATCTGAAATCAGTAGAAGAGGCTTATATTATTATATTCCATGATGGTGATGATCATTTTCACAGATATTAAGAGAAAACAGAGAACACCTGGATACTTTTATCCATCTTTGATAACAAGGAAAATGGAAAAATTCAGGAGAACAAGATGGAACATACAGATTTGTTGAAACCTTTGAGGGATATGTAAGCCTTTAAAATGGACCAGATATTGAATCATTTCATTCAGAAGTCCTAAAGGATTCAGACCCTACAGTAGAATCCATGAATATCAGCAAAGTATCTAGAAAAGACTCTACTTTTCTGATAATAGTAAAATCCAAGTTTTCTATCCCACTTAGTGCAGAGGAAGTGGAAAAAGCAAAAGCAAAACTTTCATAGGATCTATTTACAAAAATTCTGAGGAAAATAAATGAGGTTAAAGAAAGCATCACCAAAAAAAGTTACTGGTGGACTGGAAAACAAACAGAGCCCCTCTTTTAACAAATTGGATATAGACAATGAGCTATTATCTTTTACAAAGAAATTTCACAAAAAGTTTTTTACAAAGTTTTAAAGATTTACATATTTAGAAAGCTTCACAAAGAAATTCATGAGCTTGAGAGTGAAAAAAGATTTGGAAAGTAATTGTCAGGTATTTAATGCCCACTCAGGATCAATTTAGTTTATGTTTTCAAGGCCTTTATGATGAAAACTTAAAATCTGATGATGACAAGGACAAGACACTTGGTTTAGTACGATACAATCATCTCCTGGTGTTGAGCAATATTTTAGTAATGAACCAGATAGTTGGAACACTGAATAGCCAATAAATAGACAAGTAAAACCTACATTTTTAAACCACCCAGTTCCTTCCTTTAGGTCTAAATGGCAACCATTAGAATCCTCTTTAGTTCCTCATGATGTTTTTCCTTCTGGGTTCAATTATCATTTAAATGTTCAAAGATTTATCCCCTCTCCATCTCTACCACCAAATATTTTCCATGATCAAAATGTTAAATAATGTGAAATGTCAATGGATATAATGTAAATGTTGGCATCACAAATTAGAATTGTCCAACATTTGATCAAACAGACATTCTGATTGTGCTGAGAGTAATAGTAGCACATGTGAACTTTGGATTCACTCCACTCTGCTTAGTCTTTGGAATTTTAGCAACCAAAGAATATACACACCCCCACTTAAAGATTAAATGTGGGGAGGATGGCCTATGACCGCCATGTGCTAGCAAGTGACAAATCAGAAACAACTGACTGAACCATGGGCTGTCCTAAGCCAAGCTTAAGCCACCATTGGTTCATGTGAGACAGGAAGTGATGTAAAGAACTGGCTATATATTTTACATCACTTCCTGTGAAAGCTCTCTTGGCGGTGTTGGGAGCTTTTGCTGGTGTTTGACCTGCTCCCGGCTTTGGAGGACTTTGGCAGTGGAGATCACTGAGAGGAGCTCTGTAGCATGGTTTAGGTGAGGCGGTTTCCCTGAAGGACCTTGTTGAGTGAGAAGGCTAAAGCCTCTTTCCCTTGACCTGCTGAAGGCACTATCTTGGAGGAGGCCTCCTGGCTGGAAGTCGAGTTAGATTTAATCTTCTGAGAAGGCCCCTTGGCTGAGGCCTCTGAACTCCCCTTGGCTTAGGCCAGACCGGAGAAAATCTTATGCCCTTTCCCTCTTCTCCTTTTTCTTAATTTATTCCTTCTATTGTAAGTAAATCAGCATAAAATACCAAACTGACTTGAGTATTTTATTGGGATTGAATTTTAATCCCTGCCAACCAGTAATATAATATATTCAGTAAACATCCCTAAAATTTACCCTTAACACACACAGGCCTCTAGAAGTTAATGCAATAAGCAAGATGGACAAGAGAATAAAGGTTTCTGTGAAACAAAAAGAGAATCTTGGGAATACCCTTCTCTATACCAAATGGGAAAAAAAATAAAACAGGCAAGTTTTTAAACCAGTCACTCAACAAGGAAAAACTAAACAGGCTACTTGTCTTTTTAAGAGGTCTGCCTGGGTCAGGGAAAACAATACTGACTTGTGTTCTGTTTGGTCAGAATCATGGTAGCATTGTACTTAGCACTGAGAATTATTTTCTGCATCAAAATGCATACATGTAATGTTAGACAACTTGGTGATGCCCATAACTGGAACCAGATCAGAGCCAAGAAAGCTATTATCAGAGAAGATCTCCAGTAATAATAGATAACACTAATACTCGTTTGGGAAATGAAGCCATATGTGGAAATGGCTACAGGCAAAAGATAGCAAGTGGAGTTCCATGAACCTGAAACATGGTGAAAATTTGAACCTAAGGAATTAGAAAAGAGAAATAAATATGGAGTGTCTCATGAAAAGATTACTCAGATGTTGGATCATCATGAATATAAAATGTCTATCTCTATTGTAAGAAATTCAGTGAAATCTCCATGTAGAAGATTTGAGAGGCTTTGAAGACAGGTGGAGAAGCTCTCTAGACTCATCGAATCAGTTATATGTTACAAAATCACTAATATTCCATTAGCTTTCAACTTAAATGAGCTTGTGGCTTACTCTTTAAAAACAAATTAAGACTTTCTGGGGATTTTAAAAGAGTTTCAACTCTAATAAAAAAAAGAACCATCATTACCACACAGTTTGTTTCCAGAAAACTGTTTAAATTTTAAAATGTAAATAAAAAATAGTATATAAAATTGTGCATTATTTTAAAATAATTTTCATTTTACTAATTTTGATTTAAGTAAAATACTTGAATACTGTAATGTGAAAAAAAAGAAAATAAAGGTCAAACAACAACAATATACATATGTATGTATATTTGTGTATGTATCCATATACACATTCATGTATTCACATAGATGTACATATATAACTGATGAGATACTTTGTGATGCTTCTCCATCAACATTTTTTTTTATCATATGATATGCTACTCTTTGAATAATCTCCCACTTTATTTCTTCACTGCTCTTTTGATTTCCCTCTTACCTTCTGCAATGTCTCTTCATTAGTCTCCTTTTCTGGATCATCAGCTATCTCTTGATCCCTAATTATGCAAGACTTAGGGCTCTGCTCCCGGTTTCCTTCTTTAATCTTCTTATACTCATTCTCATGATCACATCAGATCCCATGGGTCTCATAATGCAGATTAACTCCCAGAACTATTTATCCATCTCCCATTGCTCCCCTGACATGAGGCTCAATTCCACTATCCATTCTTCAACTTCACCAACAACATGTGCTGACCAAGTGCTACCAACAGGTAATATACACAAAGCCCTGGGAGTGACTTTGCCACTAGACTATAAGCCCTACTTCTAGCCCAACCTTCATAGACCCTATCTAGGGAAGCAGGTTCTATGGATAAAGGGTCTATCATTTCTACCAACTATTATACATGGAGTAGGGAAATGAGTCTAGATGAAGTAAGAAGGCCTCCTGAGAGAGAGATAAATGGTAGCCCATGATAGACAAGCCAAACCACCACCACCCTGAATACCATATTCTCTGAAACTTGCTATAGTCTAGAACCTTGAATCCAAGAGGCTTGTGAATTTCAATGCTTCCCAACCTAGTGTCCATAGTCATTATTCTGGGAAGCAATCCCTGTGGAATTTTAACATGGCAATTTCTCCTGAAGGTTTGACACCTTCTATAGCTTCTGAACACCCAGAAAGTGAAGTTCTTGTCACTGAAACCCTTGTCAAATTGCTTATGGCAGAAATAAATATCATTTTATCAATGGAAATTGTATTAAAGAGCCATCATTCATGTCTGCTATGCTACCACACGCTAAGGTTAATGAAAAAGGCAAGGGAAGGTGAAAAGAGGAAATAAATATTTATTAACCACCTTATAGATGCCAGTTCTGTGCTAAGCTCCTAACAAATATTAAATCTTTTGATCCATGGGACCTTTAGCTAATGTCCTACTGAAGCCTACCATTTGTATTGTTTCTCCTTTTAGAATATGAGCTCACTGAGAACAGGGATAGTGTTACAGCTTTGTTAAGTTTATTTTAATTAGAATTTGTTGCTTAGCTGTGGACTCAGTCTGTGACTTGCCAATTTGTGTATGACTACATAAAACGTGCCACCCATCCCAAACCATTATTATGTTATGGATCTTTGCTTGATTTAGGAATTTGTTGTTGTTTTCTCCTCACAGATATTGTTACAAGGGAATCACTTTAAAAGACTGATATATATTAATTTAAGGTTGCCAAGGAATCAGCTATGTAATTCCTAAATGAAAAACTCAAGTCAGCCGTCAGCCTTTTTTGGAGTTTAATTAAAATAGGAGCAAGAAAGGAATTAGAGATATATATAGAGAGAGAAAGGGGAGAGAAGGGAATAGGGCTTAAATACCCCTTCTGTTTAGGCTGGGCCAAAAGGCCCAAGCCCTTATATAGCTGGGGCAAAGAAAAAAGATCAGTCCCTATTACTCACGTGTCCAAAATGGAGAAACAGTCTCAGAGGCCCCCACCTTCAGCTTCCTCCAGAGCAAGCTTCCTCAGAGCCCAGGAACCACACCGCTCAAAAAACTCAACCTCCTCCAGTCTCCAGACCCTCCTATCTTTAAGGAAACCATCCAAGTTGCCTCCCCTCAGTCCTCACATCTACCAATCACTCTTCATCAATTTCCCTGTCAATGGAAGCTCTCGCTTAACCCAGGACCGCCCAGAGGTTTCTGGCTTTTGCACATGTCTGTTGAAGGTCATATTTTCAAATGATTAAATCTATACTCCTTTGCTACAGCCCTTTCTAAATCCTGTTAACTTGAGTATGGTAGAGATTGGAATAATTAAATTTTGATCTAGGCTGCAGCCCTTACTCAATCCTATTAGGACTGAATAGGGTGGAGATTTATTCCAAGTATCTCCATTGTATCAATTCTAAAATCAATCAAGACTCAAAGAAATTCCTGTTCTATGCTTAAGCATAGGTCAAAGTCCTTTCCATTGTTCAGCAAAAGGTTTCTGTCCTAAAGTAATCTTAAGAAGGGAAGAGAAGGAACCTCCCATGCCAATGGGGTTCCCATTCCAATAGACTATCAGTAAGAAATTTTCCAAGTATGAAATATCCCAATGGTGAAATTTTCAACAATTATGAGTCTAAGGAATTTTGAGGTTTACAATCCCCCCTGAT
Source organism: Monodelphis domestica (assembly GCF_027887165.1). Classification (NCBI taxonomy): domain Eukaryota; kingdom Metazoa; phylum Chordata; class Mammalia; order Didelphimorphia; family Didelphidae; genus Monodelphis; species Monodelphis domestica. The sequence continues at coordinate 50,075,129 of NC_077233.1, read as the reverse complement.
GATCATTGGGAGACTAGTCTCCCCATTGATCATTTAACATAATCATTTTGTAGTTCTAAATTCACTTCTAACTAAAGATATATACAATATTCAATTTTCTAGGAGAAATTAGAATAGTGAGAGAGGAAATAGAAAAGAAAAGAAAGCAAAACCAATGTTTGCTAGGCGCATTGACAGAAAGCCAAATTAGGGGCAGTCCCTTTTGGCATAAATGTTACAATAAATGTTCAATCAAAAGTTCAGTCCAATCAATCACATCCAAAGTTCATTCTTGATCTTCTTGATGAAGTGTAGGTTTTTGGCATCTTTCTGCAACAGTTCATTCTCTGGATATAAAAGTTTCAAGCTTCTTTCTTGAAGATCTTTTCTCAAACAAAATCAAAGTCTTTGAATTTTTTATAAAAGTAAAATCTTAAACAAAAGTCTTGGATTTTTATAAAAATACAATCTCAAGCAAAAAAATTCAAAAATTCTTAGATTTTAAATTAAAATACAATCCCCCCTGAAGTAAGTATTAAAAAAAAATATCAAGTTTAGCTCAGAATGCAATGTTCAGTTATGGGGTTGTATGTGTCAATTATCAAAAGAATAGAAAAAATAATCAAAAACATAAGAAAAACTCAAAATAGACCTTGTATAGGTCCAGTTTAAAGTAATTTCTATCCCACAAGTATGTAGGACAGAATGCAGTAATATTTCACTTAGCCATTTGTAGCCAAGACTACAGGAAGTTGCCATAATATAAGAAGAAAAGAATTAGAATTCTATTTTGATGGGGAAATGTCATTCCCTTGTCTGATTTTTTTCCTTCAGAGATATAGGTAGCCAGCATGATAGTCAAGCTTTGTACTTGTTTGAGTACTTCAAAAGGAGTGTAGATACAAGGAAGTCCTACGACTTAAACATAAGTTAAGCGTCGCAACCTTGAGTCTCACTTTAATATTTCATGTGTGCTCTATTGGCACTATTCAGGTTTAGTCTGTGCTCCTTGTTTTTATCCCTTTTCCTGGAATCAGACACAAACATTAATCACAGTCCTATAATATTTTATCAATAAATGGCAGGTTCCCATAGTTTAAAGCTTTTAGGCATATATTGATATTATAGCAAGAGTATATATATTAACTTGTATTACTGCAGGGGAAAAAATATTAATATTAATTATGTGTACCTTCAGTACAAAAAATGAGAAAAAAAATCAAATATTCTGATAAAAAATAAAAGAAAAGAAATAAGAAAAAATAAGAAAAAAATCAGTAATTCAATATATTCTTGAAAAAAAAAACATCTATTTGTCTATGGATTATTATCTCCAATTCATATGATAAGATAGAGTCACAATTCATATGATAAGATAGAGTCAATCAGTCTCAGCAGAAGATGCTTTCTTCACATGTGAGCAGTGAATCCAAGAGTCCCTTTCTCCAATCTTTATAGATGTTGGAGTAGTTAATAATATTTGGAATGGTCCTTCCCATGAAGGTTCAGTTGCTCCAGTTTGCTTGAAATTCTTGATATAAACTTTATCTCCTGGGTTCAGGTCATGCAGAGAAAAGTCTAATGGTCCAGCTTGTACTGCAGCTCCGGATTCATGAAGTTCACGTAGTTTGTGCTGTAACTCCTGTATATAGGAAGCAATAGTAATATCTCCCCCTAATAGCGATGTATAAGCCGGGGAGAAAGGCTTAGCCTGTATAGGCGGATGTCCAAAAAGCATCTCAAATGGTGAAATATGTAAGTCTCCTCTAGGCCTGCTTCTAAGATAAAATAGGGCCAGAGGGAGAATTTCAGGCCATTTTAAATGGGTCTCAGTGCATAATTTGCCAATCATAGTCTTAAGTTCTTTATTCATCTTTCCTACTATTTGGAGAGGAGAAAAAAAACTGAAAAAGGTTAATTAATATCAACAAAATCAATACAATCTAAGAAGAATCATCTTTATTATACTGGGAAGTTCCCTGGGCACCCTCCTGAAGGGCACCTCTCTGAGGATCATTAGTACCTCGAGTAATTTTTGGACGAGCGCCATTTCTCATATATTGTTGAGTATTATCATTAAAATTTTCTTCAATTTGAGCATTGTCATTAAATTCCCAATTCCTATTTCTATAATTCTGGTTTCTAAAGTTCTTATTTCTATATTCATTATAGTAATTTCCATAGTCATTATTATAATTTCTAGAATTCTGGTTTCTATAACCATTATCATAATTTCTATAGTTATTATTTCTAAAACCATTATTAAACTGTGTATTCCTTCCAAACATCTTAAGAAAGGTTCTACATTCCATCATTTTGTGGCCCTTCTTCTCACAGAAGTGGCAAGTAATGGATTGATAATTGGATTTCTGGAGAGGGGCAATTGTCGTTGGTTCATTATCATGCCCACTTTCTAATTTAGTTATCCTATCTATTACACATATCATTTTTTTCTTCATTTCCTCCATGTCATCATTATTCTCTTTCTCCTTTTCTTCGTTTCCCTTAATAACATATATAGCTGTTTTTCGCAATTCTTCAAGGTCCATATCTGACCATCTTGGGCATTGTGTTTTAAAATAATTTTTAATTACTTTGCAAGAATTATTTACAAAGATTCTTCTAACTTGTCTTAAACTATTCTCTTTATTTAAGTCCCAATCTAAGTATCTGTCCCCAAACTCGATAATTCTGTCCATAAATCTGGAGGGTGTTTCGTTTTCCTTTTGCTTAATTTTTTCCAGTTCCATCCACTTATCTGTACTGTCCGCACATTCCTTCATGGCCGTGAGGATGGCCTCTCTACAACGGTATAGTTGTAGATAGTCCTCAGGATTATTATAGTCCCATTCGGGATCCTGAGATGGCCAATGTGCTGCATTACGCCCCCGGGTTTTGTTGACATGAGCAATTATTTTATTTTTTTCACGTTCACTTAAAAAAGCCTGTAGTAAGCTCTCAACGTCCTTGTAAGACGGATTATATTGAAAAAATATGTCTCCCATCTTTTTTGTTACTAGAAAAGGATCTTGTTCATATGTGGGGATATTTCGTGTAAATTCATTTATTTCTTGGGGAGTAAACGGTATCCTATGTCTTAAAGTCACCACATCCCCATTTCGTCCTATTTCAGGTACTTCTCTTAGAGGAAACAGGCCTCTAGTTGAATTTTGCACCTGTGGGTCAGTTTGACAAGGACAGGTTTCTCTAGGAGGACAAGATCTCCCTTGCATTGGAATTTGGTTTTCTGTAGGAGAAGGAACATGAGAAGCTGGGATTGCAGGGGAAGGGTTTTGGGGATTAAATTCAGACAAGATTTGCACTGCACGAGAGAAGCAGTCTGTTAACTGGGCTATAGGGAAGGTGTTTTCCATCTCTATTTCAGGGAAGGAAATTTCCTCATTCAAAGGTTCAGAAACAGGTCTTTTTCTGGTAGAGTGGGTGTTTGCCCATTGATCCTGTAAGAAACATTTTAGATCTTCTAATTGGGCTTGCATTTTATCCTCAATTTTTCCTATTTTATCTTCCATATCTCCCATTTTATCCTCAATATTTCCTATTTTATTCTCAATATTTCCTATTTTATCCTCAAGTTTTTCTATTTTATCCTCAATATTTTCTATTTTATCCTCATTTTTTTCTATTTTATCCTCAACATTTTCTATTTTATCCTCAATATTTTCTATTTTATCCTCATTTTGTTTTATTTTATCCTCATTTTGTTTTATTTTATCCTCATTTTGTTTTATTTTATCCTCAATATTTTTTATTTTTTCATCTCTAAATATAGTATTGAGGAGTACAAAAATGACAGTACCTATTAATATAAAAATTTGGAGGTATCCTTCATTCCTCAATGCCCCTACTTCTTCAGCTGCCATATAATTGTCAAAGAATGTAGTACTCATTTTTATATGTATATTTTGTAATTTCACAAAACACGTGGGGAGCAGGGCAAAGCAACAAACTTTCCACAGGGTTTTTTTTTTTTTAAATCCAGGAAGTTGTTCCTTAAGGGAAAGGATATTTAGAAACAGTTCTTCCAGCCAGGACTTTAGAGTCCTGTTGCTGAGATTTAAAACAGCTGTTTTCTGTCTATCAGAGTCACACAGCTGGGAAGTATCTGAGGTCCGATTTGAACCCAGGACCTTCTGCCTCTAGGGCTGGCTCTCAATCCGCTGAGCTACCCAGCTGTCCCTTAAGATTAAAGGGAAGAAAAAGAAAAAACTGCTGATTCCAATTTAACTTAAGGAGAAAAGAGAAAAAGTTTTTTATACTCACGTGTTCTAGCAGCTGTGTCTTTAAGCCAAGTTTTTTGTTAAAAAAAAAGGACTAAGTGGTGAAACAGTATAGTAAAAAGGCAAGGAAAAAGTTTTATTGAGAGGATTCTTTAGACTCCCATGTGGTCAGCCACAATGTTACAAGGGAATCACTTTAAAAGACTGATATATATTAATTTAAGGTTGCCAAGGAATCAGCTATGTAATTCCTAAATGAAAAACTCAAGTCAGCCGTCAGCCTTTTTTGGAGTTTAATTAAAATAGGAGCAAGAAAGGAATTAGAGATATATATAGAGAGAGAAAGGGGAGAGAAGGGAATAGGGCTTAAATACCCCTTCTGTTTAGGCTGGGCCAAAAGGCCCAAGCCCTTATATAGCTGGGGCAAAGAAAAAAGATCAGTCCCTATTACTCACGTGTCCAAAATGGAGAAACAGTCTCAGAGGCCCCCACCTTCAGCTTCCTCCAGAGCAAGCTTCCTCAGAGCCCAGGAACCACACCGCTCAAAAAACTCAACCTCCTCCAGTCTCCAGACCCTCCTATCTTTAAGGAAACCATCCAAGTTGCCTCCCCTCAGTCCTCACATCTACCAATCACTCTTCATCAATTTCCCTGTCAATGGAGGCTCTCGCTTAACCCAGGACCGCCCAGAGGTTTCTGGCTTTTGCACATGTCTGTTGAAGGTCATATTTTCAAATGATTAAATCTATACTCCTTTGCTACAGCCCTTTCTAAATCCTGTTAACTTGAGTATGGTAGAGATTGGAATAATTAAATTTTGATCTAGGCTGCAGCCCTTACTCAATCCTATTAGGACTGAATAGGGTGGAGATTTATTCCAAGTATCTCCATTGTATCAATTCTAAAATCAATCAAGACTCAAAGAAATTCCTGTTCTATGCTTAAGCATAGGTCAAAGTCCTTTCCATTGTTCAGCAAAAGGTTTCTGTCCTAAAGTAATCTTAAGAAGGGAAGAGAAGGAACCTCCCATGCCAATGGGGTTCCCATTCCAATAGACTATCAGTAAGAAATTTTCCAAGTATGAAATATCCCAATGGTGAAATTTTCAACAATTATGAGTCTAAGGAATTTTGAGGTTTACAATATGCATCATGACAATCCATCCATGCACACTCTCTGATTTTATTCCTCTTGTGACCAATTTCATCAACTAGTCAATAAATTATGTGATTTTTTTTCTTGATAGAAAGTATTACATAGGGAATAAATTATTGGGTTTGGACATAGGAAGACCTGATATCAAATTCTGTCTAAGACATGTATGAATTGTATGGCTCTATCTAGGCAAGTGGCTTAATCTCTTTATTTTTAGTGGAGGAAAAAACCCTCACTTAGGTGCTCCCTTTATCAATGAAATCATAGGTCCAATTCTTATTGCTATCCATAGGTACAGAACTCCTTCAGAATAATTGGTATTTCAGGATTCCCCAAATTGGTCTCACAAGACCAATTCCAATCGTGAGAAAAACTCTCAAGCATCAGGTACCCTTTGGCTTGATTGCCTTAACTAAGAGTTTCCTTTGGGAAAGTTTGTATATATGACTCATGAATAGATGATGTCTGGGTTTTTACAAAGATGTATATAATAAAGGATCACTGTACCCATGCAAAGTACATTTTATATATGGGACAGATTTTATCTTACACCATAGAAATGTAAAAGCCCAAAATGATGTACAGCAGTTCTTAAATATAGAAAATATGTAATGCACTCACCAGTAGTTCATAAAGAAACCCTTCTCTTTTATATCCCTTTTTTAGACCAAGGTCCTAGAGTCCTTCTAACTAACCAGAACCCCTTGGGCTATATTTCTTTTAGAGGGAATTGAAATTGTAATTGCTAATAACATAGCAACTTGACATTCTGATGAAATCCTCGATATTCCACAGGGCTATACTGGGTGCCCCATATACTCACAGAATTTCTGCCCTGTGTTTTGGACTCTCTCCCTCATCACATGTAGAAGACAAACATACTTTAGGACCAATGACAAGAGAAACCCTTTTCATAAGATATATGCTATCTAAAAAACTCACCACAACAATGGGGAGCAAAATACGAATCTTCTGTTCTTCCATGTAATGGTTTTCCATTTCTTACTTGCCCTTCCATATAAAGGGACTAGGAGAGTTATTGTCTCTGTAAAGACACATTATTCAGGAAATACTTTCTCTTAAAGTCTAGATTCCTTAATTCTCAAGGCACTGGTAAATTTTGAGGCAAACCTCAAGTTTGGTACTTTCTAAGAAACCATCCTATTGTAAGGAGTCTATATTCCATGATCATGCTGCTTAGGGAATTAAAGGACATCCCCCATCTTGATATAAGAGGTAGAGTTCATGCTTATTGTCTATGAGTTTCCTCCTTAGGCTATATGGAAAAATATATGTTTTCCTCTGCCTTGAGACCCTTTAGACACTCTTTAATAATCTATCACTGTCATAACTGCTATTACCTCTTAGGTTTGGAAAGTCTGCCTGTAGAAACTCTCCTACTAGTTGGTGCAGTGGATAGAGTAGTTGGCCTGTGGTCAGGAAGATGAGTTCAAATGCAATGTCATACTTACTAGATGCATAACCCTGGCCAAGTCTATTCATTTCTGTCTGTCTCAGTTTTTGTTGTTTTTCTGCTACGAAGTGAGGATGATAATAGTACCTACCTCACAGGGTTAAAATGAGGATCAAATGAAATAATATTTGTAAAGAACATATCACAATGGTTGGTATATAGCAAGTGATTAATGTTTTTCCCCCTTTCCAGATGAATGATTATCCATGTGCATCCTCTTCCAGGCAGTCTTCCAGAAAGAGCCTGACCACATAAACAGCTTTCCACTAAAATTCAGGACCCATTCTCACTCAAGTCCTTGTTTTTTTTCAGGTTCTCAAGATGATGTAAAAAGATCTGTAATGGTAAGTGTTTCCTCAAATGAAGTATATCTATGGGTTCTCTTTTATAATCTAGCAGGGAAGTTGCATCCTTTGAATTGAAAGGGTCCAAGTCAAGAGAAACATGTTGAAAATTTAACTACAGGAAAATTGTTCATTTTCCCCCAGGTGCTGATACTAATACCCTGGGAATAGAGCTGAACCAATCAATTCATCTTTCAGTTCCTCCAATCATAGATACATAATCAGTTATTACCTTTTCCGCTGATAATAAGGTCCCAATATGTCCCAATAGAAATGTGTACAACATTTAAGGAGAAAGGGTCAAAATAAAGGCTCACTTCTTTCAAAATCAAGTTTATCCAACCAATTGGGGAATTCTCCTGATCAATCCCACTTAACACTTCTAAATCTATATCTTCAGCCCTGACTCGTTTCAAGTTCCATGTGTACATTTCCAACCAATAGTGGGATTTTTCTTTTTGGGTATCCTAATGCCACATCAAACTACTCAAGTTTCAAACAAAATGCTTCATCTTCCTCTGGCCTAGAAATAGGCTACTCCTCTCCTTTTTTATTGTTCAGTCATTTCATTCATTGCCCTTTGTGATCTCATGCAGGGTTTTCTTGGCAAAGATGCTGTAGTGTTTTGCCATTTTCTTCTCCAGCTCATTTTGCAGATGAGAAAACTGAGGCAAATTAGGATTATATAACTTATCTAGGGCCACACAACTAAAGGCCAGATTTAAACCCAGGTTTTCCTGACTCCAAGTTCAGTACTCCATCCCCTGAGCAACATGCCTCCCCTTCTTATTTCTATAAATTGTTTCAATAGTATCCCAGGCTTAGATACTTAGAATTTTCTCTGTCTTCTTTATTTCCCTGAATTCATATTGTTGATTCTCTATAAACCGTGAGGGAAAGAACATGGACAAGGAAGTAAAATTAAGGAGAAAATTTGGGGGGAAAGGGGAAAAATGAGGTTTATGGTTATCTCCTACATACCATGGAAAAATGTATTCCCAACAGAGAGGAAAGAATCAAAGTATAATGTCCTTATAGTTCATAAGCATTAGTTCTACCAGAGAGAGAATTAACAATCTCCCTCTAGCTAAGCCATTTAAGAGCTGCGATAATTTGGGCTCAGATACCCCTCATCAGCACATCCACTCCCATCACCATCTCTCCATGAAATTGATTGGAATGCATCTTCCTTTCTATTTTAATGTATTTCTCATTGCCTCGATTTAATTTATTTTTAAAGGAAAGCTCACTACTGGCTTTACTTAAGCTCTTAGGAAGCCTAAAGTTGAATAGGTCTCTTTTTGTACTTTGAAGAAATAAAAGGGCCAAAGAAATGAGCTTGTTTGTCAAATGAATGGATAGGATATTTCTCCTTAGCCTTCATTCAAATCCAAGTCACATTTTCTGTGTCACTTTCTATATATCAGGGTATTTTCTTTTCCAGATTGGAAACCTGGAGAAAGTAAGAATCTTGGCCCTGAAAAGGAAACCAAGCAGGTAATCAAGAAATCAAATATGCACAAGGAATGGAGACTCAGAGAAAAGCAAGTTCAACGTGGCAGATAATTTGCTTCCCACACACTGCTTTACTGACTGCACAATAAAATACATTTCAATCTGAATTGCTTCCTAACTCCAATCAGCTTTAATTTAATAATACATATTCAGCAGAAGTAAACATTTCAGATGCCAGGGAAAGAAGTATAGATCCACGTATATTTATATTGATATAAGACCCTAAATATAGTCTTTACCACAGTCTGGAAGAGAAATTATGCCTCCTCCCTGACCCAAGACCATCTGCAAATAAAATCTTTTCCTACTTTTAGCCATTTACATGGCACTGAAGCCTAGAAAACCAGAATTCATTTTCTTTCTTTTTTAAAATAAATTTTATTAAAGTCATTTGTTTTATGTAATTTCTCCAAATAAGCTTTGACAATCATGAAAAACAGTGAAAACAAAACAACAAATACAGGGTCAGCAGTCAGTCACTAAGTATTTATTAAGCACCCACTGGGTAATACGCACTATGCTAAGTATGAAAGAGACAAAAAGATTCAGTCTCTGCCCTCTCTGAGCTCACAATATAATACAGAAAACAAGCAAATGTATATTTACAATCAAGCTATAGACAGAATAAATGGGAAGCAAATAAGAGATAGCACCAGAATTAAGAAGGGTTTATGGAAAGCTTTTTATTTAAAAAAATTTTAAACCCCTATGGGCTAGGCAATGGGGGTTAAGTGACTTGCCCAAGGTCACACAGCTAGGAAATATCTGAGATCAGATTTGAACCCAGGACCTCCCATCTCTGGTCCTGACTGAGCCACTGAGCCATCCAGCTGCCCCCGAAAGCTTCTTTAATGAAGATGGCATTTTAGTTGAGAGCTGAAAGAAATTAGGGAAGCTGAGGAGTAGAGCTAAGGGAAGAGAACATTTCAGGTATGGGGAAAGAGAAAGAAAATGTGTGGAAGTGAGAGGTGGCTTGTATTGTTTGAGGAACATACATACTTCACAAAATTCTTAACAAGTGAAAAAATCATGAATTTGCTGAGTCTAACACTAACTTTCTGCAATTTTCTTTCATTACCTCAAGGGACACATGAAACTCAAAAGTTCAAACTATGTTATAACTGATGAACTATCCCTCTAGATTGAAGATACAAGAAAAAAAAAGCAGCCTATCAACTACTATCTGAAAACCTCCCTGATGGAGAGAGATTTTCAAAAATTGTAGTGCATATATTAAACACTGAAGAAAATTGGAACTCATGGAAAAACAGAGGCTGTGCAATCTTTGTGAAAGAAAGACTATCAAACTCTAAGCCTACCAGAGTCAAAGAAAACATTTTTCTGTTTCTTAAATTCCTTATATTCATCTTTTCATCCTGATGACTTGTTAAAATGTAGTCTTTTTCAAAATTAACTCCATCATCATTTTTCCTTTATTTATTAATAATATTGTATTTCCTGCAACTCATTACCATTTTCTGTAAGTTAGCAAAACTATGATAACACTGAGATACTCTGTCAAATTTTACACTCCAGACTCCAGTATCTCAGTGTTATCATAGTAAGCATTAGTTCTACCAGAGTAATTTGATAAAGAAAATCAGAACACAAAGACAACAAAGAAGTCACTAGTACTACATCCATAGCCTTCAAGAAAAATATAAATTGCTCTCAAGCACAAAAATAATTAGTGGAGTAGCTCATAAAGAAATTTAATAATCAAATAATAGGGGAAGAAAAAATTAGGGAAAGAAATGAGTGTGATAAAGGAAAATCATGAAAAAAGTATGAACTGTTTTGCAAAGGGGGCACAAAAAATACAGAAGAAATTAATATCTTAAAAACCAGGATAGATCAATTGGTAACAGAAGTACAAAAATCCCCTGAAGAAAAGAACTTTTTAAAAATTAGAATGGGACAAATGGGGGAATAAAGATATACAAAAATTCATGGAAGAAAGGAACTTAAGAGGAATAATTGACCATTTGTGGAAAAAAATTGAAAAATTCACTGAAGAAAAGAACTCTTTAAAAAGTAGCATTGGCCAAATGTAAAAGGAGATGCAAAGGTAACTCAAGAATATAAAGATTTAAAAATTAGAATTTTTCAAGTAAAACCTAATGACTTCATGAGACATAAAAAAAAAATCAAATTCCAAGGAATGAAAAAATATGAGAATATGTGAACTATCTCATTGGGCAAACAACTTATCTGGAAAATAAATCAAAGAGAGTTTATTGGTAAAATTATTGGACTACCTGAAAGTAATGATAAACAAAGAGCTTAGAAATTTTCTTTTAAGACATTATCAAGGAAAACTGCTCTAAAATGCTATAACCAGAGAGTCAAATTGAAATTGAAAGAATCCATTTTTCACCACCTGAAAGAAATATCATAAGTAAGTCCCAGGAATACTTATAGCCAAATTCTAGAACTCCCAAGTTAAGGAGAAAATATTGTAAGCAGCCAGAAGGGGAAAAAAACTCAACAGAATTAAAAAATAATGGAGTCACAATCAGGATACCACAAGATTTAGCATCTTCTATGTTAAACCACTGGAAGGTCTGGAATACAATATTCTAGAGAGCAAAGGAGTTAGGACTTCAAAGGAATCATTTACACAGAAAAACTGAACATAATGATTCAGGGATAAAATAGATATTCAGTGAAATAGAGGACTTTCAAACAATGCTAATAAAAAAAACTCAGAGATGAGTGGACAACTTGACTTTCAAATACAAGACAGAAGAGAAGTATAACAAGGTAAACAAGAAAGATGACTAAAAAGGCATTCATACATGCATAGGAAGATGATTCTTGTAACCTCCTAAGAACTTTATCATTATTATGGCCTTTAAAGGAGTATAAATAGACAGAGAACAAGGGTGTGAATTTAATATGTTTGGAAGATATAAAAAAAATGAAACTAAGACATGATAAAGATTAATACATTGGGAGGAAGGAGAAAGGAAAAATAGAATGTGGTAAATTATCACACATAAAAGAGACATGAAAGAATTCTTACAGCAGAGGAAAAGATGGGAAAAGTGGGGAGGGGAGCACACAGCCTTACTCTTATCAGAATTGATTCAATGAAGAAAGAACATTTACAATCAATATGGCACAGAAATCTATCATGCCCTACAGAAAAGTAGGAGGGGAAGGAAATAAGAGAAGGTGGGGTGGGCTATTAGAAAAGAGGGAAAATTTAAGGAGATGGTGGTCAGAAACTACATAGGAGGAAATGGAATAGAGAGTAATACACAGTCATCATAATATTGCAATTATTTTTTTTTACAAATATCTAATAAAGGCTTAATTTCTCAATGAATAGAGAAATTAGTCAAATGTATAAGGATACAAATCATTACCCAATTGGCAAGTGGTCAAAAGATATGAACAGGTAGTTCTCAAAGTAATTAAGGTTCTCTATAGTTTTGCAAAAATGCTTCAAATCACTATGTAAGGGGAAATTTAGGGGTGTTTGACTAATATATTATCCTTATGGTCACCAGGGATTAATCAAAATCCCAATAAAAATACTCATCAGTTCAGGAATTTTATGGTGGTTTAATTAATATAGAGGGAAGAAATTAAGAAGAAGAGAGAGGGAAAAGGATATAATATTTCTCCAGCCTAGCCTGAGCCAAGGGGAGTTCAGAGACCTCCAGGCACGAGGCCTCCTCCAATATGAGGAGCCTCCTAGGAGGATGGTGTTTTTAGGGAAGGTAAAGGAAAAAAGAAATCAGTCTAAACTCTGAGAGGGCTGAGGGAAGACACCTCACTTGACCCATGATATTAATCTTCTCCCAGTCACCGCATCAAGGACACTCACCACCAGACCCAGACAATAGCTTCAGTCATGCCAAAACACTAAGACTTCCAGCACGCTGCCACCAGCCATGTCTCCACTGTGAAAGAGAGAGCCACCTCTCCTCGAAAAAGAGCTCAGAGAGAGGAAGTGACACGAAATATATAGACTGTTTTTTACATCACTTCCTGCATATCACATGTACCAATGGTAGCTTAAGTTTAACTTAGGATAGCACAGGGGGTCTGTCAGTTGTTTGTTTCTTGTCCATTGCTAGCACATGTCTGCCATAGGCCATCCTCCTAAATACTTAATCCTTAAGTAGGGGTGAAGACATTCCTGATTGCTAGACTAAGCAGGGTGGAGTAAATCTAAAATTCACAGCTATTAATTAGAGAAATGCACATTTAAACAACTCTAATGTACCACACTCCACACATATCATATTGACTATATGTCAGAAAGGGAAAATGACAAAACTTGGAGAGGATGTGAAAAAATTGAGATACATATTGATGGGGGAGTTGAGAAATGATTTCACCATTCTGTTTGTTAAGATTAAAAATTAGTTTCTCTGCTAAAGGTATTATATTTTTATGAGGTTTATTAAAGATTAAGAAATAAAGAAAATACAAAATAAGAAAGCATGTGCCAAGGAGAGCCAAAAGGCCCATTCAATTTCACTTACACTACATCTTGAGAGATGCGTGTGCTTGGAATCGGAAGCAGTGAGAGAGAGAGACCCAAAGTAAGCGCAGAGTCAGCTTAAATACAATTTCTGTTCTTGGCCCAGGTGAGCACCTCACCTGGGATTATGGGGAACTCTGGAAGCTACCAAGGACTTCTGGGAATTGCAGTCTGGTGTTCAAATCTCCATTTTTACATGGTGTGCAATATGGACCTATGCTCAAAGGGCTATAAAACAGCACATACCCATTGTCCCAACAATATCATTAGTAGGTTTGCATACCAAAGAGATAAAAAGCAAAAAAGGGAATAAACTGTATGTGCAAAAATATTGGAAGCTGCTCTTTTGGTGGTAGCAAGGAATTGGAAAGGAAAAGGTATCTCTTAACTGGGAAAGGCTGAGTAAGTTATATTATATTAGTATAATGGAATCATAATAGTGCTATAAGAAATAACAAGCATGAAGATCTCAGAAAAACCAGGAAAGACTTATATAAATTGGAGCTGGGTGAAATAAACAGAATAAGAAGAACACTGTACACATTGATAGGAATACTGTATAATGAATAACTGAAGATACTGAGGCTCAGACATTTTAAGTGGGGCAATTAGATGTCTTAATAGTTTGAGAGACAATCCTAGAGATGGTAGGTCTTAGGTTTAAATCTGGCTTCAGATACTTCCTAGGTGTGTGACCCTTGGCACAGTCATTTAACCCCCATTGCCTAGCCTTTAGTGCTCTTTCTTCTGCCTTAGAACCAATACACAGTATTGATTCTAACATGAATTTATTAAAAGTAATGCTCTGTGACTTACCCAGGTCCCATAGCTAACAAATATCTATAGCAAGATTTGAAATAAGGTCTTCCTGACTGCAAGCCTAGTATTCTATTTTCTACTCCACATAGAATTAAAAATCTTTAAGGTTTACTTTTTCCTTGGAACACGTTCAGCATTTTATACTTATCACATTCAATGACATTTTGATATTATTCGACAATTCTGTGAGACAAAGAAGCTATCAAATACGCTGTCATTATTATTACCATTGGTATTATTAATCATAAAAGAGCATACCACTAGGGGAGATCTAGACTAATTACAACTTTGATGTTCAGCTGCCTAGATTAGTAAGTGGCTTCTTGGATCCTCCAGTGACTGCCAAGTAGTTGGTGAGGAGTTTACCTGAGATTTCAAGGAAATGAGAGTGTGCATTACTTAAGGAACTGTGATCACAGGGTCTGGAAAGTACTTTCTCTTTCCTTTTTATCATAACAACCAATGAATACCCCTTGCAGAACTTCCTACAAAAAGAATAATTTCACTAGTTCATGAATGAATGAAAAATAATGGATCAAATGTGTGGAGGGGGCTAAACAATTAGATTTTTTTTAAAAAAGGAGAGAACTTGAAGGGATCATGCTTAATTTTTGTAGGATTAGTATGTCTGCTTTGTCTTTTTCTTTTTACCTGCTTGTGCTTATGATTAGGAGAAATGACTGTCTTGAACTGAGGTGCACTAAAAGGGCATGAAGCCAGTCATCTCTTCTCTCCCTAAACTTTATAAGTTGAAAATAGAGATGACATTTATAGAGTGCTTTAAGGTATACAAAGGACTTCTTTTATATCATCTCATCTGAACTTCACAATGACCCCATGACGTAAGTATAAGGACTTTTATCATCTCCATTTTACTTATGTGACTCAAAGGGGATGAAGACTTGTCCAGAGTCACACAGCTTTTAGATTTCCTCAATGAGATTTGATCTCATGGCTCTTCTGACCCATATTCAATATGCTTTTCACTCTACTTTCCCAGGGGAGGAAAGATGTCTATGGTGACCCATCCCATTTTAGACACTCCTGCTATTAGAGAAGGAAAATAAAATTAGAATTTTAGAATAGCTTCCCCCACACACATTGACTTTTCTTATGCTCTTGTAATGTGTGACACAATGCATCAATGTTTATGAGACCCAATACACTGGGTAAACTTATTCCCTTCCCCTTCCTTCTCCATACCTTTAAACTCTCTGCTGGAGACCCATAGTCCCTGAAATGCCCCTTGGACCCTGATTCAGTGATTCAAAGGGCACCTACAAAGGAGCAAAGAGTAGTGTGTGTGTGTGTGTGTGTGTGTGTGTGTGTGTGTGTATGTATATGTATGTATATATATATATATATATATATATATATACATATATATAAGCCTTGTCAACTAACCACTTTTTGCCTTAGTTCCTATCCTTAAAATAAGAATGTAAATTATAATCAGTGATCTTTATGTCCTTTCTCAGTTCTACATCTATAATCCTATAATGTAGTAAGAAAAGGATTGAGTTTCAAGTCAAAGGATATAGATTTGATTCCTATTGATACCATTTACCTTGTGATCTTGGATATGAAAGTCATATAAACTCTTTGGATCTCACTATTTTTATTTGTAAAATTGAATGATATGGTATTGAGGATTATTGGATTAATAAATCTACAAATGAGAAGGACCAGAAAGGTTATTGAGTCTAATATCTTCATTTTACAAATGAGGAAAGAGAGATCCACAGAGGGTAATCATCTTACCTAAGGTCACCTTAGGATAAGTGGCAGAGGTTGAATTTGAATCCACATCTTCTGATTTCCAACTCATCCCTTAAATTTACCTGTTGCATGGTAGGGTAGTAAATGAAAAAACAAGCTTTTTGCCAACAGTAAATATGTAGACTTATCTACAAAATGAAATGGATCATTAGAAAGAAGAGAGATACATGTGTTTTGTCATTTCTTAAGAAGAGCCTGTATGTCTGATGATCAAAACTAAGAAAATTTTATGGGTAAAATGACATGTATTTATCTTTCCCTCTGCAATGTTGACTTTTGTTCTTTTAGTTAATAGTCGGGTCCAGATACTGACTTTGTCCCTGTGCTTGAAGAAAGACATTTTGTTGATATTGTATTACTGTGCAGTCATTTTTTTCAGTTGTGTCTAACTCTTTGTAATCCCTTATTGTGCATTCTTGGCAAAGATACTGGGGTGCCTTACTATTTCCTTCTCCTACTCATTTTTCAGGTAATCAAACTGAGGCAAAAAGGTTAAATGACTTGACCTGAACCACCCTGCTAGTAAGTGTCTGAGACCAAGTTGGAACTCAGGTCTTCTTTACTGTAGGCCCAGTACTCCGTTCCCTGCATCACTTAGCAACCCCACCAAAAAACTTTGCCTCATACAAAGCTAGTGCCTTCTGCACACTTTTGACAGATCTCTCTCTTTTGAGGGAGCAGAAGACCTAAGCCCTGGTGGTAAAGCTATCCTGTAGAGGCAATATCTTAATGATGATCAATAGTGTCTTTCAAACAGGAAGCTAGAAATGTGCAAGTTGTTATTCTAACCCAGTATTTCCAATTTTCCTTAACTGAATACTTAATTGATTCGAAAGTCAAGAGGTTAAGGATTTATATGGATCTGCAAGATCTGCAATAGTTTTATAGAGTTAGATGGTGGCTTAGCTTTAGTATGAGAGGGTCTGTTATCAACATATTTACCTGATGTTTTTTTTCCATTCTATTTTAAGTTATAATTTTTTGCTACCACCATTTAATGCCACATGACTGAAGGCTAAATTGCTTGGTCTTTAGGAGAAAGAAATAAAACTGGATATTTGGTGCATGAGCATTAATTTGTAAAATAGAACAATAACCAATTTGAAGTTTGGGAGTAGTTAGAGGGTGTTACAAATAAATAATCTTGGAGATGGCAAGCTATCATGCAGTAATAGGAGGGAAAAAAGAAAGAGTAGACAGGTGCTGAAACCCAGATTTGTCTTAAGCAAGGATGTCTGGGGAACAGAGTCTCCCCAGAAGGAGTTCCAGCCAGAGTCAGCCTCCCAAGGGACGTCTCAAGAGATCTTCAAAGGGCCTCCTCCAAAAGGATCTATCTCCAAGGATCTTATCTCAAGCCTCCTCTCTCCAAGGATCTAAGGATTCTTTGCTCAAGAGATTCCTTTCCTTATATAGGGTTTTTTTTTCCTATGTCACCTCCCCTAAGTTCTTCCATCTACCAATCACCATAGATGTTTTCCAAAAGACAGCCCATCTGAATTCCAGCTAAGTCGACTAATCCCCTCAGTAAGTCTGAACCAGAGAAAACACAGCTGAGTCAACTAATCCCATCAAGAGAAAACCTGCCCGACCTTTTTAGGTACCTAGCATCCCATTGTATCAATTCTAAAAACAGGCATGGCTCAAAGAACTCCCTGCCTCATCATAAACATAGGTCCAAGTACTTTCATTGTTTAGCAAGGAGTTTTCTCCCCTAAAGCAGTCTTAAGTACGGGTGGAATAGAGGTCTTCCCATTTCTGATCCTGGTGAGTTCTCACATCAAAATGGGGAATATTTCCAGTAGGGAATTTGTTCCAATGGAGGATTCCTCAATGTGGAAATTTTTAACATTCACAAATATGAGAGATTTCAAGATTTACACAAGGCAAACCCATGATTCCATTCTTTCATTTCTTCTCTAGCATGGTTTTTCATCATTATCTTTATTCTCCTACTAATCTTGAATCTTTCACTATTTACTAATTGCTTTCCTGCTACTTACAAAGAATGATTATATCTCTCCTGTGCTCCAAAATCCTTAACTATTCTGTTAGCTATTTTTATCTTCCCTTTTAAAGAAAAAAACTATTTGAGAAGACTATCCATAAGTGCTTCTACTTCCTTTTCTCTTACTCTATTCTTTACTCTATGGTCTATTTATGGGCAAAGTTCATTTCCTTTTTTAATCTTCATCTTTCTTGACATCTCTACAGTTTTTGACATTGACCATCAATTTCTTCTTGCTATTCCTTTTTTTTCTGATCTTTGTGACATCATTCTCTCCTTGCTCCTTTGCTGGCTATCTGAACCCTCCTCAGGTTCCTTTGCTAAACCAGGCCATGTTGGCTATTGGTAGGTATCTCCCAAGTCACTCTCCAGGCTCCTCTTTTTTTCTTTCTCTATACTATTTCCCCTAGTGATGTCATCATCTCCCAGGAATTCAGTTAGCAACTCTATGCAGATGATTCTCAGACCTATTTATCCAGTCCTAACCTAGCTCAGGATGACAACTTCAATTGTCTATAGGACATAACTGAGTGGATATCCTCAAGACATCTCAAACAGAATATGTTCAAAACTCTACTCATTATATTTCTCCCTGAGTCCTCAACTCTTCTTAATTTTCCTATTATTCTCAAAATGGCAGCATCCTCCCACTAACCCAGTCTTACAATCTATGTCATCTTTGAGTCTTTATTCTCATTCATCCTCCTATCTAATTGGCTAACAACTTTTGTTAATTCTACTTTCATAAGATCTCTCACATATGTTCCCTTCTCTCCTCGACACTAGCATAAACATGGTATAGAATACATCATGGAATTGCATTAAACAAATCAAAAGTATCTGACTGAAATGACTGAATTGGTAAAAAAAAAATACAGTTTGTTAGACTGAATTGAGGTGAATTACTCATCTTTATCCCATTCCGTAAACTTTGGTGGCTCCCATTACTTCCAAGATCAAATCTAAAGTATTCTTTATAGGTTTTTTTAACCCTTTACTAGCCTGACCCTCTTGCCTTTTAAGACTTCTCATACCTCACTTGTATTTGAAGAAGCAATCAATGTTACAATGGATAATATGCTGGGCCTGGAGACAAGAAGACCTGAATTCAAATTTGACCCCTGGTTAATGAACCGTGTGATCTTGAATAAGTCATTTGAGTTCTGTCTGCCTCAGTTTCTTCAATTGCCAAATGGGAATAATAATAGCACCTACCTCCCAGAGGATTGCGAGGATTCAATGAGATAATGTTAGTAAAAAGTGCTTGGTACAGTGACTGACACAAAGGAGACACTGTATATTTATTTTATTCTCCCTCAACCACCCTGAAACATTTTGTGATCTAGCCACAATGACCCTTCTCCCCTTGCCAAAAAAAAAAAAAATCCCTTTAGTACTTATTCTATGCAGGATTCTCATGACATTAGTATATACTTATAAGTATTATAATATCTTGTGTGTAAATATTATATTCAATGAACTTCAAGTCCCATCTGAATTGGTTATTATTAAGTTAAAATTATTATGAACTGATTGAGGGGAGAAATACCTTCATCATTCAACAAGTTCAATTTCTGGACAAGCTTTTAGGCAGCATGCCTTCCTTTCCTTCTCTCTATCACTTAGGAGTATCTGGAACTTATTTACCTCCTTCATTCCCATTCTGACCAAAGAGGATTAGCTATCTTTTGAATGATCTTTTATCTCTGAGCATTTGTATGGATTGTCCTTGATGCCTGGAATAAACTTCCTCCTCATCTCTGCTTATTAAAATCTCTGGTTTCCTTCACAGTTCAGCTCTGAAGCTACCTTATGCCTGAAACTTTTCCTGATCCCTCCATTGGTTATTGGTGTACTCTACCTCCTGAAATGATTTTGTATGTACCCATCAGTATACACATTGTTTCTCCTCCTAGTTCCATTGCTCAGTAGTTTAGCATTCTGGAGGCAATTAATATTTGTAGAATTTAGTTGAATTGTTTCTTTTGGCAAAAAAAAAAAAGGTTTCTCAATTCAGTCTGGGCTGAATGCAAACCAACAAAATTGAAAAAAGGGAGGTAAGCAGGTCTTTTCAATTTCTTTTTGTTTTCTAGGGGGTTTGTGTGTGTTTTTGTGTGTGAGATGTCAGATAGTCACCTCAATCTTTCACTGCACTCACAAAGCCTCCGGATTTAAAAGATAAGCAAGCTCTTTTTCAACTGGAGTAAGGAATATAAAGGACAGCCGCAGTAGGGAGGAATGCCATTTCAACCTTGCCCATTCAGGTTTCTCAAATGTGAAATAATGCTCAGAATCAGATCACTTCCCTATAATCTTGTCCTGAACAAATATTAGCTGCCAAAAGAGCCATTTGCCAGATTGACTTACCTGCAGGCTTGTAAAAGTAGACATTTACTAGCTACATTATGACAAATTGTGGGTATATTAGAAATCATCATGTGTGTGCTATTTAAATTGTAAAAAGCGAGAAGTGAGATAAATACATGGATTACTTTGTAAAAGACATGATTGGGAGATAGAAGGGAAGAAGAGCACTGTCTCAGATGATAGATAATCTCACTAGGAGTAATAGACTCTCATTAAAGCTGTTTTTACACAAAGTGAGGAGTTGAAGCAATCTTGCAAATAATTCAACTTTTTAAAATATCCTGTTGAGAAGAATAAAGTCATTCGGGTCTGACTACTCCAAACCATTTGTCTATAATGCTTTGATTAAATTGACTGGGTAATCAATGCTCTACTTGCCCTGTCAATTCAAATTTATTTGAGTAGATTTGGGTTCTAGTCTCAACACTGTCACTTCTGGCTGTGAAAAGTTGGGAAACTGAGGGCTGGAGAATAAAACATTGCTTTGGGGAAACAGGTCTGCATTTGCACTCAGAGAACCTAAGGGTGAATGCTACCTTAGCCACGTGCTATCTGTATCAACCTTGGGCAAGCCATTATATCCATATTGACTTTGCTTTCTCTAAATGTAAAATACAGGAATTGGGCTTGATGGATAACCTCTCTGGTCCCTCTAGAGAGGTTCCTTCTAGCTCTAAGATTCTATGATTATTTATCAGATGACAAATGAATTAATTTGCTGATTTAAGTAGGTTATTCAAGACTGCCAAATCCGGATCAGACTTGGGGAGGGAGAGATGGTGAAGCTGCAGAGAAAACTATAAAACATTTTTCATTTTCATTGAATAAGCAACAGCTGAGGTTCATGGTGATATTAGGGATGACTACATCAGTGCTGTCCCATACATAACTTCTGTCTCTCCAGGAATCAACCAGTAGAAGTATCTTTGAATAAAGCAATTATTCCACTCCTGAACACAGCACACTGTCAGGAACATATATCTACTGAATTTAATTCAACTGAAAAGATACATGGAAGGGGTAGTTAGATGGTTCAGTGGATAGAAAGGCAGGTCCAGAGATGGGAGGTTCTAGGTTCAAATAGGAACTCAGAAACTTCCTAGCTATGTGACCCTAAGCAAGTCACTTAACCCCAGTGGTCTAATCCTTACAACACTTCTACCTTGTAACCAGTATTTAGTATTGATCCTAAGATAGAAAATAAGTGTTTACCAAAAAAGTATAGATACATGGAGATCAGATGCTTTTCCTTCCATCCTTCCTTCCTTCCTTCCTTCCTTTCTTCCTTCCTTCCTTCCTTCCTTCCTTCCTTCCTTCCTTCCTTCCTTCCTTCCTTCCTTCCTTCCTTCCTTCCTTCCTTCCTTCGTTCCATCCTTCCTTCCTTCCTTCCTTCCTTCCTTTCTTCCTTCCTTCCTTCCTTCCTTCCTTCCTTCCTTCCTTCCTTCCTTCCTTCCTTCGTTCCATCCTTCCTTCCTTCCATCCTTCCTTCCTTCCTTCCTTCCTTTCTTCCTTCCTTCCTTCCTTCCTTCCATCCTTCCTTCCTTCCTTCCTTCCTTCCTTCCTTTCTTCCTTCCTTCCTTCCTTCCTTCCATCCTTCCTTCCTTCCTTCCTTCCTTCCTTTCTTCCTTCCTTCCTTCCTTCCATCCTTCCTTCCTTCCTTCCTTCCTTCCTTCCTTCCTTCCTTCCTTCCTTCCTTCCTTCCTTCCTTCCTTCCTTCCTTCCTTCCTTCCTTCCTTCCTTCCTTCTTTCCTTCCTTCCTTCCTTCCATCCTTCCTTCCTTCTTTCCTTCCTTCCTCCCTCCCTCCCTCGTTCTCCCACTTAAGTACTTGTCTACCATCTGATTGATTGGACACCTCTCTACCACCATCTTTCTTGTTTTATTGTAGTTACTTTTTCCTAACTATCTTAAAGCAGGAATGGAATCAGGGCATTTATACAGAGAATGATCATTATGAGTAGTTGAAATGCAGATTTTCAAGAAAATCTCAACTCAAAACTTCAGATCAACATTCAGTTTTTCACTTACAATGAAAAACTAATAAAATTTGGTGGAATATACATATATATGTACATACACATATATTTATCTGTTCATAAATTCCATTTTTACTTCCAAATAAGGTAATCAAGATTGCATTTTGCTCCTCTTTAGCCTTTGGTTCATTTATTTTACTTTTAAAAAATAGACGACTTTTTCATGTAATATAGAATATGAGAGCTGGAAAGGACTTCAGTAACCATAATATCCCAACCTGGACATTTTTCACTTAAGAAACTGAAAAGTTAAAAATTTCATCTGATATAATTTAACTCACATTTGTTAAGCACCTATTATGTGTCAGACCCCACACTTATTGCTGTGAATATTAATAAAAAATAAAAAGTCTATTATTTTCTTTGTATGTCTAGTATCTTGCACAGTTTTTGACATGTAATAAGAAAGAAAGAAGTATTTTTTGAATTGAATTAAAGTGATTTCTGTTCCTCCAGAGGTTAGGTTTCTTCTGATAAACTCTACCAAGTCATACATATTTATTGTGTCTTTACTGGCAAAGTGCTATGTATAGACCTACATCTGATAAATGCATCAAATGATGTTGATCTTGCAAACCAGCATCTCTTAGAGGCTCCAACTGACAAGTATTTAAAGCACATATTTGAAAGGAAGGCCAGGTACTGTCCCACAAAGAATCACTAATCTTCCCTAATGGAGTCTAGGCCACCATAAACAAGGAACCTTATGATATCACCAATTCATTAAAAAAAAATGCCCTGAATTTGCAGAGGCTGATGATAATTTAAGGGTGGCCTCTTTCTTATGCTTTACTTCCTATTTTCTCATTTCCAGTTCTCAAAAAATATATATTATAACTCAAATGGTATTGGAACAGTTTGATAGGAAGATGAGGTAGTAGAGAAAAAAAATAATGAGATTTCTGACCAAGCTCTAGGCTGAGGGAGTCCACTTCAGAGAATTCTAAAAGTTCAGAGGAGGGTGGGAATCTGTGCTAATGGCTCATAAAGTGCTTGGAGATCTTGAGAGAAGGACTCATAGAGGTAAAAAAATAAAATTATAGTGGTATTTTCTTTGAATTATAATGAGATGCTAGGTAGGGAAGGCTATAATATAATCACTCTTGGAAAGCACTTTGCAAAGAAAGTGCTATATAAGTGCTTAATAATAAACTATCTTTCTTTAGTGGTGGTGCTTCAAGGAAAATGAATGTGTGCTATTTTCCAAACCTTGAGCTTGATTCGCTTAATGGTAAAACAATGCCTAAGTAGATTCCTCTTTGCTGCTAAAAGCCTGCACCTGAATAGAAATTACCATTTTCGAATGGAAAAAAAATAATGAACAATGTATTAAATGACTAGGAACATGTCAGTGAAGAATGAGATCTGAAATATGTTTGCTCCCTGCTTCCCACTCAACTCCAGGAAAATGGGCCTAGCACAAGGTTTGCTCTTCCCAAGTACACTTCAACTTTCAGCGAATGAAGAATGACTGGGGTAGCAGCAGTCATTAAAGAAGTCTCTTTTGACCACCCTAGGAGGATAGTGCAATACAGTAGAAACAAATTAGAGTGGAAATCCAAAGAGCTGGGTTCACTGCTCCCAATTAGTTCTGTGGTTTTGGAAAAAACCATTTTGATACTCTAAAGGACAGCTTCCTCCTCACTGAAAAGAGGCCATTCAATGAGATAGACTGTAAGGTTCATGGAACAGATTTGGTCATGACACCAGATTCCTGAAGAGGGTGACCAAGATGGCAGGAGCATGACAAATCGTTCCACATTAATATTAAATGAAGGAATTGGTGATAGTTATATTGGAAAAGAGAAGTCTTGGAAAATCATTATAGCTCTCTTCAAATGTTTAAAAATCTGTCACCTGGAAGAAAGATTAGACTTGCGCTTGGCTCCAGAGGGAATAACTAGAAAAGTTTCTAAGAAGAAATTTAAGATTTAAGGCTAGGAAAATATTTCTAAATTTCTAAAAAGAATTCTAACAATTGTTGTTGTTTGTCCTCTATTTTCAAAGCAGACTGATGACATCATGGGGTGATTTCTGGAATTGTGCATGAATTGGATTAAAAAAGAGGTGGAGCTGCACAAAGTAGTCAGTCTTATTCTCTCTTCTAGAGTTAATTATGTCAAGTGGCAAGACAAAAGTCAGGATGCATAACAGTTCATTAATTTCTCTACTAAAAGTATTATATTTTTAGAGGTTTATTAAAGATTATTAGAAATCAAGGATAAAGAAATACTAAATAAGAAAGCACGTGTCTAGGGCTGAATAGCCCATTCACAGCCACTTACTCTACATCTTGAGAGACGCGTTTGTTTAGAAGCAGAAGCAGAGAGAGACCAAGTCAGTGGTATAGTCAGTTTAAATACAAATTTTGTTCTTGGCCCAGGTGGGGATTCAGGTGAGATTATAGGGATTTCTGAGAACTACCCATGACTTTTGGGGATTGAAGTCTGGAGTTCAAATCTCCATTTTTACAGATCACTGGTAATAGCCCTGGATACAGTAGATGACCTCAATGTCTTAGATTTCTGAAGAGCCTCTAGTGCTCTACAATATGTATAAATAGAATTTTGGGAAATACTAAGGGATTTGAATTTGAGCCAAATTTAGAACAAGAGACCAACCAATCTCAATGGTACTTGAGGACTTGAGACAAGAGGACTTGAACTTATTTAGGGTACGAGGTTGCAGCTGTTTAACATGTGTTAAAGGCAGGTCTTCCTTGTCCCACATTCTACCAAGAATCTCATATTTGGCTCCTACCTGGTTCCTAAAATCTAGGCCCTTTTCTGTCTTTCATGGTGTGGCAAACTTTCTGTAGTCCTGGCTACTGATTGGGTAAATGCATAATTCCTTATTTCATTTTAATTGGACCCTGATTCAAGTACCTATTATAGATTTGTTTTTCCTTTACTTAGATTTTTTTATATACAGGACTTTTACATTTTGTATTTCATCCAGAAGTTATTTTCTCTTTTATTTGGATTTTTTCATGTTTTTGATTTTCTTTTGCAAATTGATTCATGTACCTCATAACTCAGTCATTCATCCCTGACTTATCCCTGTGTTTGTTATTATTCACCTCAGGCGGGGGGGGGGGGGGCAAGTCATTGTTGTAATTTGAGCAATTTTAGGATAAGACTCGCTACCTCCCAGAATCTAGAATGTGCCATGAAGATATATGCCTGCAGAGACCACATGCCGCACCAGAAGATCCAGAGTGAACTTTGGGATGTGAATTGAACTTAGGGGATGTTTAAATGCTTTTGTTTTAAATGTATGCTTTTATACCAAAGTGAACTGTCCCAAAATGGCTTTTTGTTAACCTAGTAATCATTGATTTTGTTCTCTTTTCCTTTTATCCACAAATTATTACAATTTTAAAGTTATTATGTTTCCATGATCCTTTTGGGGAAACTGGTTTCCCAATAGGATCATAGGGGGTATATGTATAAATGGAGATTTTGAGCCTTTGGACTTCATCCCCCAGAAGTCCCTTAGTATTTCCCAAGATTCAATTTTCCTGTGTCCCCATGTTATATGTGATTGTATTTACATGACTATAACTCCTCCCCTGTCCTCTCTTGGACCTGGAACTGGGCTGAAATCAGGCAGTTCTAACTTTAGTTACCATTAATAAAACTTTCTAAAATATAATATTTAATTATTGATTACTAATTTTTAAACCCACAAATGCCTGCTTCAGTCACCTTCACAGACTTTGGAATGGATTGTTCTCATCTGTCCATTCCACCAAGAGAATACAACATGGCAGGGTAGATACCTTCCTCTCCAATTCACCATTAGGTTTGAAGCCTTTCAGTTATTCTCTACTTGGACTTCTGGGTTAAGATGGCTGTAATGTAGAGACAGAGGTCTTCCTCTCCTCACTACTGACCAATATAGAGTATCTAAAAAGGACAAAAAAACCAAGATCAGATGAGCAAAGGGGCTCCACAGTAGGGCAGAGCATTGAAAGAAGGTGGGATTCGGGTATTTCCACACAATAAAGGGGTGAAATAGCTCCCACCAAAATGCAAGCTGATAAATTGTCCTCCACTCCAGCTATGGCACCAGAGTCAGAGTCAGTTTGCCAGAATCAGAGCAAGCATGTAGCAATCTCTAGGTTCTCAGGAGCTGGCTAAGAAAAGCATAGACCTATCCCTGAGAGCAGTTAAACTTGGGACCCCAGGAAGCTGAGGAATGTGGACCTTGGGCACAGAGATAGCGCAGAGAGGGGCAACACACAGCAGATGCCACAGAAACTAAAAAATATCATCAAGAAAAAACCACTACATAAACTGATATACATAGAGCCTGCCATTCTCACTCAGGTTTCTGGCTGGTAAGGGAAGGAAAAACAAGCATAGCAATGGCCAGCAACATCCAAGAAGCACAATCTTCAACTACCAACAGGAACAAGAGAAAGGCATTGACCCTAGATAATTTTTATGGATAAAAAAATCCAGAATACAGAGTAGACAGTAGAGGACAACAAGTAAACATATCTAAACCTTCAAAAAAATGGAAATTGGTCACAAGCTCTTGAGGAGCTTAAATTTGATGTGATGAATCAAATGAGGAAGATAGAAGAATATTGGCAAAAATAGTGGGAAGTAGTTCAAAAAGAAAACAACTGTTTAAAAGATAGAAACTCCCACTTGCAAAAAGAAACACAGAAATCAAATGAAATGATAAACAAATTGGAGAGCAGAATTAAATGGCTGAAAGCCATGAAAAGCAGGATAAACCAAACCATAAAGGAAAATTGAAAGATCATAGATGAACACCAGTCTTTAAAGACTGAAATTGGGCAAGTTGAAGCCAATGATCTCACAAGACAGCAAGAATTAATAAAGCAAAGTCAAAAGAATGACAAAATAGAAGGATACATGAAATATTTCACTGAGAAAATGACTGACAAGGAAATCTGGTCTAGAAAAGACAATTTGAGAATCATTGGTCTACCTGAAAACCCAGAAATAAACAGAAACTTTGACATCATATTACAAGAAATTATGCAAGAAAATGGCCCTGATATTCTATCCTTTACCTGTTTTAGTCCATGTGCCAAGATGGTTTACTAGGATGCTGCCACTGTACATGCTACATCGTCTTGAAGCCACAGGAGAAAATTCATTGTCAGGTGGATACTAAATGTGAACGAGCACACCTGAAAGAGAAACAGTAAGTCCTTAGGCCAGGAATTCTAGAGCTCTTTGAACACTAATACATCCCTAACAATTATAACTTTACCAAAGTAGAATGAGTTACCTTGTAAGGTGGTAGGCTCCTTATTGGTCAATATATTTTAAAAATCTATTTATTTAATTAATTAATTTAGAATATTTTTCCATGGTTACATGTTTCTTGTTCTTTCCCTCTCCTCTCTTCCCCCTTTCATAGTCAATGAGCAATTCCATTGGGTTTTACATGTATCATTGTTGATCAATACTTTTAAGTAAAGGTTGTAATACCACATTGGGAATATTTTGAAAAGGGGAAGAAACTTAGCTTATGCCTCAGTTGCTTTAATGTGACTTTCCTTATTGCCAATTGACAATGCTAAGTAGTCATTCCAGTTATTAGTTTCTCCTCTCCCTCCTGAAATTCCTTTGAATTTATTTTTATGTTCTCTGTATTGAATTACTGGTGAATATGTTGTATCCCTGTTCCATTAGAATATAAGTCCCTTAAGAGCAAGGAGTGTTTCACATTTTTTTATATCTCTAGCACTTAGCCTGTGTTTAAAATCTAATAGGTGATAAAAATAAATTGCTCATCATTATACGATTGATGGATGAGGTTGGTCCAGATGGTGACTGAAGTCTTTTCCACCTTGGAAATTTTGTAATTCTGGGAGTAGGAGATAGTGGTGGGAAATGAGAGGGCTATGCTATGTCTCTGAGGGGAAATGTAAAAAAAAAATTGAAGATTATTGTGGTAAAGGGAAAAACCAATGAAGCCATATTCAGGTTACTCAATGCTGTTGCTATCCTACTTTTTATTTTTGAACAGTAGAATCAGATGCTTTGAAAATCAGAAGAAGAAATGTTTTATTTTTGTTTTAATTTGGTGGTTATGAGAGTGACTATCATGCTGTCTGGTAAAAAAAAATAACTCTAAGTATGCAGAAGTTATGAAGAGCAAATTGTATGAGTGGCTCTAAGGAGAGTGACAATTAGCTAAGATCATAGATGTGTTCCATAAACAGCCTAATCAACTTTGCATTTTCCCATGGACAAATCTTTCTTATACCAGGTGAGCTGCTTCCTAAAAGGAAGCTGCATTTAATGGAATAAAACATACTCATTACCATGATTTATCAGATGTCCTTTTAATGGTGATGGTGAGGGGTAATACCCAGAATTTTATTATTGATTAATCAACTACCATATGCCCGGCATTTTACCAATACTATCTGATTTTATTCTAAGAGTCTGAGGTCATATGTGAACTCAGATCTTTCTATTCAGGGTTAGTGCTCCATAATCTTTGCCGTCTAGAAATTGATGTTGGTTTAGTATCGTCTCAAAGAACAGTAGAAAGATTATTTTTCTTCTAGAGGGGAAATTTGAAAGAGTTAGAGTGAATTATTTAAATCATTTCTAATTAAGATAACTCCATTCAGGGTATTTTTCTTCCTTCCTGGGGTTGGAGGTGGTGGGGTAGCTCCTTCAATATTTTATTAGGTAATCTTCACAGTCCCAAATAGCATTTAAAGGCTTATAAAGATAGATCTTAATTAGCTATTAAGAAACATTAAGAGATCTATTGCCAGTGCTCATGAAGCATTCAGACTTGAGTGCCATATAAAACACTAGGTGGAGGGTGGAGTTACAAAGGGAAACCATGGACAATAAGCACAAGGGAGAGAGAAGCAAGGATAAATATGACTTTAGAGTTGGAAAAAAAACATGCTGGAAACATATATATATTTATATGCACACACATATATTTTGTGTCCATATCTACATGTATTTATATATGTATATGTATATATAAACAGATCTATTAAATATATAATTACACAGAGAATGAGAGGCAAGAGGAGAAAGCAGTAAAACTCAAGAGTTTATAAATAATATATATTTATTTTTAACATGCATATATTTCAACCACAAAACACACACAAGCCACATGTAGATAGTCATGTTTAATAAAGGAAGTATTTGACAACTAACTGTTCATTTTTTGCATCAAAGCATTCAGATGAACCTATGTGAACATATTATAATTTTGCATTCATATCAACAATTTTCTGTACTCTTTTGGTATTTCCCTTTACCCAGACAGTAGCAATAACTATTGGAAATCAATCAATCAACAAATATTTATTAAGAATTTATTATGTACCTGGCATGGGATGAGTCATGAAAATACAAAAACAAAAGTGAAAAGGCCCTGCCTCACTTCTCTCTCTCTCTCTCTCTCTCTCTCTCTCTCTCTCTCTCTCTCTCTCTCTCTCTCTCTCTCTCTCTCTCTCTCTCTCTCTCTCTCTCTCTCTTTCTCTCTCTTCTCTTCTCACTTCTCTCTCTCTCTCTCTCTCTCTCTCTTTCTCTCTCTTCTCTTCTCACTTCTCTCTCTCTCTCTCTCTCTCTTTCTCTCTCTTCTCTTCTCTTCTCTTCTCTTCTCTTCTCTTCTCTTCTCTTCTCTTCTCTTCTCTTCTCTTCTCTTCTCTCCTCTCCTCTCCTCTCCTCTCCTCTCCTCTCCTCTCCTCTCCTCTCCTCTCCTCTCCTCTCCTCTCCTCTCCTCTCCTCTCCTCTCCTCTCCTCTCCTCTCCTCTCCTCTCCTCTCCTCTCCTCTCCTCTCCTCTCCTCTCCTCTTCTCTCCTCTCCTCTTCTCTCCTCTCCTCTCCTCTCCTCTTCTCTCCTCTCCTCTTCTCTCCTCTCCTCTCCTCTCCTCTCCTCTCCTCTCCTCTCCTCTCCTCTCCTCTCCTCTCCTCTCCTCTCTTTTCCTCTTCTCTTTTCTCTCCCCTCCATATGTTTATATATATATATATTATATATATATATGTACATACAATATAAAGTGACTTGGGAAGCATCCCGGGACTTGAGGGGAATCAGGAAATGTTTCATGTAGAAGGGAGAATTTGATCTAAGTCTTGAAGTTGACTAGGGATGTTAACACATGCAGGTGAAGACAGATTATATTCCTGCAGTCAGGCACTGGACAACTAATTCAAAGGCATGGAGATGGGAAATGGAGTGCTCTAGAGAAGAAACAGCAATAAACCAGTTTTGAGAAACTTTGGAAGCTAATCCTATACTAAAGAAATAGAACTGACTGACTGACTTGGTTGAGCATGGTGAAGGAGATCATGGAAGATGATTAGATCTTCCATCTGACTGATGGACACTATAGCATGTTCACAAAGTGTTTTGCCATTGTAGGTAGAAGTGGCTAGGTGAAACAGTAGATATAATGTCTAGACTGAAGTCAGGAAGACTCATCTTTCTGCCCTCAGACATTTCCTAGATGTGTGACCCTTTGCAACCTATTTGCCTCAGTTTCTTCATCTGTAAAATTAGCTGAAGCAGAATATGGCAAAGCACTCCAGTGTCTTCATAAAAAAAAATGTCACATGGGGTGATGAGGAGTTGGACATGGTTGAAATGATTGAATAGCAACTTACCATTGTATAAACTAAGAGAAGAAAGAAAGAAACTGAGAATAAAGTCCCAGAGGTTTATTAATAAATAGCAAGATGAAGGGGGTAGGTTAGAAAGATTTCTTTCTGTGTACCAGATGTATTGGCTTTATGAATGGAAATACTTTGTTTGTCATTGGATTTGATATTGAAATCTATCATTCAGGATTCAGTAAAATAGAGAAAAGGAAATATCACTCCTGAGACCGACACACCAAATCCCATAAGATTCAGACAAGTCAACATGTTCACTTAAGCCTTTGAAGTTATTGACTCTACTGCACCAAAGATGAATCATAATCTTATTTTATTTATTTTTAAGTGGCAAAATACCAACAAAGGCAAAGTGAAACATCCCCTCCTGGGTTTGGATTCAAAGGAGGCCCATGTATTTAGAGACTCCCTGTTTCTGTAGAATTATTGAAGAGAGTGTTATTTGAAGGTCCACTTTTTGTATTTGATGTACTGCCTTCAATAAGAAAATGTAAACTTAGGTGCACTCAGGGCTCTTTCAAAATCTTCTTGAAGAAAGAAGTGGCAGTGTGCTGGAGTGTGAATTGTTTGTTCTTTTGTTTATAGGAAGGAAGGCTGCCTTCCTGGAGAAGAAATGAGCATTTCCAGCGACAAGAAACTAAAAAAAAATCTGGTTGAGACCCATTCACACTCCCTGTGGAAACAGTTCCAAAAGTTGACCTTTTATATTTTTTTCCTTCTCACATTCAACTAACTCATTCCTCTCATATCTCTCCAAAGATGAATTTGCTTTCAGTTTTGTGAAGATTAAGAATATCCACTGTTAATTCTCATCTCTGCTATCTCTCTCTAATTTAAATCTCTCCTGACTCATGCTCTGCTTATTGGGTTCAGCCTCAAAGGAAGAACAAACAGGTCTTCCTCTTGCCAGGATTAACTCTTCCACTTGTGCTCATAATGTCATCTCCTCTTTCAGTTGTGCATTTTATATTTAGGCCACCCTGCTTAGTCTAACAAAACAGGAATGCTGGGCAGAGGGGTGGGTGATGGAAGAAATGTCTTCAGGAGCACTGGAGAGGGGGAGAGAGCAGTTGCCTCTGGCACATGTGCCATAGGTTTGCCAACATGGGCCCAGCACATTGCCTGGAGCTTTGTAACCACTAAATAAAAGTTTATTGCCTTGTTTCCTAAATCTATCAACTGACCCTCTAAAATATAACATACTTTAAATTTATATCCAGGCCAGTCAACAAACATCAGCCCCAAATCCTCTATCTTGTCTCTACTTTTACTTTCTCCAAACAAAAATTAATTCCCATGTCACTTCTCTCTCTTTGTGCCTTTTACTTATTAAAATTTAAACTTCTTTAGGACAGAAATAATCTCTATTATAAGTTTTGTTTCATTCATAAGTGCTTAATGTTTGCTTTTTCATTCATTCATTCATTCCTGCTCCATCAGTCAATCTTCATATGACATGACATGGAGGACTCCTACCATCTGAATCATCTCCTTCAGGATTCTAGCATCAGAACTGAGTCAGAGATTTACAACTCAAACCTGGGAACATCCAACATCCTCTCTAGGTGATGTCCATTCTTTCACTGTCTAGGAAGCTAAAGTTCAGTAAGAAAGTAAAAACAATTTCTCTAATATCCCATATCCATTGGGTAACAAAGCTGTGGAACTCAAGCCCGGGTCTTCTTCAAGATTCAGTATTCATTCTGCTTTCTCTCACTACTTCCCTGAGAAGACCAGAGAGTTTGACTTGGTAACAATTTTTGACCCTATCATTCTTCATTCATGCTTATAATGAAATGTATCAAAGAAGAGCAAATTCTAAGCTAGACTCATTATCCTAGCTTCGAGTGGGAAAGAGGGTATATACATATATGTATATAGAAATATATCTGTTTATAAATTTATATTTAATTTATATTTATTTTATAAATTATGTATTTATTATATTATAATAAAGTAATATGTTATTTTATATTTATAAATATTACCCAAATTAGAAAATAAAACACAGATATATATTTCAGATGAGTAATTCTAATAATTCTGAAGTAACATATTTTGATGGACTCTCAATCATTTTTTTTACCACAGTCTTCATTAATTCACTTGAACATCCTTCATTGACCAAATATCTAAATGTCATATTAAAGAAGCATAGATTCAAAGCTAAAGATGACCTTTGTGATCATCAAATCTAAACCTTTCATTTTTAAAGAAAATATAGCTGGAGTCATGGGACTGAAGTCATTAGAACTAAAATTAACATCACGTCTAATTTTTCTAAATCTAATATTAATTCCCTTGTGCTATGCCTCTCAGCTTTTGATGATAGATTTTTAAATTTATTTTTCAAACTGCTCAGAGTCAAATTAAGGAAATCATTATCAGCTTAGTAACTATGTGTTGCATATATCAAGGAAATATATATATACATATATATATAAATTGCATATAATGAGTAAATCAGTACCTTAAAATGTTTTTTTTTCTAAAATGCTAATTATTTTTTTAAACATTGGCATTGTTAAAAATGGAAACTAGGCAAGGCTTAGCATCAAAGGATTCATCTTTAAGAGTTCAAATCCAGCATCAGATGCTTCCTAGCTGTGTGACAATGGACAAGACATGTAACAATGTATGTCTCAGTTCTTCCTCTGAGAAATGAACTGGAGAAGGAAGTGATAAACCACTGCAGTGTCTTTGCCAAGTGTAAAAAATGGAGACTTGAATCCAGGATTCAGTCCCCAGAAGTCCTTGCTCCACTTCCCCAGAATGCTTTGTAATCTCACTGAATTCTCACCTGGGCTGAGAGCAAATTACTATTTGAAGGGTCTTCACCGTAGGCGAGGTCTCTTCTCTTCCTGTCTCCACTGGCAAGTAGATGGCTCTCATGATGTGAGTGAAATTGAATTGGGCCTTCCAGCCCACCTAGCACGTGCCTTTCTTACTTATATTTTCTTTAATTTCTCAACCTTAAATAAACCTCTAAAAATATAATAGTCCTTGCAGAGTGAAACTAAATTTCTACCTGCCTCAGTTTCCCCCCTAAATTTTAACTCAACACAAGGAAACACCAAAAGGGATCAGAAAGAATTAGACAGCTGAAAGGGCTGAACAGTGCAAATGACATTGGAATAAGAACCTGGCTGCTCCAAGTGACTACTTTCTAATGATCATATTCACTTCAATATAATTTCTACTTTGTGTATATATCTTAAAATATATTCTATTTCCACTTCACATAAATCACATTAGGATATTGGTGAGGAGTAGCCAGATTTTTATAGAATATAGTATAAACTATATAGTTATTGTTATAGAATTAATATAAAGATATAAAAATATAAATAAAATAAGAAATATATGAAAATATAAAGAAAAAATGTAATTACGTCCTGACTATAGATATTATGGGATTTAGTGATCACCGTAAAGGCTCTGTTCCAATATGAAATCTTTCATGTCGAGGTCAAGACAAAAGGAGAGAAACTAAAATTGATTTCATTGGTATAGGCAACTCCTAGATGAGAAGACTCTCTCTACTATACTAAAGCAGTTCAGTACCTTCTCTCTGACTTAGTCTTAAAGGATTGCCTAGAACAATGAGATGCTATCTGATTTGTGTAGGTCATACAAAGGAATATGTAACAGAGACACTACTTGAACCAAGGTCTTTCTGATTGCAAGGCCAGCTCTCTATCACTATATAAAGGGTCTTTTGAAAGCTATAACAATGGATATCTTTATAGGACAACATTCTCATTATCCATATTAAATGAGGTATCAAATATAATTCACATATGCTTTAAAAGAAGGCTCAAACTGGCATAGGAGATATAATTATGGAGTCCATGTCAAAAGATTCAATGTAGATGATGGATTATTTTATTTATTTATATTTAAAGATTATCTAATTATATTTAATTATTATATCTAAAGATTATTTTATGCTGATCATATGAAGTCTCAGAACATTGCAGAGTCTTATTGTTAACATCTATAATAAGAGAAGAATGTCGCTAACTACCTATACATTTTAAAAAATAAGTGGATGAAGAAAGCTTATTTTCAGATGAATTCTCTTCTTGATTCAGGACTGGACTCCTCAGTGTAAGAATTCCCCCTAGCTTACAGTGACCATTTAGCATATTTCCCAAATCTTCTACTATATAGGTTTGGACACTTACTAGTTGTGTTATAGACAAGGCAATGGAAATTGAACCACTGACAATCAAATAGTTCCAGTGTTCCTGTTTTTTAAGTTCTTTTTTCTTGTTTCCCCATGTTACTGAGTAACTGGGAAAAATGTTTTAAGGTAGTCTACACTCAAAAGGAAATTTCATTGTCTTCACTAGCAATCTTATGTGTACATTAGTGACTTAGAGACTTATATACCAATTAAAATATAGACCAATTCATTTATACCTGAAGGGGTTTCACCCCTATATCTCATTATTACTGTCATTGCCCTTTATAACTTACAAATTTGCTAAAGTCTAAAAGAGGCACATCCTTACATCTTTATTAAATATGCTATCATTAGATTAGATGTGTAATTTTATTGCGTTGGCACACTTTTGCAACCTGATTCCATCACCCAATGTGTTTTCTTTTTCTACTCAGCTTTCTGTTAGAAACAAATAATTCCATCTACAGTTTTATCAAAGTCATTGATAAAACATTAACTAATACAACCTCAAGGATGGATTTCTGGAAACACTCTAGTAGAGGCCTCTTTGCAAGTTGACCAATCTATTAAGGACTAATTTTTGAATCTGGTCTTTCAATCAGTTCTAAGTCCAATGAACTATTCTAACATCTCTACCATGTCATATTTTCCACAATGATTGCATTACTTTTTCAAATGCTTTGCTTAAATACTACATTTACAGAATTACCCCAATTAGCCAAATTATTATCATTGTCCAAAAAAGGAGGCGAATTTATTTTGGCATGTTCTTGAAGTTCATGAAGTCATGTTTGTCCTTAGTAATAACTGGTTTCATTTCTAAATGTTCACAAGCCTTTCCTTTACCAGAAATCAAAACTAAAGTCACTGACAAATAATATAAAATTCTTCTCTATTAAAAAAAAAATCAAGACTGTACTTAACCTTCAGTCCTGCAACACTGACATCCTCTCTGTTTTTTTCATGGTCATTGGCAGTGGTCTAACAATCACCTCTGCCAGTTCTTTTCTGTATTCTAGGATCTAGTTCATTCTGATTTGTTGACTTAACATGATTGGAGAAATTCATGTAGTTTTATTATTTTCTTAGACTGATCATGATTTTGACTTTTTGTACATGTCTTTATTCTGACCTTTACTATCTAAATACCATTCTATTTGTCAGAGAAAGCAGATGTAAGAATTGAGTAGATCTACCTTCTGGCTAAAGTTTCTTTTTTTTCTCCCATGTGCTTTGAATATTGGTCCTTTCCCTTCTCTGATCTTCTTAACTCTCTAAGAATATTTATGTCTTTACCAACACCATTTTTTGCCCTGTGGCTGCTTACTTATCATCCCTCCATCCAAAATTCTATCTTGTGAATCAAAGGAAGTCCCAGGAGAACAATAAATCATAAAGAATGAAATTTTAAAGATAAAAACAGAAATAATTTTGATAAAGAAGAAATCATTTTTCAATATATTTGATTTGATTAAAAGAGTACTGGATATAGCATCATTAGAAACCTTGGTTCAAATTATTCCTTGGATACTTACTAGTTATGTGACTGTAAACCATCACTTAAGTTAATCTATAACAAGAAATTAGTAATAACTATAGGAACAACTAAGCACTATCACATGGCTCAAATAAGATAATACATCTCACATGTAAAAGTTTGAAATCCTATTCATTATTATTTTAAATAGCTCCTCTGATCCAGTTGCCTTTCCCTCTGTACAAATAAATTCTAGGATCTTACACTGACATTTGACAAACCATAGAATTTTCCCTTTTAATGTAAAAATTGAAATCCTATAACCAGTTGAGAGACAGAACATCAAGAGCCATAACTCAAAAAAGCCAGCATATCTGCTAGCAGTGAAAGAAATTAACCCCATAACTGGGTGGTCAATGTAACTACATGGTAACTATAATGAAGAAAATTGAAGCAAAGTACAATTCATTCGTTACTCTTTATTGTTATGGAGATTTGGGGACACGTTAGCAAATTTGATTAGATGAAGGCTACTTTTTGTAAACTCATCTTTAGCAACTATGCCTGGTGGGAACTGGCATACCACCTTCCAAATGGGCCTGATGCCATCAAACAGATGGCTTTGAACAGAGCCTGCCAGAGAACAAGTGTTTGCATCATGTTTTTGCATGAAGCCATGCTCTTCTCGAAGGCAGCAGGCCCATCAAAACATTGTGTCATGCACGGTTTTCCAGTTGTATCCAGAGGAGAGAGAAAAATATCTTTGGGCAAGATCCAGTGTTCTTTCTATAATGGATACCAAGTAACCAACCCATAACTTATTAACTCTGTAGGCAGGGCAATGAAGCTAATGAATCCAGAAAGATACACATTAGAAAACATTTAACTTCTATCTCTGAGTAGGGTCTTTTGAAAGTACAGAGACTGGCATAAGTCATTCCTTTTTTCCATCTGTATCTCTCAAGAATCCATTGGCTGTCAGAGAGGTCAAAAGACCGAAGACATTGGCCATCCTGTTTTCATTTTTCACCTCCCCTCAGTTTCATTATATTTTGTTGTTGTTGATTAGTCATTTATTGTTGTGTTGCCTGCCGCCATTTACATGGAAGTAAGAAGAGTTGCAAATGGTTTTCCAAACTTAATCTGTTTTATATAATGTTTTAAGAAAGGAAAATTTATTTTTTTACTTTGATCCAGAAAGTATCAGTGCATTATGGATCTTATGGAGAGGGGAGGTTGGGGCAGGGGGTGAAGCTGCACTACATACTCAGAATATAATTTCTTTTTTTTTAAACCCTTACCTTCCATTTTGGAGTTAATACTGTGTATTGGCTCCAAGGCCGAAGAGTGGTAAGGGCTAGGCAATGGGGGTCAAGTGACTTGCCCAGGGTCACACAGCTGGGAAATGTCTGAGGCCAGATTTGAACCTAGGACCTCCCATCTCTAGGCCTGGCTCTCAATCCACTGAGCTACCCAGCTGCCCCCTCAGAATATAATTTCTGAGCACATCTCCAGGTGGCATTCTAAGCTCTCTCACCCTGCACATGATGGAGCAATTAGATTGTAGTTTTACATAATTTCTTCCTTAATCTCAAAGGGATTTGTAATTCTCATAAAAATGCATCACAAACTTGGCCAATTCTTTCATTTCTAGAATACTTCAATCTTTTCCCCAACTTCACATAACCAGAAAAGATTATTCATTCATATTTAGATTACATGGATTTTTTTATTATGGAAGAACAAAAGTACATTAACTATAATGTTCCTAAATTCTAGACAATCTACTGCTCCTGGTGAGATGGAATTGCAGCTATCTCTACACAATTTGTGTCTTAGATCTCAGATTCAATCTAAAAATTGAATCACTTTCCTTCCTCATATAAGCATTTTGATCTGAAAAGTAAAAGGTGTGAGATGATATTCTCGGGTTGCTACATTCACACAACTGGACTTGTAATTACTTTCATTCATGGCATTCATCAGTTCTTAAACTTAATTAAGCTCTTGCTGGATACCTCATAGGCTGAGTAGGGAAGGCCAGCTATCAGATGCTATTTTGGCATCTTTTTTTTATAACATCTATGAAATGTGTCTTAACCATCCTCCTCTTCTAGCTTACCTTAAAAATAAACTACTCCCTCCTATTAAGGCATTAGAACAACTTTAGATATTGCCTTTCAATTTAAATTCTCTAGAAATTAATTTTTTAAATTTCCCATTTTCTCTCATTCCAGAATAAACAGACCCATCAATATTTGAGAAATTGTCGTGTCTAACTCCTTTATTTTACAGATGAGGACACTGAGGCCCAGAGAGACTAAGTGAATTTCTGCTCCTAGTAAGATGGAGTTTTCTCATACTGCTAATGTGTCTGAGGTTGGAATTGAGTCATGGTCCCTCTGATTTCAAGTCCGATACATTGTTTTGCCTCATTTTTTAGCTACTTCTAGAGATAGCAGAAAAATGGAGCACACTGACCAAAAGGAAGTTACAAATTGATAAGTGAGAAAGTATCTAATCAAGGCTTGCCCATCATTTTCATCTAACTCTTTTGCACAGGTGAAAACCAAAGTCTGACTTAGCATTACTGTGAGATGAAGAAAGCAAACCTCCCACCACCCTGGTGTCTATCTTTTTCCATGAAAACATCAAATGAGGAAGTTAAATTTTATTGCAATTATGCCCCTGGAGTCACTTCACTTTCTATCCACCCGAATTCATAACATCACAGTCAGAAGCGAGCTGACAAACAATAAGTTTATTTGCCATTTTAGCAAACATGAAATGTTTTCTTTGAGGGTCCCTGAACCATTTGATAGGTTTGTTTACTTGCTTCAATTGAGAATAGTAGCTTTATCAAGGTTTTAGTATTAAATGTTTTCCCCTGCCTTGATGCCCCTGCCAATAATCTAGAAGGGAATCTTCATCTCTTCAGTTTAGTTTACTACCAACTAACACTAAATAGGTGCCTTGATACACACATTCTCATAGTAATAAGTCTGCTATGGCAAGAACTTTGTAATTTTTTATTGATAAATTTTGTTTCAACAAAAACAACAAACCCAGATGAAACACTCACAAAGTAATTTCTCAAGAAAAGTGCAGTGAAGCATCTTAAAAGGGCTGTTGTGGCTGATAGCCCTTGGAATTTTCTACTTCAGTTGGGAAGAAAGGAGGCAAGGAAGGAAGGAGGGAGGGAGGAAAGAAAGGAGAGAGGGGAAGGAAGGAAGGAAGGAAGGAAGGAAGGAAGGAAGGAAGGAAGGAAGGAAGGAAGGAAGGAAGGAAGGAAGGAAGGAAGGAAGGAAGGAAGGAAGGAAGGAAGGAAGGAGGGAAAGAAGTGGGGAAAGAAGTGGGGAAAGAAGGGGGGAAAGAGGGAAAGAGGGAAGGAGGGAAGGAGGTAAGGAAGGAAGAAGGAAGAAAAGAAGAGAAAACGAGAAGGGAAAAGTTTTGCTTTAACAAATGTATATAATTTTTTCACTGCATCTGATAATTTTTAAAATTTTCTTTTCTTATTGTTACAATGTAATATTCTCATTGTAGTCAGTGTTTGTATGTTCTTTTGTTTCTGCTTTCTTCTCTCCACATCCCTCCTCAGATTCATAAAAAATATCTTCACTCTCTTTTTAAACTGATTCTTATAATATTTTCCCTTATGCACATAATGCTATAGCCAAATCAATGTATTTCCTGTTCCCTATAATGGGAATAAGTGTGTTAACTCAACATTAGCAACTGAATTTTATTTCAAGCTTCTCTTTTGTGACTGTGTTGTTATATTTTTCTGTATATATTTTTTTAAATATACAGTTTTAAAACTTTTTAAAAGTTATTTTTCTGTAATAAGGAAACCACTTACATGTTGTGGGTCCTGGTATGAATGTTCCTCAAATGTGGTAAGTAACCAAAAAATACTTGCTAATGACATTAGGAAATTCAGTTTGATGCATAGTTTCCTTTTACCATAAATGGAGGCAATCTATCAGAAATGAGAACTTTAAGGGTCATGTGTAAATGCACTTTGCAAAACATCAGAAAATCCACTGGAGGCCAGACCCATCAGTCTGCATCTAGGTGGTCCCTGGATCCAGAGATTTGGGCATCAAGAGCACCACTGATTATGGGGACATTGGCCGGAAAGCTACCTTGGAGAGCAGACCTGACCTCTAGCTGGGCAGAGAGGGAATCTTGTTATGAGAAGGGCCATGAAATGTACCTTTAGGCATCAGGGTAGTGACTGGTTAGGAGTAGGATTGATATTTGTATTGTTGAATAACCTACAAAGCTGGATTACATACAGAATAATAAGTGTTCCTTCAGTTCTAATAAACATATGGTTTACATCAATTAGAACCATGTGTTACATTCCTGAGATGTGATATTTCATCTCCTGCTTCTGAGTTCTTGCATGGACTCTCCCCCATACCTGGAAGGTTCTCCGTCCTCTGTTTTATCTCTTAGAATACCAGCTCTCTTTGAGTTTCATCCAGTCTATCTCACAGGATCACAGAATAATCAAACTAGAT
The DNA here is from genome assembly GCF_027887165.1 of Monodelphis domestica. NCBI lineage: Eukaryota > Metazoa > Chordata > Mammalia > Didelphimorphia > Didelphidae > Monodelphis > Monodelphis domestica. Next base: position 50,034,086 of record NC_077233.1, on the reverse strand, counting down.
TTAGGAGTGACCTCAGAGGCTATGCTACACCCTCTTCATTTGACAACTGAGGAAACTGAGGCCCAGGTAGGTACTCAAGGTCAGACAGGTATTAAGAATTAGAGGTAGAATTTGAATCCCAGTCTTTTGACTCTAGATCTATTTTTTGTCCTCTTATATCTATATAAGACCTTTCTAGATGATTCCACTTTTTATTTGTTACTATTACAACACAAAATTGTCCTCAGAAAAGCAAAGGTATGGTAAGAAATGCTTAAGAAAGATGATTGGCATGATTGGGTTCAAAGTGGGTTGGGGAAACAAAGCTGGAATTTTTTAAGGAAAAGGAACTTGAAAACATAATATTCTAGTCATCAAAGGAAAAGTATATAAACTTCAAAGTTGGACTTGCTTGCAAGTAAGCAAAATACTTCCAAGATAAATCTTTTTCTGCACCTGTCTATGGTTTAGGCTATATACATGAATGAAAAAATAAAGGTCTATATCTAAACAAGCCTGCTAGGTGGCATGGTGGATAGAATGCTGGCCCTGAAATCAGGAAGACTGAGTTCAAATCCAGGCTCAGACACTTACTCGGTGTGGAACCCTGGGCAAGTCGCTGAACCTTGTTTTCCTCAGTTTCATCATCTATAAAATGGACTGGAGAAGGAAATGGCAAAACACTCCAGTATCTTTAAAAACCACAAATCACGTCATGAAGAGTCTGACATAACTGAAGTGACTATATCACAAGACAGATATTGTACTAAGCATTGAGGATATAAATCGTTAAAAAGAAAGACAATCCCTTCCCTCAATAAACTTAAAATCAAATGGAGTAAGACAACACAAACAGGAAGATAGAAAGTGGAGCTGAGTGCACCAAGTGGTCCCTCGTGCTGAGACATCTTATTCCATTTCAAACAGTTCAAGCCAAGAATATCTGTCTATGGAAATTCGGACAATCCAGATTGCTGCCCTCTCTAAAGTAGTGCTTTAGGAGAAAGTTAATGTTCCATCCTCCAGTCTTCCAACCAGAAGGGAAAAGGAACAGTGTGAGTTACTTGCCAGTCAGGACATCAGGGGACCCTAAAGCAGGAGGTTCAGGATTGAAAGTCTTCTGAGTCATTGGTGTCAAACTCAAATAGAAATTAGGTCACCAAACTGTTCATAAAGATTCCTGCTCTAACATTGACTCAGAAAATTACATTACTATTATTTATATTGTACCTTTAAGAAATAATTTCCCATTATATTTTAATCTTGTTGCAAGGCTCTTGATACTTCTCAAGGGAATGGTCTCTGGTCTTATAATAAGGCTACTGGCAAAGAATTGGGCCAGGGAGTAAAGAACTTTCTTTGGAAACTTTTGGCTGAATTTCCACTAAATTCATGCAAATGGTACCAAAGGGAGTGGTGGTACCTTTTGATTCCCCTTATTAGAGAAATTTATTCATTTTCTTTTTTTGAGGGGGATTATTATTATTTATGAGTTGAGTTTATCTTCATTGTCTCCAATATACTTTATTCATGTTATCATTGTTTTGAATTAATTTCCCTTAGTATTATTTTCTCTTTGATTTTTCCTGTTGCTAAGCAGAAATACAACTTAAAATATTTTATATTTTTATGTTATTTATATATATTCAATATATTCCAACCAAGTATATACCTTACATGTTTAAATGAAAGAATAAACACACACATTTAATAGATTTACACATTATTAGAGATAAGGACAAGTCAATCATTTAGCCTCTAACATAATCTCTTTATGGTATGGTTATTGACCTGGTAAATGTATATTTATTTTTTTAAATTTGATTTTCCCCTAATGATATGTTAAAAGAGTTTGCAACATTTTTGAAAGTATTTTGAGTTTCAAATTCTCTTCCTCCCTCCTCCCCTCCTAACCCTGCTGAGCTGGTATGCAATTTTATATAGATTCTACATGTGCAATTATGTAAATCATCTTCCCATATTAATTCTTTTGTGGAAGAAAACTAACAAAAAATTAAGAAAGACAGTGAAAAAAGGTTGCTTTTGTCTGGATTAAGACTTTATCAGTTCTTTATAATAAACCTTTTTGATTTTTTTTTTAATCATGAGTCCTTTGGGATTGTTTTGGATCCCCGTATTGCTCAAAATATTCTCCCTTTGTCTCATAATAGCCAGTCTGATAGATATGGGGTGATACCTCAGAGTTCTTTAATGTGCATTTCTCTAATTAATTGTGATTTGGAATATTTTTTCATATGAGTGCAGAGAGCTTTAATTGCTTTATTTCGATAACTGCCTGGTCATATCCTTTTTTCATTTATCAATTGGGGAATGACTTGTATTCTTATATGTTGATCTAGTTTCTCTATGTATTTGAGAAGTAGCACTTTTATTAGAGAATTTTATTGTAAAAATTTTTTGCCCCATTATGATTAATATGTACTCTCTATCCCTTTTCCCACTGTTTAGTTTCTGACCACCTTCCTCAATTTTCCCTCTTTTCTATTGTGGCTTGCCCACCTTCTCTTATCACATTCTCCTCCTACTTCCCCGTAGGGTAACATACATTTCTATACCCAATTGCTTATGTATATTCTTCTTTTATTAAGGCAATTCTAATTAGAGTTAAAAGGTTCCTCTCCCTATGTCCTTCATCTTTCCCTCCACTGTAATACCTCTTTCATGACTCTTATCTGTAATAATTTGCTCCATTCCCTTTTTCTCTTTCCTTGAAATCACAATACATTTCTCTTCGTCATGTCTTCATTTTATTATTTATTTTTAGATATCATCTCATCATATTCCAGTCATACCCTTTCCCCTGCCTGAAAGCCATGATAAAGAAAAGAACTTGGACCCCATATTGAAAGAAAGTATCAGGAAAAACTGCTGTGAAGTTCTTAAAAAAAAAAAAGAGGGGGAAATAGAAATGGAAAGAATCTTCTGATCACCTCTTGAAATAAATTCCAAATTTAAACTTGAGTATTCGATCAAAATTCCAGAATTTCTTAGTCAAGGAGGAAATACTATAAGCAGCCAGAGTGGTGGAAAATAATTCAAATATTTTGGAACTACAATCAAGATTACACAGGATCTAGCAGCTTATACTTTAAATGATCAGAAGGCATGGAATATAATACTTCATGAGGCAAAGGATCTAGGTTTAAAACAAAAAAGTCACCTCCCAAGGGAAACCTAGCATAATACCCCAGGTTAAAAAATAGATATTTAATGAAATAGGGGGATTCTAGGCATTCCTGATGGAAGATCAATGCCAAGAAGAAAATTTGATGAATGAATGCAACACTCAATAGAAGCATAAAAGCTAACAGAAAAATCTCAAGGGAATCAGTATTGCTAAACTAATTACATTTATGTATGGGAATGTGGTACCTAGGATACTTAAGATGACTATAGTACAAGAGATATCTAAAGTACTTAATATATTTAAAGTAATCAAGGGAAACAATGGTATTAAATTGATTACATACCTTGCATGGAAAGTAATAACTTGAATATTTAAGATATTTATGGAACAAGAGATATTCATGATAGTTAAGATACTTTAAGTTAATCAAGGGAAACAATGGAGTTAAGCTGAATACAATACTAGTAAAAATGTGATAATTAAAATGCTTAAGATAACCCTGATGTGTGAAGTACCTAAGATAACTAAAATACTTAGAATAATTAAGATACTGAAAATAGTAAAGAACTTTATCACTAGCAGGCCATTAAATAGATACATATAGAGACAGAGAGCAGGGAGTAGGTTGAATATGATGGGATGAAATTAAAAAAAATCAAGGGACAAGAATGAAATGCACCAGGAAAAGTGAAAAGGAGAAAAAAGGAGCAAATTTTCTCAAATGAGAAAGTATATGAGAATCAATACAGTTGATGGGAAGATGTGGTAATGTGTCTGGCAATGGATAAACCCTACTCTCATTGGAATTGGTACAAAGTGGGAATAATATCCACACAAATTAGGTATAGAAATCTACCTTACAACAAATTGAAAAAAATCTTTATAATGATTCTCTCTGACAAAGGCTCCATTTCTCAAAAAAAAAAAAAGTGAATTGAGTCAAATGATAAGAATACAAAGAATTTCTCAATTGACAAATGATCAAAGAAAATGAATAGGCAGTTCTGAGATGAAGAAATTAAAACTATTCACATGAAAAATTTTTCACACCACTATTGATTAGAGAAATGCAAATTAAAACAACTCTGAGGTACCACCTCACACCCATCAGACTGAAAACCTAACAAAAAAAGCAAAATTATAAATGTTGGTGGAAAAACTAGAGCAGTAATATAATACTGGTGGAGTTGCAAACTGATACAAAGCATTCTGCCGAGCAATCTGAAACCATTCCCAAAGGGCCATAAACCATGTGTACTATTTGATCCATCAATACTATTCGGTTTGTATCTCAAAAGACGGGAAAGGACCAACCTATACCAAAATGTTTATAGCAGTTTTTGTGGCAGTAAAGAACTGGCAACTGAAGGGATGTCCATCTATTGGGGAATGATTGACCAACTGGTGGTATATGTTTGTAAATGGAATCTTATTGTGCATTAAGAAATGACAAAAAAAAATAATAATCACAAAAAAGCCTGGAAAGACTTATCTGAAGTACTGCAAAGTGGAGTGTGCAGATCCAGGAGGATGTTGTACACAGTAACAACAATAATGATGATCAACTGTGATGGACTTTATTATCTATTGTGAGTCTTCATTGTGAGAGAAGCAGGATCTAACTTACTGATATTAGTGCTTAATCATGCTATTTGCTTGTAATTGATTTTTTAAAAAAATAGATTCTAATTTTAAAAAATTTAAAAAGTATAAAAAAGATGGTAGCCCAGCTATTAGGACCAAGAGGCTAAACAGGACAGATTTTCATTGTAGCTGAAATCTCCCCCAAATATTGAGAAAAGCAAAATATACAACTTCAAAGAAAATACATATCATATCATCAACCTGCTACTTTTCTTACATGAGGAACATTGCTCCTCTGTCCTTGAGTTCATTAGGATTTGTGGAAATCCTTCCAGAACTAGGGACCAAAAAACTGCCAAGGAACTGTCTAATATTACTGTTTATATCCTTTTGTTTCAATGGCAAACATTCCCTTCCACAAACATGCCCTTGAAAACTATGCCAGTGTAATGTGTGTTGGTATTTGAAAGAACGAAGCCACTAGACTCTGCTGACATTTGGGTCTAGGATGGAATTGCATGATAAGCCTATTGAAAATACCATTTTTTATTAAAATCTAGACCCTTGTGAAACAGAACTGAATGGGCATCATCTGTTATCTTGTCTCTTTGAAGCCAAAAGTCTTTAAGCACATTTTCTGAGCAGTTACCTTTGGGATTTCAGAACTGGAATGCATTATAACTAGAGCACTGTGAACTTTTGAGAATCACAATTTTGCTTCCAGAACTCTGAGATTCATCTGTCTTTTTAATGGAGGCAAATCTGAACTTACGAACAGATACCCCTTAGTAATCTAGCCAACCTCTCAAACTTCAGCCTCATTCCTTGGTTACTGTGTTCTTGACAGCTCATAGATGGCACAGATGCTGAGTCACTAGCTATGAAAAATGTGTTTACTTGTGAAATTCGTTTACATTTTCCAATTGCCATCGACATTGGGCATCCTATCTGCTACATGAATTAAGGACTTCCTCAGCCTGATCAAGATTTATACTCATTTTAATCATTTTGGAGAAATGGGAACATTCTGAATTCCCCTCCTCACCCTTACTGAATTTACTGTCTTTTGAGAACCCCTTCCTCCCCCCCAAAATAAAAACAAACACCAAAAAACCCCAGACATTACATTGTCAAATTGTTCATTGCAGTTTTTTGTTTGCACATAGTCTGTTTTATGTTGATGTAGAAAGGTTACTAATATTTATGTCAGCAGATCTGTATTCAAATCTCAGTTCTGCCCTTGACTAGTTTTGATACCTTGGGAAAGTTATTCAAGATTCTTATGGCCATATTTCTATGACTGAAGGGAAGAAGGTTAGTTAGCAAATTTTGAGTTTATTCAGCCATAAAATCTTTAGATTTCTCCATTCAGTTTCCAACTCTGCTTTGTTGTATGATAGTCTGGCTTTATCTGTTTTGTTTTATAAAATATAACTGTGGCAATGGTGGCAGTGGTGTTAACAATTCTTTTTTTTTTTTTAACCAGTGCAGAATAGTAATTTGTTCTGCAAAGAGATTTTCTGGGATACTGATAAGTGACTTATCTTCAGCCACTCAGTCAGTAGATTTCAGAGAGGAGATCTAAACTGAGATACCTTTTTACTAGTGCCCTCACCCCAGATATCTGGAATTATCTCTCTCCTCTTCTTTGTCTCTTGAAGCATCACTTCCAAAAGATGTCTTTCCAGATACCCACAGTGCTAGTGCCTCCCTCCTTCTGAACAATCATTCATGTATTGAATCAATACATAATTTTATATGAACATGTCTCATGTATGACATAATACCATAAATTGCAAATGCTTTGGGGAAGTTTATACTTTTTTTCTTGCTTTTGTATCATCATTGCCCATCAGTGTTCCTGGACTAAAGTAAACTGTTAAAGATGTATTGATTCCTGGCTCTGAGGTCAATCATCTATCTGCTGTCACCTTTTTACTTAATGAAATATAGTTAAACTTCCTGCATACAAATTCTACCTCTATGTGGCCTCAGGCTTTAATGATCTTATACTCCAGTTTCCAAATCTGTAAAATGAGCAGGTTAAATTATATGGCCTCTAAAGCCATTCACAACTCCAGATTACGAATGCTTTGAATTATAAATAAACAGAATTTCTATTATGCTTTATCTTCATTATTTCAATGATTTTCCAGATAACCTGTGAGATCAGAGCTAATAATTATTTCCTTATTTTACAAGAAAAGAAATGGACTCCAACAAATAAAGTGACTTGCCTAGTATCCATATAACTAGTAAGTATCTGAAATAAGATTTGAATCCAGGACTTCCTGACTTCAAATCCAACATTACACTTACCATGTTCTAAAATTAGAGTGTTCTCCAAGATCAGAAGCTAATTACCAAATTTTCCCCATCACCATGGAAACAGTAACTGAAAGAAGCAATTTGTGTTGGGATACCATGTTCTCACTTAAAAGCAAGTTTTTGGTTGTACTCAGACTTGACTCAGTAATGCTTTTAGCTCCCTTGGACTATCTAGACATTTTGCACAACAAACATTTTATAGATTGCTATTGTGACCCTGTTTTTCACAGAGCAGGGCAGCCAAGCACAAAAGAGAAAGCACATTTTTAAGAGTTTCTAACTTTAGGACACAAGGGCTGAGCCCATTGCTTTTTACCACTTTTCCCTGATGGGCATTTGTCTTAGTCTAGCTACAATGCATTAACTGGAAATAGTAAATTAGCATCGGAATTTCCAATTTGTATCAACATATATTTGTGAAATGGAATCAAAATAGTGGGCTGCCTATCTCTTTTCGTAATAATTATTTTTTCTTCAAAAATGTAATGAGAATTCCTTGATTAGCAATTAAAAATCAATAATAATAGCTCATATTTAAGTTGAGATTTATAATTTACTTCATATCATTTGAATTCCTTAACACATGTCCATATGTAAGGATATGCAGTTGTATTTATATGTAGATAAAGCATACCCTATTTTGGAAGTGAGTGAAGACAATGAGTCATGGAAAATTGAAGAGGCTTTAATGTGCTCATACAAGTATCTGAAGCAAGATTTGAAATTAAGGCTTTTCTAATTCTGAGCTTAGTGAGTTTGGGTTTTGCTTTGTTTTGTTTTATTATAGCATATGACTTCTCAGAAAATAAAGTTATGGCTTGTATTTTAGAGTAAAACAAACATGAATGAAATATGCTTGTGTACTTATGTATCAGAGTTGGCAAAAAAAATGGGACACAAGTGCAAAGCCATCACTGGAGGAGCTGCTTCATTCTCCCTCTTCCCAGTGCCAGAGGGCATGTTTTGCATGCCTCTGTCCAGCTTCTCAAAGCAAGCACTTTCTCCCTCAACTCTCTCCAATAATCTGGGGGGCTCACAGACAACTTGAATTTGCCCTCTGGGCACTTGAACTCAGAAAAGATTCTCCATTACAGTATGTTCTCTATAATTCAAATGATAGAATTCTAGGATTCAGAAAATCCTTAAAAAATTATCTCCCTCAGCTATTCTTGAATTACTGTTTGTGTCATTGTTCTTTTCATGAAATTGGTGAATTGGAACATATATTCCCAGTTTCTATCCCTATTCACTCCTGTCTTTAAGTAGCTACTTGCCCAACCTGATTTTAATTAATAAAGAGGGGAAGAGTATATCATTAAAGTAATATATTATGTTCTTGAGACACTTCTCTCCTATTGAAAAGAAATGTTATAGTGCTATATATCAATTGATATAATTTGATTGAATTGCAAAAGATTTGTCTAACCTTTTTATTTCCCTTTAAGGCATAATTTTATAGGCAATTGAGAATGGATCTTACTTCTTCCTGAAATGTCTGAGATAGACACAGGAAGAGGACCACTTGACTTAAGTACATAGTAGGGGTTTTCTAAACCTCTCATGGATATATTAACTCACTATTAATTTTTCTCTTCTTCCCAATTCTTGCCCTCTTGCTAGTGGACTGAAAATGTGCACATTGACACTTCTTCAACTATACTAACCACTGAGTTCCTCAACCTACTCACTTCTCATGACTTACTCTTCCAACCCATATTGGCAATAGTCTTAATCTTACAATCATCAACAAAGTGATTTGTCACCCCCATACTTAGTAAATACCACTGGCCCCCTATCTGTCCCAGGATTAAGTACAAAAGATTCTGACATTTAAAGTCTTTCATAACCTAACTCTCCCAAGCTATCTGGTCTTCTAATATCTTATTGCCTCTTCTTCTTCATTCTTGTTGATCCAGTGGTACTGTATGGCATGTTCTATGAATGAGATATTCTATCATTTGGCTCTAGGCATTTTTCATGGTTGTATCTCATATCTAGAATATTCTCCCTTCTCATCTCTACCTGATTGTTTTCTTAGCATTCTTTAATGCCCAGATATAATCTCATCTCTTAATTACATACTATTTAATTTGTATGAAGTTTATTTGTACATATTTATTTACTTGCATTGCTTATTAGATTATGAGTCCCTTCAATACAAAATAGTGTCTCTTTATATCCCCAAGGCTTAGCATAGTACCTAGCATGCAGCAGACATTTAACAAATACTGACTGACTATTTTTTCTTCTTCATTTCTGAGTCTGTGTTTAAAGCTCATGAGAAGACTTTACATTAGAAAATGAAGTTTCTTAAAACTCAATCAACACTTGTTTACTCCTTCAATGTTTGCAAGTCTTTTTGTATATTCTCTTGTCTGACCAAACTAACACATTTAGAATACTATTGAAATGTACTGAGCAAAGTATACCTCACTTGAAAAATAATTATTAAGATCCTTCAATATGCCAGGCACATTGCTAGACCCAAGTGATATGAAGGCAAAAAAAAATGCAACAACTCTTCTCCTTGAAGAGCGTATATTTTACTTAGAAAGCAGTACACACATATAGGTAATAAAACAAAAATGTAACAGTGACTTCAATGCACCTCCCCTATTCTACTGTCTGGAACCAGATTGCTACACTTCATCTCTTTCTCAATTATGATGATCTTTAATGCCAGGTTTCAGATTTTTGTATTTTATCCTACTGGCAATAGACAGAAGTTTTTTTTTTCTTTTAACTCAATGACTTGATTAGATATGTGCATTAGAACAAATAATTTTTCCAGTTATGTGATGGTTTTATTGAAGAGCAGGAGGGGATAGAGAGAAGAACATTTAGTCCAATTAGGGTATCGTGATACTGGATGTGAGTGGAAACAAATAAAAGCCTGAAGTGGTGGTGTAACTGCTAATAATACACAAATGCACTAAAATTAAATTGTCTTCCTTTGTAAGTAGATATTTTCAGGGCCAGTTTATTAACTAGGCAGTGGTTCCTGGAATCTTTTTACAAGTGCATTGTACTAACTGAATCTCACCAAATAAATAGGAATGACTTTCCTCAGAGAAAGCTGGGAGTTTGGATTTTCTACATATTTGTAAGATAAGAATTTCCAGGGAAATTCCTTTTGAACTATGAACATGTGAATTCATTAGATCACACTTAAACAGAACCCAACCCTGTCATTTTATGGTGGAGTACACTAAAGCCTAGGAAGTCCAGTGAATTGTCCAAATACACAAAAGTAATAAGCAGAATAGCTAGGATTCAAATCAACATTCTCAGAGCTCATACCCCAGTATTTTTTTAATCACTCAACAAATATTTAAAATATATTAAGTGTCCATTGTGTGCCAGGCATAGTGCAAAATGCTAGAGATACAAGGCAGGAGAAAGAAGGGAGCCTAGAAAGCAAAGAGTAACAGAAATATTGAAGAATGGGTTATTTAACATAGTATTAACCTATTGGGCTATAAGAAATGATGAGGGAGATGAGGTCAGAAAAACCTGGGAAGACATATAAATTGATGCAAAAGGAAGTAAGCAGAGCCAGGAGAAAATTGTATACAATGACAACAATGATGATTAGCTGGCAAAGGCTTAACTACCAGGTCAGAGGAGTCCTATGGCCCAGATTTAATTGTTTTCCCTTCTTAGATGAATGATGAATGTATAAAGGAGAAAAAGCTCTTTTCTTACTGGAGAATCAAAATAATTTAAGAGCTCCGAGACGTGTCCTTTTCCTCACATTTCCTGAGTGGTCATTCTATGTTGAAACAAATGTAGAGCTTTGTAAAAAGAAATTAATGCTAATTAAGGAATATAATGCTGGTACATGGAGTTATGCAGCTGAGATTGATTCCTCCTTAGTCCTATGGAGGTAAATGACCTCTAATTTTCATCACTTACTTAGTTGAATTGTAGAGAAAAATAAAGTTGTTCATTGATTGGCATTTGAAAAAGCAATTAGTAGTTATAGTTTGCTAAGAAGGCAAGACAAAAATGTACCAGCAGGACTGTCCTCAAATGTCCCAGGGATTAGAAAATGAGTGAGTAGAGTCAGTATGACCACTTCGGAGGAAATAAGTCTTTTTTATGATTTATTTTAACTGCATTCAGATATCTTAGTTCAAATAAGAGCATAATATAATGCAGCTTTAAAAAAAACCTACCTATCATTCAGTTATTCATTCATCCTGTACTTACCATGTACAAGGTGCAGTACAGGATAGATTACTGCTTCAGCTAAGAATTAGACTAGCCTAGTGATTTCCAATATTTTTTTTGTTTCACAAATCCCTTTCAACAATAACATAACAAAATGTATTATCAATCTCCTTGGCAATTTAATATACTAATTACAATATTCTTTTAGATTTGTTTATTTAAGTGTTTACAATAACTCTTGAGATAATTTTTGACTCAAAAAGCTTCAAACAAGTACATACTTATAGTCAAATAGGAACAAAAAACCTCTTAATTAAACTGCACAATTATTTATTGTTTCAATACTTTCATTAATACTTTCATTAAAACAATAACATAATTCAAGTATAAAACTATCAACTCAACTCCTAGGGAGTGATCTTGATTATTATTTCTGTCTTAAATTTGCCAGTACCTTCTCTCTCGTGTCTGCTTCTGTATCCAGATTTGCCTTCTTTTCTTTTTCATTTGCTGCCTTCCCAACCTATCTTGCATGCTCCAGCACAGTGCCACTGCCTTTGTTTCTTTCCTGACTCATCTACTAACCCTCTTCTATATTCTTGGCTTATGCTTTTCATTTTTGCTTTCCTGCTATGGCCCTAGTTCAGACCTCTGCTCAGATTATCTCCCCATACCACCTGCTTACCTGGCCAATTATCTAGTCTGGTCTGCCATTCTGGAATACTGATTCCTAGTGTGTAGTACTATCTGGCTCCATCCCAGGCACCTGGGTTAAACCCAGCTAAATTGTAGCTACTCAGAGCAGCTGATCCACAGCTTCTCTCTCTCATTCTCTGTCTCTCTGTGTCTCTGTGTCTCTGTCTCTCTCTGTCTTTACATTGATGGTATACATTTCTTCTCATTGACTGAGTCAATCAATCATTCAATTGGTAATTATTTCACAAGTGCCTATTATGTGCCAGGAACCAGGGTTCCTCTGGTGATGACTGGTTTTCAGAGACAGAAGCTGGAGAAAATCATGCTTAATCTTTGTATCTAGTCTTATTTTACTAAAAATAGTTTCTTATGGTGAACTAAGGTTCTCCTTGTTGATTTATAAGCTTGAATAATTCCACTAAAGTGGAAATGCCATTTTTGATTCAATTTAATACAAGCAACCTTCATAAAGTACCTGATTAAGTGCAAGCCATGATAGAAGCTAAAAGGCTGATGTTGACAAGAGCCTCTGGAAAATTAACTGTCCTTTCAATTTCTACTTTATGGAAAAATTGATGACCATCAATGGAATGGAAAGAGGGGATGAAGGGATGACAGACAGACAGAGAATCAAACTCAGAGGGATTTAGAATCAAAGAAAGAAACAGAAAGACAGGCAAAGAGACAGAGATGGACAAGCAGGTAGAAAGGCAAAGAGACAGAAACAGTGGTAGAGAGAAAGATAGGAAAAAGAAGGGTTGAGTGGAGTGTTGAAGGAAGCTAAAGATTCTAAGAGATAAAAAAGAAAGTCTACCTTCCAGACATAGGAGATAGCCTGAGTTTGCCTGCTATGTTCAATATTGAAATTTTAGCAAAACCAATTATTTTTAAAGAAAGAACTTGGGTTACCCTAATGAAACTAGAATCTGAAAAATTAGTTTTTCTAAGAAGATGTCTTATTGTGCCTGGCATACAGTGTTTAATGAGTACTTTATCTATTTATCTATCTAACTCTGAAGCAGATTGGTAGCACAGTGGACAGAAGGTAGAATTGGAATCATAAAGACATAAATTCATATCCTGCCTCAGACACTTGCTGTATGACCTTGGTCAAGTCGTTTAACTTTTTTGAGCATCAGTTTCCTCATATAAAAAATGAGAATAGTATCTCATAAGATTATTGTGAGGATCAAATAAAATAATTATCTGAAACATTTTGCAAATCATAAAGAACTACAGAGTTGCTAGCTATTAACTATATAAATGCTATCTATTTGATGAATCTTTCTAATAAACTGGATTATCTACTACTAAGCAGTCACTGGTGCTTTGAAGGACTTGATATGTCACTCTTAATGGATGGATAAGGAAACTTTTTTTAGAGAAGAGGTAATTTAACATTTTATTGTAAAGGCTTCTAATATGTACTTGAGTTACCTGCAAAACACTTCCTGTCACAATTGAGAAACTGAGCCAAAAGGCTAAAATTCCTATTAATGGGAAAAAATCTTTCCCTATGAAAACTACTGAACCTACTAAATGTTGCCATTATTGTCACTGATTAGGCATTAAAATTATAGTTGTGTCTTTTAATCAAATAACATCTTTTGAAGAGAATGTCCTTTGATAAAAGGTTAACATCCTTCCAGCAGCAAAAATACTATATTAAAAAGCAATGGCAATGAATCACAGACCCTGCAGTTCAAATCTGCTATGTAACATTGTGAGCCCAGGGCTAGGATGTCTTTTGGATCTCAAATTGCTAATAGGTGTGTGAAGACCTGGGCAATAGCACTAATAAGAAGACAGAACAATAACAAATAATAATAATAATCCTTGCCCTTAGTAAGGGTAGGAAGGTACTTACGTCTTCTTTTCTGGACCACTCCAGCTCTTTCTTTACTTGTTAAATGATGTTTGAAATTCGGCAAGTGCAGCTTATTTCTTTTTTAGCATAAAGATTGTGCAAGCACATTCTTCTGATGGGAATCATAAGAATTTAAACTACTATCATATGAAAGATATGTCAGATTTGACTGAACATATGATTGTGCTCTTGAATAAGAACCATGTACTTCTCAGCCCCATACATGATGAGGTCTGTGTAGAGCACACATGTGTTGAGATACATGAGGAGCTGATCTATGTGGCCAGGAAATACCCAAGGAGGGAAAATATACACCTTTGGCCCAACAGATATCTGGCAACCTATTATTTAGCTTTTTTCTGGTTATCTCTATTTTATAGTTGAAATTTTCAATTACTGCAACTCCCTTTCAGTTGCTTCCACTCTCTACGAAGTGTCTCTGATCTCTATTATCACATGCTGTCTCCTATTACTTAGCAGACGTGTGTCTTCTTTGCTGGGTGGCAGCTGAAGCTACCAAGGTCTCATTTCTGCAAAGGACAGAAGACTAGTCTATGTTTAGCTCTTTGGGGAGTTAGGTCATTACCTAGCCAGCTGACTTGGAAAGATGAATTAAAAAAAACCCCATAAACATTTAAGTTTTCTACTTGAATTTATATCAATGTTAATAAGTACATAAATATTAATTATTGGAAAGATCCATGGTTTCTTTAATGCAGAGACTTTTTTATAACAAAATCATTAATTAAGAACTGAAAACTATATTGGCAATAGTCTAGTCCAACCCTCTAATCATACAGAGGAGAAAACTTTTGTTTGGAGGTATTACGGATCTATCCCAAGATCACAGATGCAGGAATTGATGGAGCCAGATTCTAAACAAGGTCACACAACTCCAAATTGAATAGTAGAGTGTGGCAGGTGCCAAGGAATCCATTAACATTGCTGTCAGGGGCAGTTAAGTGGCTCATTGGATAGAGAGCCAGGTCCAGAGATAGGAGTTCCTGGGCTTCAGATACTTCCTAGCTGCGTGAACCTGGGCAAGACACTTAACCCCAATGCCTAGCCCTTACTACTCTTCTGCCTTACAACCAATCCACAGTAGTGACTCTAAAATGGAAGATAAATTAAAAAAAAATATTACTCTGTCAATAAAAGAAATTGGATGCTTCCATCTTAGGAAACAGCCTTATGAGTTGTTTGGCAAGAAAAAATCAATCAAGTCAGTAAGAATTTATTAAGAACCTACTATGTTCCAGTCACTGTGATAAAAATTAGATATAATGAGGGGTGGGGAGAAATCTTTGCTCTCAAAGACTTCATGGTCTAATGGGTGACTGGTGCTGGGGAAGGAGGAGGAGACAAAATACAAACAACTAAGGTCAAACATAATATATTCAGGATAAATTGGAGTTTATCATAAAAGGAAGAAAGTAGCACTAAGAAGAACCAAGGAACCAAAGAACCAAGAGCTGAGAAGTAATGATTATCACTAGAAATATCTGAATTTTATTGCTAGAGGTATTCCCTTCATTTTTACAGATCCCACTTCCTTATGAAATCAGTAGATGAACTTCGATAGTTGATTTACCAATATCATCATCATTATCACCATCATTCTCTCTACTATACAGCTAACCTGATTAAGAATCTTTCTGACAGAGCTAAGTTAGTCCTTAGATAACAGACACAGGAAGTAGCCAGGTCCTTACTTAATATCCTTTACATTTTTCATAGAAAATTTCAGAGTTCTGACATATCATTAGAAAAACATGGGTTACTTTCATGCTTTGACAATACATTGAAAAAGGAGTTTAGTATATGTTTCTAGGAAATAGAACCCTACATTTGTATTTTCTGCTAAGACCAAGGTTGAATATAAGAAATAGAATTACTAACACATGGCTAGGCCACATCAAGACACTTGAAGGATTGGATTACATTAGAGAGTAACAAAACATTTTTTTCTCATTGGCCCATGGGTTTAATTGTAATCTTGAAAGGTAAGAAAGGAAGTAGTACTAGTCTGAGCTCTTAGAAAGAGCTTGGTAGTTTGGTGGTTTAATGGTGTGCCAATGGGGATTTAGCCAGTCTAGCTGATAGAGGCAGTCCAATCCTGGACACCTACAGTGATATAAGACCCTGGGAAAGGACAAAAGGACCATAAGAGCTCATTAAGCAGGACCAATTCCTAAACAATGGCAAAAAAGAATTGGCAATGGGAAGCAAAGCCTTTTGGTCTATGTATGCCAAGTGCTACAGAGCTAAGCAGTTGAGCAGGCCCAGGAGAGCATGTGAATGTTTGCTTTGGGGTTTAGTTAACTTTTGACCATGGAAATCAGTTCCAGATTGTATGCCTGAGTCATGAGAAAAACTGAGAGCACAAGACTTAACTGTGTTTTAGATATATCTGCCTCATCTATAATTGTACCCACTTTACATGGGATATGTTCTTAGAAAGTGCTATATTTTTTAAAATATTTCTGTTTCTATGAAGCAAATCTTCATTAAGTACATCTACTGTCATTACAGATGAATAATCTTCTTTTGTGGTTTGTCTTTAATTGGCAGTGGTTCCAACAATTTAAAATTATTTTGGCTGGGGTTGTCTGGTAGATTGCTTCTGTCTTTGGCCCTCTCCTGTTAAGTACATTTTATTTTGGTTTTGTTTTGTTTTTTAAATCAATGTTTTAGATAAAAGCTTAAGTGACCTATTTATTAATCTCATAAGACTTAGTCTGACCTCATACAAATCTCCATGGACCAAAGCACTGGAATTGATAATAAAATGAAATACAATATGAATAAATGGAAAGTTTAACACTTTGGTTAAAAGAACCATCTTCATAAGTATAAATTAGGGTAAGCATATTTAGGCAACAGTTTGAAAAGGATCTAGAGGGAATATCAACCAGAGTTTATGCCAAGATGGCAGAATAGGAGCAAGAAAAGCTAGAAATAACTATGAGAATCTTCTCCAACCAATCTTAAAGGAACACCTGCAAATCAATACTGGAGTGAAAGAACCAACAAGGAGATGGAATAAAGCAACTTTCAGATAGAAAAGAACTTGTAGCTAGAGTGGATCTGGTTCACTGGGGTGAGAGGGTAGTATGGCTTTTAGGAGGCCACACCAAGGAGGACCAATGGAAGCCAAAAGCAAACTAGCACCCTATATGTGCTGTTCCAGGTTCTGAACTTGGGCCCAAGCCAACATTGGGACCCTGAGACTCTACTTAAGACTATAGCAGTGGAAATTTAAGTACATCCCTTAAAGTTCCAAGCCCTATACCAAGCCAAGAGTAAGACTCAAGTCTTAGGGCAGGGTAGTCTGCAGGGCACCTAGTGGGTGTAAGCCCAAGGGGAGGTCTAAAGCCCTTCCCAAGCCCACAGAGAAGTCCTAAATTCAAATGCAAGGCAGTCTATGATATGCCTGGTCTGTGAAAGCCTAGACTAACACCCAGAACCTCTACCCAAAATCAAGATAAAGATATAAGCACTAGGGCAAGGCAGGTTACAAGTGTACCTGGCTTGATCAAGATCAGAGTGAGACCAAAAGTGCTGCTCAGGGTCTAGAGCAGGCTAGAGCCTGAGCTCCAGCACTGGGTTGCTATAGTGTTCTAAGTTCTGTAAGCCATCAGCAATCTCAGGGAGTGATTGAATCAGCCATGGAAGTTGGTTTTCAGAGCTACCAGTCTGCAGGCCATCATACCAATTTGGAAAAACTAAAATGCTGTACCACAGAAACAGAGCTAAGGATAGCAGCAATGAAAAAGTGAAGTTTAAGATAGTGTCCTCTCTACCCTAAGAGCAGAGCCCACCTTTAAAAGAGAAGTGAAAGTCAAGAAAAAAGATTGGGGAAATAATCAAACCAAAGGAAAAAAAATACACAACCACAGAAAACTTTTATTGAGACAAAAAAGAGTAAGGCAAAAGCATAGAAGGAGACAGTGAAAACAAAGCAAACAGACACAATACTTCAAAGAAAAATATGAATTAGTCTCCAACTCAAAAAGAATTTCAAAATCAAGAGAACAAAAATGAAAGCAATGCAAAGAAAATTTGACAAAAAGGAAAAAGAAACACAAAAATACAATGAAGAAAAGAGTTTCTTTAAAAAAAGAACTGACCAAATTAAAAAGGATGTTCGAAAGCTCACAGAAGAAAATCCTTCCTTAAAAATTAGGATTGGGCAACTAGAAGCTAATGACTTCATGAGAAATCAAGAAACAATAAAATCAAATCAAAGGAATTAAAAGTATCTGGAGACTTTAGGGGACAGAAAGGTAAATATAAGTCAGCAGTGGGATTAGTCAGACAAAAAATCCAAGTTTGATCTTAGGCTGCATTCATGGTCAATCATAGAACATGAACTAGGCATGCTAGTGCCACCCCTATTGGGTTACTTTTCCAACTCCCACTTTTAGTGGTAGGCCAGGTCTCCAAAGGTTAATAACTACTCCTTCTCCAGATATTAGGACTAACCCAGAGAGTTTATAACACTGTTGCTCATGAGTTCCTCTGATATGCTGCCATTAACATTAATCAGCTAGGCTTCAATTAACTTTTTTTTAAAAATATTTACATTTGCTGAATGGCTATATAAAATATGGTATGCAAATATGATAGAAAACCTGTGAGTAATAAAGAAATGGATAGTTTCAGAGATATACAGAATGGTTCATAAGAACTACTACAAAATCAAGTTTGCTGAACCATGAGAACAGTTTATATAATAATAATGACATTTATACAATAAAAATGGTAATATTTTAAAGACAAACAACTTTGGAAGACTTAAGAATTGTGATTGAAAAAATGACCAACCATGATTCCAGAGAGCCAAAGGGAAGTCATTATACCTGCCTCCTACTAGATAATGATGTTAGAACAAGGCATAAAATGAGACCTATATTTTTGAATATGATTAATGCTTGATTTTTTTATTATAAATATTTGTCATAAGTATTTTCTTTTTCTTTTTTCCTTTGAGGAGAGAGAGGATAAGTGTCTCATAATTTTTATAAAGAAATGTATGGAACACCAATGCACTGTTGGAGTTGTAAATTGATCTAACTATTCTGAAGAGCAATTTGGAACTATACACAAAGCTCTTTGGCCCAACAATTCTATTACTAGGTCTGTATCACAAAGAGATCAAAAAGGGAAAGGAACTATCTGTACAAAAGTATTCATAGCAGTTATTTTTGTGTATGGCAAATAATTGGAAAGTGAGAGAATTAATTGCAGAATGGCCAAATAAATTGTGATATATAATTATAATGGAATACTATTACATTATAAGAAATGAAAGCAGGATGTTTTCAGAAAAACCTTGAAAGATTTATTTGAACTAATGAAAATTGAAGTGAATAAAACCAGAACACTGTACATAGTAACAGTAATATTGATGATGATCAGCTATGAATGACTTCCCGTTTCTTATCAATGCAATGATCGATCTAATTCTGATGAACCTATGATGGAAAATGCTAACTATCTCAAGAGAAAGAAGTAATGAAGTCTGAATGCAGATCAAAGCTTACAATTTTTGCTTTATTTTCTTCATTTTTTAATATATGTCTTCCTCCATCATATGACCAATATGGAAATGTGTTTTACAAATAAAATCATATGTATAACCTATATTAAATTGCTTACCATCTCAGCAAGTAAGAAGGGAAGGGATGGAAGGAAAGTGGAGGGGGATAATTTGAGAGTAATTTTTTTTTAAATTAATGATAACATTGTTTTTGCTTGTAATTGGGAAAAATAAAAAATATATAAAAACTTTTTGCCAGGCCCCCCCCCAAAATAACAAAAGAATACTTAACAAGATGCTAGAGGAAGAACAATTTGTCTAAATCTTCTCATCCCTCCAAAGAAAAACATTCTGGAATATTTTGTTCCACAAATACATCTGGGTCCATAGAAGAGAGACCTCTGACTTTAAAGGACACATCCAAAGGATAAATTCATAACTTCTGGTTAATTGAGGCTTTTTCTTCCTTTGCATAATCCACATGAAATCCCCCTTAGGTATTGTTCTCTTGTGGGCTTTAAGGGATAGGTGCCCTTGTTGAGTCTTGAAGCTGCCTTTCCTTAATATCCAGTTTGTACTCAATGTCACTCCCTTGGCATAGTTACCTTCACTGCTACTGTTCATCACTACTCTGGTGAGTTCTTGGCTAGCTCTAGTAGAAACTGTTATTGGCTCCTGCAGATACTATTACCAATGTGTTGTGACCACACAAAGTGTGTAAATTTTGCAAGGTTATGAATTGATTAATCATCTCTGAATACTCAGTGGCTTTTCTCATTAGATATTTAGTTTGTCCTAAGCAGGGTTCTCTCTATTCCCAACTCTTAATTTTCTCCTGGCAAAATAGTCAATGGTATGAAATGGAGATGAGAATAGGAGGCATTCTCTCTTCCTTCTGAGAGTGATTACCCTTCAATTTTGGAGTATTCTTTCACTCAGCTGACTAGTTTACTATTTTTACCTTTTACCTAGTGGGTAAAAAAAGAGTCTTTATCTTCAACCAATCACATCATATTTCCTTTTTGCCTTCTTTATTCAATGATTCAAATCCCCTATAATTCTTAAAGTTTGGCTAAGGTCTCATTCATATCTGGTTTATTTTTATTTGATGGATTAATTGGTTCAATTGAGATATTTGGGCTTTATGTGATTAATTGGGGTATGAGATCACTAGACTTCGATTGGTATACCCTGGAGAGGATTGCCATTGACTCTTCCAGGGTTGGTGATAAGTGTCCTACATGCATGATTCTCTTTTCTTTCTAGTTTTCTGTTTAAAAAATGCAATTCTCCACTGAAGCTAAAGGGAAGGGGCAAGGGGAGCATTTCCCATGTTGTTTTAGCATAATAAGCTCATAGTCTATTACCATATATATAGCTGAATAGAGAGATGTAGCTTTGAGAAATAAGGGGGGGATATTGTTGCAAGAATTTTCTTTTCAATTAGCCTAGCTAATGCCAATTAAGCCAGCATGAACAGAGAACAAATTTATAACACTGAGTGTGTCATAGCCCACCAGCAGCTGATGGAGAATGTGCCATTCACAATTCAGCAAGCAATATTTATATATTACATAAAACAAAGGGAGAGAAAAGATGGCTGTTCATTACAACACAGCTGGCCATTCAAAGGAAATAGTTTACTTGTTAGTGAAAATGTATGTCATTAGTTACAGGAGATAGATAAAGGATATGTTCCTTGTTAGTATAGATATTTTAACTAAATTAAAGGTCATGTAAGGGCTAGATAAGGAAGGAGAATATTCTAGAGATTTTGAAATACTTTTATTTTTTAGTAATGATAAATAGTTGTACCAATTAGAGGAGAAAAAGACACAGCAGAAAATCAGTTGCTGCAGATTGTTTTGCAGTTCATGGAGGAATCATACATAAAAAATGGCAAATATAGATCAAAATGGAGTCAGTTAAGTTTTCACCAAAATTCACTTTCAAAAATATTTTCCCTCTGCCCTGGTCAGACAATATCTGGAGTACTGTTCATTTGTGGGTACCAGAGACTAAGAACATGTATAAAATGAAGGACATATGAGGCAAGTAAGCCATGAGGATGAAGGATGTTGAATCCAATCTGAGAATCATTTTAAGGAATAGAGTGTGTTTAGTATAGAGAAGAGAAAACTTAAAGAAAGCATAATTGTCTTCTGTAAAGGATAATTTTAGTGTTGTGACTTAAAAATCTAAATTTAATTTGGTCACCAGGGAAAATCCCAAATAATAAAATACCCAAGTCAGCTGGAAATTTTATGGTGATGTAATTGATATAGTGGAGGAGATTAAGAAGAAGGAAGAAGGAAGGGGCTAGTACTGGGTGGGAAGATTAGGAAATCTAGAAAGTAAGGTTTTGAGTGTGAAGGAGGAAGGAATCAGCCTGACCTCCAAAGGGGCTCAGCTAAGATGCCTGAACCTGAATGAGCTCAAGGGCAAAAGTCACCACCAAACCCAGACAAATAACTGCCACCACTCCAAGATGTCGGAATGCCTAGCATGATGCCAGCCAGAGTTGCCTCTCCAGGGAAAGAGGAAGAGAGAGGAAGTGACGTGCCTTATATAGATGGTTTTATGTCACTTTCTTGCATCTCATCTGTACCAATGATAGCTTAGCTTGACTTAGGACATCCCAGGGGTATGTCCACTTTTTCTTCACATGTATATTGAAGGCCATTTCCTCAGATAATTAAATCTTGAGTTAGGTGCAGACCTTCCTAATCTTGTTAAACTAAGGGTGGTGGAAAAATGTAGAGTTTCCAAGACCTGATTCTGTTATTCCAAGTATCTCTATTGTTATTGATCAGGAAATAGCTAAATCAGATCTTCTAAAGTACGGTCTGATTAGGGTGGAATAGTTTTAAAATTCACACTTCAAAGAATTAAATATTGGGAAGCTAAGTTCACAGTTGATAGAATGCTGGGCCTGGATTCAGGAAATTCAAATCCAATTACAGACCTTTCTTGCTATGTGACTTTGGGCAAGTCACATAATTTTTATTTGCCTCAGGTCCCTCAACTGGAAAATAGGGGCAAGAATAGCCCCATATCACCCAAGGTTGTTGCGAGGATCAAAATAAATCATAATTATAAAAGGTATTTAGCATAGTACCTAGTACATAATAGGCAATATATAAATCTTAGCTATCATTATTATTGAAGGATTAGCATTTGTGAGAAGAATTTATTTTTGATTGATGGATTAATTGATTCATTTGAGATATTTGGGCTTTATGTGATTAATTGGGGTGTCGTTCTTTTGTCCTGGTTACCTTCAATGCTCATTTTGTTGGACTCCAAAGGCTATATCAAGAGAAATGCATATAACTAAAAAATAAAAGCAAATTTAAATAAAGAGCTTTCTAGTAATTAAAGATTTCAAAAAGTGAAGATATGCTTATCAGGAGGTAGAAACTCCCTCTTCAATGAAATTCTTCAAGAATAGGCTAGATGACTACATTTTGTTGATATTTATGCTGTTTATTGTAGTCGTGTGGTGCAATGGATAGGGTGTAGGATTTGAAGTCAGGAAGGCTTGATTATGAAAATCCTATCTGTGTGACTATGGGCTAGTCACTCTCAGACTTGATTTCTTCATCTGCAAAAAGTAAGAATGAAAACATCTCCTTCACAGCATTGTTGTGAGGACCAAATGTAATAATATAGATTAAGGGCTTTGCAAATCTTAGATCATTATAAAATTATATTAAAATAGTTAATATTTATATATCACCTACCATGTCCCAGGCATTGTGCCAAACACTTTAAAAATATTATCTCATTTAATCCTTGGGATAATTCTAGAATGTAGGTTCTAGTATAATCCCAATTTTCCAGTTGGGGAAACCAAGGCAAATAGAAATTTGGTGACTTATCCTTGGTCACATAGCTAATGTCTCAAGTTGTAAGGCTGAAAAACTGAATTTGAATTCAGGTCTTCCTGACTTCAGATCCAGTGGTCTATCCACATGGTTATTTCCAATATGAGTAGTTAGAGGAGGAAGAAAAAGGAGGAGGAAAAGGAAGAGTTAGTTGAGATGACACTGTGGTTCTGTCTAAATCTCAGATTCTGTGATTCTGTGATCTGATTTCCTTGTCCAATATATCTTCCCGCTTTCTTCTCCTCTAAATAGTTGAATGATGTATTATTAAACAATTCCATGCACTAGAATAATTCTCTTTTTCATTCAAAAGAAGAATATGACAATGCAACAGGATTCTTATAGATAAGTGTACTTAAAGTCCAACCGAAGAAAAATCTGGTACCAGCTGAAATGGTGAGAGCAGGCCATTTAAAAGAGGTAATATTTGAATTGAGCAAGGTTTGAATAGGAGACTAGTCTTATATTAACAAAGGACATGAAAATAGGAATAAGAGGTCTATTTGAGAGTCAGATGTGGAATAATTGAATGCATGTGTTTCCAAGCACCTGAATTGCTGGACAATAGCTTAGACAAGTCAAACCATCTCTTCCAATAGAAAATATGTTTCTTGAAGGCAGGGACTATTTCATTTCTGACTTTTGTATCCCAAATACCAAACACAATGCTTGGCAAACAGAACATACTTTAAAAATATGTTTGCTACTCAGCATGCATGCCATATTTCATAGTATGCATGTATCACCCTGAGAATGACAGAACCTGTCAATAGGTACCCAACACTTATGATGTCACCTGAAACCTCTTTACTTTAACTTTGCAAATGGTAAAGATTCCTTGGCAGCCCCTCTTTATAATTATATTTCCTATCCCTCTGGGCACCATTACCCAGGGTATAGACACCACACATTTTAGGGTTATAAGGTAGAAGGAACTACAGCAGCCATCTAAGTCCTTTCTGTAAGTAAATGAAAACCTCTACCATAAATGTGGCAAGTTATCATCCAACTTCAGAACTAAGATGTCCTTTGAGGGGTAACCTCTATTTTCTGAAGCAACTTATTCCATTCTTCAACATTTCCAAATTTTAGAAACATCAATCCCACATTAAGCCTAAATTTACCTTTCTACAATAGTTTTCTACTGCTCCAAATTTGGTCAGTTGGTTGGTTGTCTTTTCTACTGTAAGAGGATCAAAATGGCATCACAATGTACAGTGTATATGACTGTAGTAGATCAGACCAATATGAGCTCAGAAAACTCTACCAAGGTTGGGCAAAAATAGCCCATGTGAATATTTGGGAGGAAGATATCTCTAAATTTGTACATCTCACATTTCTTTTGAGTTATTTCAAGTAAGTCAAGTTGATAAAATGGACTAAAAGCTGAATTCAAATTCTTACTTTGCCAATTATGATATCACTTAACTTGTTCCATCACTTCTATAAATCAATCTCCTCATTTGTAACAAAATGGAATGATGAACTAGATGACATTCAAATAACCTTTCAAGAATCCTAAGCGTTTAAGTAATTAAGCAGCTATAATGGGAGTCGGAATGGTCCAACACAAATGGCACTGGATTCAGGATTGTTAGATCTAGGTTTCAATCTTCACTTGTTCACATAATAACTGTGTGATCTTGGGCAAGTCACACCATCTGGGTCATTTCCTCATCTCTAAAATAAGGAGATTGAAACTAGATGATATCTAAGTTTCTTCTCCTAACCAAATTTTTGTCAAAACAATTTATTTTGCAGATGAGGAAACTGAGAGCTGGATACATTAAGCTACTTAACAGAGGACACACAAGTATACACAGGTTCAAAATTTGTATCCATGCCTTATGATTAAAGATGATGAAGAATATATTGATAACAATAACTAGCTTCTATAATACTACTGTTATTATATTCCAGAAATAATAACTCCAAGAGGATCAATCCTGTCATCTATTGGTATCATCCAGTGTCATACTAGCATCAATTCTGGAAGAAGCTACCATTTAGTCAGAATGAGAGTTTGTACTTTGAAAAGAGGGAGCAAAATAATGGGGGAGACATATGGTTTGTAAACTATATAATAGCCAACTACACAGGAAGTTTGCCTAGCTCATTCATGTTTAGTATTATATTTTTATGTCTTCCATCAAGAATTTCATAGATAAACTGAAATAAAACATTGTCATAAAATCCAGACACTGAAAAAGTCTCACACACATGCCTCACCTATGCCTGTGGGCATCTAGGTACTTGTTTGTTTTTAATAGCATAGTAAAAAAAGAAATTAATGTTGGAGAGAAAGAAATATATAGACATTGTTAAATGTAATTGTAAAATGGTCTTTCCCTCTTATGAATTCCATACAGAACTTCTTATCTAGGCTATGAGTTTAGCACTTGACATAGACTCCTTTGTCAGATACAACTCAGTCAAAATCAAAAAAGTATTTATTAAGCAAATGATGAAGATGATGATAAGAAAAAGTAGTATGGAAATGGTAGAATCTATGCAACACATCATTACAGACAGTAAATAAATAGATAAATGAATAAATAAACTAATAAGACAGACAGACAGATAGATAGATAGATAGATAGATAGATAGATAGATAGATAGATAGATAGATAGATGGATGGATGGATGGATGGATGGATGGATGGATGGATGGATAGATGGATAGATGGATGGGTAGATGGATGAATTGATAAAAATAGTACCTACCAAATACCTAACAAGATATTACCTGGACAGAATTTTATATCAAAATCATTCCACTATAAATACATATCTGAAATTATCTTGGAGAACTCAACCAATACACTATATTAGAAAAAGAACTAACCTTTAATTTGATTTATCCTGTCAAAATGCTGGACTTGGAGCCAGAAATGAGAGTTGGATTATTGGAGGGCTTCAAAGGTGGATGAGTAGCCCTAAAAGGGCTCATCAAGGACTCATGCCAGAGGTAATAGCTCTCCCTGATCACCCCATATACCCCAGATTTCAGAACAGTCTAGTCTCAAAAGAAATTAAAAAATAGAGGATATTGTCAGAAAATTCTTAGAAACAAAAAATAAAACATGCTCCCTTTGTTGTGAAAGTATAATTCATTCTTACCTGGATTGTTTCAAGAACTTCAGTTGCTACAACTTAAGACAGAGTCAAATAAAAGCAACTAAAATAGTAAGAAAAAAAGAAAAGAATTAATATCATAGACCAAGTTCAGAACTGTCTAGACATAATGTTGATCCATAAAATCTTGAGAATAATATTTTTAAAAGATGTCATCTTCCCAAATACTTATAGTCTTTAAACTATATGGAACAAAAAGCTTTTGCAGTATAGACGATTAGCCTAGGAGATTAACATTATGAGGGAATAGGGTCATCCCTGGAAATGCATTTAGGATGTTTACAATGAGTTCAGAGGCCTTGAGCTTCCACCCCACTATTTTTAGTCATCTTCATCAAGGAAGAATTTTATCCACCTGAGGATGTCTCTAGAAGACTTGATTCAAAGGAATAATAGCAAGATAGCAATTTAAATTTATACAAGGGAAATTATCATCTGAATACTATCAAAGAAAGTAAGAAAATGAATATAAAATATTAATAATAAATCCTCACATTTTTAGGACTTTAAATTTTTTGATGTTCACAAAAAAACCTGTTGGGGTAAATGCCATTTTATAGATGAGGAAAATGAGGCTCATAGAAGTTAAGTATTTGCCCAAGGGAACATAGCAAGTGTTGGAGGTGGCATTTGGAATAAGATCTTTACTATTTATATTACACTGAGCTTGGCACTAAGATATAAAGGAACAAAAGTATCATCTATGCCCTCAAATAACATATTTACTAAATCAAGGCCAAGATAGAATACTAAGTGATAGAAAGATAGATGAGACAAAGAGACAGAGAGACTTATGGAAAAGAGAGCCCTAACTCTTACTAAATTATAAGCTAGGAGATTTTCAGGAGTCATCTTTGTTAGCTACTTTTATTCTATTTATGTTGAGAGATATCATGCCTTGAAGATATTAGAAGTTAAATAAATGCTAATTATATTATTTCATTTCTTTTCCTATCAGAAGCTGTTTCCAATAACAAGATGTTTAATTCATTTTGACTTGACCTCCTCTCCCAACTAAATACACTCCCACATATGCACACACTTTTTTCTTCAAAAAATAATTGTCTTATTCTACAACCAAGTAATCTTTAGAAAGTCTTTGATGGTATTTCTGCTTCTTCAAATTAAAAAGTTAAAACAAATTTAATTTAGTTCAAGTCATCAAACATATTTATCTAGCTCCTTCCATAGACTAGACTTTGTGATATATGCTAGGAATATGAAAACAAAGAAAAATAGTTTTTACCTAGAGATGTTGTAGCCTACTATGACTATACTACTTGGGCACAGATGAGTAACTACAAAGTGTGTATAAAGTTATACAAAGTAATTTAAAGCAGAAATGGTGATCTCATATTGTTTCCAGTCTTAAATATTTAAGTGTTAATTGTAAATCCTTCAAAACCATATTTTTTGTCACATTCTGAATAATCTGTGGGTATAAAGAGAGGCTAACATACTTAATCAATTTTTATATGAAAGTAATCAAATTTTAAATATGGTAGAAGTCTAATCTGTAAGGTTCAATGAAGTCAACAATTTCATTCTCCTTTGTCAGGTAGGACCACCCTTTCTCTCCTAACTGAAGATATTACATGCTTTCAGAGAAGTTAATGTCACAGATTCCATCAATAAAACACTGCATTTCTTAACTCACTCCATTGAGAATCTCTAAATTCATTTTTTGATCTTGTTTTTATGAGGGATAAAATAATAAAATGCTTCATGTATATAAAAGAATCAGTCAAGCAAAGTTGAATAACTGAAAAGGTTTTTTCTTAGGATTTTACTATGCACAAAACTATGTTAAGTTTGTTGTGGGACACAAATAGAAAAAGAGAAAGTCTCTATTTAATTTTTTTTATATTCTATTGGAAGAACAACAGAAATTGGGGGTTTTGTTTTCAGTGTAGATGGAAGGATGATGAGGTCCTTTATGGACAATAGCAGAACAGATAAGAATATTTGTATAACATTGACATATGTCTGCCGTATAGAGAGGGGAAATCAACCAATGTACAAACATATTTAGTGATATTTTTGATTGATTAATTCATTGGTCTCAGAGATTGAACCAATTCTCAGTACTTGAGGCCTTTAGTAGTAAGAACCTTCTTCTCCAGGTCTTCAGTAGTTGTAGTTGCTGTGAAGGCAAGGGCTGGTCTGGAGGCCACTGCTATTAAGGTGCTGTTGGGAACTGAGTCCATGGGAGTCAATTCTTTTAGAACTCAAAGTACTTCCCCCTACCTTAGTCATGGCAACTTCTATAAACAAGCTCTTCAAATTGAGCCCAGTGTTTTATATAACGCTCTAGGTTGTTTCAGAAATTAGCAATCTATAGGCATGAGGTTGACAGCTCTGAAATGATGTTAGGGTCACAAAGAAATTATTACCCCTTCCTATATCTTAGAGTAAGAGGGGGAATTACAAAATAAGCAAGATGGATCAGTGATGCCTTCTCACTACCTGTTCTATACCCCCTCAGCTTCTGCCTGGATTTTCCCTTTCTAATTCATCAGTCAAATTATAATAACCTGATCTATATATAATTTTATGAAAATCAGATTTTGGTTCATGAACACTAGCTCATAATTTTCTGAAGATTTGATGGCTTTGATTACCTGACTTCAAATGACAGGTATCTTTCATGGGCATAATCTCTATGGGATTTTCCATTCTACACTATTGAATACCCAGTTAAATAATACAAAGTTTATCCAAGAGTGAACTGATGGGCATATAACATCTGCTCTCTCTCCTGTGAGGATGTGTAATGAAAATATTTTTTCACATAGTGCCTGAAATACCAACAGTATGGTCCAACTGTGCATGAAATCTAACCCTAGACAAGAGCAAAAATCCCATAGTGTTGTCAGCAGAGTTCCAATGTAGTATCTTTTCTTGGTTTTCAGATGGAAAGGCTAAATTATTTTCACACCAAAAGACTTGGTGATGTGTTTTACTCCCCAGTGCACTGAATCATATGACTGGATGATTCTTTTCTCCTTCAGTCTAACCCTCCCACTTTTTATTTCATTCTCTGTGAAGATGGTGCTCAACCAGTGGGTCAATGATGAGTAATGCCTATCAGCTGCAAGGCATGGATACTTATATGAACAGCTGGGAAAGACATTTCTACGCCTTAAGAGTAGTACATGAATTAGTGATCCTGAGCACAAGCCCAAGAGAAAGCTAAACCATCTTCTCTAATGGACAAGTAAACAACCCTTCAGAAATGAAAATTATTCATTTTTTAAAATATCGTAGCAGCGACACAGGTTGAGCCATAAGCTGCATTAATGTTCCTGCAAAGGAGACCTATTTAAACCCTGGGGGGGAATTAAGTATGTCATTTTAAAAATTTGTGGCACCACTTATTTTAGGGAGCTGACAAGACTTGTTTAGTCCAGAGTTCTTTGCAGCTTTGTGGCAGGAGCAAGCATAATTACCATCTGCTTGGTATTCCCAATAGGAACAAAAGCTCGCTCTCTCTCACACACAAGTACTTTAAAAAAATAGAAAGAGAGACAGCAACAGGACTGTTCAATATCATGATTCAGTAGCATTTACCATCAATGAAGGGCACAGCTACAGAAACCTTTGCAGTCTTTTAGCATCTTCTGTCAGGGACCTTTAAAAGAATTCAATACATCTAGTGGAGTCTTTGGCTTCATTTCAGGTTGGCTGTATCTCTATCTGGACTCCTGTCTCTGGATCTCTGTCCTCATCTTCTGACTTTTCTATCAGAACTCTTATGTTATGGTGGGCATTGTAGCTAGTGGTGGTTCAGATGGTGGTAGAATAAAGAATCAATTGACAATGTGGAAGGTATAACTACTTTCCATTTATGTTACTTTGACCCAAAGTCACACATTTCTAGCTATGACCAGATAGTAAATGGAATGTAGGTAAAGCAAAGTGATAGAAGACCACTGAGAATGAGATATTTTATTTTCCCAATTACATATAAAAACAATTTTCAATCCATGTTGAGATTATAGATCCAAATTGTCTTCTACCCTCCTTTTCCTCCCCACTCCTAGAGATGGTTAGCAATTTGACCAGAGTTATGCATCTGTTATTATGCAAAACATACTGCTATATGTATCACTGTTGTAAGAGAATACTCATATAAACCACAAACCCCTAAATAAAAACAAATAAAACTATGAAAAATACTATGCCCTGATCTGTATTCCAACTCCAACAGTTATTTCTCTGCAGGTGGATAGCATTCTTTGTTATAAGTCCTTCAGAATTGTCCTGGATCCTTGTATTGCTGAGAGTAGCTAAATCTCTCACAGTTGCTCATCATATGTTATTGTTATTAATGAATACAAAATTCTCTGAGAGTTTCTGCTTTTTGCACTTTGCATCAGAGCAGGTAAATCTCTCCAGATTTTTTCTGAAATCATCCTGCTCATTGCTTTAAAAAATTAACATAATATCATTCTATCACCATCATATAGCACAATTTGTTCAGCCATTCTCCAATTTATGGACATGCCCTCAATTTCCAATTCTTTGCCACCACAAAAAGTTGCTATAAATATTTTTGTATTAGCAAATCCTTTCCTCCTTTTAATGATCTCTTTGGAATACAGACTATTGAATTAGATTGGGGAAATTCCAGGCAGAAGCTGAGGGATATAGGACAGGTAGTGAGAAGGCATCACTGATCCATCTTGCTTATTTTGTAATTCCTCCTCTTACTCTAAGATCTAGGAAGAGGTAAGAATTTCTTTGTGACCCTAACATCATTTCAGAGCTGTCAACCTCATTCTTATTCTAGAAATTCTAGAATGGCAGCCCCAAATCATTAAGCAATTGAATAGATTGCTAATACCCAGATAGTTCTTTTTCACGCCAGATCTATTTTTGAAAAAAAAAAGTTAATTTCTTGGTGTTTTTTTCAATGTATATGACTTCTCCTCACTGAAAATCATCTCATATGACAAATCATTTTAAAAACAAGAAAACTAACAAAAAACTACCAAGTACAAAAAAGCTTGACATTATACACAATATTCCATAACCAGGACCTCTTCCCACTTGGCAGAATTTGAGCAAGAACCTTTCTTATATCTCTTCTTTGGGGACAAGCTTGGTAATAATGATTTCAAAATATTCAATTTCAATTATTTTTTAATTGCCATCCTTTC
The DNA here is from genome assembly GCF_027887165.1 of Monodelphis domestica. Lineage (NCBI taxonomy): Eukaryota > Metazoa > Chordata > Mammalia > Didelphimorphia > Didelphidae > Monodelphis > Monodelphis domestica. Next base: position 50,002,584 of record NC_077233.1, on the reverse strand, counting down.
AGTCAACAAATTTGTAGTCAATCTATAATTGTTTGCTTCTGCTTATATCACCATCATCATCAATAACAACTAACATGTTTGTTTGTAAAGCACTTTACATATAACTTATCATTTGATCCTCACAATGCTTTGAGGAAGACACTATTAGTATCCTCATTTTACATGTGAGATAACCGAAGTTAAGAGAAGTTAAGTGACTTGCCAAGGGTCATACAACTAATCACTTTTTGAGGCAAGATCACAAGTGTAGAGTTCTATTGACTTCAGTATTTCACTGTGCTAACTCAATGATTATTCCCATTTTTTTTTGATTCATCAGCTTCATAATTTCTTAAAACTTGTTAATATTTAATTTACATTTAATCCATTGATGTGCTGGTAAATGTTTGATAATTAACCCTCTGAGGAAAAAAATATGTGTACATAAGATATTTTTAAGTTAATTTGCATTATTAACATTTTCTCCATCACTTTAAGTTTAGACAGCCAATAAAACAATTAATCAAGACTTGATTTGTGGCATTTGCTGACTTTCTGAGAATTTGTTAATCAGCTCTTCTTTGAGCCTATTACAGACATTTCCAACATATCCCTGCCATAATTGTTTAGCCATTCTCCATGTATTAGCACCCATTTTTTAGCATTCCAATAGTATTCCATTCTTTGCTACAGAATGTATAGCTATAAATATTTTGGTGTCCAAAAAGTCTTTCTTTTTATCATTGACCTACCTGGTCTGGAAATGGAGCCTTTGGGGAAAAGGGTATAGATGTTCTCTTTACTTTCTAAAGATAATTCCTAATTACTTTCCAAAATAGTTAGACTAATTTCTTTGCCCCTCCAATGGAGTACATATCTTCCCATAGTCCCTTCAACACTGTATAATTTTCATTATCATCATCTTTGGCAATTTGCTGATTATGATATGAAACCTCAGTTATTTTCATTCAAAATTATTTTATTGTTCATAATTTGGCTCATTCTTTTATACAATTATTAATGGTTTACACAAATTCTTTTGATGACCTTTAGTATTTTTCCTCTGACAATATACCTATCCACTGAGGAATTATCTTTTCAGACTTCCAATTTCATTGGAATCAGGAATTTTGCCAATGCAAATCAGCATTTGCTCTTCAACTTGTAGTCTTCAAGAGTTACTTAGAACATTGTGAAATTAAAAGACTTTCCAAGAGACACAAAATCAGTATTTTTCAGAGGATGGACTTGAATCCAAGTTTTTCTGATTCCAAGCCCCAGTTCTTCCATTATGTCAGCATCTCAGAAATAATTTTTAAGAATCCATCTGGCTGAAATTCTAGAATGGCGGCCCCAAATCATTAAGCAATTGAATAATTTTGGTGATTCCTTTCATAGAGGACATTACTGAGTTGCTCTAAGAATATTTCTAAACTTTAAAGGTCATTTTTGTATCTGTAATTGCATTAGGGACTCATAACAACCTGGAGAGATAGAAAGAGCAAACAATATGCATGTTTCATGGATAAGGAAACTTAGACAGGTTATAACATCAACATTTTGGACTTGGTACTACATCTTTCAGATGGTTATCCAATCAGTTACCAAAATTTGCATTCCTACCTTCAGGGCATCACAATTCAATGAATATTCATTAAGCAGAGTTCTTGCCCTCATGAAACTTAAAATTTCATGGAAGAGATAACAATAAAAATATATATAAAGCAAGCTATCTACTAGATAAATAGGAAATTTTCTGTAGGGGAAAATAATGGAATTCATAGGGGTTGTGGAAGGCTTCATGTTATAGAGAGGATCATAATTGGGACTTAAAGGAAGCCAGGGAGATAAGTAATAAGGAGTGAAGGAGGGAGAACATTTCAGAAATAAGGGACAGACAGAGAGAATGCCCAGAACTCAGAGTTAGGGTGTGCTATTCATGAAACTTCCAGGAGGCCCAGTAGTGCCACTGGATCAAAGAGCCCCCACTGGAGAGTAAGAATAAGGAGAATGAAAAGGTAGGATAGAACTAGGTTACAAAGGGTTTTGAATGCCAGAGAGCCTTTTGCATTTGCTTCTGGAGCAAATAGGGAATCACTGGAGTGTCCTGAGTATGAGTGTGTAGTGGGAGTGAAATTGGTTTTTATTAAAATAGTTTTAGTAGTTGAATGGACGATGGATTGTAGAGGCAGGCAGACCCACAAACAGACTATTGCAATAATTCAGATGTAAGGTGACAAGAACCTACAACGAGAGTGGTAGCAGTATTTGAGAAGAAGAGGGAACATATTTTGGAGATACTGCACACATGAATTATACATGTGAGGGTGAGAAATAACAAGGAATTCAAGATGACTATTGGGTTATCGCCTGTTAGAAAAAGTCTAACATTTCTCTATCCACCTGGTCACCATGTTAGTTTAGGCTATCATCATCTCTTACCTAAAATACAACATTCTCCTAACTGACCATCCTGCTTCAAGTCACTTCCTACTTCAGCATCTCCTAGACCCAACTGCCAGGTTTAGTTTTCTCAAACATGAATCTGACTACGTGACTTTCCTTCTCAATGAACTTCAATGGACTTCTGTTGTTTCTAGGATGAAATTAAATGATTGTGTTTAGATTTTAAATTCTTGGGATTCAGTATCACTGAACATTATTTTGCCTCTCCACCCTATATGTGTGCCAGATTCAGTCAGATTAACCTACTCTATGTTTCTAATACAGCATGTTGCATCTTTCATCTTTATGGCATTTGCCTGGCAAATGCCAGGAACCTATTATCTCCTTGCCTGCCTCATGGGATCCCTCTCTTCCTTTAAGATAGAATAAACATATGAAGGCATCTTCAATTCCTAATGACATTGACCTTAGCAACTTTGTGCATATTTGTAGTATTAGTGTTATATTTCTATTGTTCATAATTTCTGTTGTTTCTTCCATTAGAATACCAGATTCTTGGAAATTTTATTTTTGAAGTTTTATTTTCAATTCCTAGCACATAACAGGTGATTTATAGAATACTGTTGACTGATTGATTGTTAGGTCTAAAGTTCATGTGTTATAAAAGAAAGAACATTGGATCTGGAGTCATAGAACCTACATTCAAAGCCTGATTACCACTTATGAATTGTATGACTTGGAAAAGTAATCACTCTCTCTCTGTCTTGCTTTCTTCATCTGTATAAGTTGCAATGATGTTGGATTAGATGAATGTTGAAATCTCTTCCAATTACTTATATATGACCCTATAAAAGGGGAAATAGGTATTGTGTACAGAACTGAAACAGATACTTATTTGATATCCTCAGGTCCCTTTTGCTGTAAATGGAAAATAAAATAGAATGTGAATGTATATATATATATTTTTCCTTTTAGAAATGAGCAAGTAAACTATCTTAACAAGTTCTTTTAGAATTTCTTTTAATTCCCAACAAATTTCTCCTTTCATTAATGTGCATGTTAAATGATACCCGATCAATTCACCTAATTCTCTAACAGTGCTTATTTCCAACAAGTGAATTGGTTCTCTCCAGCACATTCCTCATTTTATATATAAGGAAACAAAAGATTTTCAGTGACTTGTCCAAGATCACACAGGAAAGTTAAAGAGTGTGAATCTGAACTTGAGGCTGAGACTCTAAGTTTAGATCTCTTTCCAGTCCACCATGCTATCTTCACTGTTGACCAGGGTCAAGAGTAATAGAACTCAATCATTCAATATCTTCTTGGGTCCTATCTCATCCATTTTTTCCCTTATGTTCTTCATTTGCTCTTTCCTCATAGTTTTGCACCAAGGGTCCCCAGTCACCCATGAAAGCATATGGCCAGGTAGAGAAGCATATTTGATTTTAGACACATGGTTTCCCTAATCCAAGTTTCTGAAGAAAAGGACAGTGTCACAGAATTGAAAGCATGGTAATTTGGAAGAAAATAACTCTATTAATGGTAACTCTGGGCCAATCCTCTCTGCTCTCCCATATTTAATTGCTACTAGGGATTTCAAGAGAAGTCATAGTGACTTTGAAAAGCACCACTGAGCACTCAGTGGTATAATTAGTAAGAAGCTGCCAATCTGGCTCAGCAGGCTATAAAGCACAATGTGTCTACATCATTCCAAAAAAACCTTTGCAGGTAAGTGGGTAAGACATGCAGGAAGGATTGTATCTACATGTGAGACAGCTTGAGGGAGGAGTAGAAATGCATCTTATTGCTTGGGCCTAAATCCCTTTAAGAAAAAGGAAAAAAGGGGGCTGGAATAATGTCTTCAATCTGGCCTTAAATAATTTCCTGAAATTATTGGGTTAGTTCTTTTATTTGTTTTGTTTTGTTTTTTAACATCATGCTTGCTAGGAAGGAAAGAAAGAACAAATAAATAAATGAAGGAACGAGAAGAAAGAAAAAAAAACAAATTCATAAAGCTGACATGTAGGACGTGAGCTACTTAAGACAGTCATTGTGTGAATGGTACCAAAGTCTCTTAATTCTAGAAAGATTTTTATGGTTTTCAACTTTTCTCACCATTAGTAAAAAAAAAATGTATATCAAAAAATTAATTTTAACCTTCCTACCTTCCTTAGTCATTGCTTGACTTAATTTATGCATTGGCTGGTCCCTCATATTCTATTGTTCTTTCTAGGTCAGGTTATTATTTTATTTTCTCAACTCTTCCTTAATCCTTTTCATTGTCAGAAATACAGAGTGATATATTTTGGGGTGAGGGGAGGGAGTCAGAGATTCTATATTTATTTTCTTCTCTCTACAAACAGACTATTTAACATCACAGAATTTTAACACTGAAAAATGTCTTAGAGATTATCTAATCTAGTCATGTTTATTTTATTTTATTTTTAAAAACATTTTATGGAAGCATTTTTTCCTCATGTTCAAGCCATTTTCTGTTTCTGAACAATCCCAGATTTAACTGTTCCATTATTATTAAAAGAAAAACAATTATGCAGAAATTTCCTTTGTAAGAAACTCGTATCTTTGCCATGACAGGTAAAATTTTTCTAACTTCCTTTGAATGATCCATTTATATATATATATACATATATACATATATGTGTATGTGTGTATATATATTGTCCTAAGTACTATTCTTATTGTTCTCTTTATTCCAATTATTTTACTACACTTCAGTTAATACACATTTTCCTATATTAATACAATTTTCCTATGTTCCTAACCCCTAGATTTCCTTATATTTGTGATTGAATATTAGTGTTTCATTATATTCAGATAAATTTTTTCAACCATTCATGAATACCTCAATACTTTTTCTCTAGTTCTTTGGTACAACACGGCACATTGTCATGAATATTTTAGACTTTGTTTCTATCTTTGGCTTCTTTGGCACATATGACTAGCAAAAGAGCCAGATCAAACTAGGGCTTCTGAGGCTGTGGATTCAAATTGTGGTATTCTTTCCAAGATATAGATTATCCCTACCTCCCCCTCTAAGCCTTCTTATCCTCATTTGTAAAATAAGGAGAGTTGTTTTGTTTATCTCAGAATGTTGTTATGAGATATCAATTAATCAATTAATTATCTACATGTATAATTATAATCAATTATATATTTATGGTTACAAAGTGTTTTTAATATACATGTATCTATTGAATATTGTTTTAAACATAGAATATTATTATGATATATTTATATTATTATATTTATTATTATCATAATATTATTATAATATATTTTTATATATGAAAACACTGTAAAATTTCCCCAACTCACAACATAACATATAATGGGCTTTCATCGCTTTGTTCAACTTCTTTCTTATTTTAAATGGATGTCATTTTATTTTCCTGCCACATTGTACAATGTCTGCATTTGATTCAGTACCGTTCTTTTTGCCCTCCTATTTCTCCAATTTTTTTTCTTTTCCTCTTTGGAGTGTAGAATGCAGTGGGATGGGTGATGAAGTTAGGAGAGTGAATCCAGATCTCTGTTTTTGGTTGTAAGGAAAGAAACCAGTGAGGAAATTTCCTCCAGTGGTGTAAATTACCCTTTTATCTCGAACTTGAGGTCATTGAATCTTACCCTGAGAAAGTTGTGTCACTGAGGATCAGTTAATGTGTAAAAAAATAGTGAACTTGAATGCAGAACTTCCTAATTCCAAGGCTACCTTTTACTCATTATTTAATGCTCTCTCTCAGAATGGATGAAGTAATTTCAAATTAATTTCTTTCATCCAAGGGACAGCTCCAAATTTGGTGTCATTTCTTGTGCCTTTCATTGTCTTGAGATTGGAGTGGGACTTTAGATCCCACCGGGCATAAAGATGAGTTTTAATCAGAAATCTATCAAACAAAGGCAATAATAGACAGCTTCCAGTGATTGGATGAATAAAATATGAATGTTTGTAAAGAAACTTAATCTTAAGGACCTTTAAAGAGGATACAGTGTCACACAGGTAAGGCTCTTGAGATCAATGATTATTTTATTTAATGTATTTGTATCTCCAGCACCTAGAATTGTATGTATCAGCACATACTAGGTACTTAATAAATACTTGCAGATTGATTAATAGAATTGCAGTATTTCACAAGAAACCATAATTATGCAAAGCCATTTATTTCTAAGTGCAGAGCACCAAAAAATTAAATTCTATCCAGGGGATGAGGAAAGACAAACAGGGACACAATCAAGAAAAAAAGTTGAGGGGGAATCTATGTGTTTGTTTGTTTTTTTTTTCTGAATGTTTAATGCAACATATGTACTTGCAAGAGTCAACATAACTAAAGTGAGCTTAGAGTGAGTTGTTCAATGAATGGTGAATACAACAACTGTTATTGTAAAACATCTAACTTGCTCTGCATTCCTGTTTCCACGACTACAAGGGAGTATGGGAACTAATGTACTTCATGCCTAGACTACTGAAATAGTTTCCTTACTGGGCTTTGTGACAGTAGTCTCTTTTCCAGCCTAATCCATCTTTCCCTGGCTGCCACATTAATATTGCTAAAGCTCTGCTTGGATCTTGTCATTTTGCTAGTCTTCATCTCTGGTATTTGCATCCTCTCCTTCCCTTCTACAACCTTTCCTCCTCTCTCCAGGGTAATTTCCTTCAAGGCATACACTGCTTTTCCTTCTGTCTCTGTCTCTGTCTCTGTCTCTTTCTGTCTGTCTCTGTTTCTGTCCCCCTCCCACCCTTTCTCTCTCTCTCTCTCTCTCTGTCTCTCTCTTCTCTCTCTTTTTCTCTCTCTCTCCTCTCTCTCTCTCTTCTCTCTCTCTTTTTCTCTCTCTCTCCTCTCTCTGTCTCTCTCTCTGTCTCTCTGTCTCTCTGTCTCTCTGTCTCTCTGTCTCCTCTCTGTCTCTCTGTCTCTCTGTCTCTCTCTCTGTCTCTCTGTCTCTCTGTCTCTGTCTCTGTCTGTCTCTCTGTCTCTCTGTCTCTCTGTCTCTCTCTCTCTCTCTCCCTCTCTTTTTCTATGTATATTTCCCCCAGTGTAACAAAGTTCTTTTTCCATTGTTCACTGTTGTTGAGTCATGTCCAGCTGTTCATGGTCTCATTTGTGGTTTTCTTGGTAAAGGGACTGGAGTGGTTTTGTCATTCCCTTCTCCAACTCATTTTATAAATGAGGAAACTGAAGCAAACAAGGTTAAGTTTCTTGCCCAGGATCACAAAACTAGTATCTGAGGCTGGATTTATGCTACCAAGTGCTTTGTCCACTCACTCTCCACCTAACTGCTATGGCCATTGTAAATATTTTAGAAATGTGATGCATTCCCAACAAGGTCACCACCTCCTATGCCTCCCTCCTCTTAAAGGTTGTTAAGCTTTCATGAGAATTGCATTTACTTGACTTTAGTTACTTACCTTTTTGTGTTCAACCTTAATCCTAATCAACCACAAGTTCAAGTTATATCTCTGATGACAACATATTACCTTTCACAAAATGTCATTGTTTTATGACAGTAGCATGCTCATCACACCCTCCTCCTCACTCCCATATAACACCACTGCCATGAGTTGGAGCTGCCTCTTAGCCGTACAGCTTTCAGTCAGAGCCAACTGTTGGCCAGCTTGCAAATGCACATCTTCAGTCACAGAGAACAATAATTCATCACTGCTTCTGGGAAAATAACTGAAGATACATATCCCACCAAAACAATTATGAGAATAATAACAGCTCACATTCAGATCATGTTTTATGGTTACAAAGTACTTTATGTCCATTACCTTGTCAGACATAATGGGGCAGTAGAGCCATTGCTCTATATGAAAAATAGCTCATTTTCTTTCTTCTTTCATTTCTTTTGTACGGGGATATGTAGAAAGTGAGTATTTAATCAATTCTAGTAGATGCCCCTAAGTATTTCCTTGTAACCATGCATTCCCCTACCTTATTCACAATAGATGTGGCAGGATCTAAATCCTCTTTAAACTGAATCTTCATTTAACATGTACCTTTCATCTACTTGTCCCCTAATACAAATCTATGGGGTGTACCCCTTTTTTTCTGTTTGGACAGGATTAGTTGGATTGTGAAGATTCATTTGGATACACAACTAAAATCTATCAGACTACCAAGGAACAATGGGGAAGACAACAAAACACTGACCTTGAAGTCAGGATTCTTGGGTTCTAATAGCTACTGTGTACGTAATCATGATCAAATCAATATTTCTAAAGACAATTGTGCTCTCTAGGACCTAATTTCTTCCTATGTAAAAATGAGAACTTAGATTAAGTGTCCACTAAGATCCTTTCCAGATCAATACTTCTATGGCTTTACTATTTCAATTTATTTTAATGCATACTGTGACAATATAAGATTCTGTCTTTTTTTGTAAATTATGTAATGAAGTAAAAATATTTACATTGCTACATTAGGAAACCTAGAAGTTCTTTTGGAGTAGCTAACCAGTTTACTATAGAATTGTCTTAGACCCTTAACTTCTCTCTTGGAATAATATGGAGTATTGGTTTCAAGACATAAGTATGGTAAGAACTAGACAGTTGGGGCTAAGAGATTTGCCCAGGGTCACACAGCAAGGACATGTCTGATGTCAGATTTGAACTTAGAACATCCCATCTCCCTACCTGTCTCTCTGTCTACCTTGCTACCCTCCAGTTTGCTATTAGATTAACCCATTTTAAAATAGCAGCCCCAATAGTGGATTTCATGGTTTAGATGTACATTATCATAGAATAGGATTAGACCAATACCATATTAAGCCCCCTAGATGTACTTCTACAATTCCAGAAATCATAAGCCACTATCAAAGCTCCTAAGCTCAGTCACCTACTTGAAGTGACCCAGAACTCTTTATCATATCTTTTGTGTTACTCTCATGGAAGATGTAGTCTTAGAAAAAAAGGAGGCAAAGATGAAGTTGGCATGCTCTCATTTTTGTTTTCTAAGTGATATACTATTAATGATTATAATGAAAATAGTGATCAATGACTTTCATAGTAGATTAATTTGTTATTTCTCCCATGGAATTATATAATATGATGCTTACTTGTTGTCATGCTTTTAGCCAAAACAAGATATATGAGGATATTGGAACTCAACTCTATAGTTGCCTGGTAGGAAGATATTTTAGGACAAATGGGCTTTGCCAGTGTCTCCCTAAATGGCAATAACACTCTGCCTCTATTGCCTGCCCACTCTTTTGTAGTTTTCTCAGTCTTCCTTCTGGCAAAGTGTGTGTGTGTGTGTGTGTGTGTGTGTGTGTGTGTGTGTGTCTACAAAGAACCAGTATGAGGTACTTACTAGATGAAGAGCTGCCCTCAGAACCAAGAAAACCTTGATCCATGTCCTTCTTCTGACACATATTTGCTATATGACCCTGGTCAAGTCACATGTCCTTTTGGCATTGTAGGCAACTCTATAAGAATGTGTATTGCAAAAAGGGTGTCCATCTAACTTGATAGTCACCTCACCTTAAAGTTCTTGATACAGATAAAAATTAGTCAAGTTAGCAAGCATTCACTAGGCAATTATTTATGTGTGAAAGACCATGCTAAATTCTGGGGCTACAAATAAAAGCAAAAAGAAAAACAATAGCTGATTATAAGGAAAACACTATTAAATGGAAGAAGACAATACAAAAAATAAGTTCAAAGAAAAGAAAAGGGAGAGGTACTCACACAAGGTCATGGTAGAGAAAGATGGAGAATGTGGCAGTAATGAAGGCATGAAAATCTGACCAAAGAGCCCTTCCTTTAAATGTCTTTTGGACATTTTAAAAAGAAGTCTTTAAAAGAAGTCTTTTGGAGTCAGGACTGGGGTCTGTGACAAGGAAATAACTTTTAAAAGACTGATATATATTAATTTAAGGTAGCCAAGGAATTCAGCTATGTAATTCCTAAATGAAAACTCAAGTCAGCCATCAACCTTTTATGGAGTTTTAATTACAAACAGGAGGAAGAAAGGAATTAGAGATAGAGAGATAGAGGTAGAGAGAAAGGGGAGAGAAGGGAATAGGGCTTAAATACCCCTTCTGTTTAGGCTGGCCTAAGCCCTTAGATAGCTGGGGCAAAGAAAAGAGATCAGTCCCTATTACTCACATGACCAAAATGGAGAAACAGTCTCAGAGCCCCCACCTTCAGCTTCCTTCAGAGCAAGCTTCTTAGAGCACACTGCAACCACTCCGACAAACTCCTAAAACCGCTACCCTGAGTCTTCAGACCCCTCTCTCTTTAAGGAAACCATCCAAGTTGCCTCCCCTCAGTTCTCACATCTACCAATCACTGTCCATCAATTTCCCTGTGCCAATGGAAGCTCTAGCTTAACCCAGGACCGCCCAGAGGTCTCTGGCTTTGCACATGTCTGTTGAAGGTCATATTTTCAAATAATTAAATCTTTGATCCTTTGCTACAGCCCTTTCTAAATCCTGTTAACCTGAGTAGGGTAGAGATTGGAATAATTAAATTTTGATCTATGCTGCAGCCCCTCCTCAATCCTGTTAGGACTGAGTAGGGTGGAGATTGATTCCAAGTATCTCCATTGTATCAATTCCAAAATCAATCATGACTCAAAGAAATTCCTGTTCTATGCTTAAGCATAGGTCAAAGTCCTTTCCATTGTTCAGCAAAAGGTTTCTGTCCTAAAGTAATCTTAAGAAGGGAGGAGGGGGAAACTCTCATGCCAATGGGGTTCACATTCCAATAGCCAAGACCCACTATCAATAGGAAATTTTTCAAGTATGAAATTTCCCAATGGTGAAATTTCCAACATTTATAAGTCTAAGAAATTTTGAGGTTTACAGGTCATGGTGTCATACATAATACACTCTTCTAGAATTTATTACTTTTTAAATTCTTCTCCCTCTCGGTTCTTTGAGAGCTATATCTATGTTTTGTCTATTTCTCCTAGCCCTAGAAGTATGTATAGTTCTTAGTGAATATTTATTATTATGCATTAAACAGCTCACCCCACTTGTATGCAAAGCAGTTTATGTAACAATCTATATCTCCTTGCCATTTCTCTCTTTTAAAAATGGTCTCAATATAATTTGAGTAAAACATTTAGACACAGAATCTGAATTTCAGTTCTCAGAGATGAATTTTTTCTCTGCCCAGTGAGTAATGTCATTAGCCAATAGACATCACTATTTGTCTACTTTACTTAAAAACTATCTTCACAGTAAGACTAAGTTAACAAAAAGCTGTGTGTCTCTCTTTTCCCTTTGGGTGGGTTTCTGTCTATCTGTCTCTGTCTTCTCAACTTCTATCTCTCTCCTTATTTTCTTTCTTGGATAGTGATATATTGTGGGAGATCTCAGGATCTATCTAATTCTCATCCATTCAATTCCCTTCTTCCTCTGAGTAAAACATTTGTTTGAGGATGATAGGAGAATGTCAGAAACCTGTTTTGATCATGTTACCATTCATATTCAAGACTTCTAGGCAATTTGGGGGATGCCATTATCCTGAGTTAGAGCAACTCAGGAAGAACTTTAAATAGAGGTAGAGTTAAAAATCAAGTTTGATTTTGGCAGGGAATTCAGATTGGTTTGCTTTTTTGAAATTGTCATTCATAAGGTCATTGGTTTCAGGGATCTCACAGAGAAACTCGAAAGAATCTCTGTGCTTGAAGAGAATGCGAACAGTCTTCAAATACTTAAGAAGTCCTCAATAATAAGCTACTTGCTACATCACAATGAATTTTGGATTCCATGATCTAAGGACTTTGAAGATGCCTCTTTTCTTTGGACCTTGAGTTAGCATTTTGGTCCTTTGTTATGAGTAGTGTCTGATGTACTAGTGCAAAAAAGAAAGAAAGAAAGAAAGAAAACACAAGGCTTTTAGTGCGTCTCAAGTTTCCAAGTACCAAGAGGAATATGTTGAACTTTAAAGGACAACCTTGGCCTTATCCTTGTTTTGAGTATAAAATAACTTTGTCTAAATATAAAGCTAGAAAAGTTGTGAATAGTACATCATCTTAGAGTTTATACTCTTTAATGATGCAAAGTGACTAAACCCATGGGTTACATTAAGACTGGTCCCTATAGCCCTGAGTAATTATGTTTTCCTTGATGAATTTGTGGACTGAGCAGTTTATACTCCTAATGATGAATTTGTCCCCAGCAGCCTCAGTGGAGACGTGACACCAAAGCAAACATATGAGTTCCTTTTTTTTTAAGTCTAGATCAAAATATTAAAGGCTAATGATAGTAATAATTCATTATTGAAGATGTGGTAAATCAGTAATGAGAAACTCACTGGACATTTCTGAGTAGGAGGCAGAATTATCATAGATCTTTCATTCATTCACTCTTTCCATCATTCATTAAGCACTTATTAAGTACCTTCTAGGTAGTAGGTACAATGCTAGACATGAATGGTGCAAAGACAAAAATGGAATAGAGCTTACTCTCAAAAATTTCCCATTCTTTTTTTTTTAATCCTTATCTTCTGTCTTGGAATCAATACTGTGTATTGGTTCCAAGGCAAAAGAGTGGTAAGGGCCAGATAATGGTGGGTAAATGACTTGCCCATTGTCACACAGCTGGGAGGTGTCTGATACCAGATTCAAACCTAGGACCTCCCATCTCTGGGCCTGGCTCGCAATCCACTGAGATACCCAGCTTCTCCCTAAAAGATTTCACATTCTTTTGACCAAGATTACATCCTACCAATTATATCCCAGTAGTTCCCATATCACCCCAGAAATCTACTGGCCTCAATCTGGAATGAACATTTGAACTTTGTGTCACTGATAAAGAATCTTTAAAAATGGAGCACCATTAGTGCGATGGATAGGAAGGCAGGATATCAGCTCCCCCTTAATATCTATGTGACTTTTGACAAGTCATTTAACTTCTCTGTTTTTATTTTCTTGGATATAAAATAAGAACATTAGATGAGAGGACCTCTGGACAAGGTAGCAACATTCAATTGTCCTGGGTTAGAATACTGAAATAGTGCAAAGGAAGACTTTAAAAAGTAAAGGTAAAATTAAAAGATAGGTATTTATGCATTAATTCTGAAAGGAACTGGGAGAGGTTGCTTTTAGAAGTTGTCATTTGTTGGGTCATTAATTTGCAGGGATCTGAAAGGAAAAGATGGATAGAGTTAATGTGCTTGAACAGTTAAGACTTAAGAAAGTTGAGATTTTTCCAGTTCTTAAGAGTTCTCAATGTGAGGTATGATATCTCCTTAAGATAAATGGAGCATATTAGAGCTGAAAAGGAAAGAAAAAACATTTTTACGGGCACCTAATATAACTTACCTAAGATTTTATCACAATGAAAACTGGGCTCAGTCTTAAAGACATCTCCTTTCTTTTGGACTTGAGATACCATGGTGAGACATTTTAAAGTAGTATCTGATATAGTAGGAGTGCAAAAGAGGAAAAGCAAGGGAAAATAAAGTAAAGAAAGAGAGACAAAGGAGGGGAAGGGAAAATAAAGGAAGATGTGGGAAGGGTCAAAAAAGGAGCAGATGAAACAAGAAGGCAAGGCAAGGGGAAGGAGGGGAAAGGAATGAAAGGGAAATAAGGGAAGGAATAGAATGAAAGCCCATTATTCCAGTCATGCAACTCCTCTGTGTCTCATTTTTTTCATCTGTATAATGATGATGGAGGTGGTCTCAATGATCCCTAAAGTTGCTTCCAGATCAATATCTATGACTGGGTAATCCTATGACTATTTTCTCCTTCCTCACAAGAGACCAAACAATAGGATTGAATGAATTGCACAAATCATGGCACCACTGTGGCTTTCAAATCCTTCCATGATCTGTGTTAATTTACATCACAGTGTAATACAATTTGTCCCTTCCATATCCTTTATCTTCTATGATATGAAGAAAAATTCTGTGGTGTAGGATAGATTAATTCCATGTTACAATGAAGAAACTAAGACTGAGATAGACTAAGACTTTTGTCCAAAGCCATGTAGGTAGAGGACTGTGGTGGGACCAAAGTTTCACAATTGTCATTTCTTACCTCTTTCCATTGGATAATACCAAACTTCTGTAAGGCACAGAAGTCTTTTGATTTGCTATAAATATTAATTCATCATTTCATAAAAATTTCAAATTTGTGATTTTAATTACAATGATAAGAAGAATGTAAATTATGAGTAACTTTAAACTGAAATATTAAAATTCTCTCATTTCAGGGAGATTTATTTAGCATAAGAACAAGGACAAAAAAGGCAGTAGAATGGAAGCTTTCTGAGGGCAATGACCATTTTCCCCTTTAATGTACCCCCAATGTTTACCATTGTAACTGGAATATGGTACATTCTAATAGTTATTTTTTTTAAGTTGAACTAGACTTAATTAAAGAGCATATGACCAGACATTTATAGTTCAAATAAGCTATAGGGATCATCTCATCCATTTCCCTCATTATACAGATGAAGAAACTGAGGGGGAAAGAAGCTAAGTGACTTGACTAAGGTAAGCAAATCAGGATTTTAACCCAAGTGTTTTTGTTTGTTTGTTTAAAAATCTCACATGCTGTAGAATTCCTATTGGGTATTGGTTTTAAGGAAGAAGAGTGGTAAGGGGTAGGCAATAAAGATGTGAGTTGCCCAGGGTCACAAAGTTAGAAAGTGTCTGAGACCAGATATGAACCCAGGACCTCTTATCTCTAGGCATAGCTCTGAATCCACTGCCAACTTGTTGTCCCTTTGAGCCCAGGTCTTGACATTTTCTACTACACCATGAATGCCTCTCTGTTTATCACAGCATCAACAATTAAAATAAATCTATCTTAATTGGAAAAATAACTATTGATGAAAAGACATTCTCTGCACTCTGTCAATTAACAATTTTGCCAGTAGTTTTATATGAAACCATAGCAGCTTAATGCTTTAGATCCTAAATTTGCTTCATTATGATTAATATCTCACCATCACTTATCCAATATTGCCACTATATCTTCTTGTGGGTTTAGAAGACTGACATGTACATGAAACAAGTTGAATCCCTAAAGACACGAGCGAGAATTCAGTTATATTGCATTTATCATATGATAGAAAATGTTCTGTCTTCGCTTCTGATTAATGTATAATAACTGGAACTGGGTCCATTATAATTCCTTGCACTGTATTTTTTAGATTTTAGGTAATCTGTGAACATGTGGATTACATACAGGACCAAAACCTAACCAATCAAAACACACAAAACACAATACCTTTCAGGAGGATTGACATGCAAATCTGAAAGACTCCCAGTGACTTTTCAGAGAATAGTAAGATTTTTAAAAATCTACCCCAGTTAATAAGAATATAAAGCAAGTTCTCAGGTTTTGTTATGTTGGCATCTGATATTTGCTTTCTGTCATAATGCTCTTGACTTAACTAAAGGGGTAAAGAGTAATTGGTAGAGAGCATAGATAAGAGGCAGTCTTTAGGGAAGTGAAGGGAGCCTAAATGAATCAGTACCCAAAGGTATACAGACTGGCATGATTTACTGGGCTCTCTAAACAAACTAATGCTCTTGTACTCATGGTAGGGGGTGGGGAGCATTATAATGTGATGCAATCTTGATTACTGTGCTCTTAAACAGCTGAACAATTAAGGTCATTATTCAAGCACCATCTCTGAAGCCTGTTTGGAATAATGATGAGTGAGTACCTCGATGAAAAGACCAGAAACAAAAATAGCATCCTTGACACACTACAGGTGGAATCTCTGCCAGAATTTCTCTGTACCATATAATTAGAGACTGATCTTCTCTGTTCTGCATTAGGACTAATTTCTTGTCTCTGTAGATAATGTGTTCTCCTTAATTTGAACGAGAAAAAGTTTCATATCATTTTCTTTCTCACACTGTACATAGAGGCAAACAGGATTAACAGATTTCCCACATCTAGTCTCTGTCCTTCATCTGGATACCCTCCTTAGTGTTCATTGTCTGATAAAATCTGATTACATGTTGACTTCTTCATGAAGCAAGGATTGTCTCAGAATGAAATTTTATTTTCCAGAACTGACGTAACATTTTGTGCTCATTTTATTCAATGTTCATGTTCCATTTTACATTATACCCAATATATACATTTATATATTAGAGAATATCAATCTCCACCTACATAGGGACTGTACTTTGTTTTTGTATCTCCTCCACAATATAGAATAATTCTTTATGTACAATAGGCATATAAGGCTCTTTTAAATTCAACTAAAAATTCCCTTTTACCTTTTTGAAGCAACCCAGAGAGACCCAAACCAATATGCACTGTTCTAATTACAATAGTAAGAAGAAAACAGGCAGGTTTGCATGGGTTGGTAATATGGGTTAGGCAAAGAGGTAAATAGGCCAAATAATGTTTCCAAATGGGGATCAGAAAAATATTGTTGAGGAAGGTAGCACTAAGCCCAGTACCACTTTATTCATGGTATTTCTAAAGGGAAAGATGAGTAAGAAGGCAAGGGAAAGCAGTTATTCCAGAAATCTGGAAGCTGCTGATAGCTTGGTAATTGACTTAACTTGAAAAATACTAACATTTGTATGGGATTTTGAATTTATAAAAACTTTTCATGTGTTATCTCATGTGAGCTTCACAACTCTGAAGCACATGCTGTGGAAAGTGAGGCTGAGAATTAGGAGTGTGCTGATAAATGTTTAGCACTAGGGTTTTGGGGGAAACTATGTATTTTACATTTAATCTGCATTATAAACATTTTCTCCATCACTTTCTTAAGTATAGACAATCAGCAAAAAATTAAACCAAGCCCCAATTTGAATATTTACTGATTTTTGAGATTCAAATGCCAGCACTTGAAACTTAACAATCAGTTCTCGATCTTACAAACTGGTTGGAATTTAATCTAGCACACCACTTCCAGAAAGTGTGATTTGCCTATAATAGGAACTTGTCAGACAGAATGTGAATGTCTGCTTAATGCCAGATCTAGTTTTCTATCACTCCACAACAACCAAAATTGAAATTCTTTCTCTGACTTTGCTCATTTCTATTCTTCATTGAAATTAGACATTGGTAGCTTCTGGGTCAAGATAGCTACTGAGTAGAAGCAGAGCTCTTCTTCTCCTCTCCACCAATTGAGACAGAGTGCTTCAAATAGACAAAACCAAAATCAAATGAGCAAAGGAGTTCCACAGTAGGACACAGCACAGAAGGAAGGCAAAGTTAGGGCATTTCCACCCTAAAAGGGGGCAAAATTTCCCCCGCCAAGGGGAGATCTCTCCTTTCCTCCCCCACTTCACCTACCTTTCCAGAGTCCGAATGAGCATGGGACAAACTTCTAAGTTCTAGGAGGGAGGCTGGCTGAGTTAAACACAGATTTACCTCTAAGAGAAACAACTCAGAACCCTGGCAGGTTGAGGAAACATGGAGATAGGGGTTGTGGAGCTTGGGGACAGGGGGAGCATCACAGCAAAATTGCCACAGAGAATGGTGAAAAGCCCTGGGCCTAAAACCTTTCCAGTGCTCAATACAAAGATCACCCACATTCCTCACTTAGACATTTGACCAGGAAGGAACAAGGCAATGGCCACCAATTCTCAGGAACTAAAATCCACAAATACAAAAAAAAAATAAGAAGATGTTGACCCTTGATAATTTTTATACAGAAAAAAACACAGACTAAAGAAAAGACAAGAGAAGATGACCAACAATTAAACACATCCAAATTTTCAGGAAAAACTGGAAATTTTTCACAAGTTCTTGAAGACTTTAAATAGTTCGTATAATATTGGGATTAGTTGTTCTTTGAATGTTTGATAGAATTCATTTGTGAATCCATCTGGATATGGTGATTTTTTTCTTAGGAAATTCTTTGATACCTTGTTCAATTTCTTTTTCTGATATGGGATTGTTTAGGTAGTCTATTTCTTCCTCTGTTAGTCTAGGCAATTTATACTTTTGTAAATATTCATCCATATCACCTAGATTTCCATATTTATTGCCATATAAGTGGGCATAATAGTTCTTAATGATTGCCTTAATTTCCACTTTATTAGAGGTGAAGTCTCTCTTTTCATCTTGGATACTGTCAATTTGGTTTTCTTCTTTCCTTTTTTAAATTAGATTGACCAGTTCTTTGTCTCTTTTATTTTTTTCAAAGTACCAGCTTCTAGTCTTATTTATTAAATCAATAGTTCTTTGACTTTCAATTTTATTAATTTCTCCTTTGATTTTTAGAATCTCTAATTTAGACTTCATGTGAGGATTTTTAATTTGTTCACTTTCTAGTTTTTTAATTTGCATGCCCAATTCATTGACCTCTGCCCTCTCTAATTTGTTAATATATGAACCCAAGGATATAAATTTCCCCTGGAGTCCTGCTTTGGCTGAATCCCATAGATTCTGAAAGGATGTCTCATCATTGTCATTTTCTTTAATGAAATGATTGTTTCTATGATTTGTTCTTTAACTACTGGATTCTGGAGAATTGTATTGTTTAATTTCCAATTAATTTTTGATTTGCCTCTCCATGTACTCTTATTAATTATTATTTTCATTGCATTGTGGTCTGAGAAGGTTGAATTTATTATTTCTGCTCTTTTGTACTTGTTTACAATCTTTTTATGCCCTAATACATGGTCAATCTTTGTGAATGTATCATGTGCTACTGAAAAGAAGGTGTATTCCTTTTTGTCCCTATTTATTTTTCTCCACATGTCTACTAACTCCAATTTTTCTAAGTTTTCATTCACTTCTCTTACCTCTTTATTATCTACTTTTTTGGTTTTATTTATCTTAGTTCTGATAGAGGAAGGTTCAGGTCCCCCACTAGTATAGTTTTTCTATCTATTGCATCCTTGAGCTCCACTAGTTTCTCCTTTAGAAATCTGGATGCTATGCCATTTGGTGCATACATGTTGAGTACTGATATTTCCTCATTGCCTATACTGCCTTTTATCAGGGTGTAATTACCTTCCTTATGCCTTTTAACTAGATTTATTTTTACTTTGGCCTTGTCAGATATCATGATTGTGACTCTTGCCTTCTTTTTATCAGTTGATGCCCAATAGATTTGGCTCTATCCTCTTACTTTAACCCTATGTATCATCTTACTTCTAATATTAATCTGTAATACTACTTTTCCTGATTAAATTTACAAGTATTCAGCCTGACAGTTTTAGAAATTCTTTGAATTTCCTTTACCTGAAATTTCCTTCTAAAATTTGGAAAATCAAAGAATGTCTTTTCTAGAATCTTTATAAATAAAATGGGCTCCAGCCAAATATGGCCAGGGGAAGCATATCTGAGTTCTTGGTTTCTTATATTAGAATGAATTATGAGGATCAAAATTTAACCAGACCTAAATCAATCTTTCAGTCTAGATCACTAGGAATGTTAGATACTTGTTACCAACCATATGACTCCCACCATCACCATGAAGGGATCAGAGAAGGGATGGAATACTGTCTCAGTTCCTCATTATGTATCCACTAGTTAGAAACATCTTTTGTTATTCAAGGAGGGGTTGAATAATTGGCTTTTGGAAGTATATTTAAGTAATTCAGAACTCTGGATGATTTGTCTCTGATCAGTAAGAGAGATCATTGACCGCTAATAGCCTAGGCCACAAATTGATTTTTCTCACTTGGAACCCAGTGTCTCAGCATTTTATTTGCCAGAGTAGCTTGATGAGTCTGAGCCATGTCTATAAAAAACACCTTTTATTCTCTTGGTTCCCATCACACAGAGGTAGCCTGACTCTCCCTTAGCAAACTGGACCTCCTCCAACCTTAATTGTGCTTCCTCCTCCATTTGGTCCCCTATTTCTGCCTTCCACACATGTGCATTCCCCAAGTTTTTATAATTAACACTTTCTCTAAGTTCTTATCCACATGAATGGTATTTAATTGAAGACAACTGTGTAGAAAGATTTTAGTAAATCACAAACCAATATGATTCAATAATCTTATATTGCAGCCAAGAAAGCTAGATGCGTCAGGCTGCCTTAAGAGAGAAGAAGGAAAGGATGATCATATCATACTCTCTCTCACTTAAACTATTTCTTTAGTATGGTATTCAAATCTAGGCACCCCGTTTTATGAAAGGAATTCATAAATTAAGATAGAGCCAGAGAAATGCAACCAGGATTTGTAAAGTTGTCAAGATCATAAGGATCTGTTAAAAAAAAAAAACACACAAAACTAGTGGTATTTAGTGTAGAAGAAAAAAAAGAGAGAGACAGGGCATATGAGAGTTTTCTTTATGTATATAAATGTCCATGATGTGGACACATGATTATTTGTTTTGCTTGGCTCCAGAGAGCAAAATAATGAGCACTTGGTGGAAATTGCAATGAGGCAAATTTAGATTTGATACCATGGGGAAAAAACCCTTAATACATTTATCCAAAAGTATAATGGCATCAGATGGAAGAATATTCTTTTTCACTGGATATCTCCAAATAAAGATTATATGAACATTTAGTAGATATGTTGCAGAAGAAACCTCTTCCAGGTATCATTTGGAGTATATAGTTACTGAAGTTTCTTCTAATATTCCAATTTTTTTTTTTACTGCTAAATAAATAATCACAGTTTCCATCCTTTTTCCAAGCTAAGGTCCTTTATATCACACTTTATGCTCAGTAATTATTATTATTATTACAGTTTGAATTTCAGATGCCTTTGGGTCAAATCCATATCAAAACAAGTATCTTTCTCTAATCTATCCAATAAGTAGTCACTAAGCCTCTACTTGAAGACCTCTAAAGAGGAATCTAGTATTTGAATATGGTCTATTTTGCCAGGACTCTCTCCTAATCATTCCAGCCACATATAGTTTCCCTTTTCTCAGAATTCCCATAGCTGTTATTATATAAACCCCTTATTTGCTGTTAATGGTGCATTGCTTCAGAATTATTTGTATCATCTAATACATCAACTAAATTGTTAGGTTCATGAGAGCATTCTACTTTGTTTTTCTTATAGCACTGACCAGTGTTCTCCAAATAGTAAATACACACTGAATATTTTTTGAGGAAAATTGTTGCTGCACAAAACTACATACCTCACACCCTATATGTCTGATGGCTATGCTAGCTTTTCTATTGCAATGATCAGATAAATATGCAGTGATATTAAGAGCACTGTATTTAAGGGGTCACTTAGGTGGCTCAATGGATGGAGAGCAAGGCATAGAGATGGGAGGTCCTGGGTTTAAATTTGGCCTCAGATACTTTCTATCTGTGTGACCCTGGACAAGTCACTTAACCCCCTATTGCCTAGCCCTTACTGTTTTTCTAACTTGGAACCAATACACGGTATTGATTCTAAGAAGGAAGGTAAGAGTTAAAAAAACAACAACACTGTATTTGTAACCCAAAGATCTAAGTTTAAATCCCTCCTTTTATGTAACTACCTATATGTAACCTTAGAGACAAATTCTTTATCACTAAGGTCTGAGATTCCTCAACTCAAATAAGGTTAGACTCGATAAAGTCAATCCACACTGTTCCTCTCTCTTTTTGGAGCATTAGTAATCATGTTGTTGAACTCATACCTTAAAAAAGAATCAACACTGTGATATACTCCTGATTTGGTAGCCAAATGTACATGAAATTTTAAAATTAGAGACAACTCAGTACTTTTTGAGACAATTCATTTCACATTTTGCTAGTTCCATTTATTAAGAGAAAGGTTAAAATTGATTATCTCATATTAAACCCAAATTTTCCTCTTTACAGCTTCCATCTAGTGCCCAAAACACCTGTGGAACTCAAATTACCTAGAGAATTATTTACCCTATCTTTAAAAGGGAAGGTATTTTGATCCAGAATTAATTATCATGGCTTGAAACTTTATTGTCCATGCCTGGATAGAGGCATTGGTGGAAGGTGGAAAACTACTTATTAACTTCCTATATTAAATAATTATCCTTGATAATTAGGTACTAATTCAGTTGCTTCTAAATTGCTAGAGGTTTGCAAGTAGTGTCACCATCCTTTAAATCTTAGAATCTCATTTCAGTTACCAATCTTGCTTAGAGCTTTAACTTTTTATATGTGTTTTCTCCCCCTATTAGAATGTTAATTCTTTGAGAGAGAAGACCATTTCTCTTTTGCTGCTTGTCTTCCCATTGTCTAACACAACAAAACTCCATTTGCCATTCCCAAATTATGGATCTTTTATGGATACCTTAGATATTTGGTTATGTTTCTGTCTTTCCATTTATAGAACATAATTTCTCATAAACCCATTCTCCATTCACCTTTCCTTTGTCATAGTTAAAATTAAATTATGTGGCTGCTAGTAAGCTTTAGTAGTTTTATTATATCAAAGTAGTGATAGTAAAGAAAGAGGTAGAGAGTTGATTACACTATTTGCTCTTTGATGGATTGAAAATCACCATCAACAGTGGTTCTTTCAGGTTCCAAACTCCAGCCAGAAAAGCCAGAGAGAGAGAGAGAGAGCAGAACCTTGGACCACCTTATAAGCACTTTTCTCCACTCACTAGCTTTGCCACATCACATCTCAGGAAACAATCATAGTTCCTTAATTTGCCTGGCACCACCCAGGAAGGCAATACCTGTGGGATCCATTTCCCATCTTGTTTATTTCAACTTCCCTTCTCTGAGGGCCTATCTATCCCAGCACATCTTAATGTGTCCAGGTCATTTGATTGATGACGTCAAAACAGAGTGACATAATGGGGAGGGAATTCCCTTCCCATACCTTCTTCTATGGTACTACAAATAACTTTGTGAGAAGTGAAAAGGAAAATCTGGCCTCAGACACTTCCTAATTGTGTGACCCTAGGCAAGTCACTTAATTTCCATTGCCTAGCCCTTACAATTCTTCTGTCTTGGAAACAATATATAGTATTGATTCTAAGACAGAAGGTAAGGTTTTGTTTAAAAAAAAAAAGAAGTTAAAAGCAAAATATGATTTATTTTCTAGAAATTCATCTTATAGACACTTTTTTTCAAGAATACATCTTTCTTCTAAAGGGAAGTATATGATGTGTTGTTTAGCATGGCCATCTGGGTAATAGTTTGTACTTTCTCCCTTTCTTCAATTAGTTTTAAGCTGACCCTTAGGTTGGCCTTCCAGGTAAGCAGACAATGCAGCTTCTTTGGTATAGTTTTCATTGAATGGAATGAGGACTAGATAAGGATCTAGAGAGAAGAAGACACAGAAAACAAGAAATTCTTTCAAAAACTCAGAATAGAATTTAGTTGCTAACTACACTTAAAGGTATAGTTATCTAGAATATAGTAAATATGATAAACTATAAAAAAATAATTCTTTCTTAGTTATTTGAAATTTTTATAATAATATCAATGTTGTTGGTATCCTTGTATAAAAAATGAAGCTAAAAGACCTAAAACTTAAGGCAAAAGACCTGAATTATTTGGCCAACAGCATAACCAGCCATGATGTCAGAGGTTGGATAGTGAAATATGACACTCATATTCAGAAAAAGGGGTGAATGACCCAAGGAAAAAAATTATACATTTATTGGGAATCTTAGAAGTGAGTGGATTTGTTTTGCTTTACCAGGCTTAGTTGCTACAAATATTTTGTTCTTTCTTTTTTTTTTTTACTTTTGTGAATCTATTTAGGGAAAAAGGATGCTAGCAGTAGAGTTAACACAAAAAAGGAGGGGAAGAGGGTTATTAAGCATTGAAAATGTACAAAAGAAAAACAGAGACCAGCAGGACAGTTTAGGAAGTTATATATTTAATTCATTATACACTTTAACAAAAAAGGTAAGGTTCTTGACTAGTGGAGCCAAGATGATGGCAGAGAAAAGGCAGAGGATTGCCTGAGCCTTCCCAAATGCCCCTCCAAAGAACTTTAAGTAATCAAAACAAAATTTTCAGTGTAAGGCCCAATAAAAGCATGGGTTAAAAAAAAAACCCAAAACCTTTTCCCTCTGAAGACAACTTAGAAAGGTATTAGGAAAAGTCCTTTTCACTGAGATGCCAGCAACAGTCCTTAGAACAACTGAATCATCAGTGTAATATCATCATCCAGAGCTCACAGACAGTAATGGGTTAGACAAGTGGTCAAAATAACATTGCAGGGGTCCCTTTGTGGGATCTGGGTACAACACTAGTAACTCATACAGCACTTGCCCAAACACACATATCAGTTGCAGTCCTGGGCCACAATCCAATCACAGAGTGAGGAGGAAACTAGCATGCTAGAGCATTCAGCAAAAGGGGAAAAAGAACTCTAGTCATAGTTCCATGGTTTGGATTTGGGTCACTTACAGACTAGAATACAGTCTAGGAAAGTAGTAAACACACATCTATTTATATTATACCAACTTGGAAGAACTGAAAACTTATAGGCCATCTCTTGCTGAAGTAGCTGTGAAAACAGCTGCACATAAAACCTAAAACTTGAAACAGTAGTCCCTCCACTACAGGACCAGAGTCCAGTTTAAAGAGGTTTTTTATGTTGAGGACAAGATGAAGGCTAAAAAATTGAGTAAACAAAAACAAAAAGAAACTGAACATAGAAAGTTATTTATAGTGGCAGATAAGTTTTTTAAAAAATCAAATCCAAAACAAGATAACAAAGTCAAAACTGCTACATCCAAAGCCTCAATAAAAACTGTGAATTTTTCTCTGAACTAAAAAGAATTCCAGGAAGAAGTCAAAAAGAATTTAAAAAACCAAAGAAGAGAAATAGATGGAAAATTAGGAAAAGAAATGAATGAAACAACAAAATCATTACAAAAAACAATGACTTGGTAAAGGAGGAACAAAAAATACTTAAGAAAACACCTTAAAAATGTACTAGTCCAAATAGTAAAAGAGGCAGAAAAATTTATCGAAGAGAAGTACTTTTTAAATAGAATTGGCCAAATGGAAATATAGCATACCTATATTCCTCAAAGAAAAGAACTCCTTAAAAAGTAAAATATCCACATAGAAAAACACATAAAAAATTCACTGAAGAGAAGAACTCATTAGAAAAAAGAATTGGCCAAATAGTAAAGAAGCTATAAAAGCTCACTGAAGACAATAATTTCTTAAAAATTAAGATTGGGCAAGTGGAAGCTAATGACTAATGAAAAGACTTAAAACCTCAAGAAATAATCAAACAAAAGTCAAAAGAATGAACAGAAAAAAAAAGAAAGAAAAGAAAAGAAAACTTGAAATATGTCATTGGAAAATAACCTAGAAAATAGATTGAGTAGAGATAATTTAAGAATTATTGGAATACCTGAAATTTATGATAAAAAATGAAATTTAATAAAATCTTTCAAGAAATCTTGATATTCTAGAACCAGAAGGTATATAGAAACTGAAAAAATCCAGTAATCACTTCCTGGAAGATATTCCAAAATGAAAACCACCAAGAATATTGTAGCCAAAATCCAGAACTCTTACCTCAAGGAGAAAGTATTGCAAAAAGTAAAAAAAAAAATAGATATCATGGAGCCAAAATCAGGATAACATAATATTGAGAAGCTTTTACATTAAAGGATAAAGGAGTTAAGAATATTCCATAGTGCAAAGGAGCTAGGATTATAAACAAAAATCATCTACTCAAACAAAACTGTGTAATGTTTCAAGGAAAAATAGATATTCCATGAAATAGAGGAGTTTCAAATATTCCTGATGAAAAGCATAGACTTGAATAGATATTTTGACTTTCAAATGCAATACTCAACAGAAGCAAAAAAAAAAAAGTAAATATGAAAGAGAATTTTAAAGGATCTAATAAATTTAAACTCTATATTTCTACATGGAAAAATGACTTATAAATAGAACTTTATAATTATAAGGGCAGTTAGGAAGAATATGTATAGACAGAGGGCATAGGTATGAGGTAAGCATGATGGGATGATATCAAAAAATAATATTAAGAGGTGAGAAAGAGGAATTCATTAAGATAAGGTAGAGAGAGAATGGGGTAAATGATTTCACATAAACCAGGCAAAAAACTTTTCACACTAACGGTGAAGATAGAGGATAGGGAAGAGAGCTTAAACCTTATCAGAACTGACTCAAAGAGGGAATAACTTTTTCAATTGCTATATAATTATAACTTACCTGAAAGGAAATTATGAGGAGAACGGGATAGAAATTTAGACTGATAAAAAAAAAGAAGACAGATTGTGGGAGGTGGTGGTAAGAAACAAAACATTTTGAGGATGGATAGGGAAAAAGGAGAGAGAATAGGATAAATGAAGAAAATAGGATGGAGAGAAATGTATAGTAATCATAAATTAATATATATACATATATATAAACATATGTAATGAAGATAGAATTAACTCTCCCTTTGTCTATTTTTAGTTAATAAAATCAAGAATTTAAAATATCCCTACTTAGTAGCTAGCTAACCATTAGACAAGAGAGCTCACAAATCACTTATTAGTTCACATCTCAAAAGGCAACAGGCACTTCTCCCCACCTCTTGGATAGTGCTAGGCAAATTGAATGACTACAATTGGTTTCTGTGAAGAGAAGGAGAGACAGGAAATGATGTGGGAAAAGGGGGTATAAAAGAAGAGACCAACATGATTTGGGCTTGCTTTCTTTCCCTGGTTTTTGGAGAGACTAGTTCCTTGGAGACCATTCCTTCCTTGACCTTTGGAGAGACTATTCCCTTGGATTCTGCATTGGCAAGTAGAGCTGAAGAGACACACTATTCCTTGGAGTCATTCTATGTTTGTAGAACTCTGACTGAAGATACCACTGGGACTTCTGGCTGAGGACTACCAGGAAATTCACGTGGAGGTCAGGACTTGGGGAAGCCCCTGCCAGGGGCTGAGTTGGACTTCATCGGAGTAGTACTTATGGCTGGTAGGCTAGACAAGACTTTGCTTCCTTCCTATATTCTCCAATTTCACTATCATTACCTTGTAAATAAAAGTTTTGTACAGTCATTTTTGAAGTAAGGACTAATATTTTATAAACGTGACCACTTTTATAACTCTCATATTGAATCAAAACCTAATTTAATTGTTAAAATATATAGCAAGTTTCTCTGATAAAGTCCTCATTTCTCAAATATGTAGAGAACTGAGTCAACTGTATAACAATACAAGTAAAATTGAGACACCACTGTACTGTTTGTGGAATTGTGAACTGAATCAACCATTCTGGAGAGCAATTTGAAATTATTCTCATAGAGCTATAAAACTGAATTCTTTTGACTCAGTAATACCAGTATTAGTTCTATATCCAAAAGAGATTTAAAAATTATAAAAAGGGAAAGGATCTATATGCAGAAAAAGTATTTATAGTAGCTTTTTCGTGACAGCAAAAATTTAGAAATTGAGGCATTGTCATCATCTGGAGAACAGTTAAATGCTAATATATTATATGATAATATAATTTATTCTCATCAGATCTGGGTAAAAGAGGGAAGGATACATACATATAAAAGGTAAATATTTCTTAACTTATAAAGAGATAATGGAAAAAGATACATAAAAGAGGGAATCTTAGAAGAACATCTAGGTAAAGAAAAAAGAGACAAGTATATAGATAATTTGTATTAACAAATAAGAGAGTAAGAGGTATAAGGGAGGGATTCATAGAAGAGTAAATAAATTAACACTAGGAGGGTAAGGATAGAAGGAAAGGGAGGAAGCCACAGATTAGTAGAGAAGGAAAATAAAGGTGGGACTGAAGAAGTTGTAGTGGTTAAGAAGGTAGTGGTTAGAGAAAAAAATTGATTTCTGAGGAGGAATAAAAAAAGAAATGAAGAAGGAAATCAGTTAATAAAAATGGAATGGGGGGAATTGAAAGCTAATAATTATAACCTTGAATATGAAGAGGTTAAGTTCACTCATATAATGGAAATGAATACCAGAATGAATCAAAAACCCAAGCCCATCAATATGTTGTTTTCAAGAAACACTTTTTAAAATAAGAGACACACTTTGAGTAAAAATAGAGTGAGGAAGTAGAATATATTATTCTTCAGCTAACCAAAATTTAAAAAAAAGCAGGAATAGCAATAATGATCACAAGGTCAAACCTGAAATGCATCAACTTCAGAGATAGAGTGGGACACTATATTATGTTAAAAGGAACATAGACAACAAAGCATTGTGAATATCAAACATATATGCACTAATTGTTTTAGCATCAAAATTTTTTAAGCAAATTCAAAAGTTAAAAGGAATTACAGGTACAAATAGATATAAAAAGTAGAATAGTGGAGGATTTAAAATTCTCTCTATCAGAACTGGATAAATTCAACCAAAAATGTATTAGACAAAAGTTAAGGAAATAAAATCTTGGAAAAGCTAGATATGATAGCTATCTGAGGATAATTTTATGGAAATAGAAATGAATATACCTTTTTCTCAGCAAGACTTGATGCTTTTATAATAAAAGGTCATTTTTTTATTTAACAGTATATACAACTCTGTGTACAACATTCTTCTGGCTCTGTTCCTTTTGCTCTGGATCAATTCCTGGAGCTTGTTCTAGTTCACTTGGAATTCCTCCAGTTCATTATTCCTTTTAGCACAATAACATTCCATTACTAACATATACCACAATTTGTCCAGTTATTTCCCAATTGAAGGGCATCCCCTTATTTTCCAACTTTTTTCTACCTTTGTTTGTTGTTGGTTGTCTCTCAAACCAAGGATGATGATTGTCTTTGTGCGTTTTTGTGCACAAAGACACCTGTGCATGAAGATTTAAGTGGAAAAGTCGATGCACAGAGACAGTCCCACTCTCTCGGCGTTGGAAGCCTGGGTCCAGTGGCACTAAAAGTCGTTACACCTGGAGACTTCCTCAGCTGCATTGGATGGCCATGTTGTCTTTTCGCTCCATCACATCCTAAGCACTCCACAGTGCTTTGCTGCATCGCTTTCTCAGCCGTTGAACCTTCTTGTTGGTATCTTCTGCCTGTTCCACCAAAGCAGTCTTCACATGCTGGGTGAGCAAAGCCCTAGTTCACCAGGGGTCTAGGTTGATGGCTACCCTCACAAAGAGCACAGCTATACATATTTTTGTACACATATTTTACCCTATTATCTCTTTGGGGTACAAACCCAGTGGTGGTATGGCTGGATCAAAGAGCAGGGAGTCTTTTAAAACCTTTGGGCAATAGTTCAAAATTGCCATCCAGAATGGTTGGATCACTTCACAACTCCACCAGCAATTAATTAGTGTTCCAATTTTGCCACATACACTCCAAAATTTAATACCTAGCCAATCTGCTAGGTTTGAGGTGGCACCTCAGAGTTGTTTTGATTTGCATTTCTCTAATTATAATAGATTTATAATACTTTTTCTTTTGATCTTTTGTTCTTCCAAATTAACTTTGTTAAATTTTTTTCTAATTCAGTAAAATAGATTTTGGCATTTTAATAAATATGGCACTAAATAAGTAAACTATTTTGGGTAGAATTGTTATTTTTATTTTATTAGCTTATCCTACTGTTACAAGGGAATCACTTTAAAAGACTGATATATATTAATTTAAGGTCGCCAAGGAATGAGCTATGTAATTCCTAAATGAAAAACTCAAGTCAGCCGTCAGCCTTTTTTGGAGTTTAATTACAATAGGAGCAAGAAAGGAATTAGAGATATATATAGAGAGAGAAAGGGGCGAGAAGGGAATAGGGCTTAAATACCCCTTCTGTTTAGGCTGGGCCAAAAGGCCCAAGCCCTTAGATAGCTGGGGCAAAGAAAAGAGATCAGTCCCTATTACTCACGTGTCCAAAATGGAGAAACAGTCTCAGAGGCCCCCACCTTCAGCTTCCTTCAGAGCAAGCTTCCCCAGAGCCCAGGAACCACACCGACCAAAAACTCCACCACCTCTCGCCTTCAGACCCTCCTCTCTTTTCAGGAAAAACCCTCCAAGTTCATCCCCTCAGTTCTCCCATCTACCAATCACTCTTCATCAATTTCCCTGTCAATGGAGGCTCTCGCTTAACCCAGGACCGCCCAGAGGTTTCTGGCTTTTGCACATGTCTGTTGAAGGTCATATTTTCAAATGATTAAATCTATACTCCTTTGCTACAGCCCTTTCTAAATCCTGTTAACTTGAGTATGGTAGAGATTGGAATAATTAAATTTTGATCTAGGCTGCAGCCCTTACTCAATCCTATTAGGACTGAATAGGGTGGAGATTGATTCCAAGTATCTCCATTGTATCAATTCTAAAATCAATCAAGACTCAAAGAAATTCCTGTTCTATGCTTAAGCATAGGTCAAAGTCCTTTCCATTGTTCAGCAAAAGGTTTCTGTCCTAAAGTAATCTTAAGAAGGGAAGAGAAGGAACCTCCCATGCCAATGGAGTTCCCATTACAATAGACTATCAGTAAGAAATTTTCCAAGTAAGAAATATCCCAATGGTGAAATTTTCAACAATTATAAGTCTAAGGAAATTTGAGGTTTACACTACCCAGGAGCAATTAATGTTTTTTGAATTATTTAGATATAATTTGAATTGTGTGGAAAGTGTTTTGTAGTTCTGTTCATATAGTTCCTGTGTTTGTCTTGATAAATAGATTCCTAAGTATTTTATATTGTCTAGGTTGATTTTAAATGGAATTTCTCTTTCTAGTGCCTGCTGCTAAGTTGTGTTAGAAATATATAGAAATGGTGATGATTTATGTGGGTTTATTTTGTATCCTGCAAGTTTGCTAAAGTTGTTCATTATTTCCACTAGCATTTTAGCTGATTCTCTAGGATTCTTTAAGTAGATTGTCATATTACTTGCAGAGAGTGAGAATTTAGTTTCCTTCTTGCCTACTTTAATTCCTTCAATTTCTTTTTCTTCTCGAATTGCTACTGCTAGCAATGTTAAATAATATTAAATAATAGAGGTGATAATAGGCATCCTTGCTTCATTACTGATCTTATTGGGAAGGCATCT